>NC_047660.1:36250053-36990886 GCF_011762505.2 Arvicanthis niloticus
GTCCATAAATATACAAGAAGCCTACAGAACTCCAAATAGTTTAGACCAGAAAAGAAATACTTCCCGCCACATAATAGTCAAAACATCAAATGTACAAAACAAAGAAAAAATACTAAAAGCAGTAAGGGAAAAAGGCAAAGTAACATATAAAGGCAGACCTATAAGAATTACACCAGACTTCTCACCAGAGACCATAAAAGCCAGAAGATCCTGGACTGATATCATACAGACCCTAAAAGAACATAAATGTCAGCCCAGACTACTATACCCAGCAAAACTGTCAATCATTATTGATGGAGAAACCAAAATATTCCATGACAAATCCAAATTTACACAGTATCTCAACACAAACCCAGCACTTCAAAGGATAATTGGTGGAAAACTCCATCACAAGGATGGAAACTACAACCTGGAAAAAGCAGGAAAGCAATCTTCCAAAAACCGTAAAAGAAGGTAGCTACACAAACATATCTCCACTGCCAATAACAAAAATAACAGGAAACAACACTCATTTTTCCTTAATATCTCTTAATATCAATGGACTCAATTCGCCAATAAAAAGACATAGACTATCAGACTGGATACGTAAACAGGACCCAACATTTTGCTGCATTCAGGAAACGCACCTCTGTGGAAAGGACAGACACTACCTCAGAGTAAAAGGTTGGAAAACAATCTACCAAGCAAATGGTCCCAAGAAACAAGCTGGAGTAGCGATTCTAATATCAAATAAAATCAGTTTTCAACCAGAAGTAATCAAAAAAGATAAAGAAGGACACTTCATATTCATGAAAGGAAAAATGTACCAAGAGGAACTTGCAATTCTCAACATCTATGCCCCAAATGTAAGGGCACCCACATACATAAAAGACACTTTACTAAAACTTAAAGCATACATTGCACCCTACACAATAATAGTGGGAGATTTCAACACCTCACTCTCAGCTATGGACAGATCATGGAAACAGAAACTAAATCGAGACACAATGAAACTAACAGAAGTTATGAACCAATTGGACTTAACTGACATCTATAGAACATTTCATCCTAAAACAAAAGAATATACCTTCTTCTCAGCACCTCATGGTACCTTCTCGAAAATAGACCATATAATTGGTCACAAAACAGGCCTAAACAGATACAAAAAGATTGAAATAATCCCCAGCACCTTATCAGACCACCATGGATTAAGACTTGTCTTTGACATGGACAAAAACATCAGAAAACCGACATACACTTGGCAACTGAACAATGCTCTACTCAATGATAATTTGGTCAAGGAAGAAATTAAAGACTTTTTAGATTTAAATGAAAATGAGGACACATCATATCAAAACATGTGGGACTCATTGAAAGCAGTACTAAGAGGAAAAATCATAGCTCTAAATGCTCACAAAAAGAAAGTGGAAAGAGCATACATCAACAACTTGACAGCAAACCTGAAAGCATTAGAACAAAAAGAAGCTAGTATACCCAAGAGGAGTAGACGGCAGGAAATAGTCAAACTCAGGGCTGAAATCAACCAAGTCGAAACAAAAACAACTATACAAAATATCAACAAAACCAGGAGCTGGTTCTTTGAGAAAATCAACAAGATAGACAAACCGTTAGCCAGACTAACCAAAGGGCGCAGAGACAGCATTCAAATTAATAAAATCAGAACTGAAAAGGGAGACATAACAACAGAAACAGAGGAAATTAAAAAAATTATCAGATCCTACTACAAAGGCCTATACTCAACAAAATTGGAAAATCTGGAGGAAATGGACAATTTTCTAGATAGATACCAGGTACCAAAGTTAAACAAGGAGCAGATAAACCACCTAAACAGTCCCATAACGCCTAAAGAAATAGACACAGTCATTAAAAATCTTCCCACCAAAAAATGTCCGGGGCCAGATGGTTTCAGTGCAGAATTCTTTCAGACCTTCAAGGAAGACCTAATACCAATCCTCTTCAAGTTATTCCATCGAATAGAAACAGAAGGAACACTACCCAATTCATTCTATGAAGCTAACATTACACTCATACCTAAACCACAGAAAGACCCAACAAAGAAAGAGAACTACAGACCAATCTCTCTTATGAATATTGATGCAAAAATACTCAATAAAATTCTCGCAAACCGAATCCAACAACACATCAAAACAATTATCCATCAAGATCAAGTAGGCTTTATCCCAGGAATGCAGGGATGGTTCAATATTCGGAAATCCATCAATGTAATCCACTACATAAATAAACTCAGAGAGAAAAACCACATGGTCATATCACTAGATGCTGAGAAAGCATTTGACAAAATTCAACATCCCTTCATGTTAAAAGTCTTGGAAAGATCAGGAATACAAGGCCCATATCTAAACATAGTAAAAGCAATATACAGCAAGCCAGTAGCCAACATCAAACTAAATGGAGAGAAACTTGAAGCAATCCCACTAAGATCAGGGACTAGGCAAGGCTGCCCACTCTCACCTTACCTATTCAATATAGTACTGGAAGTCTTAGCTAGAGCAATTAGACAACAAAAGGAAGTCAAAGGGATACAGATAGGAAAGGAAGAAGTCAAAATTTCACTATTTGCAGATGATATGATAGTATACTTAAGTGAACCTAAAACTTCCACCAGAGAACTCCTAAACCTGATAAACAACTTTAGCAATGTGGCTGGATATAAAATCAACTCAAACAAATCAGTAGCCTTCCTCTACTCAAAGGATAAACAGGCAGAGAAAGAAATCAGGGAAATGACACCCTTCACAATAGCCATGAATAAAATAAATTATCTTGGAGTGAATCTAACAAAACAAGTGAAAGATCTGTATGACAAGAACTTCAAGTCTCTCAAGAAAGAAATTGAAGAAGATCTCAGAAGATGGAAAGATCTCCCATGCTCCTGGATTGGCAGGATTAATTTAGTAAAAATGGCTATCCTGCCAAAAGCAATCTACAGATTCAATGCAATACCCATCAAAATTCCAAATCAATTCTTCATAGAGATAGAAAGAGCAATTTACAAATTCATTTGGAATAACAAAAAACCTAGGATAGCGAGAACTATTCTCAACAATAAAAGAACCTCTGGGGGAATCACCATTCCGGACCTCAAACTGTACTACAGAGCAGTAGTGATAAAAACTGCTTGGTATTGGTACAGAGACAGAAAGGACGATCAATGGAACAGAATTGAAGACCCAGAAATGAACCCGCATACCTATGGTCACTTGATATTTGACAAGGGAGCTAAATTCATCCAGTGGAAAAAGGACAGCATTTTCAACAAGTGGTGCTGGCTCAACTGGAGGTCAACATGTAGAAGAATTCAAATTAATCCATTCTTATCTCCTTGCACAAAGCTCAACTCCAAGTGGATAAAGGACCTTCACATAAAGCCAGGTACACTGAAAATATTAGAAGAGAAGTTGGGGAAGACCCTCGAATACCTAGGCACAGGGGAAAAGTTCCTGAACAGAACACCAATGGCTTATGCTCTAAGATCAAGAATCGACAAATGGGACCTCATCAAATTGCAAAGCTTCTGTAAGGCAAAGGACACTGTCAACAAGACAAAACGGCAACCAACAGATTGGGAAAAGATCATTACCAATCCTACATCTGATAGGGGGATAATATCTAATATTTACAAAGAACTCAAGAAATTAGACGCCAAACAACAAAATAACCCCATTAAAAAATGGGGTACAGGGCTAAACAAAGAATTCTCAACTGAGGAAACTCGAATGGCCGAGAAGCACCTTAAGAAATGCTCAACATCCTTAGTCATCAGGGAAATGCAAATCAAAACAACACTGAGATACCACCTCACACCATTCAGAATGGCTAAGATCAAAAACTCAGGTGATAGTAGATGCTGGCGAGGATGTGAAGAAAGAGGAACACTCCTGCATTGTTGGTGGGGTTGCAAGCTGGTACAACCACTTTGGAAGTCAGTCTGGCGGTTCCTCAGAAAATTGGACATAGCACTACCTGAGGACCCAGCTATACCACTTCTGGGTATATACCCAGAAAATGCCTCAACAAATAACAAAGACATATGCTCCACTATGTTCATAGCAGCCCTATTTATAATAGCCAGAAGCTGGAAAGAACCCAGATGCCCTTCAACAGAGGAATGGATACAAAAAATGTGGTACATTTACACAATGGAATATTACTCAGCTATTAAAAATAATGAATTCGAGAAATTCTTAGGTAAATGGATGGATCTAGAAAATATCATCCTGAGTGAGGTAACCCAATCACAAAAGAACACACATGGTATTTACTCACTGATAAGCGGAGATTAGCCCAAAAGTTTGAAACAACAAAGATTCAACTACCAGACGACACGAAGCTCATGAAGAAGAAAGAACAAGTGAGGATGCCTAGGTCTTTCTTAGAAGGAGTAACTAAATAACCAAGGGAGCAAATATGGAGACAAAGTGTGGGTCAGAATCTGAAGGGGGGGGTTGTAGGGAGACCATTGTGTCTGGGTATTCATTCCATAGGCAGTCACCAAAAATAGACGCTGATAGGGATGTCAGGATGGGAAAGCTGACAGCAGCCTGATAAGGCTGTCTCCTTAGAGGTCTCTCAGAGTCGGACATACCCAGAGACAGATACCCACAGCTATCCATTAATCTGATCAAAGTTCCCAATGGAGGAGTTAGAGAGTAAATTGAAGGAACTGTGAACCATAAGGGCTGGTGGCCCTGTGAGGAGAGCAAGAATACCAACCAGCCAGAGCTCCCCAGGGTCTAAACCACCAGCCCAGGAGCACATAGGGAGAGACACATGACTCCAGCTGTATATGTAGGGGAGGATGGCCCTGTTGGGCATAGGTGGGAGACAAGATCATTGGTACCCTGAAGGCTGAGCACTGAGGGGGGGGAATCTGAGGGTGGGGAGGGAGGCTGGGGGTAGGTGGGTAAACACCTTCATAGAGGCAGGAGGAGGGGGGATGGGATAAGGGGTTCCTGGGTGGTGGGGGAAATATGGTAAGGGGATAAAATTTGAAATGTAAATATTATATCCAATAAAAGAGGGGAAAAATAGAAAAGCGGTTAGAACCAACATTCTTAATAAAATGTCAGCCCTCTTTAAAAAAAAAAACTATCTTGATACTAAAATTTGTTTTGAGAATTGTATATTGCAGAATGATCAGCCTTGGTGTATCTACTCAACAAACAAGATTGGCAGACCTGCTCAAACCTCTGAGGTCCGTGAATTCCATCTGGAGGCAGCGAAGACACAGCATCAGAGGATTGTCAACTTGCTCTCCCCCCCACTCCTCTTCTAATATCTCAATGCCCATAATCAGCTTGAAGAAGCTAATGATGAGTCAGCGCCCCTATTCCCTGGGCATGGGGACTAAGGTGGTAAATGTTGGGCTGTCTCCCTAGGGAAAAGTAGTGGTTTTGTCGGAATAGAGAGGATTAGCTAGGGTTTACTGCATAGCCATAACCTATTAGTAGAAATCTGTATAATTAATATCAAGATGAAGATATAAATTCTTAAATGGCACCAATTTACTTTGTTTACAAATTTTAAGGTTTTCATTGGCATGAGCTTCTTAGTGATATAAGAGTGAGATGAATATTGTTACTCTCATAGGCATTGTACCAGTATAACACACTTAGGAATACAAAGCTTAGACCCAGTCCTTCTTTAACTTTTTTAACTGATTTGAGATGGTCAGCCTGTGAGTTAAGGGACTATAGCAAATTCATGACTTGGAGTTTATTATAAGGGTGTTCTCTATGTTTTATTTAGAAATAGCTGAGTGGAGTTAACAGGCAACAGTCCAGATTACCTTACATGGATAGCTGGTTTTCAAAACATCAGAAATCCTTAGAATTGACATGACAAACATTTCAGTATTAATGTTCATTTTCATTAGAGACCTGTCTGCTCCGGACAGCTTCCTATGTTAAATTCTAAGAAGAAATTGAGCATCCTTGGAGTTACTCCAGTTGTGGTGAGACAGCCACTAGGCAAGAATTGCCACTTTCCTTCTACAGACAAATTACTGTCCAGAAAAGGACACACTTGCAGAATAGTCGACTGATTATATCTGCCTAGACAGAGTAATCAGCCCTTAATAATTCTGCAGCACTAAGGTCTGTCAGATGATCCTGGGCCAGAAGGCAGAAGAACAGATGCTCCAACGGTTCGAAGTAGAGCGAGTGTCCAGGTGTTCAGAGGTCTCTATAAATTGGCTAAGTTTTAGAAGCTATGCTTTGTGCTTCCCACAATTATAGTCGACTCAGTCATTCTGGATTTCTGATGGGGTTGAAAACTTATAGCTATTTACTTTGAGAGAAAAGATCTGAGTGTATGGTCATCAGCTGACATTCATCCTAAAGCCAAGGAAAAAGCCAGGTTCAGAACTAAGTGTTTTAGTTAGGATAGATGACAGAGGTGCTGGTTAGTCAACAAAAGGATGGACTGGGTATTAGGACTATCTTGTACCTCACTGGTACAAATAGGCATAATTATGCTCTAATTGTATTTTGAGAGAAAAGTTTCCTTTTAACAGGAAGGGTGATGTGTAGGAGGAGCTAAGGTGGGAGGAGTACTGAGAGGAAGAAAAGGAGTAAGAAGAGGAGAAGAAGAAGGAGAGGAGAAGCTAGGTGATGAAAGAGAGATAGAGGGGGGAGACAGGGAAGCAGATGTTCATGTATCTCCACCAGTCAAAGATAGTTGATATATCTAGGTTGGGTAGTGGGTTACACCTCTGATTGAACAATACCAAACTTATAAAGCCTATGATTAACATTTCTTAAAAAAATGTATAAATGCAAAAAGGAAAAGGGGGCATGGGATAGGGGTTTTCTAAGGGGGGGGGGAATGGGGAAACGGGATGGTATCTGAAGTGTAAATGAAAGATCTAAAAAAAAAAAAAAAAAAAGAACAGACTTTAAAAATTAAAAATTTTGCATGTGTGTGGTGGCTCACGCCTTTAATGCCAGCCCTTGGGAGGCAGATGCAGGCAGATTTCTCAGTTTGAGGACAGCCTGGTCTCATTCTGTAAGTGATTTCTGTGGAAAAAAATTAAAAATTTGTATCAATAACATGATGATTCAAGAGAAATTAATAATGACTTTGAAATACCATAATTTTGCCATTTAGCAAACATTAAATGTAGACATAATTTTACTGCTGTAGAGGAAGTGGAACTTGGGAGCGTGGAACAGGTAAAATCTCATGAAAAAGCCACTTTGTTTAGAGCATCTAACAATTTATACTCTGAGAATTAAAAGGAGTCACATAAGTAAAGTGTACAATCACAAGAGCAGGTTATATCTGGTGAGTAAGTCACATGTGGCAAAAACAGGTTTTTCTATAGTGGCATGTAAATATTTTAAAATAGTCAATTGTAATCAATAATTTGAAGTAAACTCACTTTAAATCCACTTTTCACCTTGGAGGGACACTAAAACATAATCCAATAATACTTCTATGTTTTTGAAGAAACTGAGGGCACACTTTTCTTGTTTTTCAAAAAGTACTCAAAACTCTCATATGACTTCATTCTTAGACCATGTGCTGACAGATAGATAGTCCTCATATTTGTTTATAATTCATATAAAATAAATATTACTCACTATTTTTATTTTCAACTGTACTTGAAGTTAAGAAAAACTATGGCTTGTATGATTTTAATACTATTAAATATCCTGAGTATTAATCTCATTTAATATTTTTATTTTCTTTAATGGAAAAACAAAATATCGACAAGCACTACAAAATCAAAATACAAAATAAAGATAAAAATACTGAATTATCAGTAATAGACATTTACCAAAAATTATAATTTTGAGGATCACTTTTAATGGAATATATAAGGATATTTTAATGTAAATTCATTAAAATGCAATAAAGTGCATATATGTGTATATGTGTATAGCTATTAACAATTGGTATAATTTAAACCTAAGTGACACAAAATCATTTAAAACTAGATAATTTAATGATAGAAGGCTTACTAGAATACTTAAAGCAGAAATAAATTGGAAATAGAAATGTTACAGTCCATTGATAGAATAAGAAAAGGAGTATTATAAAATACAGCCTAAATGTGGACTGGGACCCATTTTGAGGGATTAAAATTTTTAAATAACACCAATGCTTTAATTACAGAGGCAATTACAAATCAAGGATTTCATAGTTATTTCTGGAGTAAATAAATGTCAGCGTTCATTACAAAGATTTCTGGACCCTGAATGCTTAATTGAAACTTTCCTCCTGTCAGTTCTTGCCAGACAAGGATTCTATTATATGCATAATGAGCATGCAGAAGTGATTTATTTGCCTAGTCTAGTCTCGGTGTGGCTTTTTTCCCCATCTTGTGTATGCGAGGGAAGAAGTTAGAAGAGTCAGAAATTATCGAGAAAAGAGTACCGGCTAGATAAATACTGGGGAGATGTGTACACTGGGTTTTATTTACCACTGTATTTGGGTAGAGGAATCACATTCTTCCACTGATCTTTACTTCATCTTCAACAGAGATGAAAATTCATTTAATTAAATATTTCCACATAATTTCATCCTGCCCTATGATATTATTTTCCAATGTCTGATGTTTGTTTTAAGTTTTCTCACTCGCATACATTAATATTTCTCCAATGTTTGAGGTCAGATGCTATTCTCCAATCAAAAAATCACAAAATTAAACTAATAATTCTTAGGAGTTTTGAAGTAACACTCAGTTGTTTGTACTTTCAATGTAACTAGGCATCACCTTAGTAAATATGAAATAGAAATGTATGGTTTCTCCATCCTCATCTGGTTCTTCCTTAAGTTTCTATGATCTTGTTTAATCATTACATAATCTTTCTACATTCTTTGTGATTAGAACCATATCTAGGCAACCCTTTGATTGTTCTGAGGTGATTACGTATACAAGACTACATAATGTTAAATGCACATGGAACATATATCCATTGTTCTCTCCAACATTACCAAGGTTATTTAGTTGCCACCTCACATTAAAGTTGCCTCCTCCCCTGTTTACTATCCAATGTCATTCCCCAAAAGGCAATAACTATTCATTTTCTTTTTCTTCTTCTTCTCTCCTTCTCCTTCTCCTTCTCCTTCTCCTTCTCCTTCTCCTTCTCCTTCTCCTTCTCCTTCTCCTTCTCCTTCTCCTTCTCCTTCTCCTTCTCCTTCTCCTTCTCCTTCTCCTTCTCCTTCTCCTTCTCCTTCTCCTTCTCCTTCTCCTTCTCCTTCTCCTTCTTCTTCTTCTTCTTCTTCTTCTTCTTTTTGAAACAGGGTTTCTCTGTGTAGCCCTGGCTGTCCTGGAACTCACTCTGTAGACCAGGCTGGCCTCGAACTCAGAAATGCACCTGCCTCTGCCTCCCAAGTGCTGGGATTAAAGGCATGTGCCACCATTGCCTGGCAACTATTCATTTTCAAATATGAAACCGACACCTTACATAAAGTTGATCACTGAGTTCAATGTTTGAAGTAAATTATTATCCATTAGCCACTTACAGAGTTCATTAGATTCAAACTTGGTGATATTCTATCTCACCCAGAACCACTACAGCTTCACCTATTACTTCTATTTTTACTATTATTTTTAGACTCTATATTGGTTTTCTGCTTAATTTATTTTCAGTGCATGGTCTTTGCATTTATTGCTTTTTCTTCCTCTATTATCTGGACTGTTCACATTGCTTCTTCTTTTAAAGCATCATAATTTCAACTCCATGTCATTTCTCAAAGGCAATTTTTACCCACAAATCTGAAGTAGTAACTCTGAAAGAGAGGATTAGAAAATTTCCCTCTATTATCAACAGAGCCCATATTATAATGAGATTCTTTCTTCTTTATAAAGTTGCAAACTTCCCTGTTTGTCTTCTGGGATGTGGATCCCACACAGAAGCTAGCAGGATATCTCCAAGTTTATTTCTTTGTCTTCAGATGCTGACTCAGTATATGAGGAAAGTGTTGGTTCACTAAGGCCTGTTCCACATAGTATGGCAAAAACAACTGTGGACATCAAATAGGGTAAAATAACAGATTTGTCTGTCATTGTCATATACATATTTTCTTTTGAAGTGTTTTGTTAAAAGTGAACTCTGCCTAGTGGTTACAGGCAATGTCTGGAAGGATATGTAACATGTCTTCTGCTTTTACATTTACATATTGAATATTGTTTGTAAATGAATTTTAAATTTTTAAAATATTCATGCATCATATTTTATTATATCCTTTTTCCTCTACAACTTCTTCCTCTTCCTACGCAAATTTCTACCATAATCACACAATGCAAATATATTACATTCTGTCTATATCTTTCTTCCAAACAAAACACAACAAACAAAAAACAACAAAAACACCAAAACAAGGAGCAAACAAAAAAACATGGACTCCATATTTTGTTAGCCAATACTTCTGGGTATGAGGACTGTGGTTGATATTCTCAGAGAAATTCTTGTAAACACTTGATTCCCCTTTCACAGTTATGAATATCTTTCTTGATAACAGAAGGTGTTTTGTCACTTTTTCCTTCTCCATGTTGGGATTTTGTCTGGTTTGAACTTGGGCGGATCTTGTGTTTATTCCTATAGTTTCTGTAAGCTCAGATGCAGCTTGGACATATTGACTGGAAGATGCTATTTCCTTGAACTCTGTCACCATTTCTGTTTCTTACAATCTTTTTTCCTCATCTTATACATACATTCCTGATCCTTGTGAAAAGAGTTTTGATGTAGATACTCTGCTTACATATGAATACTTCAATACCTCACACTGTCTGCACAATGACTAGTTGTGGCTTTTATGGTAATCACCACCTACTCCTGGAGTTACATGGACATCTAATAATTGGAGTCTGAAAAGGTCTCTCTATAATAATGAGGAGTAGAGTGATGGCTGCCAGGGACTGCTAAGGTAGGTGTGGCATGAAGTAGTTACAAAAGTAAGTCTGTGATAGGATAGAACCAGATAGGAGGAAAATCTGGAATAATATTGAAGAATAGACTGACTACAAAGCATGTTCATAAACTACAAAATTCAAAAAGCTAGAAGAAAGTAATTTGAACTTTTCCACAATAAATTAATAATTAGTGTTTGAAGAGATAACTATTGTTAAACATTGAATCAAAACATAATCTATAATGTCATTAACAGGCACTGTTCTTTAGATTTTCAACATCATTTAAAAACACAATATTTTAAAAGGCATTTATTTTCTGTGTGGCGAATGTTTTAGGGTACCACATAGTAGGGTACCAACTGCCACAGAGTTCTTCACAGAAGAATTTATAAAGCCTGCTATGAATAAGATTCTAAGACCTCTGTGAGAGTACAGTCATTAGGATTTAATGGCAGCTTATTTTTATGTACATACATAAATATGACTTGCTGCTTTAACTGATGTTAATCATAATGGTGTTATGTTTTAAACTAAAGGTAGCTGATTGTGTTATTTATTATGTTACATGAAGAACTTAATTAGCTTCTGTGACCTGAATGTCTCATAGGCAGCAACGTTAATTCAAGCATTTCAAAATAATTTCTCCCCTCACAAAAATATGTTTCTTCAAATTTAAACTCAAATTTAACATACAAGAAGCTAAAAAATTTCTAAAGAGTTTTTAACTCCATGAATTTTTAGAACCCCCCCCCCCTAAAAAATACAAATTCTTTTTCCAGGGTAATGAAACAAGAAATGTTGTAAGGAAAAAGACAGAGGACTACCAGAGGTGAGGAATAAACTGCAGAACAGTAAAAGCCAGGGGGGATGTGCGGTCTAACTAATTTTCAGCTAGACCTAAATTTGAAATATCCAAAAAGACAACTCTATCTACATAAGACACAGGTATCTACTGTTCCTGACTCCAAGGTTGTGCTGACCTCCTTTAAATGATCCACATTTCACACTCCTTCTTCTCTGACTAAAATTCATCTGACTATGCAGCAGTGACCTCCTTAATTCTGTTTCTTTTTATTTCCCTTTATAAAGCCTCAATAAAGGGGGGCACGTATATTGATTGAAATTAGAGGTATGATAATATACCTCTTTTAAATTCTTTGCTTGAACAAAGTTCATCTTCTTAGTAATTTTTCAGGGTACAAGTTAACCAGTTTACCAAGGATGACATCCTTATAAAACGAGGTGAAATCACTTCACACAAAGTTGCAGAGCTAGCCAAGGGGCAGGATTAGGTGGAAGCCTAGAGTGTTGCTCTAGTGCTCACAGTCGAGGACACTTGAACTACTGAACCCAACAGAGCAGAATAATGACAGCAGCTGTCTTTCATACACAGTGGTTGCCAACCGCTGTTGGCTAACCAAAACGATGCATATTTCAATTTTAAATAATATATAATTATCCCCAATTTACCAATACTAATTTACAGAATCTAATCTTAATATGGTTCAAATAACTAAATCAGAACTAAGTTTCAGAGTCAGATATGGCTAAACACTGAAAATCTTTTAACAAAAAAAATTAAGAAAAACGGGGATACTCGTAGCTTAATCTGTGACAGTATGTATAAAAAGCATCACTTAATCTTCAATAATCAGTTCATCTCTCTTGTAAAGGAGGAATTCCCTACCAGTGGTCATAGAAATGATAAAACACATGCCAAACGCAGGTATCTGGGACCCTGAAATGAATGAAAATGGAGACCGAGCTGAGCTCTGGCTTGCAGGTATTAGTTCATTGCATTCTGTTCATGACTATGAATGTGATTTGATCAGTTGCTTCAAGTTCCTGACACATTTTTGTCCTAAAAGCGATGAGCTCTAACCTAGAAGTATAAATCAAATAAACCCTCTCACCCATTAAAAGAATAAAGAAAAAAAGAAATGTGTTTCTTAAATTAGTATTTTGAAGCTTCGATGATGGGATGTGTTATAAATAGATAGTCCTCACATCTGGTCCTCAATTATGTGATTTGGTAGATCTGATTTGACCATCTCATCGGTAACCCAGAGACTCTAACTCTGATTTGTTTTGTAACAGATTTAATTAAAATTTGACAATAAAGTTCGATATTTAAATATAATTGAGTTAAGATTTCCCTGACTTCATGAACTTCTGGAGACTGAGAGGTGGACTAATTACACAGTCGATGGAAAAGATCTCTTCATAATATGGTCATGCCTCGAGAGTCTTTGTGCTTTTGTGATATTAGGTCATTAATCTATATACAGTGTATTTGGTTTTAATTTTTTCAATGAGAAATGTAGCAGTAACAAACACATTTTGAAAATCTTGCTGTACTACTTTCTCTGGTCTGTGTTGCCTCTTGTAGTCAAAAGGCTCTCTCTACCAATAGCCTTTAATAGGTAGATTTTCTAAACTACAGTATATTTTTGTCAGGTCTCATATGAGTTTCTAAAGTAATGTTACTTGTTATCTATAAATATCATCTATATTTATATTATATTTATATTATATTTTATTATATATTATATTATTATATTATATTTATATATATAAATATAATCTATAAATATTATCTCTTCTCCTTCTAGAAAGATGTACAGACTTTTCCTCAAACTCCACATGCTTCTGCATTATTTTTCCAGTGGTTTGCAGGAAGTTCGTAATAAGTATTAGTTTAATAAGCTAACAACACAAGTTACATTCCACTTTATTTCATGAAGTTTTAAAATAATGCAATTGAAATTGATGACATATGCCAGTAAGCTTTTACTTACTGTGACAAATAGCCTGAGGGAAATAAATTTAGAGGAAATAGTTGAGATCAATGTCCATTTCAGAGTTTCACCCTGAAGAAGACGATCATCTTACCTCATTGTTCAGGATCTGTGGTGAATCAGAGTTTCATGCAGGGAGAAGGCACAGTGGAGCAGAACTGTTGACCTGATTTCAGATGTGGAGAGAGAGGATAAGAGGTCTGGGAACAAGATATTACATTCAAAGGTACTCACTTTTTAATTCAGTTTCTCCAACTAGGGCACATATCATACCCAAATAAAGTCATCTTACTATGAATCTATCAGTGGAACAAGTTAATGATTAAGATTAAGGTGAGACCTTTGTCTTCCAATAAATTCTCAAATCTCTATTTCAGAGAATTGTACTGGAGCCAAAGCCTTCAACATGTTAGCCCCCATAAAATTTTTCTTATTAAAATTTTTCTGTAATCTTACTTTTTAAAATTCATGTTTTATATTCCTCTACATGTAGAAAATCAAGAAAATCTATTTTATAGACTTTCTTGACACCACCCAATTAGATTACATTCATTGACATTAGCAATGGCTGCTATGGTGCATCTCCCCCTGGAGTCATTCCTTCAAAGTTCATCCTCAATGTTTTCATCCAATTAAACTCTAATGTTTCAATTTCACATTTGTAATAATCAAATTATTTAATTGCTGTCTAGTTCCTTCTATAGTAGAAAGGGACCTATATTTCTTACTCTCAGCTGCTGTTATTCTTACTATAGTTCTCTTGTCTGTAATTTGTCTGCTTTAATAGCATATATATGTTTCAGCTATATATGTTGGCACTCTAACTACTATATAAATGGTTGTGTGGTCACCTCAGTGCTCTGTTTTTCTTGCCTGACTTATACTCATTCTTATTCATCAGAATTATCTTAAGTCTTATCACTTGATACCAATTTCACTGTTCCTTATGTAAAGCTATTTCATACAATTCTCTTCCGATCTATGTGTCATCTTAAAGACAGATCCCCTATTATAGTAGCAATGCTTTTCAGTCTTCTGTCCATGTATCTCAAGCAATATTTCTTAATACAATAGAATAACTGGCCTAATTTGAAACTCGTCCCATGGACAAATATCAGTTTCTGATATTATTAGTGATAATGTTATGCTTGCAGACAGGAACCTACCATAACTGTCCTCTGAGAGGTTCTGAGCTGACTGAAACTGAAACAGATAACCAAGCCCAACCTTGGACAGAGAGGTCTGGGACTCTTATGGAAATGTTGGCTTATGGAAGAATTGAAGGCCTTGAAGGGGATGGGAACCTCCCAGGAGGGCCAATAGTGTCAACTAAACTGGACTCCTTGGAGTTCTCAGAGACTGAGCTACCAAAGAACAAACAAGCTTGAATGACGCCCCTGGATTATATGTATATAAAAGCAGTTCAGTCTCCACATGGGCACTCAACAAATGGAGTAGAGGCTCTCCCTAAAGCTGTAGTCTCACTGTGTTATCTGTTCCCCAACATGGATGACTTGTCCGGCTACAGTGCATCCTCTGAGGCATCTACCCTGGCAGAGACTTGATGAGCCAGGGTTGGGAGATCCCCAACATCTCAGACATCTCAGAGAAGAGGAGGGGGTTTGAGGTCTCTATGAGGGCAGAAAGGAGGAATGTGTAATGTAAATAAATAAACTAATTTAAAAAATTGAATAAGGTAACAAGAGAAAAAATTATATATTATAAAATAGTAGACATTACAGACTATATCAGTGTGCTTCCCAGATATAAATGTTTTTCACTGTTACTGTTAAATATGTACATATGTTAAATATGTATATGTGTCTCTCCTTAAAGCATAAAAGGAGTTCCAAACTGAATTTTTATTTTTAAAGGCTGGAAAATTAGGCTCCACAAAACTACATACAGAATTATTCACATTACAGAAACTCATTAAAGGCTTGCCTGTGATTGATTGGCTGAAATGACTCTCAATTAACGTGTACAATTAATGATAGGAAATTAGGTCCAGTGTTCAACACAGTAATTGTAATGCTTCTACAGCAGTATATTGAAAGATCATTTCCCTAATTATTTAAAACCTAAAAGGAAGAATTTAGGTTACAAACATATGACTCATTTAGTATCACTAAAACTTTCCATTATTCTGGTTTTTAAATTTAATCCCCTCTCTAATGAAAAAAATCAGCTCCAGTATCTGTAGTTGACAGGAACAGGAAGGCTAATGTGCCCGCATTAGTTCCTTAAGCACTAAGAAAGAACAGGATTGAAGGCTGACCTAATATGTTTTACTTTAATGAGTTTTAGACTTGGGGCTTTATTTCATTTTGCCATAAACACTTGGATACATTTCCTCCATAGGATTTTGTGTAATCCGAGCTTTTAAAAACTAGTAATTAAATTGCCCAACTTCAGAAACAAACTGCCATTGATGACAGAATTAATTGGGATTAGCTTCCAGAAACCATGTGGTTTTTAGTTCAATAGCAACATGTGGATGAGGCAGAAGATATGGCAATGCCGTAGTTGCTAATTCCTGAGCATTTAGAGATATGGCCAGAAATGGAGCAATGTGAATCAGTGGGAAAATGTTCTGCAGAGTCACACCTGGGGTGTGATCAGCATTGCGAGTCCCTGTCTGCTTTTCCTTCCAGATTTTCTTTATACAGTTTCAAATGATGTCGTTTTCTCATAACTCATATTTAGTCTGATTAATTCTTTTGAAAGAAACAATGGGGTCTTTTCCCCCTCTTTATGGTCAGAGAGGGAGACCCAAATCAATCTAGACTAAATATGAACATCACAGACAGCAGTGTCAAAGACATCAAGTGGAAATGTTTAAGAGGAGATGAGACTAACCAGTGACCACTGGGGCACCCATGACCAGCAGAAAAGTTGGACAGCATGTCCAAGCTGGGGAAGGGGAAACTACACACAAATCACAGGTCCTATTTGACTTGAGAATCTGAGAGCCATACAGCCTTCGCAACTTAAAGCTGGGGGCCTTAGATCACCCCTCTCTTTTCACAAAGGAGAAATTTGAATCACAGGGGCTCTTTGTTGTATATTTCTGCTTTCAATAAAGGCTAGCAGCATTACAAAATCAGGTTGATGTGCTAGAAAATACTATGCATTATCTCCTCCCCATCCACCTTTCCTGAGACTTACTTGGCTCACTCTTCTCACTGTTTTACATTATTTCTTTCATTTTATTTGTTAACACATTAAATCATTAGTGTCTTCAGTTTTTCAGACATAATACTGGAGGCTGGGATACATGATTCTCATTTTCAGGAAGTTTATAATGCGATGGATGACAATAGAAATTTAAAATTAATAACATTGTTGATGTAGTTGTAGATAGGGGACCTGCCTTGTAGGAACAAGGTTCTGAGTTATAACCTTAGAAGTGCAAAAAATATGAATAGCAATGATAAAATCTAAGCTAAAGGGAAATTAATTTGTGATACTATGAAGAATGTGTTATCTAGATCAAATCTTACATCGTGAGTAGTAGTTTAGATTTTGGTAAAGAATGCTCAGTTGTATCACTGATTTTTTTTTAATCAGTAATGTTATATAACTGGGGGAATAGAAGAAAAGAGAAAGATGTGTTGGTATTAATGTTACAGAGAATAGAAAAAGTCCAACTTCAGTATTCTTTCTTTCTATCCTAAATATTCTTTGTTTTTCAATGTGCTCACTACATGTTCACTTTTAAATGTTATATACTGGTGGATGACAATTCTATTGTTCCTTAACACTGACCTTCAAATTTTCTATATTGCACTACTTACCATTTCTATTTAGTAGATTTAGATGAATATGTATAAAAACCATTCACAATGAACATTTTAGTCTCTTCCCCAAAATAGTTCCTCATACAAAGAGCATCCACATACTCAGGTATATACATCAGAGTCATTAGAGATTCGTCTTCCTCTTCACCTAGGTTTTTACTCTATCTTCAAAGAATAGCCCTTGTTTTCCTTCATTTCTGGTGACCCGGATGTTAAAACAGCATTTTCATAATTTAAAAACACTCCCCTTTGCCACCAGAGTTACACGCTCACAGCTGAAAAGTCCATTATAGGAAGTACCTAGGATAAGCATATGCTTTTCTTATCCATCTTAATGTTGTTAGGCTAGGAAAGAGAAATAAATGCATCAACTTAAATTATTAATACATTAGCATTAAGCCTTTAATTGCATATTTTCTTTCCGTAATAATGCCTTAAACTGAGTCTCTAAAATATGACCTTCCCCAACGGGGGGGGGGGGGAAAGGTCTGTTTTGTTTAAAGTGTGAGTATGGAAGCTGGTATAGGGCAAGTGAGGAGCATCCTCTGGGCAGCACAAGCTTGTTGAAGTAAGCAAGACCTCTGGAGCCGAAGTAATGGAAGGAAGAACCCAATCTATGATGTTGTCCTCTGACTTCCAGATGCGCATTTTGTCACAATCACATCCTCATCATTGCTTATGCACACATCATTGTATATTTTTAAAATAAGCTATAGTAGTATAAGGAAAGAAGGTGGCCAGCAAGGAGTATGGCCACATTGATTATGTGATTTTGTCACATAGGACAACAAAAGACTTGTTTGCAGAGTGAAAATACAGATTAGAACAGGGACTAAACTCATGACTAGGGTTCCTAAATATTTTTATCTCGAAACTAGAAATCAAGTCTATCTCATATTTTTCTTATTTTTTATTGGATATTTTATTTATTACACTTCAGATGTCATCCCCTTTCCCAACTTCCCCTCCCCAGAACCTTTCCATGCCATCCCCTCTCCTCCTTTTTGCTTTTATACCATTTTAATTACATGCAAGTATTAATGTCAGTTCTAGGTTGAAGGACTAGCAATACAGTAGATGCAAATAGTGAAGGAACAAGCAAGATAATAAACACAAATAATCAAAGAACAAGCAAGGCAATAAACAAAATTCCATGAACACTCTTGTGATCACTGTTTCTAAGGGCTTAGCAGGATGACCAAAATATCTGAGCCAATTTCCCTGTCCTAGCCCAAAGTCA
Source organism: Arvicanthis niloticus (assembly GCF_011762505.2). Classification (NCBI taxonomy): domain Eukaryota; kingdom Metazoa; phylum Chordata; class Mammalia; order Rodentia; family Muridae; genus Arvicanthis; species Arvicanthis niloticus. The sequence goes on from NC_047660.1 coordinate 36,268,774, forward strand.
TTTTCATGTCTGAAGCCTACTTCCTTGTTCTAATGTAAAACTTAGATTCCTGTTTGAAATTAATTCTTTGTTCTAGCCTATTTATATAAAAACACATCAAAATTTTTAAAACTTTTTATTTTTTTTACATGTAAAATATTACCTTCCTCTCAGTACTCCCTCCAAGAGTTCTTACTGCATTCCCTCTCCCCTTTGCCTCTGAGGGGATGCTTTTCCTGTACCCACCCCTGCCCAACACCCACCCCCAAAGATTTAAAAACATTTGGCTTCATATATGGCAAATAGTATTTGCCATTTTAACTAGAATCAGCAATGAAATATATAGAGGCTTCAGCTACATATTGATGTTTTTACTAACATTCTTATATTACTCACCTTATATGTATTCCAGGTAAAGTAAGTTGTGGATGGTCTACATTGTTACTGTTTAGTATTCATTAGTATTCAGAGTTTTCTCAATTTAAAAATAAAATATTTAAAGGGCATGGTGCCACACCTTTAAACACAGTATTGGGGAAGCAGAGCTAGGCTAATCTGGGAAATCTAGACAAATATAGTGTACATAGAATTTTCCTGATCAGTCTAAAATATATAGTGAGAACTTGTCTTGAACAAATAAATAAGATAAAATAAAATAAGAACAACAAAATTAAATCCATAATTTATCCTACCACAAAATCATTAAACATGTTCTTGTTAGTTTTGTTAAGGTCTTATGGAAATAGATGAGTGTGGTATCAGAAAATCTCAAGCTAATTCTATTTTTCAATAATTCTCTAAAATGATTATAAAATGAAAATATTAAAGTCGATTTCTTGGCTTTTATTTTAGGTCTGAAAATTAGCTATGCTAAGAAACAAAAGTAAAAGTATTTACTCATCTTTGAACATTGACTGTTTTATTTAAAGTATCAATGGGCATTCCAAATTCCACAATTTATATAAATTTTTAGCAAAGGAAAACAATAGGATGTCATTAATATTTCATGTAAAGAACCCAGAAGTAACTGAGAGGAAGCAAAGAGTTGAAAGGCAAGTGATGGAGAAGTTTGATCCAAATGAGCAGGCAATTATTAAGGAGCCTTGCTGGAGTAAGACACAGTCAGCATTGTAGGGGGCATTAGCTGAACTAAGGAATGAGGACTGATTAGGAACAGCTGGCTGAGGGAGGAGCTGGGAAGAGCATAATCACCCGATGTGAATTCAATATAATTGATTTAGATTACCCAGTACCCTCAGCTACATTGAAGCTCCACAAGGCACTTTAGAAATAGAACGAAATCTTTCTGTCGTTAATTTCTTTGATGTCCTGTAGAATAATCCTGCAGAAGTACAGAAATCTGTCTTTGTCAGGAAATATCCAGATTCATCTGAAAATAATACAGTAAGAAAAAGTACAACTCAAAACAAAATTTAAACCAAATGAAGAAACGTCATCTTTCCCAAGAAAATACAGATATTCAAAAATGAAAATCTGGAAAACATTACTATTATTGCATGTTGTATTTTTAATACATTTTGTTTTCAAGAACTATAGTTCATTTTGTAGTCAGAATTTCATTGTTCTCTATAACTTTAAATAAAACTATAAATAAAATAATACGTATAAATAAAATACATATTTTATATTAGTATATTCTTAGTCAATACTAGGACTTAAAAATCCTGAATTGCTCTGTTAAGTAATGTGGTTTCGTACCTCTGCCATGAATATATATCATACTTGCTATCTATCAGAAAACAGAACATTGCAGTTTCCAAAGAAAATTTCTAAAGGCCCTAAGCCGTTATCCATATGGGAAATTCTAAGCGTGAAATCACTTTACTCCTATTGGAATATTAAATTATGTTGTATGAAAACTATGATATAAAATATTTGTTTTGAACACTTAGGCTTAGTTTTAAATAATTCCATATTTTCTGTAATGACTAGAAAAACTAAAGATCAAGATAATATAAGATGCTCTGTTACCTGGGACTACTAGGTTTATAAAGCCATGTTACTGTAGTTGAATTATACCTTATTCCACACTTTCTCAAGAATTCTTTTAAACTGTAGTATGTAGAGCCTTGAACTGTAACTCCATCACACATATCTCCCAGACAAACAGTGCTGATATTGTTGCATCTCAGTTCCATTGTGTATACCAAGTCTTTAAATGTCAGCAGCTCTTGATCTTTTCTTAGTAAATGTACAAAAGTAGGAGAAATCACCCATTGCTTCACATTAAGACTGACTGATGCTATAAAGTGCTTACAGATGACAGGACCCGAGCACGGCGGACCTGAGAGGCCCAACAAGCAGCTGATTGAGACAGATGCAGATACTTACATCCAACCATTTGATTAAAGTCAGGGAATCCTGTGTTTGAATTAGGAAAAGGCTGGAAGAAGTTGAGAGGAAGGGTAATTCCACAGGAAGACCAGCAGTCTCTACTAACTCAGACCCCTGATAATTCTCAGACACTGAGCCACCAACCAGGCAGCATACACCAGCTGATATGAGGCCCCCACAGCAGAAGGCTGCCTGCTCTGGCCTCAGTGGGAGAATATCTAACCTTTGAGAGACTAGAGGCTCCAAAGAGTAGGGAGGTCTGGGTAGGTGGTGGTGGTGGGGGCGGGAGGTGGGGGGGCGAGGCACAGACTCTCAGAGACAGGGGAGAGGAGAATGGGATGAGGAACTGTGGGAGAGAGGATCAGGAAGGTGGAAATGGCTAGATTGTAAAGAAATAAAAGTAATAGTGATTTTTTTAAAAATGCTAAAAAAAAATGAACTAGCAAAAAAATCATACTCGTCATCCACTACAACATGTGGTTAGTTAGAAGCATAGGTTTTATTTTGCCTGTGGTTTGCCAGCCTTGCGTTTGCAAAGCCTCTATGCGGCATATATCTAAATTGTCTAAAAAGTTGACCCTTTGTTTGTTTGCATTAATGCAATCCATTATATTTACAAAACAGAAAGAAAACACAGAATTTGATAGAGAATTTTGGAAAATATCTTTTAAGAATTTATACATAAACTTATTTTACTTCTTACCCCCCAAAAACTGTTCTTTTGTGTTCATGCTGTCAGCAAATTTAAGAAATGAAGAATAGTATCCATTGACTTTTCTATTATTGGACGTGATTCAGATACTTTCTATTTTATCATTAACTAGAGTACACCCCAACAAGCATGTAACCATAACAGGAAGTGACACTAATGAAGTTAAGCATGAAGATGGCACATTACAGACTATTAGCTTGGTCATTTTATGTCATTCTCTATCATTCTCACAAAATACAAGTGGCAAATGAGACTTGGTTATAAATTTCTTTAATTTCCAGTTCCTAATGTATTGCTAATGTTAATATTTCAGCATGAGCTAGATTTTTGAGGTGTTAGTAATACTGAATATGCTCCTTTTCTTCATTCTTATCGGGTCATGAATTCTTCATGACTATTGTGTATCTCCCGATATGTAAATTAATTTCAACATTTGTTCAAACTTCAACAAATACATAAATGTTCTATAGTATGGGATTCTTGTAATCTTCCCATGTTTTTCCAGATATCAAAATGGATGGATATTGTCTACAATGCCTACCTATGCAATTGATTCTACCACATATATCAGCATACAAAATTCTTACTGAAAGAATCAACAATACAATAGGAATGGGTTCATAGGCTACAAAAAGTCAGGAAGTGTGAAGTGTATACTCAGATAAATATGGATTATGGGGTAGTGCATAAATCAAAATTATATGAACTCACATACTGATTGTAATTGCTAGCCTTTCAACAATTCAATCAACATATTCATATTTAGGGAAGCACAAAAATAGCTAAGCCTAACTTTCAAGCAAATGACAATTATTCTTTCTTCCTGTGCCCTTGATTTACATTTTACATTGTCTTTAAATCCCTAAGAAAAGGAATATCCTTATTCAATATTTTTTTAACACTGAGCAGAACTGAACAGTAGTAAAATGAAGAAACTCTGAGTTTTGTGTCCATATTTTATCACTCACATATAAAGACTCCAGAAAACCAAAGTGTCAGAAAGCATGCCTGAGAAGCTAAAGGTACATACTCCAGCTTGGAGAACAGTGAAGAGATATAGAAACAGTGAGAGAAAAAAAAATAGACTTGGAAAGCAAGCAAGCAAGCAAGCAAGCAAGCAAACAAACAAACAAAACCCCAAAATACAGTTTAAAATAATTTTTCAGGATAGCTTCCTTTAAAGTGAGCAAACTCAGAAGATTATGCTAATTACACTGAGCCATTCTACAGGTATCCATACAGGAGTATTAAATGAATTAAATTACACAATCATGTACACTACTTGGAATTAGTGTATCACTTGAAAAACATGGTTTAAATAACTCAACATAGTAGCCTTATCCTAATGAGGCTGTATACCATTCCTCAGGCTCTTCTTTGATTTTGACATCTATACTTGAAGAAGAGCACTAATCAGGAGTCAAAGATAGAAATTCTACTGGCAAAATCAGCAACTAAAACTTAATGTTTAATGTTTTGCATTAAAGCTGAAAGCTTTTTTTACTAAGAAAGGAATTGACCTTAGATAGACTGAAGATCAAATACAAAACCTAGTATTTATTTAAATAATATGTCTATTTTAATGTTGAATTAACAACATTTTATGTTGAGGTGAACAGAATAAAGAAAATCTCTTCATTCTGCATGTTCCTTCATTTTAATTTCCAAATTAATTGGGGTTGCCTTGTTCATGCTTAACAGGAATAGCTAGCTCAGTTAGTAAGCACCACTGTGGTGACACCCGAAAGCTTACTCATGCACAACTGGAAAGCAAATTACTGTAGGGTCTTTATAATCAATATCATAGGAGAAGCAATACCTAAGCACCTAAAAATAATGACCAAACAGAGACATTAAGACAACATTATTCATCAGTCATTAAGGATTTTTCAGTCTTTCCTCAAATAATATGTTAAGAACATACAGTGTCTTTAGAGGTCATTTGGGAAAGGAATGTTCTGTCTATGAAGACTTCTTGAAAATTACTACATCCCATGGAGAAACTAGGAAAAGCCAAATAGTACTTCATAAATTCTACCAACATAAAGAAACAAGTATCTTAAACTCAGACAAATGACTATAGACTCCTATCATTTTTATGGAGTGGGAGGTGAAATAATCGATAAAAAACAAAATAAATATATAATGCTATACAAGTTATAAACTGGTGAGATTTTGTTCTTCACAAAGTTGGTGACATTTTGTTCTCTCCATCATCAATATCATTTCAATCATTAAGTTTTTCATTAGTGAATACCACATAAATCCAGATACTTTGATTAATTAGAAGATAAGATTTAAGTAGGTATATAATTCTATATGTGTGTATATATGTCTATCACCTATATCTCTATCTCTATCTCTATCTCTGTCTCTATCTCTGTGTCTACATCAATGTCTAGATCTACATCTCTGTCAATATCTATATCTAGAAAGATAAACATATATAGTTATATATTTACACATATTTTAATATGTGTTTTGCACATATTTTTAAATATACATATATAGCTATATATAGGTATTAATATATTTCCCTGATGACTTCAAAATTATATACAAATGTGAATATACATTAACCACTTGTGACTTCAAAAATAGTATACAAATGACAATTTTTTCAAATAAGAGAAACATTTTAATAAAATAATTTTAAAAATAAAACGATTATATTCATATTGCAGTCAGAATAAATCACAAATGCAAGTCAAATGTTAAAACATAATGTGTTTGCTTTTAAAAAGTAATTTTCATTACATTTACATACAAAAGTAATACAAATTTAACGTATCAGAAATATATAATCAAAATTAAATAAAACTAATCAATAGAAATATTGTGAAATACTTTATGTGTCACAGTTATTATTAGATAATACATGTTTCATGACCACTTAATGACGAAAAATTGAAGGTTGTATTAATGTCTTGTTTGTATAAAATCTGAGAGATAAAAAAATCTATTATAAAGAAGAAGAAAAATGATCAAACTTAAAAACATACTCTAAAATTAAGCACACATATGTAAAAATTATTAGGGAATAAAAGCCTTTATTTTTTTACATATATTACCACAATTCAACATGGCATTTGACTTGTCTGAGGTAGAATAATATTGGTGAGATTATTTAAAGAAGTTAGACTGTGAGTACAGACTCTGTATGGATTAATGAAATGTATTCAGATATATGTAAGATGTATGTATGTGAGATGTATGTAAGAGTGCCGTGCAACGAAGACTATGGTGTCTGTGGTTGTCCTGGAGCACATGCTCACTGATACTTTTGGACAGCTTCCCTGACAACTTAAGGGTAAGCTTCTGAGGATTATAAGAAGATTTGTCAGTCTTAGAGAAAATGCATAGAAATGCATTAAAATTAAAATGCTTAAAGAACAGAGAGGAAGGATTCAAACCCAAAGTACAGGCTAGAAAGAAGTTTTACATCTGCATGGATGTGGAAGTCTGAAAGAAGGACAGAAAATGTGCTGGAAAGAATGTACAGGATGTTCAGTGGCTGAAATTTTCCATACACACTGGATTTCAAATGTCAAATTAAATCAAAATAAATCCAAAGCAATCTCTGTTAAGGTACATTATTTTACCAATACTAAACACCAAAGAAGAAATACTTTTCAGCATTTTCAGAGAAAATAATATCATAGATAAAGAGGAATAATGATATCAATTAGACTAATTATTTTTCAGAAGTAAAGGAGACCAGAAGTAATAAAATATGACATTGAAATACTGTCAAGATGCCTAGTCAAAAAATCTATGTCCTGGGAAAATATACATCAAAAATGAAGTTAAGATGGACAGTTTTAGAGAAATAAAACAGAGACATTTTACTGTCAGAGTCCTGCAATACAATATATAATAAAATTATCAGTCTTGGCAAAAAATATTAGATGGAAATTCTATTCTATCTAAAGTAGAGAGGTAAACTGAAAATGAAAATACATATTTAAAATTGTTTTCGTGATTTTTTTAAAATATCAATATCCGTTCAAAGGAAAGAAAATACTAATGTGAATGGGTTATAATGTATATAGGATTTTCTCTCATTTACATTGTGGTGTGTAAAGAGTGAGGTGGGTATAAATACAATGTAAATTTAAGTAGACTATGAAAAGGATACATCAAATAATTTAAAAAGTATTAAAATGAAGGCAAGGTAAAACTCTTTATCGAGGCTACTATTTGGCTCTGTTATGCATTATTCATTTTTGCCATGTGTTTACTTATGGTTTAAGATTTACCTATCAGTTTAACTAGGAGTGTAGAATTCTCGGTTTCCAGACTGATTATTTTATTTCATTATTGAAATTATAATATCACTTTATCCTTCCCTCTCCTCTCTCCAAATTCCTCCATGTAGCCTCCCTTGCTCTTTTTCCAATCCATGACCTCCTTTTTCAGTAATTGTTCTTTCATGCTGATATGTGTAATAACATAAGTTTCAATCTACTCAAATGTGCATTTTCGTATGTTTATGACTGGGCAATTGACTGAAGTGGGGGCTAAGAACTTATTGAAGCTTGAGTTGTGTGCAAATTTATTGGTGCATTTATTCATTGTGGGAAATCAAAAGAAAACCTACAAAAGTTTTCAATGTTTTCTATAAATTGTTCCATTAAACATTTAAAGTAACTTGCATATTTGATTGTGTAAACAAAGTTAAATAAATCATTATGCCATTTTAAATTAATGTGTTGTTTAATTGGTGTTGGTTTTCTTTTTTTTTATTTAATATTTTATTTACATTTAAGATGCCTTCCCCTTCCCCATTTCCCCTCCCTAGAAAACCCCTGTCCCATGCCCCCCCTTTCCTTTTTGCTTATATATATATATATTTTTAAATGTTAATCAAAGGATTTATAAGTTTGGTAATGCTCAATCAGAAGCGTAACCCAATACCCAACCTAGATATAAAAACTATCTTTGACTGGTGGAGACCTGTGAACATGTGCCTCCATGCCCCCTCTCTCTTTCTCTCTCTCACCACCTAGCTTCTCCTCTCCTTCATCTTCTCTCCTTACTCCATCTCTTCCTCTCAATACTCCTTCCCACTTAGCTCCTCCTACATATCGCTCTTCCTGTTAAAATAAAACTTTTCTCTCAAAATACAGTTAGAGCATACTTATTCCTAATTGTACCAGTGAGGTACAAGATCGTCCTAATACCCAGTCCATCACTTTGTTGACTAACCAGAACCTCTGTCATCTCTTCAGAATAGCAAACACCTAGCTTGTCTACCACTGTGGAGACTTGGCTTGGTTTTCTTAAATTACTGTTCCACACAAACTTTTTAGCATTGAAACCTGTTAGATATCCTAAACTAGAGTGGCTCCGACCCTTGTGTGTTATCCAAAGATAGGAAAAAAAAAAAAAAAAAAAAAAAAAAAACAGGATTTATTCAGCCCTTCTCCGAGTAAATCAGCTTCCTGTGATGTAAAAATGAACCAAGAAGAAATCTTTGGCATTAATAGACATCACTGGCAGAATATTTATTAGTTTTCAGGATCTACGCTATTTATTATTTTTGGCATGTGTTGTAGAAAATACGTCCCACATACATGACCTTTGCCATATGTAGGGTTTAGATTTTGACATACTCATCAGCAGTATTAGCAGTCCAGCATGCTGCAACTAAAGAGAGAAAAGTTGAGACGTTTTGTATTAAAAAACAGAGAAAGACATAAATTGAACTTGAGATAAAGAATAGCCCCAACAGACAATAAGTGCTTAGAGTAAGTTTAATGACTGATTCAGTGAATACTGATAAGTAAATTCTCCTTCACTTTCAAAGGTCAGATATAAATAAGGAAGAGCTAAAAGTAATCATCATTTCACATTCCCACAGAACTGCTACAGTCAATGCTGTGCAAACAGGCGGTCACTGAGGGAATTCCTACCAAGCAGCACCAGAGGCAGAAAGGAGACTAAAGGAAAGGTGATCTCATGAGAAATATGTGAATATATAAGTGATTTTGAAGCTTGACGTGTAAAAGAAAAAAATGGGATGAAAAGAGGAAAGAGGACAAACGGAAAGAAGATTGCAGAGGATGTTAAGACAAATAATAAGACATTTTTCAGACATGAAAGGAACAAAAGGTCAGTGACAGAGTGAGTGGAGTTTCTTACAGATGGGCAGAACAATTTACTGACTGAAGAGACAGGCTTTGCTAAAACAAAAATCAAATGAGTTCCTTGCCTTTCTAGCCTCTCAAAGGACTTGAGGAACAGAATCAGAAATAGATATACACCTCAGGGGAATGAAAAAAAAAAGTATCAAAAAGAGACAGGGCTATGCTGAACAAGTGCCTAAAATAAGACCAGTTACTTTTTTAAAAAAAATTCCAGGAGCTAAAATCACTCCTAACAAATATATTGTTATATAATTTGTAAGGAATATTGGAGCAGAGTTCTAGCTTTCTCAAGTAGTGATTTAAGTGACGGAAATTGGGACAGTCATGAGACAAGTAACAGCTCCACTCAGAAACCATCTCTACTGCAGAAAAAGCATTTGGAAATAGCTTCCCTAGTATTTGTGTAGCCTCTGTGTAGCAGTTCATATGGTGGGAGTCAGCAGGTGGTGGGTCCACTCCCTGAGGTTATCATTCCTCTACTATGCAGAAGGAAGTGGTAACAGCAAAAATTGCCTCTGCAGCAGAGCCAAGACTAAACATAAAAATAGATTTGGACATTGGGACCCATAACATCTCTTTCACAATAATGTTAGAATAATTGCATCATGTTAGGTCAAGCTCTTTGTTCCCATAGCTCAGCCTTCTGGTTCTCTGAATTGACCATTTAAATGTGTAGCTCATTGCTAATGCTAAATACTAAGATGTGACTTTATAGTGAATTCAAGTAGAGACAGAAGATGCTATATAAAAGTTTATAATATTATTTGGGGTGGGGAAAGAAACAGAAATAATAAAATAGAAAAATAGGAAAGGCTGAATTAAATTCATAAGACACCTATGAAAACTATATATAAAGGAGGAGAATACTTTTCCTAAGTTCAGAAAAGTATGATGGGGGGGGGTGTAGGGAGAACAGGAATCTGACCACATTAGAAGCCATTGGGTCTCATGTTTTGTATATGTTAACAAAAGCCATGAAAATGCATTTTAACATGATTTGTTTCAGAGGTAACAGTTCCATAAACACTTTCATAGGTGACATATTGGCTAACTTTTTGTCAGTTAGGTAGTATATTGTGCTGGCTAGGTGTTTGATCAAAATTATTCTAGATGTTTCCATAAAGGGTATTATTTTAAAGAAGGATTACCATTTAAATCCATGTACTTTGAGTGAGGCAGTTTACCCCATGATTGATTTCCATCCAGTTGATTGAGAGGTCCTTACAAAGCAAAATTGTCTCTTCTGAACAAGTAGGTAATTAGTCTGTAGACTTCTTGTGAATCCAATTTGGACCTTGGGCTTTCAGATTACTGGTTTACAGTAACAGAGCTCACTATCACAAAGCTTCACATGGACAAAATCACTAAATTTAATTCCTTTCTTTTAGCTTTCTGTACATCTGTAGTAAAACTTTAACAGTTCTAACTTCTGCATATTGTGATAGAAAATTATGATGTCTATATTTTATGTATTTTCTAACTTCTAAACAAATTATGTGAACTTGCTCATGATTAGAAAAACTAGTTAACTTGAGAAGCATGTGTAGCTATTGAATCATTTGAGAATTTTTTCATTGTAGATGCTCTAAGAAAATGAAAACATGCAAAATATATTCATTAAAATATCAGTAAGATGAAAATTTTGCTATAATTTGTAGGTACTCTGCATACATTTCTTTTAGCATTGAAGCTTAAAATCTGGTTCTTTACATATGTGTCTTTTAAAGGTTCAAGGACAGCAGCCAATGTCTCTCAGCAGTCTGCTCCAGGTACTTTGGTGTCTTCTATCTCTTGTCCTAAAACCAACTCTATTCTGCAGTCTTTTACTTGTTTTTCTTAGTAACTTACTTCTTCTGAAAATATATTGGCATTTGTTTTAAATGACATGTGAAGTTATATGACACTGGATAATTTGTGGTATTGTCTGCTAATCAGTTCCTTACCTTCTTTATTCAAGTAATTTTAAATACCCCATTTGTAGAAATCTTCTTCCTTGGGGAGATTGACAAGGATATATAGACCATAAACCCTTTTGGACCCCAGCCAGTATTATCAACCAAAATATAGCTTACTTCTTCCCCTAAACCCCCTACAGAAATCAAGTTGAGAACAGACAGATTGACATCCAAATAGATCTGTGCCTTTTCTGTTCAGCTATCTTCTGTTTGCAAACACATATCACTCACTGACTTGATACCAAGTATATTCTGCTAAGGACCAAGAATTCCTACTTTACAGGGAAGCCTTTTTTGTCATTCTTTCAACTAATTTAGACATCACAATCTTTGATATCTTTATCTACAGCATCAATAACAACTTCTGTGTCTATTCATTCCTCATCAAAAGTACCAATATTGCACTCAGCACCAACTTCAAGAAGCTTCTGATAGTCAGTAACTGGAAATGGTTATTCAACTTCAGCTTTTTTCACTTTTGCTTCTCTCTCTCTCTCTCTCTCTCTCTCTCTCTCTCTCTCTCTCTCTAACTCGCTCTCTCTCTTTGTGTATGTGTGTATGTACATATATGTGCATATGCATGTACATGTATGCATACTTTCGAGTAAATACAGATGGGTATTTTTGCAGGTCTGTACTGGTCCTAAGTTGATGACAAGACTATTTCTCAATCTATCTCTGAGGCAGGGGATCTTGATAAAACCCCAGAGTTCATTAGTATTGCTAGTCACAGTAGCCAGCTTGTTCCTGGAATGACCTGCTTCCTCCTTTGACCCTACAATTACATTACTTTTGACAGTACAATTACAGTAGTGTCACATCCACAAAGCTTTTATCTGAATTCGAAGTTTCAAACTCAAGTCCTCTTGCTTGATGATAAGCACATTAAATGCTGGGCCATCTCTGTAACCCTCAGCTTCATTTTGATGAAGTTGACTATGTACAAGGCATCAGAAAAGAAGCCAAAATCCTAAAAATTAATTTTGTTGTAGGATTGTTTTAGAGAGATGAGTATATATATATATATACATATATATATATATATGTATATATATATATATATGTATATGTATGTATGTATATCTGCACCAGATAAAGAGATTATTGTCAAATAAAAGAAAGGATCCAATACAAATTTGTTTTGAAGAAGTGATAAGTTTCTTCTAGGATCTATTAAGAGTATGAATTAATCAAATGTAGCTCTACCAATGGGAAATGTATAGATAACTTTTATGCAGAATTACCTTTAGAGTCCCATTTGTGGCATAGATGACTCACGAAAGCTCTGCTGACCCGGAGTCCTTGAACAACTTACAGACATGTGCATTCGTGAAAAGCCCCATCCCCAACAACCTCCAACACTTTTCTAACCTCAGTTTTATGAGAGGCTTTGTGAAGTTCTGATGAAGTATTATATGCCTCCACAGTCTGATCTGTAGAGGAATTTTAATCCAGTAACAAGGCTATGCTGGCAAGGATTCACATCCAAAACCCTAGGTGATCCAGCTACAATGTAAACACACCACACATATTTAATCCCTTTAGCTGCAATAAAGGCATGTCCTTAGTACACATCTTTAAGGTAAAATTAGTTTCTAGAAGAAAGCAGCCATGTTTGAAAGTGATATTTAATTGAGGGGAAGACAAAGAGAGGAATCAGAAATATTTGACAGAATGAGTCAGAGATAGGAAACAAATTATACCTAATCTCTAGAGATGAAACCTAACAATTTGCATATTCTTTTTAAATAGGCTGCCACAGGGAGGGACTATTTTCTGAGCATGAATGGTGCAGAGCCAGAAGACTATCTTTCTTGATTTAAAGTTATGTTGCCATTATACTGAAATTCTTAAGAAATTTTGAAAAGTGTACTAAGTTTTTATTGGTGTTTGACTTCCAAATATGTTTTTGTGTGTTTCCTATTTAATAAAATAAAATCACTGTAGGGGTAGAGAGATCCCTCAATAAAAATAAAAAGCACTTGTTTTCTGGCAAAGGATCTATGTGGCATCCATGTGGTGACTCAAATCAATACAGTAACTCAAATTCCAGAGTTTTAATGGCCTCTTTTGACCTCTTAGTACATAAGACACAGGTATGGTACAAGACCAAGATACAAGCAGACCACTCATATGCGTAAAATAAAGGTTAAAACCTTTTTTTTTTCAAAGAAATTATTTGAACTGATGTGTCGAATCTTAGTATTTTGACTTTTCCCAGTATTTTTTACAAACTATTTCATGATCTTTGAAAACTCCAATTTCCCTGATGATTTTGACTCCTGCCCCTAACATAATCTATGTGTGGTAGAAAAGTATGAACACTCAGGTTATGGCTGATGGTCTCAATATGGTTGTAATAGAATACTACCTTTACTTTGATCAAAGAGATATGGTATTCTGAAATTATAAGGTGATTTTGTAAACAAATTGCAATGTACAAAATGGACTAGTGTTCATTAGAAACAACTTACAATACCAAAAGTGTTGTCTTAAAATTACTCCAGGAAAAAAAACATAAAGAACATTTTTGCAAACTCAACAAGACAAAGCAGTTGCATAATATTATAGTAAAATATGGAAATACAAAGTTGTGTGAAGTTAAAATTTTAAATTTTAAGAAAAAATGGGATATAGTCATTAAATCATGCCACAATGGAAATGTGTACATTTATGCATGTGTTTTACAGAACATACTTTATAGACATGGAATTCAATAATGGGTAGAAATGCTTTTCTACCTCATTCAAGTCTTGAAGAATCAGAATTAAAATTTTAGTTGCTTCTGACAAGAAATTGACAGCAAACATGGAAGAGGAGTGTGTAGCTCTGTAGGAAATCCATAGCAAGTCATTTGCTAGAGACTTCTTTTTAGGTCAACACTTTGCAAACAGTTTATCAAACTTATAGTTTAATGGGGTTTCCAACAGTAAAAAAAGAATACTGTTAATATGACCATTTCTCAAATATATGTTACCTTTGATGACCCATTGATTTATACAAGTTTCCAAAATCTAGGCGTTTTATTTTAAAATTTATCAGTTTACAAGTTATATCAAGACACAATTATATTTGAACAATCAATTTAATAAAAATGAGATATATTTTGTTTTGGCAATTCCAGCAGGAAAATGTGTCATACCAATTAACAGGTATTCATTATTCTTTTACAAGACACTATATGTACTTACAAGCCAATACTAATATATACATACATGTACATGATATGTGTGCTTATTTTATTTTTTGTTCACTATGTCATGTAAGCAAAATGTAATGACATTAATATATTGGGCACTGTTTTGTCTTTGGTCAAAACAATGTGAAATTTCTATGTTCAGCTACAGTGTTTATCTATTTGATGAATAGACTGTCCATTATTATAAGATGGGGCTTGATAGTGGAGAAGAAAATAATGAGTTTATGGCAGATGAATAGAGAATATTGCATAGGAAAATTGGCATGGTAGGGATTTTAGAGGCAAAATTCACTAAGATACAGGTTCATTTTATTAAGTATGAGTCATACTTGAATGATAACAAAATGACTGATTTTTACAAAGAGTAAAATTCTTATAATGGATACAATAATTAACACTCGTGAAAATTTTTAATGAAGTTAATATAGAGATAATGCTGGAAATAATGGATAATGCTGTTCTCTGAGTTCATATGTGAATATGTACATGTTCTTAATGTATCTTCATATGTACATTTATGTGCACGTAGAGTTTAAAAGATTAAGATCAAGTAAGAAATTGGAATACACCTAGTTCTTCATCCATCTCAAATATGAACAATATGTGTACAAAAAGATGAAACATAGACAAAGATATTTGCAGAGGGGAAACAACTAAAAACATCAAAAAATTGGCTATCTCTAATCTAATGTGGGATCATAAAATTGGTCTTTTCTACTTGTGTCTGTGTGTGTGTATCAACATGTACATGATGACCACTTTTAATTGTTAATTTGCCACAACCTTAAACGATCAGGAAAATGATTCTCAGTGAGCAATTATTTAGATCAAGATATCTTTTGGCATGCCTCTGGGGAATTACCTTGATAATTAATGTTAATGAATCTTCATAGGCCAGCCCACTCTAAGCAGTACCATTCCTTAGCAGGGGATCAAGGATTGTGTGAATATAAAAACTGGCCTGAGTACAGATAAACACATATATATTCATTTGTTCTGCTCTTGACTATAATGTGATGTGTTGACCTGTTTGCATTCCTTTTATCTTGATTTTTCTACAATACTGAGCTGTCATTTAGACTTCTGAACTTAAATAAATCCTTTCTCCCTTAAGTAAAATATTTATTACAACAACAGAAATAAATAGGCCAATTAGTGTGTGTGTGTGTGTGTGTGTGTGTGCATGCATACTTGTTTATGTTGATTTGAATACAAATATGTATATTCAATTTTTCTATATAAGCACATTTGTACGAATTTGCTCAGAAGCTTCTAAGTTCATTTCTGAATATTCTGAGCACATGTATAGTCATCATGTTCTTTTTGACCACTTTCCTTGCAGACAGCCTAGATTTTCCTGAGTCCTGAGCAGAGATCTACATTACTGATCTTCAGAGTGGATCTCCACACTAATTACTGGAATTCTTTACTGGAATCCAGCGAGAAGTAACAAGTCGACCTCATGGACACCCTTGTGCCCAGCCGTTTAAGCAGAGTCACTCTGGTTTTGACCCCTAGATATTGTACAAAGCTAATTAAAATTTTGTAAAACCACAAAAATGATGTTGAAATTTGTATATATGTGCATCAACACATACAATATGTCCTCAGTTGGAAAGTGATTTTCCTCTAAATTACAAATCTAGTACATTTGAAATTTTATTTTAATGTTTGCCTAAAAATACTATTTATTCTTTTATTTAGAAAACTTACACATCAGATCTTTCTAATTTAAATTTGCACTTCACAGACACACTAACAAAAAAGAGAAACATAAAGCAAATAAACAAACCAAATAACAAAAAAACAAAACAAATAAACAAAACACCTTATCTATCATTCTCTTGCTCATAGCTGTATCATGATCTTTGCCACTTACAATTATTTTTTAAATTTTCTATAAGATATATTCTTTTTTTTATTGTTTGTGTATATTCTGTTGCTTGGGCTTATAGTTGTGCTTGCCTTCCTGTACTTTACTAGTTGATAATCTTTAATGTCAGGTCCTCCATAGCTCCCATGAAACTGCTGAGCTCAGCTACTTCTAGTTATCATCAACTGTTTCTTTCCCAATCATCCTGCAACCTGCTATCATGACTCTATTAGTGTCTATTTAGTGAAGTGTGGGTGTTTTGAAGAATATTCAAACCTTCTAAAGTTGCTATTGCTGTATAATATACTAATCAGAAAGAAAGCATAAACTGCTAAAATACACATCTCACTGTGTGTACCTAAAATTTGGGAGCAGGTTAGAGGAAAGATTCAGATTCAGAGTTGCTAGTAAGGCTGAAAGATATGGGTAAGAGCTACAGTTAGAAGCAGTCATGGTATGAGCAAGTGGATCCCTTTACATAGGGCTTCAGGGAAGTGGATCTTCATAGGAAGCCTGTTCTAATTATCCATTATAAGAATAAAGGCAATATGACTCTCCCAGATCTGAGGCCTGACCCTGCCTGGTCTGCTCCTGTGTGGACACCAGATCCCTCCCAAGACATCCTAGAGGGTTCACTGAACCCAGAGCAGTAGGTGAGAACACCAACACACTGAGAATCACACACCTTTAATCTCACACACCTTTAATCTCAAGGTATCTAAACCAAGATTATCGGAGTGTGCTCAGCTGTTGTAGGCTATTGTAATCCAAGTCTCATGTCAGGGTATATGGCTCAAGATGGCTGCAAAGCTGATAGCCACTTTCTGCTAAAAGTCGGCCCCCAACAAACAATCTTCCAAGCAAATGGTCCCAAGAAACAAGCTGGAGTAGTGATTCTAATATCAAATAAAATTGATATTAAACCAAAAGTAATCAAAAAAGATAAGGAAGGACACTTTATATTCATCAAAGGAAAAATGTACCAAGATGAACTCTCAATTCTGAACATCTATGCTCCAAATGCAAGGACACCCACATACATAAAAGAAACTTTACTAAAGCTTGAAGCATACATTGCACCTCAAACAATAATAGTGGGGGATTTCAACACCCCACTCTCAGCAATGGACAGATCATGGAAACAAAAACTAAACTGGGACACAATGAAACTAATAGAAGTTATGAACCAATTGGACTTAACTGATATCTATAGAACATTTCATCCTAAAACAAAAGAATATACCTTGTTCTCAGCACCTCATGGTCCCTTCTCCAAAATAGACCATATAATTGGTCACAAAACAGGCCTCAACAGATACAAAAAGAATGAAATAATTCCTTGTACCCTATCAGACCACCATTGACTAAAACTTGTCTTTGATATGGACAAAAACAATGGAAAACCCACATACACATGGAAACTGAACAATGCTCTACTCAATGATGATTTGGTCAAGAAAAAAATAAAGAAAGAAATTAAAGACCTTTTAGAATTTAATGAAAATGAGGACACATCATATCAAAACTTGTGGGACTCCATGAAAGCAGTACTGAGATGAAAAATCATAGCTCTAAGTGCCCACAAAAAGAAAATGGAAAGAGCATACCCTAACAACTTGACAGCACACCTGAAAGCTTTAGAACAAAAAGAAGCTAATATACCCAAGAGGAGTAGACAGCAGGAAATAATCAAACTCAGGGCTGAAATCAACCAAGTTGAAACAGAAAGAACTATACAGAATATCAACAAAACCAGGAGCTGGTTCTTTGAGAAAATCAACAAGGTAGACAAACCCTTAGCCAGACTAACCAAAGGGTGCAGAGACAGTACTCAAATTAATAAAATCAGAACTGAAAAGGGAGACATAACAACAGAAACTGAGGAAATTTAAAAAAAACATCAGATCTTACTACAAAGACCTATACTCAACAAAATTAAAAAATCTGGATGAAATGGACAATTTCTAGACAGATACCAAGTATCAAAATTAAAACAGGAGCAGATAAACCATCTAAACAGACCCATAACCCCTAATGAAATAGAAGCAGTCATTAAAAGTCTCCCCACCAAAAAAAGTCCAGGACCAGATGGTTTTAGTGCAGAATTCTATCAGACCCTACAGGAAGACCTAATACCAATTCTCTTCAAACTATTCCACAGAATAGAAACAGAAGGAACACTACCCAATTTGTCCTATGAAGCTACAATTATGCTCACACATAAACCTCACAAAGACCCAGCGAAGAAAGAGAACTACAGACCAACCTCTTACGAATATTGATGCAAAAATACTCAATAAAATTCTTGAAAACTTAATCCAAGAACACATCAAAGCAATCATTCATCATGATCAAGTAGGCTTTAACCCAGGAATGCAGGGAAGGTTCAATATTTGGAAATTCATCAATGTAATCCACTACATAAATAAACTCAAAGAAAAAAAACCACATGATCATCTCACTAGATACTGAGAAAGCATTTGACAAAATTCAACATCCCTTCATGTTAAAAATCTTGGAGAGTTCAGGAATTCAAGGCCCATACCTAAACATAGTAAAAGCAATATTACAGCAAGCCAGTAGCCAACATCAAACTAAATGGAGAGAAACTCGAAGCAATCCCACTAAGATCAGGGACTAGACAAGGCTGCCCACTCTCACCTTACCTATTTAATATAGTACTAAAAGTCCTAGCTAGAGCAATTAGAAAACAAAAGGAAGTAAAAGAGATACAAATAGGAAAGGAAGAAGTCAAAATTTCATTATTAGCAGATGGTATGATAGTATACTTAGGTGACCCTAACATTTCCACCAGAGAACTCCTAGACCTGATAAACAACTTCAGCAAAGTGGCTGGATATAAAATCAATTCAAATAAATTAGTATCCTTCATATATTCAAAAAATAAACAGGCTGAGAAAGAAAGTAGGGAAATGACACCCTTCACAATAGTTACAAACAATATAAAATACCTTGGAGTGAATCTAACCAAGCAAGTAAAAGATCTGTATGACAAGAACTTCAAGTCTCTGAAGAAAGAAATAGAAGAAGATCTCAGAAGATGGAACGATCTCCCATGCTCCTGGATTGGCAGGATTAATTTAGTAAAAATGGCCATCTTGCCAAAAGCAATCTATAGATTCAATGCAATCCCCATCAAAATTCGAAATAAATTCTTCATAGAAACAGAAAGAGCAATTTGCAAATTCATTTGGAATAACAAAAAAACAAAAAACAAACAAACAAACAAACAAACAGGATAGCAAGAACTATTCTCAACAATAAAAAAACTTCTGGGGGAATCACCATCCCTGACCTCAAACTGCACTACAGGGCAATAGTAATAAAAACTGCATGGTATTGGTACAGAGACAGGCAGGAAGATCAATGGAATAGAACTGAAGATCCAAAATCAACCCACACATCTATGATCACTTGATATTTGACAAAGGAGCTAAAAGCATCTAATGGAAAAAGGACAGCATTTTCTGCAAATGATGCTAGTTCAACTGGAGGTCAGCATGTAGAAGGATGCAAATCAATCCATTCTTATCTCCTTGTACAAAGCTCAAGTACCAGTGGATAAAAGACCTTCACATAAAACCAGACACACTGAAACTATTAGAAGAAAAGGTGGGGAAGATACTCTAATACCTAGGCACAGGGGAAATGTTCCTTAACAGAACACCAATGGCTTGTGCTCTAAGATCAATAATTGACAAATGGGACTATATAAAATTGCAAAGCTTCTGTAAGGCAAAGGACATTGTCAATGAGACAAAACAGCAACCAACAGATTGGGAAAAGATCATTATCAATCCTACATCTGATAGAGGGCTAATATCCAAGATATACAATGAACTTAAGAAATTATACTCCAGACAACCAAATAACCCAATTAAAAAATGGGTTACAGAGCTAAGCAAAGAATTCTCAATGGAGGAAACTCAAATGGCCAAGAAGCACCTTAAGAAATGCTCAACATCCTTAGTCATCAGAGAAATGCAAATCAAATCAATCCTGAGATACAACCTCACACCAGTCAGAATGGCTAAGATCAAAAACTCAGGTGATAGTAGATGCTGTCGAGGATGCGGAGAAAGAGGAATACTCCTCCATTGTTCATGGGATTGCAAACTGATACAACCACTCTGGAAATCAGTCTGGTGATTCCTCAGAAAGCTGGATATAGCGTTAACTGAAGACCCCGCTATACCCCTTCTGGGCGTATACCCAGAAGATGCTCCAACATATAACAAGGACATATGCTGCACTATGTTCATAGCAACCTTATTTATAATAGCCAGAAGCTGGAATGAACCCAGATGTCCCTCAACAGAGAAATGGATGCAAAAAATGTGGTAAATTTACACAATGGAGTATTACTCAGCTATTAAAAATAATGAATTCGAGAAATTCTTAGGTAAATGGATGGAACTAGAAATTATCATCCTGAGTGAGTTAACTCAATCACAAAAGAACATACATGATATTTACTCACTGATAAGCGGATGTTAGCCCAAAAGCTTGGAATAGTGTAGACTCAACTCACAGACCACATGAAGCTCATAAAGAAGGAAGACCAAGTGGGAATGCCTCAGTCCTACTTAGAAGGAGTAACAAAAATACTCAAGGGAGCAAATATGGAAAGAAAACGTGGAACAGAAACTGAAGGAGGGGCTATCTGGAGACCATTCCACCTGGGTATCTATCCCATGTACAGTCACCTAAGCTAGACACTGATGTGGATGGCTGGAAGTGCATGTTGGCAAGAACCTGATATATCTGTCTCCTTAGAGGTCTGCCAGAGACCGACACATTCAGAGGATGATGCTCACAGCTACCCACTGATCTGATCAAGGGTTTCCCAATGGAGTAGTTAGAGAGAAGACTAAAGGAGCAGAAAGGGTTTGTGACCCCATGAGGAGAGCAACAATACCAACCAACCAGAGCTCACCAGGGTCTAAACCACCAGCCTGGGAGCACATAGGGAGAGACCCATGACTCCAGCTGTATATGTCGGGGAGGATGGCCTTGTTGGACATAGGTGGGAGAGGAGATTCTTCTTCCCATGAAGGATGAACACTGAGTGGGGGGGGGATGTGAAGGTAGGGAGGTGGGAGTGTGGAGAGTAGGTAGGGGCACAGCCTCATAGAAGCATGAGGAGGGGGATGGGATAGGAGGTTTCTGGGTGGGGGGAAGTGGGGTAAGGGGATAAAATCTGAAATGTAAATATAATATCCCATTTTTTTTTTTTAAAAAAAGGCTGTATGACTGAAAGTTTTTGACAAGAATCAGTTTTTACTAAAGCTCAAAAAGTGATACCTTGCTATCATTTTATCAATTATGAACATGTTAAATACAATAGTTGTGTCCGTATCCATTTTTAATCCCGATTTAAGTTTTTAGAAATCCAGCAGATCTATAACCTCTGGCCTACATAAAGTTTTCCCTTGCTATGTGATTTTGATATAAATTCCTCATTCCATTGACTCAAAATCCAACAACATTGCTCACAATTTCTGAGTATACTGAACATGAGAGACATGCAAATCCATGTCTCTTTTTGGCTTTTCCTTAAGACCCCCAATCCACAACACCTATAAGAAAACCCAAGGATCTTTGTTAAAGACAAACTCCTGCAGACATTCCTCTCTCACTTTACTCCTTACCCATAACTCTGACTTTCTACCTAATTTTTGAGCATCTTACCTCCAGATGTCTTCTTACATTTCTTCAGAACACCTGATTGTCAAGCCAGAAGTGGTTCTGGTGGGAAAAGAAGGATATAATCCCTGCCCCTGGGACAGGGCACAGGCATGAGCCTCGATGAGTGTCAGTGCCTACTATGGGAATAAGGCTTGTTTGTGTAATAATGTACATATTTTCAAATTCCTCTGAAGCATGTGCTCTCTGTTTATGTTAATGACTCCATGATATTCTGAGACTGTATGAGTCCAGGACACAAAGGTGTGGCTAGTGTTCCTACAAAATGATGAATTCTGGGACCTTCCATATTAAGCTGTGAGGCATTGTTCCTCATCTTCCATACCTTAGTACAATTTAGACATAAGTCACTTCTATGTAGTATGGAGAAAGATTAGAGATGCCATGAATATTAGGAAGAGGAATCACTGTAGGATATTATCAAGGCTAAAACAAAAAAGTAATTTCAGGCAGGAATCTAAATCTTAGGCTAGAACAAAGAAGTAGGCTTCAATCATAAAAATGACTTTGGGCTAGGACATTGAAGTTGGCACAGATATTTTGGTCATTCTGATAAGCCCTTAGAAACAGTGATCAGGGGAGTGTTCACTGAATTTTGTTTATTGCCTTGCTTGTTCTTTGACTATTTGTGTTTATTGTCTTGCTTGTTCTTTGACTATTTGCATCTATTGCTAGTCCTTCAACCTAGAACTGACCTTAATACTTACATGTAATTAAAATGCTATCAAAACAGACTGGGGGAAAAAGGAATGTATAAAACAATTATCCTTAAACTCAAATAATTTTACAAATTTTAAAGCTGTATTCTAGTATTTGGCATTAAGACACAATTATTTTTTATACATTTCATTTCTTGTATTATCTATTTTACTCCTTTTAATTTCTTGTAAATACTCAATATTTCTTAGAATATTTTTTCTCATACTGATATTCACCATGAGTTACTAAAACTCTATTTTCTGTCTTATTTTTCTGTTTCAACAAAATCTTTCTCCAAAGATAGGATGAGGACTATCTTAATAATTATTTCACTGAATCAATTTCTGTCAAGATTTAATATTAGTTTCCTTGTCACTCACCACAATGCTTCAAGCAATTAAACACAGTTTAAATTTGACAATTCTCTATATTTGCATAATTGTTTCTCTATCAAACTTATTCTATGGAATTGTGCAGCTAAAATGGGGATTTAAAGCAAT
The DNA here is from genome assembly GCF_011762505.2 of Arvicanthis niloticus. Taxonomy (NCBI): domain Eukaryota; kingdom Metazoa; phylum Chordata; class Mammalia; order Rodentia; family Muridae; genus Arvicanthis; species Arvicanthis niloticus. The sequence goes on from NC_047660.1 coordinate 36,291,922, forward strand.
AATTTAAGTTGTAGGTGGCCAATCCTCTGTGCAGGTCAAATGATTTTCTACTTATATTGCTCTAAACAAAATTGAAGAGAGAATGCATTAAGTCCCCATCTCATAAAAGATTTAGTGTGGTTCTTAATGACAAGTCGCTACATATTTTATGGAATACATTCAAGAGTAGTTCAGAGAAGTACTAATTAGAAGATGCAAACTTTTCTTTTTGATGGGGCCTTGACTTCAGAGACTAGAACAAAATCAACCCAGATCCACATGAAAATAAAACAAATAAACTGTCACACAGAACTTGTGCACCTACTTAGGCAATAGTTACTCTATTGTGTGCCAAGTCTTATACCAGTTACTGTTGATGAATAACATTCTAAAATTGTAGTAGCTGTACTATTTTTTCTTGAACAAGTATTCACAAATTGAAATTTGAAGGTATCTAAAATGTCTTTCATTAAGTCATTACTTTTAGCACCTTTCGTTGACATTTAAGAAGATGTTAACAGCACTGGGATCTAACAGTTATGAGTGCATACTTTGTCAGTCTGCTTCCTATTGTACTTGCATCTTAGCTCTGATCTTTAACAAATAGAAATAATGTCTGAAGATCAATACTATCATTATGAGAGGCACTGTAAATCTGGTACTTTGATGAGTTAATCCAGGAGTACATGAATTTCCCTTGGTAGAGGTCACCTGAAATTAATCTCACACAATGATTCTGTTAATTATTATTTGTTTTAATACATGCTAAGCAACAGCAGAAATTCAAATGGCATTTAGGAGCCAACTCTGCAAATCACTTAATGAAGACATGCCACCTTTTCATAGTTGTTTAATGCTTCATTGCTACTTCCCGTCAATAATCTCTTCTGTACTCACTACAGTCTCCAGAGATCTAAGCAGTTTGTCATATTGCCCAGCTGAAAGATGACAGAGTTAAAGCCCAGGGGAATTCCTAGATCATCCAAGGATGTTCAGTTACCTGAAAGAAAAGGTCCTTCTCATTTTGTTCTAGTAAATAGCCCAAGGTTTATTTTAAGTATAGAATTTCTCACAAGCTAAAATATTATTTTTAAAGAAAATAAATGTAGTGTACATGTAGTGTTCTGTTCGATAAAGTTTACAATAAGGGCCAGTGCTTTCCACTTTTAGTTAAAAACTTAATAAAAGAGGATAATACAATGTTCACTCTTTTAGTTATAAGATTCTCTATAGATAATGGATCAAGCATATGATAACTATTTATATATACAAAACAGTTCTAAGAAACAACAGTTATTCTGTCATCAAAGTTTCACAACAGAAAAACACACAAAATTATCTTAAACATTTAATACTGAGATTTGCAGTGACTGTTAAAAAGAAGTTCATAAATAGGAAATAGAATAATCTTAAGAGTCTCATAGACTTATTGGTACCTGGGGCTAAGGAGGTGCTACACAGATAAGAAGCTCTCTGAAGGTGTTCAGAGAACTAGTCCATGTATAGAAGCAATGGTCTAAGGTAATAATTGGTTGCTTTTTTTAGTGAAACTCTTACTGTTTTTTTTTTTAACAGTCAACCAACAGAAAAAAGTTTGGTTCTTAAGATGGAATACAAGTCAGATTAATTTAGTAACGTTCAGGAAGACAACAGGACAGGAAATGCACATAACTTTAAAGTGAGAAGTATCTTCTCCAGAAAGCAGCGATGGGTATAGTAGTCAAAAGCATATTTTTTCCTGTGGTAGTGGAATTTCACTGCCATCAGCCACAAGGTGATCTGAGTTGGTATCATTTTTGTGGCCCCATTCTGTGTGCAAATGCAGGTTTTGACAATTCTGACTTAATTTTAATCATAATTTTAGAGCGTGGGATAGAGACCCTTGGTTTTGTTTATAATTATCATGAGAGTCAATTAAAGGACTAATATCAATGTTAGCTTTTATTGTCCTTGATAAAGATACATTAAGAGAGAGAAGAACAGAAAGTCAGGAAGTTGAATAGATATATTTAACTGGAAAGTCCCAGATGCCAGGAAAGCAAGTGGTTCCCAGCGCCCAACAGAGATGACATTAGCCAAAATACCTAACAAAGAGGAGATAGAACCTGTAGAGGCCACCTCCAGTAGACAGGCACGGCCCCCAGTTGAGGCACGGGGCCACCCATCCATCTCAAAATTTTTGACCCAGAATTGTTCCTGGCTAAAGGAAATGCAGAGGCAAAAATGAAGCAGAGACTTTAGGAAAGGCCATCCAGATACTGCCCCACCTAGAGATCCATCCCATCTCATCTGCAGTCACCAAATCTTGACACTATTGGACACTATTGCTGATGCCAAGTAGTGCTTACTGACAGCAGCCTGGAATGGCTGTCCTCTGAGAGGCTCTGGCAAAGCCTGAGAAATACAGAGGTGGCTGCTCGCAGCCAACCATCAGACTGAGGTCAGGGACCCCAATGGAGGAGTTAGGGCAAGGACTGAAAGAGCTGAAGGGGTTTGCAACCCCATAGGAAGAACAACAATATCAACTAACCAGACCACCAGAACTCCCAGGGACTAAACCACCAACCAAAGAATATTCATGGAGGCACCCATGGCTCCAGCTACATATGTAGCAGAGGATTTTTTTTTTTTTTTTTTTTAAATTTTTCTCCAATGTGAGGGGAGGCCCTTGATCCTGTGGTGTGGAGGCTTGATGCTCCAGCGTGGGAGACTGCTAGGGTGGTAAGAGGGGAGTGGGTGTGTGGGTAGGGGAGCACTGTCACAGAAGCAGGGAAGAGGGAGAATGGGACACGGGGTTTGCCAAAAGGAAACTAGGAAGGGCGACAACATTTGAAATGTAAGTAAATAAAATAACCAATAAGAGGGATGGAGGAGATCATGAACAGAAAAAATATCACTGGTTGGGATTTCTTGAACAAAGGTGAGAAAATTACACTAGCAAAAAGAGAATGTTCTGAATATTTGGTGATCAGAACATGAGACCCTGGACGTGATTAATACAACTCACAGATAACCTCGACATTTCTTTTCCAACTTCATGGCAGGAGTAGAATTACAGTTGGTTTGACTAACCTTTTACAAAGATGAAATCAATCCCCATAAATGAACACTGGTTTGAGAATTTTGTTAAAGCTTATACATAATAATGTCTACTCTAATATAGCTTCGTACCTTCAGTCATCTTGTTCCTATCTTTTAAATGGTGATAATCTTAAGAATTCATTTGTAGCTATAATCTCACACTACCTGCTCCCTAGGTGACCTCTCTTAATTTTATTGCTCCATCTATCAACTGTACTTTGGATTAATATTAAATTCCATTCTAGGTTTCTTTACTGAATTTCAAACTCAAATATTTCATAGGCATTTGAAACTCATCATTCCTCCAATTTGAATTGATTATTTAATCACTGAAAATAAGGTTATCATCCTAAATTTGTCTGTTCACTGAAAGTCACTAAAGGTCAAAAAAAGGGTAGTTTCCTTAGATATAATTCTCTTTTTGGTATATCTAATTGTTCATAAAGTCAAGACAAATATACTTACTAAATGATTAAAAAAATGAATATTTTGTTTTCTACCTTGACTTTTTCTTTAAGATGTCTATCACTTTACTACTTATTATACTACTAGGATAAGTGAATTCTTACCTCTTTAGAGGCAAATAAATACCAATAATTCATTATAAAGTCAGAAATTTTGTAGTGAGTGGAGAATTGAAGGAAGTAAATTTTAAAATAGTTGTCTGAATTTTTCCTCATTTTGGAAAAATGGGAAATAGTTCAGGTACATTTTGTTATTTTCTTTCATCTTATCTGTGTGTAATGTAAATTCTCTGCAGCACATCAAGGTTTTCCTCAGTACTAAGTGACTTGAATACAAACAGGATGTATGAGAGGCATGAGAAAACCAAAAGGAAGAGACAGGGAAGAGGAAGAGAAGAAGGAAGGAAGGAAGGAAGGAAGGAAGGAAGGAAGGAAGGAAGGAAGGAAGGAAGGACAGACAGACAGACAACCTATGGAACTAGTCAATCCTACAGAAAATATGGTAGGAGACAGTAAAAGAAAGTAAATGTCATCTGAGGCTCCAGGCTCCTGCCAAGTAACATTTCAGTTTAAGGGAAGTTGTTTTTCATTAAGATGATGCTTTGGAATATGTACTGAAAGAAATAGTATAATCTTAAAAAAAACTATTTGAAAGAAGATTGCGACTCACACATTGCTCAAATGACATTGTAGGAATGTGTGAAACTGGAAATGAGAAAAAGAATGTTAATGGGGGGAGAGATTTATGAGGGTGGGACAGGGAGGAGGGAAGGGAGCAGGGCTGCAGTTAGGATGAAAAGCATACATTATGGAAATAAAAACAATTAATTGAGTGATCTAATAAAGAAAAATCCAGACAATACCATGTAGTATCAAAATATAACTTATAGTTGCTATAAATGAAATTAAGAATTTTTATGCATTGACATTTCAAGACACACATGTATTTGTTTATAATTAGGAAGCATAAACATATCAACCTTTAATTCTCCTCAACTGCACTTTTTGATTACTGTGAAACACTATTATTTATTTAGACGTGAAACAATTCTCATAAAACAGTCCATAAATACATAATGATGTCAGTTTTTTTCAACTCAAGAACTCTTAGCACTTTCTGAAATATCAAGTATTGAGTAAAAAAGTCATTTTTATTGTATTTGGCAATTATTTACATTAGAATAAATATTTGAGCTCATGGACTCCAACATTCTCTGATGATTTATAATGTGTTTGACCAGTGTCCAGAGTGTTACAGAATATATCATGTTTCTCTAATTTTTATTAAATTGAGACTTAAAATTAAATGCAGATAATGGGTAGGAAGACAAAGAAAATTAGAATTCCTTAAATAGTAATATCAAATGAGCATATTTATTTTAAATACCTATAATTATTTAGTAAACCTATGGAAATTATTTACATTATAAGAAAATAATGTTTGCAAGTTTCAAAGTATTTTCTTTGAACACACACAATAAAAAAGAGAAATGCTTAAGTTTATAGAGATTTTTCAAATAACTTAAATTTATTGCTTGTGATAAAGAAGCCAAAAAACTTGGCTGATGGTGTCATACTAAATTATAACATTTATGTTTAAGGAATTTTCCTGAATTATTTTAATATAGTTAGATGCTATTAGTAGAAATGAAATGCTTCTTAAAATAAGTCACGCACTTAAAGTATTATTTTCTTTTTAATTTCACTGAAAGTGATTTAAACATTCTGGGCTTGAAATAAAAGTGAAAAAGAAAGAAAAACAAACTGAGAGTCTATTTTAATCAGTTTTGTAGTTAATAATGGTGGACCACAGAGGCTTTCAACAAAATGGCCATTACACATTACGAAGCATAATACACATGAAGTGTGTACTATATAGATAGTATAAGATAGACTTTAGTAAGTGCCTCTATCATCACATTGCTGAGAGGCTTAGGTATAGGACCCTTTCCAGTATGTGACAAGCAAAAGAAAATATGGCATATACATGTCTTTGTACTTATATTCATATGTTTTATGATATAATTCTATCTACATTGACCTATGTTGAAAACCAAAGCAACACACACACACACATACACTTAAAAAAAAGGTGATAAGGATAACATGTAATCTTCCATAATAAAATTTTCCTGTAAACTGTTTTGTTTTCACTCATACCCTGTTGTTGTTTAATTTTTGCATATAAAAAATAAGGTTTTTAAATTCTTCTTTTGTGGAGTATAAATGTTCTCTCTCTCAATTGCTTCCTTTTTGTTATATCTCAAGGGTAAGCCTGAAGAAGGGAAGTATAAGCTTTTTATCTTTGACTTTTAATTCCTTCTCCTGTAGAAAAATACAAACAAAAGTACAAATTAAAAGTTTTTTTTTTTACTTTTAAACAAAGAATTGCTGTCTTTTTCTAGATATATCATATTTGTTTAAATTTGATGCACTTCTCTAATATGTTTGATATATATATATGCATACATACTTATATGGAACATATATTTTGTTATTATTAGGATAGTACTCACTAATACAATATATATACAAAAATTAAATGATCAAGGAGTATAGATGGATTTTGGTAATAGAGGAATACTTAAATAAGCACAAAGGACAGTTTGGTTAATTGTAATACCATACACACAACTCTTGATTGATTGCTTTCTTCAGCCATAAGGACAGTGCTTATAATTTCTTATCCTAATGTGGCTTTATCTGTATTTGATTGACTGAAGAGAGAGATATTAGGTGTTACCTAATTTACTGCCATCTACAGTGTTCACAGTTGCTATTTTACTACTTAATATTTTTTAAAAAAAAAAATCAGTGAATTCATTTTGTTTGGATTTATTAAAAATATTTTTGTATTGACCAATTATCTGAAGTGACAGTTCAATCAACCAAACATCAGTGTGGATGTTCCCATAGTGATGTTCACAAAGAACTTAACTAGGAGATTAAAATTGCTAAGCAAATTCCAACATTTTTGTGTAGTTTTCATTGTGTTATCATCATGTCTTACTGTGTCATTACACCCCTTGTTTAATTGGCTCATCTTCCCTTACTGCTCCATGACTGTGCCTTTCTGTCAAACGCTGAAAGTAGTTTCTGAACTTCACAGAGCTATCAAAGAAGCAACTAAGAAGTATGTCTACTTCTCACCTGTTCCCTGGATGTTTTCTGTGGTTAATGCAAACCAGTCCTCCAGGTTTCAGATTTGCTTTCTATTAGAGTGAAGAGCAGAGCACAGCAGGACTTTTCTTTTATCCATTCATTCGAGAGTCATTAAAGGCATACATGGCCTTTCTCTTTTCCAGAATGGAATTTCTGGACAAACGATGTCTCTTATTTTACTGATGTTCTTAGATCTCACTGAGACACAGATTTCAATACTGGTTATGACATGCTGTGCTTTGAATCAGGTATCCTTTAATTTGGGTAGCTCATTTAACAGGTATTAGTCTTTCACAAGAATCATTGGGGGAGAAATGCAAAAGGGTTTCCTAAATCCTCAAGACCTTAATAGGCACTTTGTATTAACCTTGGTGGACAGAGCTGAGACTCTCTACTGAGTACAGCTAAGATGTGAGTTTTCTTCAGTAAATATGATGATTGTTTGGAGACTAACTATACGGCAATGTCTCTGTCTTCAAATATGTATTCTTTCAATGAAGAAATACAATGTCTCTCTGAAGTGACCCTAGAACTACTGATTTTGTCATGTTATGTCCTAACCAGTCAGTTTAAAGATAAACTCCTACATTTTCAAAGTTTCTGTAGTTATGTTGGATGTGGTTTGAAAATGCTATAAATATAAGCCAAAAAATAAAAATACAATTATTAAGCACTTTTCTTAAAGCAACATAGATAAGTCACATAGCTGTTAAATTTGAAAACATACAATACAGAACACCAAGTAGATATAAAACTAAAATAAGAAAATATTTTACTAAAACTTTAAACACATACACACATACATACACATATGTGTGTGCATGTGTCATACCATTTCATGATTAGCTTATCACAGAGGATGTTCAATAAATGGCTTTTCAGGTGAGGTGAACCTTTGGTTTATAGCAGTTGTCAATGCCCATTATGTAAGTGCCCACATAGCTACTGATTTCAAGTTACTCACACATGTTCTTGCATGTGCAGTAAAGAATGATGAAAATAAAATCAGACCACACTAGCTGCTTGCTGCATGTCAGGTTGAACCCTATGTAAAAGATCATTTATAAAAATATCAAAATATTTGTATCGTTTTTACATATGAACTATGTTGTTTTTAAAATGGAAGTTAAATTGCATATTCTTAGTTGCCAGTGTTATTGGTTCATTTTGTTGGTTGGGTGTTTTGTTTTTATTTATTTTTGTTTGTATATTTGTTCACCTGTTTTTAAAGCTTAGACATACAATCACTATGGCCCAGCAACTGTAGATAAGAATTCTGTGTCCTCGACATCAAAAACATTTCTCAAGGTATCATAAGAACAATACTGCAATGATACCTTGAGAACTGTTATCTATATCCTAAAAGAAAGACTTCGAATGCATATAGAGTGTTGTATAATTAAGATGCCAAATGAAGAAATGTTAAAAGAATGCAGCTTTATGAATTACATGACAGAATCAGAGTTCATCATCCCTGAAGATGTATTAGAATCAACACTTCCTTCTGTTTTCTTTATATTGAAGGAAACTGAAATAAAAAGTTTCTAATTCTGAGATATCTCCATTCACTTTTAACTCCCATTCTACCTTTGGTCAGATCTGGAAGTGTCTTCTGGAAATGACTTGCAGTTTCTCTGTGTATACTTTATACTTTCCTCCAGTTGTTTGTTTCCATCCAGTACATGAGCATAAAACCATCTTTTTTAGTCCTATTCTTTGGAGTAATTAAATTGGCTCGATGTGACTTAGTTTTTCACCATTATTGTAAATCCATTTTCCCTTGTCATCAAGTTGGAGAGATGGCTTAGGGGATAAAACACTTGTTAAACAAATATGAAGGCAGGAGCTAGGATATATAGAACTCACATAATTGTCAAGTGGGCACGTGTTCTTGTTGTAATTCTGTTGTTCAAAATGTAAAGACACAGCATCCCTAAAAAAAGCTGACTAAAGGAGTAACTGTATTTTTTATTATTTTTCCATCCATCCACATTTATTTTATTTTATGTGTATGAATGTATTGCCTGTATATACGTCTGTGCACAACATGATGGCAGAAGAAAGAAGAATGTGTCAGATGCTATAAAACTTAAGTTACAGATGGCTATGACTCATCGTATATATTCTGGGAATCAAATTCAAGTCCTCTGCAAGAATGATATACATATAACACACTCAAATATAGAAGGAGATTCCACTATCTGCAGAAAATCATGGGTGAACATATAGACACAATAACACACACACATAGAAAGAGAGAGAGAGAAATCACAACACACATTTCTGAATATCCAATTTATATATTTAACAAATTGTGTTAAAATTTAATTACCATTTTCTGTATATTTTACAAACACATGTTAGAAAATGACATATCTAATACCCAATTTACATGGATTGAGAAGAATATTAAGAAAAATAACACCAGGAAAGAAAATATTAGTGCCACATATCACAAATGTATATATACTAACACACCTATAATGACAAACCAAATAGTAACTGATAGTTACACCATTTGTTTTTACAAGAAAGTACTCATTGGTCCCTTTCCCCTTGGAATTAGAACTTTCCAACAATGTGAACATTTCTAGCCTTTCTTTTACACCTGTTTCTGAATATTACCCTGTCAAATATGAGTCTTTCCAAACTTCTCTGAACACTCACAATTAATTTGACATGAAAAAGACCTAGTAATGACTTCACATCTTCTGTCCTAACAAAAGCATGCCTTCCAGCTTACATGTTAGGTTATTTTAGATGACCATTTACTATTTAGTAAATATTATATAACAATACTACATCATCTGCTTCCTTGTGTTAATTAGTATATCAGACTTCAAAAGTTCACAGGGTCATCTCTGTCCAGGATTCCTTTTTTTTTCCCTCCACTGCTGGTGCTCCAGATAAGTAAGATGCCTGGTATACAAACAAGGAACCAGTTCATACTTTGTCTAACAATTCCTCTTGGGTTCTTTGTTCAATTGTCCTTTTAAATGCTTATCCAGTTTTTTTTTTTTTTAACTGATATATGGATCTCTTCTAGCTTACATTTGAGGACATTTTGAATGACTACGTATGATTAAGGAAACATTATAAACTATCCTATACAAAACATTTGTCTGTCTCTACAAAGTCTCAGACAACTTGCTCTGATATTTCAGAGTGTGGTTGTAGATATATATGAGTAAAAATGGCAATAAGATTCTCCTTAGTAATTTTATATGGAACATAAATCAAGAGCCTCTTAAGATAATGATTGGAAACATCTTTTCTTTCCATAAAGTTTTCTCTTTAATGTATGACCAACATTACGTGTAATTTTTCATTAGTTATATTGATATAGAGTGTGAAATCCAAAATGGGAGTATCCCAAATTATTGCTAAAAGACCTTATAGTTTTATTATCACATAAATCTGGGATTTCCCAAATGATAAGTAACTCCATGTCATTGATCCATTGATTGTACTAAAAATAAAGCTGTTACAGATCAAAACTTTACTGTGCCTCACATACATCTTGGTAGGTAGCCTGCTATTGCTGCCAGTTGTTAGCCACAATTTTCTTACACTAGGTCTTAGCAAATCATAACATGAATTAAATACTACAAGAAATGACAGCAATGCTGTACCATGTAGTATATCCATTCTACATGAAGATGAGAGAACAGAGGCATGTGCGGAGATTATTTTGCTGAGTATCTCTAATAATCACATATATTAGCTTTTGATTAATCAAACTTTACGATTGTTTTATAGTACATTATCTAGTAATATCCTTGCAAGCAGGTTCTTTGAGATGACCCCGATTAGACACCAGAAATCCCAACAGACTATCAAATGAGCATCTGTGAATTAGAGCTCAATTCCATACTTTCATATGTGGCTTGTCCTGTGTGCAACTTTGTATTCCTTCATTTTGACAGAGATTTTCATATTTCTACACCACTATGTCTCTTGTCACTTCTGTTCATCATATTGATTATAAATGTAAGTCTCAATCAATTTATTTTGTATAGAGTTGGTATTCATATTTATTACTGTGCTCCTAGTTTTAAAATTGTTTTATTTGTGTATACCTGTATATTGGGAGAGGTAAGAAGAGGACTTTGGATTTGCTGGGGCTAGAATTATAGGTTGTTGTGAGCATCCTGACAAGAAGGCTCTGAAGTAGAATTATGGGTGTTGTGCAAGAGTAGCAAATTCTCTTCCACAAAGATTAGGTATGAATCCATTTCTCTAGCTTCTGTACTTCAAGTTTAACTTTTGCCAGTTGGGTCTACAGAAAGACTTATATCATGCCACAGCTGTGGGCCAGTTATCTTTGTGGGCTAAGAAATGTTAAAAACTACACCATTGGACATACCTACAAAGAAGAGGAGGAGGAAAGTACTGTAAGAAGCTTTGAGTTCAGAGCATACTTAAATATTTGTAGTGCTGATGCTTTGAATGTGTTCATGTTTCAATATCAGTTTATTAAAAGCAAGAGAATCAAATGCTGTATGACAATACCCTTAACTTTGATTTGTGTCATAGATAAAAATAAAAGTAATCATCAAAGGAACAATTTGACTGTCTTCTTTGGTGTTTTTAGTGTATAAAAGCTTTAGAACATTAGCAGCAGTTCAAGAATATGAGCTTGCAAAGACATCTGAGTAGAAAGGAAATTAAATGTGATAAACTGCATGTGTAAATTGAAAGAAGTGAAATAGACTTCATTTAACTGACTATAGTACTGTTAAAAATTCCCCTTTTTCCTGGATCTGCTGGCACTTGTGACATTACACTAGTACGTTCACAGTTACTATAATTGTCTGCACTAGCCATGCACGATACTGCACGTCCTAACAGTCAGGCACATTTGGGGGACCTGAGGCTCTACCGAAATATTGGCTGCTTATAGATAATGGGGAAGGGGGAGCCGTTGTCTGCAGTTATGTACCCATGAGTGGGCCATTGGGATCCATTGTGTAGTTCCAAACCCGTTGTCATACAGAATTTCTCTTGTTAAATTCATTGGGTCAGAAAGCAAAACAGGAAGTCAAGAATATGAAAATGGAATTTGCGGGGAGGATTCAAGCTGAGACAGAGATGGGAGGGGGCAGGCTGAGTAATCAGAATGTATTGTATTTATGTATGAATATTCAAAGAACAAATTTAAGAAAAATGCTTTCTCATAGTGTTTTTTTACATCATAGAATTTAGCCTCAAGTGTACAATATGATTCTTACAAAAATATTTCCACTGTTTGAATATCCAATATAGGAGTTTATTTACTTTTCTTTGAATGGTGTAAACAATTCTAGCTAAGCAACAGAAATGTCTTTCTGATCTGCTGACTACTTTGAACTGTTAATAAAGATTTAAGCCATCATGGTAGAAGGTGGTAAAGGAACATATTCAAAATGCCAAATGTGCTCTAACTAGTGCCAAAAAATTGTAATATTCCTTGAGCCAATACAACTCAAGCAGACCATAATAACCTGTTGGGGCTAGAAAAGTCGATGCCAGAAGCTGATGATTTCCCTAGAGCCAATCAAAATGATGGAAACATTGGTGCAAAATCACAGCTGAGCAGGTTCAGTCCTCTCCTCACAAGCTACAGATGGCAAGTAATTTAGGAATGCCCATTTGGTGGAATTTACCAGTTCCTCTAGAGATCACACATATGGGTTTGCATTTAAAAAGCAATTGCACCACGAATAGCTTTTTAAACAACAGATGTAAGTATTGACAGTAAAAGGATGTCCAAAAGCAAAGTACGTCCACATAAAAGAAAAGAGTGCTTATGTTATATTTCACATGGCCTTTTAACTTAAAAAATAACAGAAGACAATTATGAAATTGATCCATACGTTGCTTGCCAAGCTTTCTAAATTGGAAATGAGACTCTATCTTCCTACCACATTACTTTCTGGTAAACTACCCCTTTGGCCACCTTCACAAGTAGAAGGGCACTAAAATGCCCAATGTGTACCAACTTACCACGAGAGGAATTTCAAGTTTTTGTGTCAGTCTGTGCTGCCTGATTTTTCAAACTGAGAAACTGTGAAACTGTGATTCTCTCTCTCTCTCTCTCTCTCTCTCTCTCTCTCTCTCTCTCTCTCTCTCTCTCTCTGTGTGTGTGTGTGTGTGTGTGTGTGTCTGTTCATGTCTTCATTCTCTCCTGACCCACAAGAAGGTCGTACAAATTCATTTAGAAGCCCATTGACATTTAAAAGGTAAATGTACCTGTGTGTTTAAATGTATATGAAAGGGAGATACTTATATTTGCAGATGTGTGCACTAGTTAGTGCAATTCGTGAACTTTCCAATTGCCTGTCCTTTATTGCTTCCTTTAAAGAAGGAAATTAATTGTGTGAAATTGCTTTGCTGGTAGAATGATGCCAGATTGCAGTGGCAGCACTGACCTAATCTAGCAGTAAAGCAGGCAATCACATCCTCAGTGAACACTCATAGAAATATTTGATTTCAGGAGTGTGCAGGACCAAAGTTTCCCTGGAGTAACAAGCCAGTAATTTTTATTCCCGTATTCAGGGGTAGTTCTTTTGTGGATTTTGCTGTGATACTGAAAACTCTTCTTGATTTTATTGAAGAATAAACCTCTGTCTAAATGTGCATCCCAGATGGAAAGAAACTATAATTAAAAGGTTAGTTTGGGGCTTTTAGCCTTTGATACTGATTGTTTCTTAATGGGATAAAATACGAAACTACTTCTTCCATTCTTAAATGTACTGGTGTGCTGGGATACTAATAGTTATGCAAATGATGACATTAACAGGAAGTTCATTTTTCTCACTGCTTATTACTAGCATCAGGTGAAAAATTGTGGAAGATAGTATTGCCTTCTTTTGGAGTTCGATGATGGGTAATTTGTCTATCCCCAAAACCAAAGGAAAATTAAATTGCTTATACAAAGGGATGAACAGATTCAGATTAGTTCTGAAATATTTATGACACCATTACATGGGTGCAGTGAGATTACAGAATGTGGAATGCTCATAAAATATGTGTTCAAGGTAGTAGATAAGAGAAATGCTGTTGTCATGCGCCTTCACATTAAGTCTAGCCTTTGTACTGGATATTTACATAGAAACCACAGTATTGCCCAAGTTACATTAAAATTACATGCTAAATTAATTCAAAATGTTTTTTCTTTTCACAGCACAGACTATATTAAAAATATAATGCTTATATATTACATATAGAATCATAAATACAATTGATTATTATGTCCCTGAACTGCTACAGAATGAGATAAAAAAATTCTGATTTCAGAAATTGACAATGTAAGAAAATAAAAAAATAAATAATTCTTTTCACGTTAGATGCATATTATCCATTATTTTATTTTGAATGATTTTTTAATAATCATTCTATATAAAGAAATGCGTACTACAGTGAGCTTTCAAAAACAGAGAATGTCCTCAGGAAGAAAACAAACTAATAATTCCAGGCATGCAGAATACTCTATTAGATGAAACACATAAAAATATTATGTGGATAATCAAATAAAAATATTAGTTGGATAGTTATACTATAGCATCCCATTTATTAAAGGGGAACTTTGTGAAACATGAAAATGTATTAGTTCTCTTGTATTACTAATCAGTATACTTCTTTCTCTTATTAAGAGCCAGTCTGTCAAAGCAGAACCAGAAAGTGTATTTATAAATATTTGAGCTATAGGTTTCATAGAAGCATTTCACCTATAAGAGAAACATGGAAACAATTAGACAGAACATAGTCTACCAACCTTCATTTGCTTATATCTTACCTTTCTCTGTGTAGTAGTTTGAGTAGTAATTATCCCCTCACCTCGACCTCCACTGTAGACTCATGTGTTTGAATACTGGCCATAGGGAGTGGCCTTGTTGGAGGAAGGATGTCACTGTGAAGCAGCAAGCTTTGATATATATTTTCCTTCTGTTACCTGTGGATCAAGATGTAAAAATCTCAGCTCCTCCTGCACCATGTCTTTCTGAACACCGGCATGCTCCCCACCTTGATGATAGTGGACTAAATCTCTGAAACTGTACACAAGACTCAAATTAAATGGTTTCCTTTATAAGAAACCATTTAGTGTCGTAATGTCCCTTTCTCATGATGAAAGAATGGAAGAAGAAAGTAAAATTCATCTCAATTGTGACCTGTACCCCTGAAAAAAAATAGATTCTTTTCATTACAGAGGATGTACATTTATGACAGGTCAAGTGTGGAGTAAGTGTGGGAAACCCCTGGGATCTGCTGCTTAGCAAAGAGTTAAGTCCTCTTTCCTTCATGGTGTGAATTTGCTCTGAATGAAATGTGCTTTGGGCTAAGATAAGGACAACACTAGGCAGTCCCAAAACTAATAACATATCACATAAATATTACAGAATCTAGATAACAGAGACATCATTGATCAAATTTATCCCGAAAGCACCAAGGAGACCAACTTAGTTTACCTAGTCAAGAGATTACTTTAGTTATAGAAAAGCATATTAAAGTTATATCTTGGGAAATGCATAGAGAAATCATGATTTCTTCATAAATTAGTCAGTAAGTAAGCATTTTTGAAAATAGTCATGCTTACAATTACAAAATAAACGTAGATGTGACACTGGTGAGTGAGAGACAATTAGTGTGCACTGTCTGTGGTTGTATAGTCATAAATAACAGAGGTCATAATAGAGAGCACTAGTAGTGGCAGAATAAAAGATGAGAGAAAATTGAAGATATTTCCAATGAGTTGTGGGAAGTTCAGGAAAGATGATGGTGTTTTGAAATGAAAGCGAGACAGAAGAGAGATACTAGAGAAATTAGGTTACACACACAAAACAACAGTTACCTGCTTTTCACTACACATATTAAAGTCAGTGATAATTCTAATAATTGTTGAGGTTAAATGTATACTGTCATATTCATTGACACCAAATGTGGTCAGGAGGAATTCTTCACACACTGCTGCATTGCTGTTTTGGACTATATTGGCATTTCTTGTGTCTATTACAGAACTTTCAGAATGTCTGCCCACTTCTACTTTATGTCTGAAGCAGCCCCTCTCCCTGGAGTCATGGCATCACATATGGTGCTGCTAAATATCTTCAAGGGCAGGAGTAAAATCAACCCAATTGATAAGCCCTAGATTATTCCAACTAGACTAAAGAAATAAGACATAACCCGTAGTTACCACAGATACCTTTTGTAGATAAAAGGTTTTATGTTGAATTTACCAACCAACCAAGTAACCCTGTTTGTTCAATATGACACTGTGTACTGAGTCCTAGTCTGATCTTGGCATTATTGTAAATAATTGTGTTATAGTCATTAAGTTATATAATAGTAATTGTCATTCTTTTCCAGACAAGTAATTATCAACTAGTTTTTATTAAAGGTATGAAATAAAATTTGTAAACATTCTTTACTTTAGTAATAATTCAATATTATACTTTGCTATTTTTCCCAGAACCCTCATGATTTAACAAAATTAAACATACATTCTCACATAGTCACATATATCTACAGAGTAAAAGGTTACAGAGAAGTTTAATGATATATCCTTAAAATGACAGAGGTGCTCCACATCTTATTTTGTAGAATACCATGATCACCTTGAAGAATAGATTACCTAAAATGTCACATGTGTGTCACTTATTACCTGAGCCATATTAATCTTGCTTTATTCAATTTGAGTAGATTGTTGACTAATACTTCAATTAGTTCCAGTTTGCTTGATTTCACAGTCCATAAAAGTTAATGTGAGTGTGTCTACATAGACAAACTGGAAATGAAGTGATAATTGTGAAGGAGAAATATCAAATACATATTCTATTGTTGAATAAAGGCGCCCTGATAAACTTCAACTCATCAAACTGTTTTCTGAATTTTATTGTTTCACATAATACATCCTCATTCTAATTTGAGGTCACACTATATATTAAATGATAGACAAGGTTAGGTAATCATTAGTGAATGTTACTAGATGTTATGTTAATCTCTTTGAAAGAAAGTGAATAATAATTCAGGCACTGCCTGACAGTTAACCTTAAGGTATCACACATCTGTGTGTCAATTTCATAGGCAAATGAAGAAGGGAGAGTTGATTTTGGAATTTTCTGAACTGTGCATGTTATTGTGCTACTACTGCAGTGGTAACTAGAAAGACCACTGTGTTGCTGATTTATTCAAACATTACATTCTAGTTCCCTGGCCTTTGAGGACAATAAATCTGGAGTGATCACAGGGCATTTTATTTTAGTTTTAAATTTTTAGAGCATTATAAAAAAACAATAGCAATATAAAACAACATCATGTTTTTTGAAAAGCTGGTTTATCTCAATGATACAACATTTTCATAGGTTCCTGATTGTAGGTGATATTACTAACTACTCTTTGGATGTTACTTTGCCTTCAGCAATCACATCATCCTAATTAGTTATTTCTTTCCATGACAAAATAAAATGAAGGGTTGAGGCTTTCTTAGTCCTCCAAAAGTAGGGTTCTTATAGTTTCATCTTGCTTTTAACAATAGGACAGACTAATGCTAAGAAATATTCCAAATGGTCTATTTCAGAGATTTTCTTTGCCCACTGTTGTGGAACTATAGCCTATTTTTTTTATAGGTAATCCATGTTAATCACCTAGTTTAACACAGTAATTTCTTTCTTGCTGGCTGAAGAGAGAAACAAAGAAAGAAAGAAAGAAAGAAAGAAAGAAAGAAAGAAAAGAATAAAAGGATAAAAGATAAAAGATAAAAGAATAAAAGAATAAAAGGATCTTAGATACTGTCTTACCATCCCCACCAGAATTAATCTTTTGTCCCTAGAAAGCATACTTCCTTACAGAAGTGAAGATTCTAGGTAGCAAAATATTTCATAAACAAGAAAACTAAAATTCTGAGTAGTTTGTTAAAGGTAATATTGAGTTACCCACCTCTGATTTTCATTTTTTAAAAAAACTTTGAAGCCTGGTTAGAAGAGAAATAGTACCATAACCAGGATGTTGTGCTCAGAATATACATAACCTTCCTCAGATCCCTGGCTGAGGTTTTCAAAATATTGCAACATCAATGGTACTATTAATGAGGTTTCCACAGAATATTTTATCATTCTATCAACTCTTTTTGGGTAGTGAAATCTGAAAGCAAAACAACAAAGTAATAAAATAACAGCAGCAGCAGCAGCAGCAACAACAAAACAGTGGTCTTTTTGCTTTTCATTTTATTTTATTTTTATTTAGTTATTTATTTATTTATTTTTTATTTTTTTACATTTAATTTTCTACATTTCAGATGTTATCCACTTTCCCCATTTCCCCTCCCCCAAAACCTCTATTCCAACCCCCTCCTCCTTTTTGCTTTTATACCATTTTAATTACATGCAAGTATTCAGGTCAGTTCTAGATTGAGGGTCTAGCAATAAATATAATGGATGCAAATAGTCAAAGAACAAGCAAGTCAATAAACAAAGTCCAGTGATCACTCCTGTTATCAATATTTCTAAGGGTATATCAGGATGACCAAAATATCTGAGCCAACTTCCCTGTCCTAGCCCAAAGTCTTTTTCATGTCTGAAGCCTACTTCTTTGTTCTAGCCTAAGATTTAGATTCCTGCCTGAAATTACTTCTTTGTTCTAGTCTAAGAACTAGATTCCTTCCTGAAATTCTTTGCTCTAGCCTAAAGATTCCTGCCTGAAGCCCATTTTCTTGTCCTTGGACAATATCAGATTCTTGCCAAGCAGCCCCAAAAGCTTGAGAGAGGAAATCAGTCTCTCAGGAACTGGAAGGCACATTGTGCCCCAGGAAGCATGAATTCTAATATGGAAAACCTATGAGGCATGAGTCTCAAGACAGCAAGTCCAGGCCAACTCCATGCTTCCCTGCATACCATGTCTTCCTCTAGGCTGCCATTTTTCTTCTTTGATAATAAGGGACTAAACCTCTGAACTGTAAACATGCTCTGATGAAATGTTTTCCTTAGTAAGAGTTTCTGAGACCTGGTATCTCTTCACAGCAATAAAACCCTAAGACAGAAGGTGGTAACAGCCTAGTGGGGTATTGCTATGACAAATCTGGCCCTGTTTTGAAGAGGATCATGGAAAAGACTTTGGAACTTTGGGTTAGAAAATCCATTGAGTGTTGAGACTTCAGCAGGATGGTCTATAAAAGTTTAGAAGATAAGATTGTTGAGATCAGTGCAAAAGATGGAGAGGCCTGGCTTATGATGCTTCAGAGGGAAATTAAAGACTCTACCAGGGCTGTTAGGTATTTTGATTTCAGGCTCCATGTTTCTGGTTAGCTGGAGATGAAGAATCAGCTCTGATTAATAAACTACCAAAACTATCAAAGTAAAACTTTTAAGTTACTGTGACAATTGATGCTGATTAGCTGGGGCTAAAGAATTAGCAGTGATTAAGAAGAGACCAGCATAAATGAGGTGAAGTCTTCTGGGAAGTGTTTTCTGAGAGCACAGAGAAGCTGCTGAGTTCCAGGGACAGCCACATTTGTAACTCCTGCTGGCAGACAGACTTGGTAATGCATAAGGGTCAACCAGAAGATACAGGTTTTGAAAACATGAAGGGGTCTCAGAGAGCAGCTGAAGGAAGGTACTGTTGAGAGGCAAGGAGAGGCCATTGATGAAGGTACAGCCTCAGTGGCAGTTGAACGCCCAGGATTGAAGGTCCTCAAGGTTATGCAAGGAAGTTGAGACTTGATACTAGGAAGAGAGCCTATGAGAGGTTGTGGTGAAAGTGCTGTCCAATAGCAGCAGCAGACCCCAGCGTTTTGGGGATGTAGGTACTATGGGATGACTACCAAGAACAGCAATAGCAGTGGAATGGTACTAGTCAGAGCCTAAAAGACTACCTGTATGCTATATGAGTACAGAGCTGGAGAAGTATCCTAGCCCTTTAAAGGAGCCTAGACAATCATGAATGGGACCCAGATATTGTCAGTTGGTGTTTGATTTTGTTTTGATTTTATTGTGACCATGTCCTGACTTTTCCCTTTCAATAAACTTTTTCATTCCCAACTTGCCTTTTGGTCATGCTGTTTTTGTTGCAGGATTAGAGACCATAACGCTAAACAAGAAAGTATTTTACTGGAGCCCATAGTTAAAAGTGATTGAATTTTTTCAAATTTGGATTTTAAAAGAGATTGGATATTTTAAATTGACTGAAATTTTTGTGTAAAGACTGTGGGACTTTTAAAGTTATTAATGTTTTAAATGTGAGATCTTAGGGATGGGTTAAAAAAAAAGGTTGTAGCTTGTGGCTTAATAGTGATGTGTGTATATCAGATTGAAAAGGGGTCAGTTGTTATATTTGGTATTGGGTGTCAACTTGACACAAGCTAGGGTAGTCAGAGAAACTGGAGCCTCAGCTGAGGAAATGCCTCCATAAGAGCTTAAGGCAATTTCTTAATTAGTGATCAATGAGGATGACCCAGTTCTTTGTGGGTGGTGTCATACCTGGGCTGGGCCCTGAGTTCTATCGGAAAGCAGGCTGACTAAGCCATGTGAAGCAAGCCAATAAGCAGCACTACTCTATGGTCTCTGCACTCAGCTCCTGCCTGCAGATTCCAGGCCTGCTTTAGTTCCTATCCTGAATTCCTCCAATGATGTAATAGGATTCATAAGTGTAAGCCTTTGCTATCCATCTTCCTTTTTGGCCTTTGTGTTTTTGTTGCAGAAAAAAAAAAAAAAAAAAACACTAACCCTAATAATAATGACACATGGCCAGCTCAGTCTTGATGAGTAATACACACATTCCTTCACATATATCTATATTATGTTCAATTTGGTTTTAAGTTTGGTGGATAATGAATGATGGGAGTGACTAAGGAAAGAAGTTGACTAGAATCACAAAACAAATAATTTAACCTACCTTATTACTAACTTCCCCACTACTAAGGCATATTTGGTAGACCATTCACATCACAAATCAACACAATTAATGGGTAAAATTCTTTTAGAGGGTAATAATTACAGGAACCCTTCTCCAGTTTCATCATGATTTATTTTACACTGATAATACTTCAAATTATCAGTGTCTTACTATTGCTTATAGATGGTATATTGAATATTGGCACTGTAAAATTCACATCTACTTGAAATGCTAATTTCTCCATTACAAAAATTGTTTTAAAAGTGTTCCCACTGTATAGATTATTCATTATCACATGATTATGGAGCTCAAGGATTCTCATGAATAACCATCTACAATATAGAAAGCTCATGAGGGTATAAAATACAAGATTTCAAGTCTGAGAAATAGGTTATGATGGTGACAGTCCTGATCTGAGTCTCATGACCATAAAGTGCTGGAGCTACAGAGTCATAAAAGACAGGCATGTCAGTTAAAGAAGAAGAAGAAGAAGAAGAAGAAGAAGGAGAAGGAGAAGGAGAAGGAGAAGGAGAAGGAGAAGGAGAAGGAGAAGGAGAAGGAGAAGGAGAAGGAGAAGGAGAAGGAGAAGGAGAAGGAGAAGGAGAAGGAGAAGGAGAAAAGAAGAAGAAGAAGAAGAAGAAGAAGAAGAAGAAGAAGAAGAAGAAGAAGAAGAAGAAGAAGAAGAAGAGGAGGAGGAGGAAGAAAAAGAAGAAGAAGAAGGAAGAAGAAGAAGGAAGAAGAAGAAGAAGAAGAAGAAGAAGAAGAAGAAGAAGAAGAAGAAGAAGAAGAAGAAGAAGAAGAAGAAGAAGAAGAAGAAGACGACAAAGAGACTATTTACTATTTATATCCTCCCTTATTCTATTTGGGCCCATGCAACAGTTCAGTGAAAGTATTTTTCTTCCGGAATCTCTTCAAATTTTAATCTGTTCAGGAAATATTCTCACATATACACCCATAAATACTTTTTCACCAACAGTCTTAGTTCACCTATCCTAGTCAAATTTGTAAATAAAATTAACTGTCACAATTGAGAAGAGGCCTTTAAAGGGAATTTTTTTAAGTTAGGGATGTGTTAAAAGACTGCAATGTAGCACAGTCTGGGAGTGATCGTGCTTCAATTTGAAATAGATGACTGGAAGTTTATGGAAAGGAGAAACTTTGAAAGGAAACCTAAAAATTCCCTGGCAGTTTGCTTATGGCCTTGAAAGGAAAATAAAATCCAGAACAAGGCACATGGTTTTGTTTTTATTTTTATTTTTTTTACTGAAAATGCATTTTTCATATAATATATTCTGATTTGTTCCCCTCCTCCAATTCTTCCCAAATTTTCCCCACTTGCTCATCCACCCAAATCTACATCATCTCTTTTCTCTTTCATAGAACAAAAACGGACATCTTAATAATAATAATAATAATAATAATAATAATAATAATAATAATAATTACTATTATTATTATTTAAAAGACAAGTGAAATGGCTCACAAAACACATATAGGCACTGAGTCACATACAGAAAACCCACAAAGACATAATTGGAAACCATAATATATAAGGAAAAGATTGGCTACATGTGGAAAAAAAGGAGGAGGAGGAGGTGTAGGATGAGGGCGAAGAATAGGAGGAAGGAAAGGAGGAGAAAGGAGAGGAGAAGGGGAGGAGGCAGAGGAGGAAATGTGGGAGGAGGAGGAGGAGGAGGAGAGCAAGAAGAGGAGAAGGAGGAAGAAGAGGAAGAATAAGAAGAGAAAGAAGAAAAAGAAAGAAGAAGCAGAAGAAGTGGAAGTGGAAGAGGAAGAGAAAGAAGAAATGCTCTGACAAAGCATTATAAAACAAACGTTTCTCCCAAGACACCAATGAGATAGCTTTATGTAGGCTATCTACTGCTGTACATGAAAGCTGGCCTTCAGTGTGGTTCACATACTAAATGAGACTTTCTTGAACAAACTAATTTTTCATTTGTGAGCAGTTATCAATTGGGGATAGCTTCTTGATTAGAAATGGAAGCTTGTATCTACTCCCACACCCCCATCTCCCCTCTCAGTATTGAGACCCCATTTGACTTAGACCTGTGTAGTCCTTGTGGATAATGCCCACAGTTTGTTTGACTTTACAGATGTGTGATACATGTTGTGTCTAAAAATCTTTATCTAAAAATCTTTAGGTCATTAATGTCTTCTATCTCCATGATTCTTATAATCTTTCTAACTTCTCTTCTGCAAAGTTCCCGGAGTACTAAGAAGACAGATTTGATGAAGGCATCCATTTGCTGCTATGTATTACAAGGTCTCTCAGTTTTTGCATATTGTACAGTTGTGTGTTACTGTTTTTGTTCCCATTTTGTTGCTGTGAAGTGACAACATCAGCAAGACAACTTATAAATGACAAAATTCCATTGGGAGGTTGCTTGTAATTTCAGAGATTTAGTTCATTTATCATAATAGTAGGGAGCATGGTGGGATACAGGCAAGTGATGCAGCAGTAGATAAGAGCTACATCCTGATTCTTAGGCAAAGAAATAGAGACTGAGGGCTTGGCATTGGCTTTTGAAGCCTCAAAACCCACCTGTAGTGACAAGACCTTCCTTCAACAGGGCCATACTTCATTCTTCCAATCCTTTAAAATACAAAGCACCATTGTTTTATGTAATTAAATTTTAATTAAAATTAAAAATAACTTGGGAAAGAAGAGCATATGGATCTTTCAACCTAGAGCAACCCAATAATTTAGTTCTTATTTAACAATATCCTTTTCTTAAATGTCACAATACTGAGACAGGCAGAAGACACACACACACATACCTTGAGCTTCTTAGCAAGTGGTAGAAGACTGAGCAAAATGTGAAAGTGCTTTTCATATTCCACCTGATAGATGAGATGGGCTAAGGTTGCAGTAGACACTGCATGGCCATTTGTGTTCTGCCACTGAGAGTCTGCGACTTAGATATGGAGAAGTATTCCACTAGGAAGGTACCAAAGCCCTGACCAGGGACTCCTGTGTTTACTGATTCATCTTGATTTTTCTTATTGGATATTTTATGTGCCAAGCCAACCCTGACCAGTAGGAATTAAGACACGGAACAACTGGTTCCTTCTCACAGCAGTTTACTCAGGATGCTTAGCAGTTGGTAGTCAAGATGGCGAGCCTGCGAACCCTTCCTGGGTGCAGCTTATAAACCCTGCCAGGAGCCCATGAACTCATGCCATGTATCATCTCTCCATAGGCTCGTGACACTTGCGTAAGATCAGGCCACCTTGAAGCACAGCCTTCACACCTAATAAGGACTTGTTTATCACTCGGCCCTCGGGTGGCCATCACCATCTTGGGGCAAGGTTCTTATGGTGCCTAACAATTTTATTTATTTAGATTTTAGATGTAATCCCCTTTACCCTAGAACCACTTATCCCAACCCCGTCCTCATTTTTGCTTTTATACCATTTTAATTACATACAAGTATTCAGATCAGTTCTAAGTTGAGGGTCTAGCAATATAGTAGATACAAATAGTCAAGGAACAAGCAAGACAATAAACACAAATAGTCAAAGAACAAGCAAGACAATAAACAAAATTCCAGGAACACTCCCATGATCACTGTTTCTAAGGGCTTGGCAGGATGACCAAAATATCTGAGCCTACTTCCGTGTCCTAGCCCAAAGTCATTTTCATGTCTAAAGCCTACTTTCTTGTTCTAGCCTAAGATTTAGATTCCTGCCTGAAATTACTTCTTTGTTCTAGCCTAATGTTAGATTCCTGCCTGAAGCCTTCTTCCTTGTCCTTGACCCATATCAGATTCTTGCTGAGCAGCCCCATAGGCTCTCTACCTCCCCTCTTTTTATTTTATAAACAAGACTGAGCCTGTCTTAGGTCTTTCTGACAAGAATGCTTTCCTTACCTGTCATGAAATATGCATTATCAAAAGCAATGCACTTATGTCTTAGGCTGTTAAGGCTCTCTGCAGAATCTTACCCATCCTTGGCTTGTCAGCCTGTTAATTGAATAACTCTGTCTTGGGGGGGGGTCCATTTTCATGTTCAAGCCATGTACTTTGGTTGCCAACATGTTGTTAAAGACAAGACAAACTCTACTTCTTGACAGCTAGGTATTCAAGTCTATGAGGCTGTAGGGTCCATTCTTATTCCAACCACCAAATTAGTATAGAAGAGAGCAGTTAGGAGTCACAGCAGTATTTGTTTCCTCCGAGGTACATGGCTTATTCAGTCTCAGGCTCTTGAGCACATGAGCAGTGCCAGGCATGATTTTCATCTAATTGCGTCGGCCTTAATTCCAACCATATGGTGACTGGTTATTCCCACATCCTTCATACTGTGTTTCACCAGCATTGCTTGCAAGTAGGTCACCATTGAAGATCACAGGTTTTGTTGCTGGGTTGATTTTTACCTTTTTCTTCTGGTAGTGTCTAGAGTACCTTCTAATACCATGAATGCTCATCTGTATGGTAAAGTCTCTAGGTAGAAACCAGCTCTGCTTCTCATGAAAGCTCTGTGTTCAGGGCTCAGAGAAAATTAATTATTAAGGTCCTGAAAAGAGAAAGTTAGTGTGGAGTAATATCATTTTGGTTTGTTTCTGTTTACTTTGAAAACTAAAAGATAAATTTTTGCATATGTTGAGTTTAAGGTATTAATTAGACATAGAAAGAGAGTCCACTAAATAGGCACTTTAATAAAGGGAATTGGAATACAGAGACAAAAATAATACAGAGCTCAAGATACAAAAATAAGATTGAAGCTATGAGAATAAAGACCAACAAAGCAATATGAAGCTGGGATCTAACAGCTCAGGTTTTTATAGGTCTGTTGCAAGCATTCTTTCTTTTTTTTTTTTTAATTTTTTTTGTGAATTATACATTTTTTAGTGGCTATTTTATTTACATTTCAGATGCCTTCCCCTTTCCCCAATTCCCCTCCCTAGAAAACCCCTATCCCATGCCCACTTTTTCTTTTTGATTTTATTCAAATTTTTAAAAATGTTAATCAAAGGCTTTATAAGTTTGGAAATGCTCAATCAGAAGTGTAACCCAATACCCAACCTAGATATATCAACTATCTTTGATTGGTGGAGACACATGAACATCTGCCTCCATGTCCCCACCTCTCTTTCTCTCTCTTTCTCTCTCTTTCTCTCTCTCATCATGTAGCTTCTCCTCTCCTTCTTCTCCTCCTCTCCTTACTCCTTCTCTTCCTCTCACCTTAGCTCCCCCTACACTCTTCCTGTTAAAATAAAACTTTTCTCTCAAAAATAAAATTAGAACATAATTATACCAATTTGTACCAGTGAGGTACAAGATAGTCCTAATTCCCAGTTTATCGTTTTGTTGACTAACCAGAACCTCAGTCATCTCTCCTAACTAAAACACTTAGTTCTGAACCTGGCTTTTTTTCTTGGCTTTAGAATTAATGTCAGCTGAAAACCATCCACTCCAATCTTTTCTCTCAAAGTAAATAGCCATGATTGGCTATGAGACTATATGTTTTCAACCCCATCAGAAATCCAGAATGACTGAGTTAACTGAAATTATGGGAAGCACAAAGCATAGCTTCTAAAGCTTAGCCAATTTATAGATACCACTGAACACCTGGATAATCCCTATACTACAAAATGTTGGAGCATCTGGTCTTCAGCCTTCCAGCCCAGGATCATCTGACAGACCTTAGTGATGCAGAATTACTAAGGGCTGATTACTAGGCAGATATATAATCAGTCGACTATTCTGCTGTTGCAAGCATTCTTAAACTCCTGAGCCATTTCTCTGTTTCAACTATGTTACTATAATTGGAAAAAATGTAAATCTTTTCACTTTCCTTAGTAATTTTATATTTATTTCTATTCATCAAATATTGATAATATTTTATATATGACCTAATTTCTGTCAAGAAATGCTTTATGTTTCAAAGCTTACTTTGAAACATAAAGGCATTTTAAAAATTATCAGCAATACTTATGAGAAGAATATGATGTAGGTCTTTCTTGCAAATTGCATGAAAACACCATCCTTTTTATCTAGGCGAGACTGTTGAAGAAAGCATAGTTATACAATTATAAAACATGATGCTGGTAATTTAAATTATTGCACATGTTCCTTCATTTTGCAGTAAACTAAGGCCTGGTAATTTAAATTATTGCACATGTTCCTTCATTTTGCAGTAAACTAAGGCATATTTGTCTCTATATGCCTCTGATTTCAAAGTTTGTTCCTAATACACGATTTCCAAATGTAACTTTTATTTTTGACAGAATAAAGGAACAGACAGGGGGTATTTTAAGAGTTGTTACATAATGAGTCTCAAGTGTATTCATTCTGCTCACTTGCCTGTATTCATATGGAGAAACTGATAGAATGAATTCACATGAATAGCCCTGTAGTGTAATATATGTAGATAATAATACCTCAGGGTTTGTAAATGCAGTATACGAGGAAAAGAATTTAATGTGAATAGCACAAAAGAACAATAAGGCCACATGTAAAATTCATTCTCAGAAACAAGGCCTAAAGGCACTAAGTCAAAGGTTATAAGTTTGACAGCACGTAAATGCATAGTGGAAACCTTCACTTAATATAACACAATGCGTTAGTTTGGTATAAATATTTTTTTTTTCTAAAATGTTCTCTTAGGGACGACCAGATCTGTTGTTCAAACACTGCCACCCACATCCATATGCATCATCTTTTCTGCCAATGTTTTTAGTTCTCTTTTTGTTTTGTTGTTTTGCTTGTGGCCACCACGTAGACCTTAATCAGCCAGTAGATATTCACACAAATATATTACAAGATATTATAGCACATAGTAAAAAATTTCAATTAAGGTATAAATGGAAGCTGCTTGTCACATTGTCATGCACTGAATTCTATTCATTTGGTAATGTGAGACAAGGCCATTCTTCTAGGCTGCAGATAATATATGAATGAATCTCAAATAGCACGTTTTGAAAATATGCCAAGTTATCACTTCTTTTTGAAGACAATAATTTATTTATGTAGGAAAAAAATCAGTTTTCTTGGAACAACACTTTCACTCTAGTATTAGTGTGCTATTCTGTCATGTTATTCAACTTCAAGTGGGAGTTATATGTATTGGTTTAAATATCTTATTTGCTTTAATACGTGATTTCTTTTAACACTAGAACAGTCCACTAAATTCATTCATTATCATTTAACTATTAGGCTGTTATGTACCTAAAATAAAAGTAATCAACATGTTTCCAATGTGCTTTGTTTGAAAGCATCAGAGAAATACATCTCAAACTCACAAAGTGAGGAGACATTACAATGCCACTGGTCACTACCTTAAGAAGCTGGCAAAAAAAATGGTTGGTGAACAGGTTCATAAGGAATGCCTTATGTCAGTGGCCTTTCTATATTCTGAGGATGATCACTCTTACTGTGGATTCTCAATGAATGGCACTTGATTGGTTGCCATCAACTAAATGGAAGACGGGGCACAGTTTGATTAAATTTATAAAAACCAAGAATAATTGCTATGGCCTTATCACATTTTGTTGTGTTTTAGTTGCTCATTCTCCTGAACCTGATATTTTTCCATATATTGTATAGAAAATTTAGTGAAGAAAACAATAGTCAAACAAAGAATATTTAGACCTAACCATTTCGGCTTAACCAAATCATCAGAAAATAAGCTCCTTTAAAATATGTTCCCTCAGCTAGACCCCACAGTTTCTCTAGGCTGAGCAGCTTTTAGCACTGGATATTGAGACATAAGAATTTTTTATCAAATTGTATAACATTTATTTTAAAACAATGAAACATTGAGTTGCTTACTTCAAACCTAAAAGGGACAAATTTAGTGTAATAGCCCAAAGAGAAAAAAATTATGTAAATGATGCATTCAACCAAAAGACACTGGTGTGTGCATTCTAAATAATGGATGCTTCACAATAGGCCAAATAGATTAGTGGTAGATTTACATCATCACTAAGTGCATGCCAGTTCATCCAAGCTTGAAACCACCTGTGGTGCGTCCTAAAGAGAGTAACAGGCCATCTTTATCCCTAGTCACATTTCCAGTGGCAAACAAGTTTTAAGCTGAACACATGAAAAAGACTGCTCTTATTGAGTGAAATTATTTTAGAAGTATTTTTATTTCCTAAATCAAAGTTGTATTAAATGTTTATTTATTTATTACCTTGAATATAATAATACTTAGAAAAATAACAGTCAAAGTACATGTTTATTCAGGTAATGCCACATGATTAGGTTGAATAGACACAGCACGGTGTGTCCATATTTCTAAATACCATGGTGTATGGCCGAAAAGTGTAGAACTTGCATTTTTTAAGAAGGAGCAATTAATACTAATTAACGTGCTGTAGTGGATTGAGTAAGAATGGCCTCACAAGCTCAATGCTTGGTCACTAGAGAATGACAGTATTTGAAAAGATTAGGGGTGACCTTGTTGGAGGAAGCTATCACTGGGGGATGGACTTTGAGGTTTCAAAATGCTGTTCTGAGCCCAGAGTCAGTCTCTCTCTCTCTCTCTCTCTCTCTCTCTCTCTCCCTCTCCCTTTTCCCCTCCCTCTTCTCTCCCTCTATCTCTCTCACTATCTCTCCCTCTCCCCTCCCCCTGTCTCTCTCCCCCTCCTGATCTCCCTCCTCCTCCCCTCTCTTTTTCCATCCTCTTGTCTCCTCTCTCTTCTCTGTCTCTTTTCCTCTCTCTCTTTTACCCTCTCCCTCTCTCTTTCCCCAATCCCTCTCTCTGTCTCTTCTCTTTCTCTCTCTGTCTTCTCTTTGTCTCTCTCTCTCTGTCTCTGACTTTCTCTAGATTCAGATGAAGAACTCTTACCTATTTCTACAGCACCATGTCTGCCTGTGTGTTGCCATGCCCCCTACCATGAATACAGTAGAGTAAACATCTGAAACTTTAACCCAATATTTTTAAGAGTTGCTATGTTCATGGTATTGCTTCACAGTAATAGAACACTGAATAAGACACAAGCACAAGGTCATATTTCATTTTGTGTATTTGGCTTACCAAACTTTTCATTTATTTCACTTTTTTTTTAAAAGTAAATCACAAATGGCTACAATGTGCTATATTAGTAATATTTTCTGTTAAATTCTAAGTCTGATCTGATGAAAATTTAAGTAAGTTTGCCCTAGGAATTTTGTTCTCTCAAAAAAATATATACAGAACATTTTGATTTCACTTGAAAACACAGGTGAAGAGTTGTTTTATTTTAGGGTTTAGAGGAAATCAGAAATAAAACTACCTTTTTTCCAGGATAAGTGCTGGTATTTTCAGTAGTGCTGACTCTGCCTGTAGAAATGTAATTAAATCCAGTGTTCCTATTTTATATAGGCATTTAAAAGTGTCCTAATGGAAGAATTCAAAAAAAAAAAGAACACTGAGCCCTTGCAATTCCCTCCTCTCTCTCCACTCACAGAGATCTACCTACATCTGCTTCCTGAGTCCTAGGATTAAAGGTGTGCCACAACACACATCCTAAATTTCTCTTTTGACCAAATGGTGAGGGTTTTTTTTTTTTTTTTTTTTCAGCCAGTGTGCTGTTCTAGTAACTTGAAGTCAGAGCTATGACGTACTGCTTACTGCTTCCTATATGACTTTGCCTATTCTAAGTGGCCCCTTCCTGTAAGTGGAATCCTACCCTACTTTTTCTCTGTGTCTGGCTTCACTCACTTAGCAATTCAAGGTGGATTCATGTTCCCTAATTCCACCTTTGTTGTTCCAAATGATAAAATTTAAATTTTATTATATGTATTATACGTGTCTGGAGGGGGACATATTCTTGACTCAGTATGTACGTGGGAGGTCAGAGGACAATTTGTAACTTAGTCTCACATAGATTTTTATTATCTGGTAGGAGATAGCGTTTCCTTCAGTTTTTTTTTTTTTTTTTAAGTCATTTGAATCAAAGGACTACCTTTAGTATGCTGTCAACTGTTCTCTCCTAAGTCTTTCCTCTTTCCATCCTTCTAAGATGGAAACATGCAAGTTACTCTCTCATTTTGTTACTAGCTCTGTTGGGATTTCCTTTAGCTCAGACATACTGTGGGGTCGTGGATTCCATATCTAGAAACACTGCAAATAAACTATTTATTGCCAAATGCTTAGAACACTTGCTCTCAGTGCAGCACGGTTCTGAATGATTGTGAGTGAAATCTGAGGAAAGGTCAATTCATGATTTTATACAAATGTGTGAGGTGTGATTATATATACATATATAAGCATATACATATATATGTATGTGTGTATGCGTGTGTGTAATTTCATTGAAGTGATATGCTTTTCTGCATTTTTGGATTGATATTTTTAACAACTGCATTATATAGCAAGATTCAGTTACACCAGATGGCATTGATTGTTGTATTTAGTAAGGTAAAAAAAAAAAAATTAAAGACAATGAAAAAATAACATGGGAAAGCTAGGCAAAAGTCTATCTCCTGGTCAAAGCTAGTTTATAAATTGTCATGAGGAGTACTCAATGAACATATAATACATACAATTTGTAAGAGCTTAAGAAGAGTTTTCGTATGAGGTAGTATGTACAACTTACAGAGTCCACTTCTCAAGAAAAAGAAATAATTGGATAGGCTGTACAGGTTTGTCAGCAGCCCACATGACAATTAATTAATTGGAAATATTTAATGTCTATATACATCTTTTATACACTATCTTACTCTTTGGCAAGTTCTGTATTTCACATTTGATTTTTATGTTCACTTGCAAGTTTCTCAGGATTCACAATTCAAAGAGATTCTGTTGAAGGGAAAATGAGTCTGTGATTCAGAATTCAGCGACTCTAGTCCCTGCAGAAACTTGGCAGAGGATAGAATCAGTTCTTCCAATGCCAAATTCAGTGGCCCCAGGCCAGATGCTAATTTTGAATGCATGGCACACATCACTTTGTGTCTCGATTAAGCCATGTCTGTGAGTCCCATGCAAGCACAGTACTGGGTCTCATGAGACACATGTATTGATGTTCAATGTATACTTGATTTAAATTTATTTAAATGTGTAACCAAAATTACTTCTTGTATTCCATGGTTTCTACATCTTTG
The DNA here is from genome assembly GCF_011762505.2 of Arvicanthis niloticus. Classification (NCBI taxonomy): domain Eukaryota; kingdom Metazoa; phylum Chordata; class Mammalia; order Rodentia; family Muridae; genus Arvicanthis; species Arvicanthis niloticus. The sequence continues at coordinate 36,323,519 of NC_047660.1, forward strand.
AAAATAAATAACCAGGATTTAATTGAGTTTATATTATTATTTATTTTCCTTGATATGCATATTAATTTTGGTGAGTTATTATTATATGGTGTCAGAAAGAACTAGTCTTAAGTTTATAAATGAGACAAGAACAATATAATGTTATTTTTCCTATTTGTTTGCTATTTTAGTATATATTAGAAATATATAGTTCTTAAGTAAGTCAGACGTTTTCAAAAAGACTAATAAAAATTAGGGAGCAAAGCAAAGTACATGTCTGTCTATTATTTTTTATATGATCTTAATCATATCTCTGTTTTTCGACCTGGATAGCTTACCAGAATGTTTTCCTTCTCTTTTCATCTTGGGATACTATTCCACCAGCTTCTGACACAACTCTACTGCTGTTCACATTCTATTCTGTTACAGTTCTCATTTGGATATCTTTTGTAAACCCATACCTTCATTTGAAACTAAAGCAAATGAGATTGCTAATACAGAAGTTTTAAATAAGAGTTAGAGCTACTGAATAACAGGACTAATGTGCTGGTGTAATGGACTTACCTGATCTTGTGCCAGCATGCTCAACTTGCAACCCAGATTAAAAAGAAAAGAATGATTGAATTAATCAAATGCCCCTGTCTCTGTGAGCTGCAATAAAGCAAAGGATTCTTGCAAATCTATTCTCTGGATGTTTTATTGAAAGGACTCTCTAGATATGTGACAATTATCTAGACACTTAAGAGGCAGTGTTGGGGAACTTATAAGAAACCTTAGTTAAGTGATCAATTTTGTGTAACTTTTTCTTTCTATGCAGCATTCTTCTTTCTGTGCAGCTCTTGTGTGTTTTGTGTAATTTAGACACTATTGGAATAGAGGAGAGAAAATATCCAGAACTGAATTAGAAACTGTTTGAATTGATGATATTTTATTCTAGGCAATTGTCTTACCAAATATATTGTTGCTTTTTAAATTTTATTTTTAATTTTATTGTTTGGAATTAAGGGGTAAAATGATTAAGCACAAATTATACTGTTGTTTTATAACTTCCTTGGGATGACTTATGGGACAGATACAGAAAAAGAAGAAACTCTTGAAGGCACAAGAAAAGCATGTGCTTTCCTTTGTCCCTATATACTCATTAGACTGGGAATGGGTCCTATGTAAATTGTGAGTATTGTGTGGTCATATATAATGCAGATGAGATTGAGGAAGTCTGACATCTCTTAATTTATTTATTCCACCAGTGTAATGCTAGCCACCTCCTGGTTTTATTATACCAATTTAATGCCAGCCATTTCCTGTTTTCATTAGACCATTGTGATGCTAGCCTCCTACTGTTCTCATTAGTGCAGGACTGTGTAATGGCAGCCACCTCGTGTTTTCATTATAACAGAGCTGTATGGTGCCAGCTGCCACTTGTTTAACTTTACTGAGGAGCATTTGACCATGGCGTACCTACTTCCACAAGCTAGTGGCAAACAAGGTAAAGGCCTACAGGGTTCTAGTGACATGGCAGCAAGGCAATGCTTAACTGACTTATAGGCTATTAATTTTTAACAGATACAGTCACTCGAAAGAACCGTAAACTGAACATACACTTAAAATGTGGTTTGACAGTTGTTTCTCTGTTATTGCTCTTTTGTTTGTGTCTTGTTCTAGAACAGCAGCTCTTAACCTTCAGCGTTTGAAACACAAAGTTCACCTAAGACCATCAGAAAACACAGATATTTACATTATATTTCATAACAATATCAAAAGTACAGTTATGAAGTAGCAACAAAAATAATTATATGGTTGGGGTTTACCACAACTTGAGGAACTGCATTAAAGGGTCACAGCATTAGGAAGCTTGAGGGCCACTATTTTAGGATAATCACTCTTAGAAAAATTCTCAATTGCAGTTTGAAGTCATGTCCTGTGGTCATGGGCTGACAGATTTATGTTATTGACATGAATCTACTTTTGAGAGTCAATAGCATTCATTGAGAGCTTGCAATATGTCCACATGGGTTTAAGCTTTCTATCAACTATCTCATTTGTTTCATACATTTACTATAAGAATTGATCTTATTCATGATTTATAACTAAGGAGACTCAAGTAGGTAGCAGGTGATTCGGAAGTGTTGAGCTAATATCTTCTGCATAAGATTAAATACTACTTTTGGCTTTTTAAAACACAGGTTTTTTTTTTTTTCTTAACTTTTCAGTTTTTTAGTTGGAATAAAGCCCAAAATGATATGTGGGTAAATAGGTGTAAGCCTTCTCCAAACATTTGCAGAATGAGGGTCTAGGCCCAAGGACTGCATGTGGCCCATCCTGATAAAAGGGCATATGACTGGAGAGTAGTAAGCTAGAATCAGTATTCCCCTTCAGCAGGCCAGGTGCAGCTCTCAAGGGAGTGCCTAGTACCCTCTTCTTCCCCTCCCTAAAGAAAACCTGAACTACTCACAGTTCTGATCCTCCAATTACCTGTGTAATACTGCGACAAAATTTACAAAGACAAAGTAAATCTGGTTAATTTCTACCTTTAAATCCATTTTCTTACATTTTATATTCTCCTAGTTGTATGCCTAATATATATTTAATATATAAAATCCCCTAGGAATACTTTTCAGTGGTAAGCATGCTATTGAAAAATAAACTTTTAGATATCTTTTTAAGGGAATTAAAAACAATCATCATTCCATGCAAATGCTTTGTGAGTTTTTTTCCATTTGTTACTTTTTAAAACTCTCGGGTAGCTGTATTAGTAATTTTATTGAATAATGTAGTTGACAGATGTGGGTAAGATGAAAAGCTTGTTACGAACTGTAACATGTCGGGGATCTCTGGGAAGAAAAGTTCTACCCATGTGTTAGGGGACTCTCTAGGATTTAAACCTAGAAATAGGAAAAAAATTAGGCTGATAGGTAGGCAGCACTCCAAGAAAGGGAACACATATCCACATATTTTATGCTCGGTAACAGAAGGAGGTCTGATAGTAATATTTTGCCATATTAGGCTGTCACCTACAGTCTGGATAGGTGTCTGCTGTGGTCAACAAAAATGTCAAACAGGATCAGTGGTGTGAAAGGTTGTTAGGTTACTGCAATTTTTGCATGTCTCACCTGTCTGTAACATTTCCCAAAATAAATTCACCCTCTCAATGAACTTAGTATGGCTTAGGCAAATTACCTTCATTGAACTGAAGGAATAAATGGGAGACAAAGGGAAGGAGTAGAGATTGAAACAAAAGTTGTGAACCTGTAGGTAAGGGCCAGAATTATCCATTTTTGTTCTGTTTGAAGCTATATCCTGTGTGCTCAATCCAGTGCTGCCAACCAAGGATGGGTAGGCGCAGTGCTTCTAATAGATATTCTCAGTTCCAACTCCTTCTCTTTTCTTAGTTTTGGTATTCTAGCTAACTAAAATGGGGCAGGTGGCATCATAACATTTGCTGTGAAATAAAATGCAAATTCCAGTATGCAAATAGACCATTAGAAAGTAAATTAGCTTGAACAGTAGTAGTGTATCACAATTGCATTGCTTTGTAATACAGCAATATTTAACCAGGGAAGATGCACACAAGATTTTGTGAATGGCAGCAGGTCCACTGGAAAGATCAACTTCCGAACTCTAGGTCTGCTTCTTTCTTCAGCCTCTTCATCAAAAGCCTCTGATGGAGAGAGTAGTGTTATTCTGTAGGAAATGTCAGGATTCAAACCAGGGAATAATACACGTTTATCTTTTAATGTACTTAGTTTATATTTATCCAAGGTAAATGGAATCTCAAATGTGCATTGGCTATGGTAATTATTATTTATATTAATTGGACTGCCAATGCATAGACTTATAGACTTTCAACTTTACCACCAGAGTTCTTGTCACCCTTTTAACACATTACCATTATTATTTTAAAACTAGAGTCATTTCAAGTTCAAATTCATAAAATGTGCATTGGAACCGCCTACCCTGCATTACAGATGGGTAAAACAGAGTATGTGTCAAGAGAAATAAGACTTTTAAGAAACTGTTTGCACTCACCTTCCCCTAACCTCATTTGTAATGTCAATCTGACATAAATTTTTTTTTTTGGCATTTTGAATATTACTTTGAAAGAACTAAAATCAGTACTTGTGGTTGGAAGATGCCTAGAAAGAAGATCAATAAATCCATCCATTCTGTGGCATGTGGCATGGTCACTAACACCTGCTTGAACAATGCCTTTGCCTGATTTCCATTTCACATCATTGCCTGAGCTGATGGTGCCAGAGACAGATTCAACACACAGACACACACAGACAGACACACACACACACACACACACACACAAAAACACACACACACACAGAAGTGATTTTAGTCCTGAGGATAAAAGTGGGTCACAGCAACTGACCTAGAAGATTAAACCTTTGAGACAGTTCCCCATGTGGATTCCATTCCTCACCTTTGGAAGTTGGGGAATTCTCTTCCGACTTAGGTTATGTGCTCTACACTCCTTTAGTAGGATTAGAAACAGGAAAAACAACAGCTTTTTCATTCCATGGACCATTGGCCCTGATTAGAGGCAGAGATAAGACTGTCAGTTGGAGAAAGACATTGCCCCTGTCAATTGCCAAAGAAGACAGTGCAGAGAATTTCTTCATGTTAAGAAATTTAGAATGTCCAAAACTCCTGTCTAAACTCTGGATGAAGACTCACCTGTCCAATTAACATTGACAATCAAATATTATACCCTAGAGTTGCTTGCTCTTATGTTTTAAACTACATCATTTTATATCATATACAGAAATTCTCAAACTGGGTATCATGGGCAATTTTGACTTTTTTTTCTGTGTGTAGGTAGCCACCATGTGCATTGTAGAATATTTACTAACCCACCAGGATTATATCTTGTAGATGCCAGAACCCAAAAAGCTACATACCACTGTGACTTAATACAAAACATTGTTAGTGTCAAATATCTTTGAGGGGGAAACTGTTCCATTTTGAAATTACCAAAGTAAATTCATTGATGCTTTATATCTTAGGGCATGAAATATGTATGTCAGTGTATTTGTGGAACATTATAGAAGCACTGTCATAGGCCTCTTCTGTCAGCCTGGAAAGGCTGGAATAGCAACAAGAACAATTATTGGAATTATTCTACTAGCAGAATCCATGCAGAACATTCCAGGAGGTACTTAGAAAATCCAAGAATATTAAAAAGTCACCATTCCAGGGATGGAAGCTCTCCATACCCTTGATTTTCACCTTCATCTCGCTTTCCAAAGTGTCAATATGATTACAGATTTTAAGGGAAGAATTACTTCTGGGAAGTTGGAAACATACATAAATACTCTGCTCATGGTTTGGAGCTGAGAAATTCAAGATTCAAAAGAGCTGGCACTCTCACTAGAGCTGGACCACAGCCAAGTACAAGGTGCTGTTAGGCAGCATCTTACAAAGAATGGATCACCAGGCAGCAGCAAGCTGTCCTAGTGTTATTTTCCCGAATTCACATTCAGCTTGGCAGGACTTCGGCCGAACTCTTCTAGCCAGTAACACTAATTCAGGTTCCCTTACCTCTCTTCACCTTTGCAATAAACATTGCTGTGGCCCTGGACCATTTGGATCATCCTAACGTTAGCGTACCTCTCCAACCTTTTCTACTTTTCAGATTAGAAAATATTCTGTCTCTATTCTTAAGTCTTTGTACACACCTGCCTCTTTGTCCACAATACAGCTCTGCTGTGAAAATCTCATTCTTCCTTCAATGCTCAGTTCAAAAGCTGCTGTTTCTGGGAAGCTGCGGCTGCTCCTTCCTCCTTAAGTCCGGTTTAATTTTTATAAATGTCGTAATTTCTCAGTCTATTGTAAGTATATAGAGACAGAAATGACATTTAGTTAATGTGTATCTGTCCCATTCTGCCAAAGTGTACAAGCATGCTCCATAGACGAGCGATGAACTAAGTTTGGAATGCCACATTCTCCAAAATGAGAAGCCATTTTACACCTGCTCATTCATTTCCATTCCTCCTCTGGTTTATGAGCAGAGTGAGTTTTAGCACTTTCATGAAATGAAGGGTATGTAGTAGATATAATGTTTGAATTATGAAGATGCTTAAGGGAGATGTGTAGGATGATGGGCAATCATAATAGTCTCTGAGGTTCTTTACTTATCTTCAATCAATGCCAATCTTTCAACATGATAAAGTCTTAATAAGAGGATCACTTAATTCATAGGAATAAGTGATAATACAGTACGATCTTTCATTTTCCAATTACGTATTCAATCTCGCCGAGAAGTACTAAGAACTTCTGCATATTTTTTTTATAAAAATCCTTATGCCTGACCTATTTTCACTTTGTGTACTTCCTGTTAGAAATCATTATGCACTTGTCAATCTTAACACTCAATGTGGGAGTTTGAAAATGGTTGCTTATTTTCATATAGGCCTAAAAAAGTGGATTGGAATATTTCTACTTATTATTGTAAGGTAAGCCCTTAGTAACTCCACATCAACTTGAATCATATGGACTTACAAAAGTTATTTTAATAAATAGATGATAAAAATAAAAGTTCATTCAGTTAATATTTAGAGAAAGCTAAGAAATACAGATGAAAATAAGATAATCACTTAAAGAGAGCTCACAAATGTTACCAAATGTTCATTTACTTTATCACAAGATGAAATTGGTATGAATCAGATTTTTAAAGGAAAATAATTAAAATCTGAAAACTCCCTTAACATAAATTTTTAGATTTAATATATTTTAAAACATGCAAGTAAAACAATAAGCATTCAAATATAATTTAAGAATCGTTAGATAATTAGTACTGAGCTATTTAAATAACTAGTGAAGTTAATGAATATCACATCTGATACATTTTAATATAGATTTCAAAAATATATAGTAATAAATCAACACTAAATGGGCATTAGTATAATTGGTCTTCTTGAGATTACAAAGTGGTTTCTATGACTTGTGTGGAGAGGTAGTAAATTAAAATTTAGTTAATTTAAGTTTACTAATTAGAATCAAATCAACTTCATTTTCACTGGACTACAATGAAATCAACTTTGATAGTATTGCTGTCTTTCCATTTGAGTGCTGAAAAGATTAAATGTGTACCACACAGCTAGATTTAAAGAGGCCAGGCAAGGCTAAATTTGTTAGGTGCCTGTTAGCTGTGTCAGAATTACTTGATTTGCACTTCTTTATTTTATCTTAGTATCTTTTGAAATTATCAAATTCTCATCAACTTCTACATTTCTATACATAATTTTAATATTACTAGACTGTATAGAATCATTCCAAAGAAATCAATTAATGATCCTATTAGTTAAGCATATACAAATTTCATGATTTAACAGAATTAAATGAACATCTGCATGATCGTTTCCAAGTGAGTGCATACTAAATTCACCAGAAAACTTTAACATTTGAGGCTGGGGAGAGATAAAAACATCAAAGTTTTATAACATTTTGAAAGATGATAACAAACCAATTACCAGTAATATATTTGTTCTGAAGTCTTCTAAAACTGTGTTCTGAGATTTTAGAACATGCTCCTTTTGTCCTGTAAATTCCGTTGTGTAGCTATAATGTAGAACTTGGAAAAATGAGGATGAGAATGAAAGAAAGAGGGTAATGTAAAGGCACACACCATTTAATGCTCTACCATCAAACACCAACACACACACACACACACACACACACACACACACACACACACACACACACACATTACAGAACTGCAGGGGAGTCATGAGCCCATTTCCTCAGCTTCCTAAGCACTGGGATGACAGAGAGGTACCACCACACTTAGATCAAGACAAGATACCATTTTCTTTTAATTTTTTTTTGAAACTGAAAGAAATTTTCTGCTTTTCAATTTATTCACTAAAATATGGGAACCATCAACAGACTAGAGATATAAGAGACCAACAGAGTAGAGATAGAGGAGATTTAAAAGAATATTCATGTTAGCTGCATAATTTGAAAAAGAAGGTTTTTCAATGATAAATTGTACATTGTAGAGAAGATATAAAATTCAGCAAGGCTATGGAATCTGGACCGGGCTATCAAATTAGAGATCAGCTTTAAGAAAGAGCCAGGTGTCCTAGATAGCTCTCCTTAGATTCACACTGTTCCTCTACAACTCCGTGTGAAGCCCTAATTCTATAAAGCTTTGCACCATAAAAAGTGTTTTAGAGCCAGAATTTACCCATGTCAAATAAGATCTGTACTTGGTGATATGAGCTTCACTGTAAACCATGAAAGAAGTAAGATTAATTACATATAAACTTTCCCAAATGCCAATTACTTAAACAAAATATGAAAAGCTATGAAAACTAAAACAAAGTACAGAATTTGTATTTAACTTCATTTAAAATAAGTTTTAAAAATTGGAACAAGTTATGGGTCTTTAAAAAGCTATGAACTTGAAATATATCATAACAAAAATTAAATTATTAGACTCAAAAATAATTTAATGCATATATGTAGAATGAAGTAGATGAAATAAGAACTTGTTCCTTTCAATGTGAAGTATTCTGTTCAGAAGGCAAAAATAAACAAACAAGAACATTTTTTTAAGTTAATGGGTGCTGTATTAGCCTATAGAATCCATAGTAATGAAGAATTTGAAGACAGTCTACTCACTAGATATTGTGTTCAATGTACCATACTGACACTATAAGTGGGTAGTTATTTTCTTAAAAATTTTCTAAGAACTGTCAAGTAATTGTAACTCTGGTCATATCTGTATGAAAATAGTATAATTTCCAGGACTTTGATTTTTCATTGATATAACAAGGCTTTCCTAGGCTGAGCTCATGACCTCCTAATTTTGTCATAGCCAGATAGGGCTCTTCACCTAAATGTTCCCCGTCTCCCTCGTCCTTGGTCACATGATTCATTTGACTGAATTAACAGTGTCTTGCTCTACCTTTACGTTGTAAAGCAGTGGACAGCAGACTAGACTAACAGGGTTTGCAATTCTTATTAAAGTAAGGATTGTACTCTTGTGTGTGTTCATGGATATAACTGTACAAGATACAAACTGTACAGATTCTGCATACAAAATGTGATTGTTTTTGGTGCTTCTTTGTATCTTAGAATTCTATATACTGGAATCTAGCAAATGTTCAATGAAACAAAAAGCCCAACATAGAGATGAACCAAAGTGAGGACAGGGAAAGTTATTCAATCTGTGCTAATAAGTCTAACGTAGCACATAGTGCTGATAATGTAATAAAAATTAAAACTGCCTATGAGGTTAAATATTATGTGAGTGTGAATTATACAGCATGTCATTTGGTGTGAATTGAGTAAAAATACAGCCTGTTTGCGTAACTAAGGAAAACCAGGAGTAATCATATAAACCTTTTGAAGAGCTGAGTGGATTAAAATTTATCCAGTTGGTTTTTCCACATGGCTGCAACCCAGGCACAACTCTGCACTCACAGTATGTTTTGGATGCATATTAGGTAGGTAGGTAAACACATAATGTGGATTCAACAAATGATTACTGAAATGATAGGAGAGACATTTGTTTACAACAAATGTAAATAATGCAAGGTATAAGAATTTATAGATCATAGTTTCTCTGTTCATGTATCTAATACTAGTTCATTTATCAAATATATTTGAGTGTTCACTTCTATTAGAAACAATTGACTTATTATGCAGTAATTTCTAAAATCTTGCTTTCTAGCAAAGCAGATAATTAGCAAAGACAGTTGTGATACCATGTTTGCTTTCTCCCAAATAATTATAGTTCGAGTCTTCTTCGTGGTGTGCAGTGGAATGCATCACTTCTGCATCAATGAATCAAGGGAAGGCAACACCACTATTAGTAATAGCTTTTATTCGGAGTCCTCATTTTCCAGACAGGTCACATGAAACACAGCCATTAAACAATAGCGTTGAGATAAATCCATACAACGTATGCTGCTTTTGTTGTTGTCGTCGTCGTTGTTCACCAATCACTTGGTGCAGCGAAGAACCTTATGAAATGATGGGACCAATAAATGCACATAGCTAACCTGCAAAAAACACTGGGGCCAGGAGAGTCAGACTTTAATCAGGCCTCATTCAATTATGTTTCAAATCAACACATCTTGATAGCCAAAACTCACATGGAATTAATGCTCTGGTAAATGCTGCCTCTTGTCAAAAGAATATAATTAGACAATAATGAGTAGTCATATAGTCTGCCAGTCCTTGGTCTATTTGATGACCCCAGCAGCTTCCACTCCATTAGACAACAAACAGCTTTTAACCTGGTTCTCATAAAGCATACTGCTCATTATTACATGACTATTTTTTATGGTGTCTTTTTTTTTTTTTTTTTTTTTTTTTTAATTTGAGCAGTGCCTACATCCTTAAAAGGAAAGTCATGTTTTACAAGAGCCTAGGTAATTTCAGGAAAGCAACAATCAATTTCTCTCCTGGTAATTCAGTGAATCGATGGAGCAAGGTCTAGTTTTTTGTGTTGTTTGCCATAAGGAGAAGTTTGTCTGATAAAGAAACAATGTGACAACCTTCTTTGAGATTATATTTGTCTCTTCAGTGTTTACTTTGATATAGCATAACAGTGATTCTTACTATGCTGAATTTCAATGAAAACATTTTCATCATTAACAGATGAAGAAAACATTTCATTACTGATGTTTTGTCTTTAGTTCACCATTATGCATTCTTTTTTTCTTTTCCATTTTTTTTTTTTTTTTGCATTTTGTGTCTTTTACTAAAATTTTCCAAAATGGACAGTTTTTCTCTGCTTAAATAACTCTAAAGAATTAAAGGACTTTTTTTTATCGTGTGTGTGTGTGTGTAAAGCATTCTAAATACCAGAAACCCCCTCAACTCTCCCCAGTTATGTACTATCTACCACAGCCATTGTTTCCCCAAAGGTATGATTTTGGCATCACAAAGGCTTCCTTGGAAGCCAAGCACCAGAGTTCCGTGTTAAAGGCAGGTCCCAGGGAGATGAATAAAAACAAGATTCCCTCAACTATAAAAGCTCAGAGTCCTGACTTGAACTACTACCAACTTGTAAATAAATAATCACTACTAAATACAGGTAATGTATTAAACATCTAACACTAGCAGATCACTGGTGACAGCTTACAGTCAATCCCTCACATGTTGGCATAAGCAATTCTGAGACGTGTGTGGTGTTTCAATGTTTCAGATGCTTAACAATACATTGAACAGCTGGTTGCTTGGAACTATTGTTTGTTGAATTTTTTGCACACTGCTTTAGATGTCACTAAAATGGTTATCTGAATAGTGAGAGAGAGGCAAAGCTCAGAATGACTAAATGGGAACAGGTTTTCAGCAACTTTCAACTATCTAGCAAGCTAAATCAATTTGTAGTCTTCTGATAAAAGTAACATCAGAGAACAGAGACACACACTGTAGATACACAAATGGTCCAAAATATAGTGTCAGTTGGGTTTTGCATGTACAAGATCCCCTCTTTTCTAATTTAAAGATGGATAGATAATGAAAAGCAGGAGTAGAGATGTGGAAAGGCTCTTGCCAAGAACCCAATGCAGTTCTCAAGAGAGTAAGGCAGAGGGGAATCATCCATTCTGAACCCCAAAGCAACTGTAAGTGAGGTGCAATCTAAAACTTTCCTGAAATGATGGAAATATTTTCAGCAGGTTTTTTTTTTTATTAATTATAAAACTTAATTTAGTTCAAAGTTTGTTTTTCTTTTCCGTTTGGTTTTAGTATAAGTTTATTATTATTATCATTTTTGACATTTATACTGTTTCTACACTGGCTTGGTGGCCAGAAAAGAAGGCACAGAAATCCCTCCCAGTTTGCAAATAATAATTTTTTCCCTGCTCCAGAGCACAAACAGCCTTTATTTAACTCAACACCACATTTTCCTAGGTATGGGCTCAAACTGTTTGCCATGAAGCTGTTAAATGCCCAAAAAAAAAAAAAAAAAAAAAAAAAAAAAAAAAAATTAAATGCTGAAGGAAAATGTCAATCAAGGCATTTCCCCATCTGCTACTACTTCTGTGAGTGCTAATTTTATTTTTCCCAATTCCTGAAATTAGAGTTGCCTTAGCCTCATAAGGAAGTAAGTTGGAAACTTGCTAAATGTCACAAGAAAAGGTGCAACCCAATGATGGAATAATAGGTATTGTTCTCAGAGAACACGAATAAAAGCAGGCAGAAGAACACAGGGATAAAGGAAAACACATTTTGTTTAAAGACCCAGACCTCTTGAAACACACAGTACACAATGCATGTAACCAGCATTGGTACTATACATGCATTAGAACATTTCGTATGTTTACGAATATGATGTGTACACACACCTGAACCACTGAAGATACTTTGAGAACCAACCAATGTTATGATATCTACATAGGCAGAAGCTTCATATTATTGAAAATTGGGGGGTGGGGTGGGAGAGAACTTCCAGGTATTGGTACAAATGTAATTCTTGTGATTTAGCATGACTTTAATCAAAGCTTTCTACAAGGACTTGCACAGAACTATGACTGACAGATGTATTTTTCTGACCTTTCAGTTAGCTCCATCAGCTCACTCAAACACATTTTGAACAGAATTGTGTACTGTATACTTGGTAGACTATACATTAAACAAGAGACTTTGCTCTGAGGCCCTGCTCCCCACGCTCCATGGGGAAAAGGAAGCAGGAAAAAACAAAACTCATAGAGTTCGACAGCTACCGAGGCAACACTTGCCATTTACAATATAAGCCCAAATATTTTTGCAACACAACTATATATTAATTTAATAAAATACACAATATAGCTCTTATACACTCAACAATTTGGCTCATATGCACGGAATCTGCAATAAATCAATAAAAATATGTCATTTGATGTAAACACATTGAATCTTCTTACATCTGCACATTTAAATGGTCATGTGATTTGTTATGCCTAAGACATTTTTTTCACTTTCCTGAGCTATTTTAGTGTCCAAAAATGAGTAAAACATTTTAGTTATGTTAATTTCCTCTCAGTATTACTACTCAAAGATAACCCATAATTCAGAACTGTTCAAATGTAAAGCAAACTCACTGTTATTTATATCTTTGTTGGACACTAAAATGCTAAATGGACATTTTTAAATTTTCAAAATTTTCTTCTTTAATGAAGTGAACAGGTCTACATGTGTTCAGGACAACACAGACTATATCTTTTTACATTGAACTTTTATATGACATGAGGTGACTTACAAATGACCAAGGGTTTTTGTTGTTTTATCTTTTTTTTTTTTCTGTTTTGTTATTATTACATATTTTTTTTCTTTTGCTTTCTGACTAATGGTATGGAATGGTCTTTGTGTTTCTATGCTTGGCAGGTACTTTATACAGAAAGGTTTACCACAATTATGTGTTAATGTTTGGTGTAGCTTGGACTACTGCAAGGTCTTTTCGGGACTTTCAGTAGAAGCCTGTGATGTCAGCTAGTAGTCCACCACAGATAACAAATATGACCCTGCTTTGTATGGGTTTATAGGTAAACAGTTAAGTCAGCATCGATCTCGTGGGAGGACAGTCTTAGAGTGATCAGAAATACGTTAAGTCTCACACTGCATACCTTCCTAACAGATTGTCAAAAGGTAACTTGTCTCATCCTCCTTTTTTCGTCTTTCCAATTTCTTCTCTCTCTATCTCTCTCTCTCTTTTCTCCTTTCTCCTTAAGCATCATTAATTCTGTCCTAATATAAGTTTGGTCAAAACCATTGTTATTTCTGTAAAAGAAACAGCAGTGAAAAGAACATACTTGTGGGCACTTCAGATGTTCACTAAAAGCCTTTAAGCAGCACTGGTCCTTTGCCATCCCTGTAAAATGGGTTTTCACCGGGAGTGATCATTTTCAAATCAACAGAAGAGACAAGAAAACACCAATGCCTTTTCCTTTCACTTTCTCACAGCGACAGGGTCATTTCCCCGACAGTCCTGCAAGAGCTTATCAATCTCTCTCACAACTTCTTCGGCATCCACAGACTCTCTGCCCAGATCTCTGCTGGAGTGATCAAGCTGCTCCAGGACAGCTCCGATCTCGCTGGAATCCCTACTGGCTCTGGAATGCACATCAGCAAAGACCCTTGCCATCTGCTCAGAAGCCATGAAGGAAGGGTCTCTTGGTTGCTTACTGGGTGACGGATACTGACTGTCAGTGGGCAGGTAGGAGCTGCTTGCTTCTGCTAAGGCCCCCGGTTTTGCTTCACAGCCATCTAGGGAGCCTTTTGTTGAGGCGCAAGGCTCAATGCATGCCTTGGTTGGGCTGCTAGATGCTGAGGGGACCTCTTGGAGGAGAGGGCTCAGGGCACGTTTGGCTTTTAAATAAGGTTTCACATTGGCAATGAGAATAGTGTGCTCTCGCTTGTCTTTTCCAAATGTACAAAAAGTCTTTTTCCCAGTGGGATTCACAGTTTCGTAAGTCTCAGTCTCAACGTTAGCTTCAACTGTGGGTACAAAGAGATTTGTGCGGTAATCTGCATTTTCAGCCTGATTGGCTGCAGGGAACTGTGGCATCCAACACCTATCAGAATGACCAAGCACTCGGCATTCATCTGTGCAGTTAATGCACTCTTCTGGCTCTGCAAAACAAAAGAGAAAACAACAATCTGATCATTAGAGTTTCCTTGCTATTTCTACTTGAGGTTGTGATCAGCTCTCAGTGGGCTTGCTTGACCTCTGCTCTCTTAATTAAAAAGGAAAAGAAAACAATAATTAAAACATTTCAGGATGGTTGCATAAACCTGCTGGTTGAGACAACGGTTTTATTTAAGTCTATTCTCTAGATATTAACAAATTCCCATAGCCTTGGAAGAAGTAAAATGTGGTCATGGGAGAGTGATTCTCAGTGGAATACAGCATCACTGTAACCAGATCCCCTGGGGAATTTAGTCCTTGTTCTTTGTAACCCATCCTGGAGACAGAAACCTTCAAAAAGGATGGTGAGGATTCTTTTTGTTAAATCAAATAACAGGGATCACAAATTTTCATAAGTTCTAAAATACTTTTAAAATATTTGTTCCTTATTTTATTTGCAATTCTTATTTTGGTGGCAGTCATGAAATAAAAGGGTTCCTTTCACATCTGACTTTTTCCCTACTGAGAGTGGCAAATGGAATTTCCTATCACAATGTATTATGAATAAGCTTGTCAAAAGGGCACTTTCCTGTTTTATTATATATGCATGTGGATCTTGTAATCAATTCCCTTCACTTTCAGTTTTTGTGTTTGGTGTAAGTGGGTGAAAATGGCTTACTCAACAGGCAGAGTTCAGAATAATGATACTTCATGATTTCCTACTCTAAACAACAATGTTTTCTCTGAGAACTTGTGCTTCCTTTTTTGCCAATAGACATACAGAGAATCTACATAAAGCATTATTTAATGATTCCTAATTTAAAGATGGTAATGAGGAAACGTGAAGTAAGATGTGTTCTCTGTAATGGTAGCTATGAACTCCCTATTGGCTCCAATATTTTCAACCATGTCTTTGAATTATGACTACACAGTAGTTTGTTTCCTCTGTGAATGGTTGCTTCCCTTTTGTTTAATGGTACATTTTAGATCAGAGACTACTACTAAGGAGAAGAGGATATTTACAATTTACCTCCATGTGATGGGAATAGAATTCCCTGCACATTTAGGAGCCCCAGGGCATTCCTTTTAATTGATGCTAGATGATCCCTACATATATGGTACACTCTACAAGGAAAGAGAAGTCTACAAACAATGCATTTGACATAGGAAACAGCAAATTTAAAATTATTTGTATGATACCTTTTCAAAGTCACAAGAAACATTTAATTTTATACTTAAAGCCCATAGGAAATTTCTCATCAATCATCAACCAAGTATACCCACAAACTACTTTGCCAGAAGAAATTTGAGCCATGAAATAAAGAATATTTTATAAAATGCCAGAGTGGTCCTTGACAAGACAAAATAGTGTGAAATGTCATACCATATATCATTTACACTTGTAAACATTTAAAAGCATTTGGGTTGCTTTTGCACATATGTTAACTTACCATTTTAATCAAATATTTTCCTTAATATTTCCCTTATTAAATTTATTATGTAAAGCAGGAAAGAATCTTGAGAGGTAGTCTGAATTATGCATCAATAGAGCAATGCATACTTTGCCTGGGAACCGGTTAGATGAGACATGAACAACTAGAGAAGAACCTAGAACTCAGATTAAAATATATTTTTAATGTATTTAAGGTTTGGTATGGGGTATTTTTTGTATGCTGTCTGTTCTGAAGAGCATCGTATGGCTTTGTTAATGTTTTGTTTTCTTTGGAGCCAAGCATTTCACATTAAATGATTTACAACCAATACACTCTTTTAGAAACATGCCAACATGGTTTCGTATTTCAGTATTGACTGGACTTCCAGTTCAGCTATTTACATAACCAGCACTGGATGAACGCAACATAGATTTAGGGTCAGAGAAAGAGAAAGACTAATGCAGATCTTAAAAATGTGAATCGACCCTGAATTTGAAACCACCAACATCAAACAAGTGTTTGTGCTTCACTCCTGCACTTCCCCAGATTTTTTATTTGACTCCTTTCTGTCACATCCAGAGAAGCAAATTTTATGTATTGATTATGATACATTACAAGCTCTTCAGCTTGTGATTACACTGTAATTTTGACGCCAGCAGTTCACAGACAGTGAGGAAAATCGAATGGCATTTTTTTTTAAACAGCAGAAACTATGAGCCTAAAGTTAACTGTAACTGCAAAAGTTTAAGGAAGGATTAATGAGCAGAACCTTCCTGAAAGAACTTAATTAAGCAGACAAGTAGGCAGGTATAAAAGGGGACATGATTCTATTCAGGAAAAAAAACTAGCTAGGGAGAAAGTGTTAGGCCAAATGAAACAATTGAAAGTAAGAAAGGAGAGAATAGTAAAAGAAGAGAAGGAAGAAGGAGTGCAGAAGAAGAAAGAAAGGAGCAAGGCAAAGGTAGAGGAATAGAAAGAGAAAGAGGGTGGTTATGAAGGTGAACGTTAAAACATGGTTACATCTACTGAAAGGATAGGAGCCACATGTACCCCATCTATTGTATATTTTTAAATCGCCTCAAATAAGCTAAATATGTGTGATAAAGAAGATAAAGCAAATATTCAATCAAGCATTACAGCTATCAAAGAATATAATCAAGTTGTTCTCTGTGTCTTCAAAAGAATGGATGAGCAAAACACAGAATAGTAAAATTGCAAAAAGCAGAGCTTGTGGACAAAGATTTGATGCTTGTCTTAGACGAGTAGAGAGGCCCTAGGCATTAGAGCTCACAGCAGAGTTGTTCTGACCCAATTTACCTACTCATTTGAGATTACCTAAAAATAATTCTCATTTACTGTCATCCTTGCTTCAAGACAACGTGGTCATCCTTTCAAAGAATGTAATCCTTCCTGGAAAGACAGCAGATCCCTAAAAATATACATGCAACAGAAACTGTGGAATTAAAAAAAAGTCTGAACATTAACAAATAGAGGTTATAGAGTCTGAACTCCTAAGTACCTAATTCAATGAAACACTTCTTGACAACCAAGGAGCTTCAGCCACTTCCTTGTTATTAGAATACATTTTTGGCTGAGTGTGGTAAACATGCCTGTAACCTTATGACTTGAAAGAGTAGGGTAGAGATTCTGAATTTCAGGACGGTCTGGAATGGGATTGTGCACTAGACACACACATACACACACACACACACACACACACACACACACACACACACACACACACCAGCACTTAGGAACTAAGGTTGCAAGTCAGCCAGTTCTGCCTGAGCCACATAGTTAAATTTTGTCTCAAAATGGTGAAAAAAAGAAAGATAGAAATGTAAAGGAAACTCAATACACGACATTTCAATTATCATTTTCATTGTATTGTGAAACCAGTGATTAGGTCAATAACTTAACTATATTTAACTTTAAAATTTCGTAATTAAACACCTAAATAATTGTACTTTTAGCAGTCTTAGTGGAAGGCTATGTATTATTAGCCTTTATATTGAGAGTTTAATCTAGAATATCACTATGTCATTAAACACTCATAGCCATTCTGATGCTCAGTGAGGAGTGTCCTCAGCTACTGTGAACATTAAAATTCAAAGCAAGGAGATTAAAGCCAGGAAGGTTTAGCAAAGAAAAGTGAACCTTTGTCAATTATAGGTAGTTTTGTAAAATTCAGGTGATTCTCCAGAAAGTCACATTTATGTGTGTGTGTGTATGTGTGTGTGTGTGTACACTATAAAGAAAAGCTGTTGAGTAACTAAACACAAACATCTTAATTCAGAGAGAATTTATTTCATTAATTCAGAGAGAATTTATTTCATTTTTCTTTTCTGTCTTGCTCTCGGGCAGAAACATCACAAATCATTAAACCTATTCCTTTTTCTTCAAAGCACTAGACAGCACACCTAAGGAAAAATACTTGGCAACAAACTTGTCACCGCTTAGGAAAGTTGGAGAGGACATCAGAGAAATCTCTCCCCTTAGTTTCAGATTTACATACTACCTCCAAAGTTCACATAGTTTTAACACATAAGGAAAAAGAAGTTTCCAGAAAAAGCAGAGAATTTCCAGCATCAGATATACATGTGTGTTCAGTGTCCCACTCTGATCTACTTAGAAATATATACAGGGAAGTAATAATATCTGTGACACAGATGTTTGAAAATCTGTCTATAAATCAGGGTGTCTGTGAAGAAGTTCTGCAGTGCAGTAGCAGCGGGGAGGGGTATTTAAAACTCTTCTGTGCTTTTTGACTACCAACAAGATGTTTTTTATTTCTGTTTTGTAAACAGCTTTAAATAGGCATAGAGCTTTTCTATTAAGGTAGTGCTTGGTAATGTTTCTTATAACATCCTAAAATTAGAGTCGTTTCTGAGCAGATTATTCTATAAATAGAAGTCCATATTTATTCTCATTTTATTTTATTTTATTTTCTAATTTATCCTTTTCACCAATGTAAGCTTTCATAACACCTATTAGCTGTCTGGAAAAGTGGGACAGGTACTGATCTCTATTTCCAGCTAGCACAGTATCTTTTAAATTTGTTCTATAGTATCTAAGCACAGTATATGTCTCAGATTCTCATCTACTTGATCTTCAGTGTATACATATAAATTTACATATAAGGGTGTACATGCTTCTCTGTGAGCAAAGCAAATTCCAATTTCTTTAAGTATATTCTTATATATCAGGGAAAAATGATCTCTGCCGACTTGGGAATCTTGTCAGAATACAGTTCAACAAACCTAATAAAGCAGGTTTCTTTCAGTAAGTTGGCATGACTTGCAACATCCTGTGAAATGACACGTCTCTAACATAAACAGCGTTTTATTTTTTTCCCTTTTTTGGTTATTATTCACTAACTTCCCTTTGCCATTCTGTAAATCCCAAGAGCTTTTGGTGACAATGTGAGTCACTATAGAGTACTGCGATCTTAATCGTCTATATCCATACAAATTAATTCCAGTTATAACTTTTGAGCCCCTATTTACTAAAATATTTGATAAAAATAAACCTGGTTTTACTTTTTTGCGTATGACTGGAATACAAATTCCACTTTCGGTATCATTCTGAAGCATCTGAAGCTAAGATAGTTTGCCTCAAAAACTATCCTTTTTCCATTCAGTATATAAAACGATCAGTCTGATAACACAGTTGTATTAGAGGTAGGGTTTTGCTTAATGAGGACTCACACTACTGTCTGGTTTATTTTAGACGCTATTTAATAAGTGTGGTATGTGTATTATGCAAGAGAAATGGAGAATGAGAATGGAAAATTACGATGGGGAAAGAACAATCACTTATTACCTAGGCGAGCTCTGATCAGTGCTTCGCTTCTCTGTATTTCTCACTTGAGCACAGGATGCTATATTGTTTACTAATCAAATACTACAACTGATAGGTGGAAGTGAGGTGTCATCTCGCCTTTAGTTTTAATGCATGAAGTAAAATATCTTATTACAATATACTCCTCACAGAAGGTACCTGTTCACACATCATTGATTTAATGGGGAAAAATTCTTCATATTAGGAACAATGAACCTAATTATTTTATAGTGATCATAAATGATAAGAATTTGAAAACATAATTCACAGAACCAAAAAACAACCAAAGAAACACCTGTACTTCATTTGAATGCACAACTAATCTCTCTTCTGGACTTTATTTTAGGTGTGGGATGCTACTATATCTGCTTCAGATAGGCAGAGAGCACATTTTGAAGAGGGGTTATTATAATACCATCAAATAGCCAAACCGTGGCAGCACTGAAGTACCAATTGTCAAGCGTGCACCTGCATTGCACAATGCCTCTAAATGTATTGCTACGGCTGCATTCAGGCCCCAGAAACCACTGGCCTATATCATTCAAGTGAATCCAATTGCAGCTGTGTATTTGGAGCTGCTTGGAGCAGTAGCACTTACTATTCAATGCACCTGCTCACCTTCAGGGATGTTTTTAAGTGTCTGTGACCTCTTGGACATAATAAAATGCCTTTCAGAGTGGAAAGTTTGAATATATATTGATAATATACACATAGTGCCCAGAGATGAAGAAAAGCCTGAGACAAATAGAAATAACGTTTATGTTACAGAACAAGTACAAAACAATAGAAGGAAATTTGATATGGAAGTACTTGGTATATAAAACAATGAGATACTAACCCACATTGTGAAAACGTACAACACAAACATAAGTGTGTCCCACAGCACACTTCTCCAAGATTATCATTTCAAATTTAGTTGTCCTCCTACCCAAGTCTTGTTATATCGGCACAGCTATCACCCAGGGCAGTAGCAGATGCTTGAAAGTGAAGGCACAGCTAAATAGGGCTATCTATTTCCCAACAGGCACCCTTAGGACAACTGCCTTTCAGACTTAGTATTGTACAGTGATACAGGTTTGCATTTGCTTTGAGAAAAGGACTATTGCAGAACCTTCACATGCAAAGCAATGTATCCCAGTGTTCCAAGAAAGAGGTTCTATGGGTGCGTATGGTGGGTGCTTCTTCAATTTGTTTAATGATACCATGTCTAATGATTCTTTATTTATTAATGTATTAAGCAATGCATTAGTTTGTGTCTAGTATTATAATAGGTAGTGGTATACGTTAATTTAGTGACTTTCAAATTCACAAGTTTTTTAAATCCTTGCTCATCCCCAAGAAGCTTAAATTTTGAGAGAGTTTGCAGTAGATTTGAATTCTACATCAAAGAAACAATTAATGAACAACTACATATTGAACTGTATCACAGCAATATCAAGGCATGGAAATCTGGGGAAATGATGTATATGATAATATCATAAAGGAATCTATACAAAATGTGCTATATGATCTTTATTTCAAAAGACTAAATGGCCCTGTAGTGGAGTTTAAACTCCTGTAATGGAGTTTAGGAAGAATAGATTCAGGTAAAGAGTAGAAACAAAAACAATAACCAGATAGAAGTGTACAATTCACAGATCTATGAGAGATTAGCTTTATCAGTTTAAGAATATATGCTGCATCACCAAACAGTAACAAAAAATAAATATAGTAACTGTGTAGGTAAAATTAGCTAGCACCTAAAAATTTCATAGGAAAATTCTTAGTAAGATTAAAAAAACCTCAGTATAGTAGACAATGTTGCACAAAGGTGATTGGGCCATTGACCACATGTCTTGTACAATTCCTCTATTATCTGAGCACTTAATGAGGACGTAATTCAACAGCATTTATGTCCATAAAATGTGTAGATGTACAAAAGAGAATATAGTATCCACATCAGCATGGTTTTCAGAAGGCTTGCATCTTCATTCATTCTATTGCTAACAGTATCATACTTCCCTATTTCCAAAATTATTCTCAGGCATGGTCATTCTTGTCCCAACTTTTGACTACTTAAATTCCACTTTATTTACTCCTATTTACTATTTATTTACTTTATTTACTCCTATTTCAAAAACAATCTTAAAGTCTTTAGGTTCAAATAACTTTTTAAAAAAAAAAATTCAGCATAGATCCAATACAGGTTGTGATTGTGCATCAGATAAATGCTTCTTTTTTCTACTCTAACTACTATTTTCCCTAATTTTCCAAAATCATAAACCATCTTTTATACATGTGACCACATATGTGAAAGAGAAAAAACATTTTTTTGTAAACAACAAAAACTCAACAAGAGAAAGAATAAACAAATAAAATAGAATGTAAATCTCAGAAGTTTTTTCAACATGCAGATGATTTAAATCAATAGGAATAATTAAAGAAATGCCCTATATTTTTTTTCAGAATAAGCATTTCAGTTTCAGGTGACAAAAATATCATGATTTTTCCAAATAATTTTCATGCCCCCTCCCTCATCTTCCCCAAATATTTATCATGGTTACTCTGTTTACCTTCAGAAATGATTATGGTCTTTGAGGAAGAAGATACCACACAAATGAGAACAAGACAGTGTAATAGGAAGGAATGTTAAAATCCAACACCAATTAGTGATCTTCAATAGAAACCATTACGTTACATAATTTAAAACTGTTTATTTATGAACTCATTATGTCAGTTTTCAGACTGAAACAGAACCTACAAGTTATACATAGGAACTCTATTTCTATGATAGATACAGTGCCTAGGGCAACATCAGAGCCACTTGTTAAACACCATGCTTGTATAAAAAAAAAAAAAAAAAAAAAAAACACAGCCTCTAAAGATATCATCTTAAACGATAAAACAAGGAAATCTTTTCTGGAAATATTATTTCACTCTAATTTATAGGTCTGAATTCTTTCCCTTTAAAAAATGATAATCAGTGACACTGCTACTGAAATTAAAAACTATATTTAAATAATCAGCTTGTTATTGTTTTATTGTCAAAATAGTATCTGGGAATGAGTGAGTATCTGGCCCACACTTCAACATGTATAGGTTTCTTTTTTTCTCTCCTAGGAATTTTTGACTGTCTTTTTATTCTTCTATCATCTCTTGTGGCAGTGCTGTGTAAATTGGGCCAGCTTCTTTTGTGTTTGAACTTAGCTGCCTTTGTATTTCACACTTTATCTGAATGCTTCCATCTACATATAAATTAATATCTTCATAATTGTGGGGTCTTCAAAGGGTTAAGAAGCTTTCAGAAGAACCTAATTTATATGCAGTGTAAAACCTATGTTCTGGTATGCAATAGTTCAGAAAAGCTGTTTAGTTTACAAGGACAAATTTAAATTCTAGCAACTTAAATAATTGTGTGAACTCCAGACCAGAGACTATGTAAATTTGCTACTATTCTTTATCCTTCCAGAGGATGCTTTCCTTAGGCCTTTATTGCCTCTGTAAGCTAACCCTATCTCTGATAATGGCACTATTTTAGATGACATGGATGAATACACTTAAGATTCAAGTCATCTTCCTAGCAAAGTGGTAATCCTGTAAGGAAGGTCAATAAAAACATGCCTATTAAGCCAAACTCTGTAAGAAGCAAGCAAGATAGTCTTATTAGTGTCTCTCTCATGCCTGCTATCTGATTTCTTTGGGGAAGTACATCTATTTACCAATTTAAATCCTGTTGTTCAGCTCATTTCTAGCACTTCTTTGTCTTCAATTGCTAGAAACAAGTAAACAGAATCAATGTCATTTTTAGCATTCATAGAAAAAGAGATAAGTCAGAGATAGCTAATCTTACTATTATTTAGGAATCAATCAACACCTTTCAATGAAATATGGCTATTGTAGAGGATGAAATTTTAAGGAAGGTTTTAATTGCTTAGTTTATTTTTTTCAACAATATCCTAAAAGAAACAGAGACAGATAAGGTTTCAGAGGCTAAATTAGATATAATTCCAATTGAGCAGAGAGATGCCCTGCTCACTTTCAGTGTCTCATGTGTGTGTGTTCATATATATATATATTAGAATCTGGAAATATATATGAAAACATACTTTTGGGGAATCAGTTCCTGTAATAATAATTCTTCTCTACTAATGATAAAAACACAATGAAGTGAGCACCATGGGTGTGTTTCCATATGCATGTTCACTCACACAACATATGTAATTCATAAGGAATTCATATTTTTGTTAAATATGCATTGTTTTAAGGAAAACCTTTACATGACAGCATCAAACCAGATAGTATGTAAAGGTTACCTCAGAGTGACATATGGGAAGTTTGAATGTCAACAACTTTAATTTCATTAAAACAAGTTATATATCATGGGCCAGCCGACACCTCCACTAGTGCTGCCAGTGGAATCACATAGTAAAATTGAAGGAACTCTGAGAAAGGAGAGATACATAAAACTTTCCTGTGCTGTTGGTATATTTTCCTGAAGTTGTCTTTTGTTGGTACCTGTAAATACTCTGCAGGTTTATTGGAAGCAGATGTTTTTAACATGCAATGTTGGGTCTTCCCAAGAATGAAAATTTAAGCCAAATCAATAGATTCAATTTCCATGTTCTAGAGTAAATATACTGAAATGTTTCTTGTAATGGACTTTACTGGCAAGGACAAGACATTTTTCTAGTAACAGCTTTATTATTTTGTAATCATTAAAATATACCGAAGAGATGAAGAGTCCAAGAAACAAAGGTCAGGAAACTCAGAAAGCAAAGAGATGTGGCCCGGTGGGCTAGGCTGCTGTGTAACCAAGGGCCAAAAGCTCTGCTCAAGACAATTGCACACATATCACAACCCACACATCAGAAGTTTTCTACCATGGAGTTTTAAATACTTCCTTATCTTAGAGAGCAATTCCTCTGACTTAATTGGTAATTAACCACATCCAGAACAAAGAAGAGAAGATTAAAAGAAAACATATTTTCCCCGAGCAGTAGTACCAGGAAAACAAATTCAAAACAACACGAGAACATAAGTTCTCGTTTAAGTTTCAGACTTGTAATCCAAGTCTAATTTAAAAAAAAAATCATATTGACTTCACAGGCAGATTCATTAGGATGTTGTTTGTTAAGTGAAGCTCATTGGGATTGAGGTTTTAACTGCACTAAAACTGTATGCTCAATCTTAAAATTGATCTGTCCTGCTGCCCAAATTGATATCAAGTAGCTGTTATCTATCTATCTATCTATCCATCTATTTATTTATTTATTATTTAAATTTCCCTGGTCCTGGTACTCACTGAAAGGCCATTTTCACTACTCAGGATTAAAAGTGTTCCATAATCAGTCTTATATAAAGCTTGAGGCACAAGAAAAGAAATTCCTACATGTTAAAATTCTTAACCTCTCTTCCCCTCTCTCTGTCTTTGTCTGTCTGTCTATCTCTCTTTATATAATATATATGTACATATATGTATATGTGTATATAATATATATTATATATATATATATATATATATATATATATATATATATATATATATAATCTGTGTGTTTGTCTGTCATTGTCTCTTTTTCTCTTTGTTTCTGTCTGTTTTTGTCTCTCTTGCTCTCACCTTGTCTCTATTCTCTAGCAGAAATAAAATCTATTTCATATATTACACGGTAGACTAGGAAGTACCAAACATACTGCCTGCAGCCTCAAGCCAATCTTCTTGCATTATCATAAAAACTGCTGCAATCTTTTAGCTAAGGCCTAACATTAGTTTTTAAATAATATTATAAAAATCAAAGTATGGAAAAATACTGAATACAGAGATGGAATCACACTAGGTTTCTGCTCAAAAAAACTAAAATCTTAAATATGAATAGCAATCTATTCTTAACTAAAACCCACCCATGCCTTACATTATAAAGTGCACGTATGTATACTCTTTAGCCTATAATTGTCCCAAATCAAATCCCTAGGCCCACCCAAAAATGGAATAAAATTTTAACTATTATATTTGTTAGTTTTCTATTAAATTGCTTAGTGTTCATTTATTGTATTTATAAAAATATATGTGAGCACAAATGACACAAATCTAGGTATTTGTAGCGTTACTGAAAACAGAAAAATAATATTGGTTAACAGTAGTTGGTAGGTGAGAACTTTCTGCCTATTTTCTTTGGTTTACTGAGTATGCATATTTTATTGAAACTACTGAAAATAAATGTTTTCATATGCACTCTGAAATAAGTGATATATTATTTTGCTTTTAAATTTATGCATACATGACTCATATATTTATTGCCTATAAAACAGAAAAAGTGTTAGACTTATTGTTTGGTATACATGAGAGGGTCTGGCATGTTTTGTTGACATTTAAAATACTGATTTCTCAGTTTCTTGTATAAAATGTGGTCATTTCAGATAAAACTTACATGCATATACCTGCATACTTTAATGATCTTTAGGTTACTGCAAACATCTAAGGCCCTGTATATGCTATGTAAATAGTGATACTAATTTTTGTAGCTAATAATGACAAGAAAAAATGTGCATATTCAACTCAGTTACAATTTTCTTCAGAAATTATTTTACTTGACAGTGGTTGACTATTTCTCTAAAACCTTTGAATACAGGTGGCCAAATGTAAACCACATACATAGTTTATATATGGTAATAGATATTTTATCAGCAAAGTGCTTTTTTATGATTTTATAATGTTAAATCAATTGATATAATATATATGATATCTTTGTTATGGTCAATACAAATATACAGATATTGAGAAAGGATTATATTCAGTAAATCTCCACAATTGTGCTCTAAACTGAACTTTTATTACCTAATGTCTGTTTATAGATGGTATTTGCAAGCTTCACTGTGGTGATTACCTTCATAATTTCAGCAACCAAATGCAAGTATTGAAAATGATACGATAACTTTAAATTTGCTACATAATTACCACTAAATAAATACTACTAAATATAAGGCAAAGATATATTTATGTATTCACTCTCTGGAAACATGATGAAATTCCTATACTAGTTGGGAATGAATGGAAGCATCGGGCCTAAAAGTAAAAACCTAGAACTATCTAGTGGATATAAAGGTAAATTTTGCTCTGCCTAACCAGTTTTGGGTATCTTGGTGCTCAATCACAGCTCACAAGCAGCTCAGAAATTTATACTAATTAGTGACTATACAAAATACAAGTATGTCTTTGAACATGTAGATGCGTACCTGCTAGCACACACAGGAGATGCACTTGAGTAGAAAGCAAATATCAGATCAAGACAGAAATGTACATAAGAAAATAGGGAATAAACTACAGAAATTTGTAATCTGAAAGCTAAAAATGTATTTTCGCATACACACACACACACACACATATATATATATATATACATGTATATACATATGTGCATATATATAAACACTTTAATTTGTACTACATTGAAAAATGAAACTCTCCTTTTCAGCTGGCTAAAATTAATCCCAATTATTTAAGAAAAATTAAGATTTCATATAGATTGTGCATGCATATATGGGTATGCACACAAACTTGAAATTTAAACTTTAGCTTAAAATCTCCAAATGAGAGACAAGTATAATTTTTTCTCACTATGATATTATCCATTTAAGCCTTTTTTTTTCTCATTACATTTAATCTTCAATATCCATTCATTTCCACACGGGAAATAAGGCAACTTTCGTCCATTTCTGGCATAAGTTAAACAACAACAAATAAATATAACAGTGATTTGTAGATTGCCAGGATATGCTTTTATATTTTTTTCAACACAGAAAAAACCTGATATAATCATTTTCTCCAATGACCACGTTTCTCTGTATGCAGAGATTACATCCTTAGAAGGCAATCAAATCTCTGAAATACTTCAAATGATTCAGTAACGGAGAGTATACAAACACAGAATACATATGTAATGAATAGCTAAGGCGTCTTATACTTCTTCCTGCTTTCCACTCAGCTGGATGAGGTACATCAAACCTCAGTGTGCTCAGATTATTTACATCACATCCAGAGCATTTGTTGATAAATTGCATCCACTTCAGAGGACAGTGATGTTGTGTTCTGGCAGCTACTAAAATTCATATGAATTAGATTCTGCCCTGCCTCTAGAAATTTGCATTGGAGTGATGTGTAAAGATTCTTTTATTTTTTTAAGTAATGCACTAAAAGCCTCTAATAAGCTTCCATAAAAGAAACCTTATTGAAGATGACCTGCAACTGGTTGTCCAAAAAACAGAAAACCTGGGGACCTAGTAAACAGTTCTTATGACTGTGACAGTGAAGTACTTTGCTCTACAACAACAATACACAGAACACAAATGTCTCTCTTTCCTGTATAGGCCACTCTGGTGCACCAATTTTTCCCTTGGCAAAACTTATCCTGTCCACAATATGAAACTAGTACAGATAGACTATACATACGAAATGATTGCCACTAAACTAATTTAAGTATAATAAGCAACAGAAACACTGACTTCACACATTATTTATATTCTCACTTCAACTCCGCACACACAGCTCTGCTTGAAATATTAGCAGCAAACCAAGACTATTTTCCCTTTAAAGAAATAAGGTCCACATTTCTTCATGGCAAATGCACAGTCATATAAATGCCATCTTACATGTAATATTCGGATCACAGAGAAGAAAGCTAGCAGATGAAGAAATTGCTCACCTGGAGGAAGCGGATCAACAGACTGAAGTCTAGTAGTGATGGTGTGTAGGGTGAGGATAGCAAAGGAAAGCAAAGTCGGGAATGCTTGAAAAATAAAATATTTTTAGTTAACAAATAGAAAGACCAAGGGGGACAAAAAGGGCCAACTGAATCATGAATCCTTCCTTATCAATTTGTTTTTTTTTTAAATTAAATTCCAGAGAATAATAAATTCTTAAAAGCTATGGGCATTCACAATAAGACGTAGGCTTCCTATGAAAAATTACTTTAAGTGAAATTTTCATTTCAATGAGATGGAAAAAAAATACAATGTTACTGCCAGTAACTCCAGTTAATGGAAACTTTAATCAGTATGATGATATGTCCATTTGTTCAGGTAAACAGAAAATGTAAAACAGTGAATAACTAAAATTTAAGTTCAAAACTATTCTATAATGCACCCAGAGATAAAGACTTATTCAAAATGTTCACTGCATTTGAAATATTAGTTACACAATGTAGGTTATCTGAAGTCCAAACAATATATTATATATAATTTATTTCTTAAGGGGCCAATCAATACTAAGAATGTATTTACTTTAGTAATGGTTATAAATCGATGCATCAATCTGTATTCTCAAATATATTTTTATGTATAGCACCAACTATACATTTCTATATTGCAATGAGTATCTCTTTCAGCCAAGATATGTGCTCTAACACTATAAAATATCAAAGTAAATTACATATGTATAAATTTTAAATGTAACTTTTAGTTAAGTGTGAAAACAGTAACAACACAAATTTTGAAATACAATGCATTTTTTCTTTTGCTATTTTTGGTTTTTATTTCATGAGCCCCTGACTTAGCTATACCATGATATCATGGACATGTATAATTGATCTACTTCCTAGTATAAAGAAAAAGAGGGATATTTTGTCTTGCACTTGTATTGCTGAAATGTGCAATGAATATGTGGAATCAATTGCTGCCTAAAAGTCCTGCCAGAAACAAAAATGAAAGAATAATTGCCTACTGGAAAGCAAAGGTAAGTTCATTTTTAAAGCAATCTTATTTTCTTAGCTCTGTGACTAACTCCACATCTGTTGGGCCCCTCCCCTGGAATGAGAATATGCAGACTCTATGGTAAAGCATGTTAAGTAGTTACTAAGAGTGCAAACATTTTCTCACTGTTGTCCTATATGGATTACCTTCTCTTCCACAACCCCCACCAATGTCCTGTTTAATGTGTTTGAGTTTTTCCTTCTACTCTAAAAGCAAAACTCTAACAACAGATGGAACTCCTGGAAATGTCTGCATCAATTACATGTGTAAATGTGATATTAATCACAATAGATGATACACAGAATCTACAGAATTCAGAAGATCTCAAAGTAGAAGATCTTATTGCAGTAGTCACCTGAAAATTCTAAAGGGACATTAGAATTCATTCTTACATAGAAGAAAATGTGTATAATCTGTGATATTGATTAATTTTAATTGTTTTTAGACACAGTATTATTTCTGTGTATGATTCAGGTTCCTTGTATTTTCTTCCTACCTACCAACAAATGAACCTCTGTGTTTAATGATAGAACACCAATCAATATCAAGTGCATTTTAGATACAGCCAAACTACTGTATAATTTTACCATAACATAGATAGAGCTCTATATGGCATAGAAAGACTTTAATTAGCAAAATTCAGTGAATTTGTTAACTGCAGACTGAATTGAAACAGAGTCCTCCAAATTTATTTCCATCCAGTACTAGAGAAAAAGAACTTATTTAGAAATAAAGTCTTTGAGGATGAGATTCCCTAAAATGAAGTCTTATTGGATTACATTTGCTCTAATACAAAGATTATCATAAGACAAAGTAGACATAGATACAGGCAGGGAGGTCTTAAAGGGGCCAGGGTAACAGACATTGGAAGTGGATCTGAGATTGCTGGTAAGCACTTGGAACTAGGAATAAATGAGGAAGAGTGTCTGAAGCAGCATGGCACAACTAGCTCCTTCATTTTGTAGATACAATTTCTGTATCTGTTCAGATCTTACAAATTGTTGCTTTAAGGCACATAAAAGTAGCATGTTGCTACAGCAACTCTTGCCAACTAATACTGCCTATCAAGAAAGAAACATCAAGTCATAACAAAAAGAAATATGTATAGAAAGAAAAATGAGGCAATTAGCCACAAATAAAAAAATTCACTGCAAAGTTAAAACATGACAAATAAAAATTAAGTTGTAATTTTTTCATGTAATGATTCCCAAATCCTTTGGCCAAAGAGTTATAACTCTATGGTGCTGAAAATTGATGCCATTGACTGACTATAAGACCTGACACACCATAAAGGAAATTAATATTTTTTAAAAAAACACAAAACACCTTGAATTAAAAATAGTCTAAAAGTTATGATCATTCAATTTAGGTTTGTTTGAACTTTTGATAATAAAAAATATCATGAATCCAGTAAAAATCTCTTTTTTACAGTTTCATCTTCTTTCAGAAAATGATATGAGTTTTCATGTTCTCTTGAGAACTAACATATCCCATCAGCTACTTGATTATAGGGTAAATCCATGGTAACAAGCAAGCGAATGCTGCTTAGCGTGGATGAGCAGTAGTCAGGAGAATTAAATAAAAGCCACCTAAGTACGCTATTTTCAACTTCAGGATGGAATCAGCAGTGCAACCCCACAGAAAGCCCCTGAGGTTCTGTAGGATACTTTGTTTAAAAGTCTCCAAACTATTAATTGCATTTGCTGTTTCCTAAGATTGCTGAGGATTTTCTTTTCATGAATTTGAACTTTCTGGACAGTATGCACATTCCTATTTCCATAAGAAGGGACAACTTCCAACTTTGCTTAAGCTGCTTCTTTGTTCATTGTTCTTAAAGAAACTTTGTAAGTAAAGGTATCTACACACCTGTTTGTGGGTATTAACAATTGCAACAACAATGACAAGAAAGCCTTTAAAGATTTATACAGTATTTTTTAGAATATTCTTTCTAGTCCCTAACTCATCCATGTTCTGCCTCTCAACCCACCCACCTTCATAAACTTCTCTCTTAAAAAAATAAAAGCAGAAAGAAGGGAAGAAAGTCACTAAAAAGAAAATGTGGATTCTATGGGCTAACTACTCCTGAGGAACCTGAGGATGTCGCTTGGCCTGGAATGTTGATACAATCAGTGTCACTATATTTAAAAAGGTGGTTTTCCCTCTCCAAGTATCTATAAATCTCAAGTAGCTTCTTGGCTAGGCATGTTTCTTTGTGTCCACTTCTCTTTCTAGAAGCTGTGGTTTTGTCTGTTTTGAGCTTGTGCAAGTCTTGGCCATTCTGTCACAGTCTCAGTGAGTCATCTGCCTTGTTTTGTCTGGAAAATGCTGTTTCCTTAAAATGATACAATAACCCTCAATCTTAAATCATAAGCTAATTTATAATCTATACTATTTCAAGTTTATATTCAAATATATTACCATAGATTTTTCTCAAGTATACTGCACTTGGATAGATTCTGTGGAAGAAAAGACGATGGGATGTTTAAAACAGAAAGGTTTTTTTAAAAAAGAATATTATAGGAAAGCTGGATGAGGATTTGTAAAGATGATATTGCCGAAGGTGGGAGGCTGGAAAGGAGAGGGTATGGGTAACTATAAGCAGAATATATTGCACACATGTATGACTTTGTCAAGAAATACATATAACTTTTTAATATGCAGTTAACTCTTTCCAGTCTTTTGTACTAAAACATATTATTTTGATTTGGCATTCACTGGTCCTAGTAAGTGCAAAGCTTGAGTGAGAATCTATTATCCATCTATCAAGTTACATAATACTCCTCAAAGTGAGTGAACCGAGTGGTGTTTTAAATGTAACAGCAATATATATTCATTTATTATTTTAAGTACATGTGCGTGTGTGTTTGTGTAAGTGTATGTGCATTATGAGCATACAGGAGCAAACAGAGGCCAAAATAGGGTATCAGAACTCCTCGCTTTGTGGGTATAGGCAATTCTGAGGCACCATTTAGGTGCTGGAAACTGAACTCTAGTTCTCTAGAATAGCCATAAGCTCTCTTAACTTCTGATCAGTTTATAAAAACCTCAAAGTAGTATTTAATACGTGGATGGAATAAAATTTGCCTTTCTGATTAGCGATAATGCTTACAGTGAAATGTTTCTACCACATAATACCAGTTCCCTTATGTAATAACTCAAAGCCCACTGAATTGTAGAATAGTAAGGTATCTCTGCAAAGTCATTTCAAATAAGGTTTTCTGAGAACTCTGTCCTGATTTTTTTTCCCAGTGACTTGTGAATAAGGTTTGAGTCATTGGGGCCAAGTTTTACAGTAGAAATTCAGTATTAAAGTTATTCCTAATTTTTGGCTATTAACTATTTCAATGACCCAGAAATATAATGGAAAGTTGGATTTTAAAAAATTGCATTACTGTTTTCAGTTTTCTACAGAATTTCTCTTCCCCACAGGCTGCAGTAGTAATCAAATTTTATTATCTAAAATCCTCTCTAGAAGGCATGTCTAGGCTAGCTCAAGACTCCAGGGAAGCAAATGACTCCCAGAACCCAATGGTGATGACTTTAGCAGAAATACCCAACAAAGTAAAGATACAACCTGGAGAGACCACCTCTAGTAGATAGGCATGACTCCCAGTTGAGTGATGGGGTGACCCATCCATCTCTAAATTGTTAACCCAGAATTGTTCCTGTCCAAAGGAAAGACAGAGACAAAAATGGAACAGAGATGGAAGGAAAGGCCATTCAGAAACCACTCCACCTATGCTTCCATCCCATCTGCAGACACCAAACTCCCATACTATTGCTGATGCCAAAAAGCACTTGCTTACAGGAGCTCAGTATGCCTGTTCCCTGGGAGGTTCTACCAGCACCTGACTAATCCAGATGCAGATAATCATTGCCAACCATCAGACTGAGCCCAGGGATCCCTAAGGAAGAGCTAGGGGAAGGGCTGAAGGAGCTGAAGGGGATTGCAAGCCCATAGGAAGAACAGCAATATCAACTAACTGGACCACCCAGAATTCCCAAGAACTAACCAAAGAGTTTACTTGGAAGAATCCATATCTCTAGATACATATGTAGCAAAGGATGGCTTTATCTGGCATCAATGGGAGAAAAGGCCCTTGGTCCTGTGGAGGCTTGATGCCCCAGGGTAGGGGGATGCTAGAGTAGTGAGGCAGAAGTCGGGGAGTCGGTGGGGGGCACCCTCATAGAGGCAAAACAGAGTAGAGAGAGGGGGTAGGATGGGGGATTTGTGGAGGGGTAAGAGGAAATGGGGATATCATTTGAAATGTAAATGATTAATAACAGTAACAATAATAATAACTATGCCTAGAAAGGCATATAAAGCCATGCATTAATTATTTTCCTTGACAATGGCTGCAACGTAGGAAGAAATTGCAAAAAACATTTTCACTTTTATGTCAAAACAAAATGTCATGTTGATAAGTTCAGATTGGGTTGTGATTAAATTTCAGAGACTACCAATGTATGTAACTAAATTTTCATTCATTTAGTCTTGAAATCAGAGATCAGGTATCTATGTGTATAAATATATCCACCAGGGTCAGAAAATAAACTTATCTGAAGTTTTTGATGTGAGTTTCTCTAACTGTATAACAGCAATAACTGAAAGTGAAAAAGAGATGTCTGCCTTCATAATAAGACAGAAAGCAAACTGCTCAGTTACATAGTCAAACATATAGACTTCATATGCATTCCACAATTACATAAATTGTTTTCTGGGTATTGTTTACTATTCCTCTTTTGTAATTTAAATGTATTTTACTTCATAATAAAGTGATTTAACTATATAAAAATTGAATTTTAAATAGCCCCATAGATTAGTTACAACAGAATGCTAGGTTCAGACCATGGTTAAATTAGAGTACTAAATACAGTATTCTACTTAGCTTAAGATAATAATTAAGTGAGCCCTAGGAAGAGAGAAATAAAATACAATAAGACATCAGGCAGAGCGCTACTGGATCCTCACTTTCCAGATACACACAAGATTCTTTGACCGTGAGTGAAACACTTTTCTTCAACTCTAATCTCCATTTCTCTCCAAATTTTATTCCTCAATTTAGCAATCTTTATCCGTACCCTAACTTTTTATTTCTTTTACAAATAAAAAGCATTTCATGTGTTCATTTCCCTCCATTAAGACTTTATTTACAACTCAAACACCATATGAAGCTTGACAAGGAAGGCCATAGTGTGGAAGCTTCAAACCCACTTAGAAGGGGGAACAAAATAATCACAGGAGGCGGGGAGGGGGGAGAGGATCTGGGTGGGAAAGATAGGTAGAGGGAAAAAGGCGCATAAGTTTCAGGTATGGGAAGAGACAGGAGAGAAGTCCACAAGGCCAGCAGAACGAATAGAAATAAGGAGCAGTAGGGGTTAGAAAACTTGGGGAAACACTAGAAAGTTCCAGATGCCAGGGATGCGAGAGGCTCCCAGGACCCAATTAGGATGATATTCGCTCAAATAACCAACAACAGGGAGATAGAACTTATACAGACTACCTCCAGTAAATAGACCTGGTACCCAGTGGAGGGATATGGTCACCCACCCATCTATAAATTTTAAAGCCCCATCATGCAATCCATTCCATCAGCAGACACCAAACCCCAACACTATTGCTGATTCCAAGTTTTGCTTGTAGACAGAAGTCTGGTATGGCTGACCTCTGAGAGGCTCTGTCAGTATCTGACTGAGATAGAGGCAGATACAGCCAACCATTGGATTGAGACCTGATATGCCCAAGGAAGAGTTAGGGGAAAGGCTGAAGGAGCTGAAGGGGATTGCATCCCAATAGGAAGAACAACAGTATCAATTAACTGGACTCCTCAGAGCTCCCAGGGACTAAACCACCAACCAAAGAGTATTCATGGGCCAGTCCATGGCTCTGGCTATGTATGTAGTAGAGGACTGCCTCATGTGGCATCAGTGGGAGGGGGCATTTAGTCCTGTGGAGGCTTGATGCCCCAGAGAATGGGGATGCTCGAGTGGTGAGGCAGGAGTGGATGAGTGGGTATGTGGGTAGATGGGTGGGAAAGCACCCTCGGAGAAGCAAAGGGAATGGAGGTGGGTGGGGTTTCGTGGAGGGGTGAACAGGAAGGAGGATAACATTTGAAATGTAAACAAATAAAATGATTAATAAAAAAATACTCTATTTTCAGTCAAGCATCACATAGCTACTATACTGCTGGAACTAAACACACACTGATTAAATCAAACCATTATTTTGAAAGTTGGTAGCCCCGTCATTGAGAAAAAAAATCGCCTTTCTTGAACTTTCAAATTAACTATTGGGTCAACAAACGTATGTCCTTTAAACGGGTGACCATCTCAAAAGTGGGCTGTCTCTTCCATTTTTGAAACTGTGGAAAAGTAAACTAGAGATGGAAAAATGGAGACAAGGCAGAACACACATCTTCATGCACGTTTTCTCACACACACACTTCTGTACGGAAAGTGGCAAAAGGCCAGCATTATGAGGGAGCTTGTGGTCTCCGTAGCTGTGCCACTTCCAACAGGTTTGCCTTCTTCGCACATTGCGCACCACCCGCCAGCACAAACGGTTTGGGATATGGAAAGGGGACATAGAGTAGATGAGCATTCTTTATGGATTCATGTGCTTCGTTTGTACTTAGTGCAGATGTAGCACTTACATTTGGTGTACATGAGTTTATACATCTGGCTCATATAGGTTATTTAAATTTGGTGCATTGTGTCATTTATATTTGGTTCACACGGATCATTTATAATTTGATCTATGAGTGTTGTGTATATTTGATGCATCTGGCTCATTCATATTTGGACCATATAGTTCTATTTCATGTGCGAGTCACCCGAACGTGAAAGATGCTTGTACGCTCACACGTGGTTGCAATGAATGCTGCTGACTTCTTGTGCTATGCATAAAGGATTCTTGGGGCTTTAATCACTGTCTCTGCTACAGCTCGAATGTCTTAGATTTTTACAATTCTGAATAAGTAAAATTGAGCAGTAGCATTAGAGAAAAGCAGGTGGAATTTAACTAGTTTTAAATTTTTACTACATGTGTTCTTGATGGAATCCTGAAAGCTCTATCTTGTTTCATTTTTGTACCTATAAAATGGATAAATTCATTCTCATTTGCTTGTCTTGAAGACAAAATGAACTCATCTGTGCAAAGCCTGCAGGTTGGAAATTAGTGAAATCTACTATTAAGTTACCATGCTATTTCAGGGTTGGTTTTATCAATGCAAGTACAGTAGAAACTCTAGCTGAATGTGGGTCATTGTGTTATCATTTTCTAATATATAGTATACTGTCCATTTAATGTAAGCATACAATGCACAATACCCATAGTATTTGGGTGGTGGTTAATTTACAACTAAAGGAATGGGAATATTCATGTCGCTTTCATGACCTCAATTTCATATCCATTAATGAATAGAATTAGAAATAGAATGTCATTGATCATATGTCTTCATGAGTTTTTGTTTTCTTTTCTAAAGACACTTATGTCAAGTTTGTATGCTTAAGTGTTTATCTGAACATACTTCAGTGCACAATGTAATTGCCAGGTGAATTTGGAGTCCAAGATAGGACAACAGTTTCACCAAGAACTGAGATTACAGATGGTTGTGTGACACCACCATAGGTGCTCGGAATTGGGCTGAAAGATCAGAAAAATATCCTATCTATTGAGTCATCTCTACAGTCCTCATGATTTTCTGACAGCACACTATTTACTGAGATACGCTGTTTGTATATTAAAAGCAGGAATGATGCAAAATCTCCTAATTGTTGATATGTTTGACAGGAAAGCTAATGAAAGAATTACAAGAAAGGGAAATGTATGTGACAAGGGCCATCCAATAGAAGTTGATGTTTAGAGTGTGTGTTAGTTTTTACTCTGCGTTGTTCCACTCTTGCTCTATAATATATGGACCAGAAAATAAGGAGCAGTAAAAGAGAATAAGATGGTGACAGTGAAACTTGGTAAAGTGGGAAGGTTGATGCCTAGCTATTGTTTTTCTAACAACTTCTTTTAGTAGAATATACTAGGATTTAAAAAATATATATATTCCACCAGACCTCAGTGATGAAAGCGACTTATGAAAGAGGTACATTTCAGCATAACCTAATATCCATAATCTGCACATTATTTATTAAAACTCAATGAAATGGTAAAACAAAAAGAACATATTATTTACTTTTAATTGGATTTTGTGCATAGGCTTTTATCTTCAGAATTATTTGCACTGAGCTCTTTTACTTTATCTACTTCAACTTTCCAGAAACCTAGTGACTGAAGAGACTATTACTATATAACTATATATCTATATAACTATAGATTTATTTTATATTTTCTACACACACTTAGTTAATGTCAAGAAATAAAAAAGGATCAGAAATATTCATTTCTATAGTCTAGCTTTTTCAGTCTCTCAAAACAAATTTATCCATCTAAGTCTCTTTCTTGAACCTATTTTTTTTTTAATCTCAAAGGGAATGTGTGATTGTTCATGTTTCAACAAAAAGAGGTAGTTCTTGATATAATAGAATTTCTGTTTTTTCAGATTAGAATATTTAGTTCAGCTCAGCTAGTAAGAAAACAAAACTTGTTTTCCGGAGTCTTTTCTCCCCTGATCACCATCAACTCTGCAGGTCCCCCTTTTCTCATTTAATGCAATCACCTAGAGCAAGTTGTGTCTACAGGGTTTTATCCAAACCAGTACAATTTCAGAAGTTACATATTTGAAAAGCCATGCCTGGACAACAGGTATAGAGCTTTTCTAAGGCGACTGTAATACATTATAACTCTGTCATAAGGCAAACAAAGCTAAATCTTAATAGCAAACTTACCTTAACATGATAATGTCATTAAAAAAAAAAAAAGGAAAAGTTTCATTTAAGACCTATGATCTCAACATTTCTTTTACGGATAATAAAATAAAATTGTAACTTCTAAAATGAAAACAGTTACAAATGCCTTGACAAGAGTTGTTGTCTAGATACCTAGAAAAAATTGAGAAGGAAAATCTTTGTTGGCTTTCTAGATAACAAAGACCATATAAACAAAATCTGCGCAATGGTATAAATAGACCTATAAAATATTAAGCTGACCACATATTTTATGCTAAATTAAAAATTACAAATCATAACAATAAAATTGACTCAAAAAGCTAATCAATAGATAAGCAAGTGAAGTGTAGCACATATTAAAGCTGAGAAAAAAGGCTCAGGTCCAGAATGAAAACATTAAATATGCAAAGAGAGTGAAATTAAACACTTGAAACGAAAAGGAAAATACGATGTGCAAATGGAGAAAGAATTCCTATGGCACACACCAAATAACACAAGAAAGACAGATCAATAATCAAAATTACAGAAAGAGCTGAGACAATATGCTCTTAAAGGCAAGAAATTATTAGACCCCTCCATCTTCCCCACCCCTAATTTAAAAAAGAGACAACAGAGGTATAGATTGTTTTATGGGCACAAACTTTAAAAACGCAAATCAATAGAACATAACAGAAGTTTACATAAACATCCAAATGTCTCTTTGACACAACATCAATGCCTTCAAGGGAATGCACACACATAACAGTAACACAGACTGAAGTCATTCAGATTTACCACAGCTAGTAATTATCTAGGACACTGAGAGATCCTGGCAACAGCTAATCTAATAATTCTGCCATTATCTCTAATACTTCAGATCTGTGCCTGGAGCTAAATAGTTGTCAGGATGGAGCTCTATTTACATGTAACTGAATCTGAGTTGGGGGGAAGGGGATATATATCACGGCTAGTATAATTACCTATTTTTCTTTTAAGTTTAAATGTGTAATAGTTCACTGATATTTTATTATGACATTCTATGCAATGCTAAAGTTGCATTTTCTTTTTTCTTGATGTGGATTTGTGACTGTTTATCTGAGTTTTCAGCTCCAAAGCCTGCTTTATCTGTGTTCATAATACACTCCCTGAGTTTCATAACTGGCTGGAGTAAAGCCACCTCAGAATGGGGTAAAGTATATATGTATATTCTGAATAGGTTTCCTTGCTTAATGATTTCGGCATAGTAGCTAAATTTGTTTTACTTCCTATGTAATTGAAATTATGAAAAATATAATGTGCCTTTTCGTGTTGTTCAATAACACAAACAAAATGGCTATAAATAATTCATACTTATCAGTTTTCCAAGAAAATGAAAAAAAAGATTAGTATTATTTTGTTAACCTCTGAAGACTAAGGTTTGATCTCTGATTTTACTTTAAGCTGAAAAGATTATAGTGGACTCCTTTGTATCACTTTTCCCACATGGTCAAGAGGACAGTTTAACTTCCAGAATATTTTTTAGGAATGTTCTTCAAAGTCCGCAGAAGAATAAATCTTTAGTTAATAAAAAAGAACTTTACATGCTATAGATACTTCAAAATAGACTCTTCGTGTGTGTGTGTGTGTGTGTGTGTGTGTGTGTGTGTGTGTGTGTGTCTGCGCGCATGCGCGCGCGCTCGCACATGCATGTGTGCCAATTTTTTTAGGACAATGTGAAGTGTGACAAATTTAGGAAAAACAATGTTTGATACAATAACTCTGTATACTATCACACTTAAATTTCTTACTACTTTATCATGCACGGTTCCAAAGGCGTCTGTATCCTCACTGTGTAGTATAGTGTCCTACAAAGGTTACTACAGGATAGCTCAGATGCTGAAATATGTCTTAATATATTTGAAAATATAATGACAACAGAAATTGGAATTCTGACAATAGAGGCCATTTACATTTATGTAACATACTGTCACCAGAATAGGAGCTCTGTGAAATCTTTTTTACCTCATTCCAACTTTCTTTGTAACACTTAAAATAATCATTTTTTTTCCTAGAGCTGCAAGATACTAAAGAATTGTAATGTGTTTCAATACTGCATCCTGGCTTTTTTTTTTTCAAGAATAAGTTCCTTTCACATAAATGTGACTATATATTTACTTGTGTATTCTATATAAACGATTTAAATTGAGTCATTGTGAATCAGGAAGCATTACCTGGTACCAACAGTGTTACAGTTAACTTTTATTAGAAACTTTACAATATCAGCTAAATTAGTAAACAGTGTGACCGGAGAACTGGTCATGCTGTGTATATAATCATTTATCTTTTTGATATTGAGTATATTTTGCTTTTTGGCAAAATCAACACAGTCTTATATGTGAGTCATGAAATCATATGTAAAGTATATTACCATGACTCCTAAAATAACAGGTTAAGCCATTCTCGTATGCCAGTAAGAAGAAAAATTCATTTTCTGTTTCCAACACGAAGTGATTATGTGAATATTTTCTAATTCAAGCTCTTGTACATTGCTAATTCTACACAATTCATTCACTTTCACAGGAACTAAGAGATATTCCTTATAACCATGAGCTACAAAGACGGGAAACTTAACTGAACACATAAACTCTCCCCTTATTAGTCAATGCATTTCAGTGAGCAGAGAGGCATTAAAATGTGTCAGCAGATATAACAAAGCATAGATTGTCTCTGAATCTCAAATTCCTGCATTGGAAAAAAATCATATGAACACACTTAAGCAATAGTTTCTTAATAACCACCTCAAGTCTCCTTCAAAGTCCAAAATAATTTTAAAATTTCACAAAACAAACCAGGTGGGGATTTATCAGCTTGCTGGGTGCCAGTCAGCTGGGTGTGGGAGAGGCAGGAGTGCAGATCCTTGCTGCTGCCATTCCTGATGGACTCCCTACTTCTAACAAATACTTCAGCAGCTGTGCTGTTATTTAAAGAGAGGGGAAAGTGGTTTATATTCATTGTGACTTTTTCAATGTGTAATACTCTTATAATTTCTATTGTCAATATCCAAGATGTGTAAAATCACGTGTCTTGCTTAAAAGAGAGAATCATTAACATCTTTTATCTGGTGTTAATGAT
Organism: Arvicanthis niloticus; assembly: GCF_011762505.2. Taxonomy (NCBI): domain Eukaryota; kingdom Metazoa; phylum Chordata; class Mammalia; order Rodentia; family Muridae; genus Arvicanthis; species Arvicanthis niloticus. The sequence goes on from NC_047660.1 coordinate 36,364,988, forward strand.
AAAAATATTCTGTTAATATATTTCACTGTTAACGCTGTGAAATATATAATACATTTCCAGGGTACACCTTTAGATAGGGTTCAAAATATAAACTGAAAGGAATTTTAACCAAGAGACTAATTTTCTTTAAATTATTGTTTGCAAAATTTATAAATCTACATTTCTATCAGAAATAACTATCATTTTCTGTTAAAAATTCTTTCTGTGCTTCTTAATCCTTTTCTTTAAGTATTACATCTAAAATATAATTTCTATAGAATTTTAAAGTTTTGATCAGAGAAAGACAAAATAATTTATTTCTACTTATTGTCTATTGTGTGTTATCTAAACACCAAGGTAGGGGTTGTGGAGCAAACACAAATATCAGCCTTTATTCCTTCCTACCAGCAAAAATCCTTATTTTAGCACCAACTTAACAGAATTATAGACTTTGCTATTGCTTTCCTATATATCAATAGATTTGAACTTCATCTTGAAAGAGAAGGCAATTGCTATGAGGTCTGGATTTCAAAAAAGATCCCGAGTCTAAATAGGTAAAGACCTCTCCTATGCATCAGCACATCGTGGGCTTAGAGGATTTGGGGTTTCTGCTCCATTATCTACTCTTCCGACAAAATGGATGTCTCAGCAGAGGCTGTGTTACTTCAATGTCCACTGCACCCGATCTCTTTGGGAGCAGGGTAGCAGCATGTGTATTACAGCAGGTTTTACCTGTGAGGAAACACTCAGTATGTAATAGACCTGCTAGGAAGCAGACACTTGGGAAACAAGATTGTTTTACACCTCACAGTTCACAGGCTTACATTCATTACAACTGTCTAATTCAAAATGGGTTTATTTTGTTTTTGAGGAAAACATTGACTATACTGAACAATAAATTAAAATTTTGATATCCTCTGAAATAAAATGAAAGTATTACTAAATTTTTCTAATGAAGACAAGTTATATTTAGAAAAATTATTTTTTTCTCTGCTTTCTTTTCCATTTCTCTCTCTTCCTAGCTTCTTTTCTTTTTCTGTTTTCTTTCTCACAATTATATTCGATCTCAGTTTTACCTTGATTGGACTTCTATGGAATCCTAATTTTTGTAACCATCTCAAAGCCAAGGAATTCATCTCAAAATGGTCCATGAGAGGCAACAATTTAAAATATTTTGTGTGGTGTTTTTTGACCTTTTTATAAATATTTATCTAGTGTTTATCAACCTACTTGATATCACTTGGTAGCATATTTTCTATAATAGGGAAGAGAGAATCCAAACTTCCCATCTGCATGCTTTAGATTTTAAATTATTTACAAGAAGAAATACAATTTATTACTTTTCTTTTATTGTGCAGTAGAAGACTTCCAAGAATTCCAGTATTGATACTTCACTTTCTATAACAAACAAATGTCTAATTTAGACGCCACACTTCAGCAGTGAGGTTAGAGAAATACAAAACATTACAGTTTATGTAGCACACAAGATCAGTATCTTGTTACTCCTCATCAGGGACCATCTTGACCCAGCTTCTTGGGCACACAGGAGTTGCCACAGGATTGAGATCTTGATTAATAAACTCCATAAAGATACATCTGTACAATAGGCACTGGCCTACATAGGACCTCTCTGAGGACTTAGGAAAAAATAGACCATTAAATTGAAACAGTCACATTATGGCATACCATAACTGTTTTTATAGTTTGCAGGAAAACAGAAATTTAAAGGTTGAAATTTAAAAAAGAAAATTAAATGATTGTTGCAGAAGAAAAGGTTCTACTTACAGAGAATGAGAAATATATAATTATATTATATAAGATATATAATAATATATTAACATTTTATTTTGTAATTTGAAGACTGAAAAGAATATTAAATGAATTCACACAAATTATATTTTGAAAGCTAACATTGGCCTTAACCTCTAATTTTCTTTCCAGTTTCTGGACACTTAACTAATAGAAGAAACTTCTCTACATAATAATGGGCAGAAAGTCTGGAGTCTCACAGTATCATTGCATATTCAATACTCATGAGATTTATGCCATTTTGTTTATGATAAGACTGTGAGATATTGCTGACATAATGGTTACAGATGAGTTAGCTGTGGTAGTGATTATATTATCACTAAAAGTACTACAAAGATTAAAATATTTTAGCAAAAACAAAACAAACACTATTCTTAGCCAAGAGAAAACTTTAACATTCACATGCATGAAGTAATTTACTTGTTACTAGTTGCTTACATCTTGACAAATGTACGTCTTTTACAATATCAAGATAGAAATAATTTTATATATATATAATTGAATTTAAATAGAAATATAAATATCAAGGCAAGACACAATATCAGATGCCTACAGGCTCAGCTACTTGGAAAGTTTAGGCTGGAAGATGGCATTAGCCCAGAATTTTATTTCAATTCAGGAAATATCTCATCCTACCTAATACAATGTCTCTCTATATATACTCAATATTATTACTATGTTGTATTAACCAGTATATATATATATATATATATATATATATATATATATATATATACAAATACACATGTGTATATATACACATGTTTTTATTTGTAGACTATATATATATATATATATATATATATATATATATATATATACTGGGCTACAAACATTCAACCTGTATTTTTCATTGTTTCTTATATGCCATTCCTAATGTAGCTTGTGTATAAAGTACCTTATCCAGTGTTACAATGCTGTCTCTGATTGTTATGCACCCACAATTTATGAATTGGAAGTATCTTTACTCATTTTTCTATAGTTTATGAAGACATAATTTGCATTGCTATACTGGAAGAATTACAGTCCCAAAATTTAAAGTTAAAAAGATTTAAGATAACATATGAAAATAATTGTATTTTTCTAGTAGTGTACATACTCCAAAACCACAATTTTACACACACACACACACACACACACACACACACACACACTTCAAAAGAACAGATTTCATATACAAAAGAAAAATAACCCAAAAAACTTAGGTAGTTTAAGCAAATGGTTATTTCACCGAAATAAAATGCTGTATAATTATTCAGCTCCTCTTATCATCTTATCGAACTATTTCAAATAATAAGTTCTTATGTAATTTGATTTTACTCATCATTGCAAATATTATAAATATATAATTTATTCTCTCTGACCCATATGTAATCCCCTTAGAATGTACTGGATCTTTAAAAATAATACATGAAAATGTATGGATTTCCAAAATCGAACAATTACATTAGGGAAATCATGTGAAATCTTAATTATTAATGTGGCTATTAAATGTATTATGTATTATATAAAGTTTTCTTTATAAATTTTTCTACCTCATATACTATTTCATCTTATAATGAGATATAACTATTGCTTATGAAAAATACTCAAGTGATTGGAGTGTCTACCTTCCCATAACACAGGTGTTCTTAGTATTCAAAAATTAGAGACCTGAAAGTGGAAATGTTTATAACTTGGCCACTCTTGAGGTCAGTGGGCTAGAATCATAACCAGAGTCCAACTTTATCATAGAATCCTCTAGGCTAAAATGCTGAGAGGGTTCTGTCATTATTTTCAACTGAAGAAATCCTTAAAGTTTCCACAGATGTCTCCATGTATGAGAGAAATGAATGTAAAGTCATTTGATCATAGCACAAGGTCAAATAAATATCAATTCAAAATTTACTATATATGTTATTATTAAAGTAGTGTTTATGTGTGCATATAATTTGTTTTTGGTCTAAAAGGAAATTTGACGATGAGATTTAGTTTTCTAATGTACCTAAGCTTGGTACATTATATGAGAAATGTTTCCTCCCTTTTAAATAAAAAGGCTTGAGAAGGATTCTGAAAAGGGAGGTAAAAGGAAAAAAGCTGTAATGATTTAAAGCAAATGAAAGAATGTTAAATGCAAATTAACTTGTGTTTCATCTTCTGTTCTGCACTTAACATTGTGCCTTTTCATATTGTATTTGAAGATGTGTCACAATAAAAGATTTGAAACACATTTTAAAATTCTATAATGTAGATGTAACTTTTATATATTAAAGCACTTACATTTCTAAAAAAAAAAAAAAAAAATAGCTGAGCTGGTTTATACTTACCTTAGTTCACCTTCATAGAAAAGTTGTATTTCCTATGCTGTGTTTCAATGTGAATGGATCACTACTGTCATCTGACTTAACCTGAGAACCTGTTAGACTAGCAAAAGAATTTATATGTACCAGAAAAGGTATCAAAAGGATGATCATTTAAAGTCATCAATATGCTTTCTAGGAATGGCTGAAAAGTTAAATATTCTCATATCCTTCTCCATTACACCACAAACAATTTAGTAAGAGACATAAAATTGTCATTCAGTGAATAGCACTGCTAAATATCAATGTCTTCATACTGAGAACCCATGATAAAGAGAAAATGTTGTCAGTCCACACCATGAAATATTATCAAGTTAAAATTATCTTCCTGATTTTTATAAGCCTTTCAACTTCCTGTTCTCGTTGGCATTTATTAAACCATAAGTCATCTTAAATTGGTTTACTGGTATTAAAATTTAATAAGCTCAACTGTACTTTCAAAATAGAAAGACACAGTTTCATATACACTCAAATCTAGATTTGCTTTGAATTAAAAAACTCAAATGCCTTTACCAGGTTATGTCACATTAATATAATAATTGAGGGAAGCCAAAATATTTGCAACAATATACTTTTCTATATGTAGCAAATATTTGCTCTAAATAGGTCTTATAAACCTAAGTTTAAAATTAAGTTATCTTCTTTTATAAAGATTCTCTTTGATCTTTCTCACTTCTATTTAGTACAGAAAGAAAATACATAGTGCTAACTATAAAGCTATTTAACCATTAAAGGATTGTATACATATTAAATCTACATATAATAAATATGACATGTATTATTTTTAAAAATTAAAATAAAAATTATAAAAGCTTTTATATAAAAAATGATTACTGAAAAACAAAACAGAAGACTGGTTTTCTTAGCTCATGTTTTATGTTTCTGCTGAAGTTAGGCTTAACCATAAAGTTACTAATTACCCCATTTATGTCTTAGAGTGACAGTAAGTTCAGGCTTGTCTTGAAATATAAGCTAAAGTGAAATATTAAAAATATTATCTTCATCATCAAAAATGTACTGTTAGGATAATAAATTACACATGACCGTCCTCCTCCCAGACCTGAAAAACTAAAGATTAATATGTGAAGTTCATTCAAATGAGTAAGTACTTTTCCTCATTTCTCATCAAGTAATATTATTTGGTTGAAAATGTTAAACTTTTTATTCTCATTGTTCTATAACTTGCTTTTTGGAGATCAAATGACTAATGGATTGAGAAGTAAATAAGCCAAGATTTGTGAGATAATGAGATATCCAGTGAATAAGCAGATGAAAATGTATACTGCACCATTTTTCTGAGGATGTGATTTTTAACTCAAAGGCATGTAAGTTAAATGTCTGCGAAATGCTTTTGCCAAAATGTTGATACTGCATTTAAAAGCCACAAGGGATACAATTTTCAAAGGTTATGCAGTTATCGTGTCAAATGAAGGACATGCAGTAAAGCTGGTATAATGCAATTAGTACACACGTTGTGCTTGGATCACTGTGGAAAGTGTCTAAGGCATACCTAAAAGGACACATGATTAATATTATAAATATAAGTGCTACAATAAAAGGCTTGTGTTCACAAGTCATTGTGATATCATTCGTACTATGAGAATTTTCAGTTCTTTTTCAGATATCATAACTTCTGGCCACAGATGCACACTACCACTTTCACATGTTAGAAATTCATAATTTTGTTAAACTTTGTCTGATTTTGTTTCATTTCAGTTAACATAATTTGATGAAATAAATTTATGCTTGTCAATATTATTGTAGTAGTTTTAAGATAATTTTAACTTTCATAGCCAAATGTTAAACTTATTAAATGAGCTCATATATTCTTGTAAGACAAAAGACTTCTTGTCAGAATTCTCTGAACTTTTCATGCAGGGAAGTATATAGAAATCCCTCAAATGAATTTGTAATAAAAATAACTTTTTTCAAATAATGAAAACAACATAAAATATTTAGGTTGAAGCCGACTAGGATAAGTACTTCATGCTAAAGTACTTGTTTTAATACATGACTTATGAATTCTAATTATATTTATTTCATAATTCCTTTTAGTTTACTGGCCTACTTTTGTATTTAAATTTTAGGAGGAATTTCATTTGTTTAGGTTCCTGAGTAGTTTGGGGTTTTGTCAAAAACTTCTCAAATATTTACATTTATTTCAAATACCAATTTTTTTCAAAATATCTAATATTGCTGAAACAAAAAGAGGTGCTATTATAAGAGATATCTTTAGCAATATTTTATTTGCAAATTAACTAGATTAGCCCAAGAGTTATGGGAAGGACTGAAGGAGCTGAAGGGGATTGCAACCCCATAGAAGAACCAGTATCAACTAACCTGGACCCATGAGGGCTCCCAAAGCCTAAGCCAACAACCAAGGAATACACATGGGCTAGTCTGTGGCCACTGCTACTATACTTATACAAGTGGACCGCTCAGTCTCTAAATGTTGCAGAATCTGTGATGAGTATGGAGGAATATTTCTATTATATATACATAATTTTTTAATCAGAAAAGAGTTTCAAAAAAAAGCTTACATCAAACTATAGTATTAATGATATAAACTAACCCAATTCGTGCAGTTTGTTTTATAAATATCCAGTATCATAAAATTCTTGCAAACATTTGATTCATCTGAGCACCCAGCCTCTGGTTTTGGAGCCCCTGCCCTGCTCTACTTTAGATGATTTTTGTCATATAGTAAATCAAGGAGGAATTCATCCTTTATTAGGAGTGCTGTGCACTAACTCTTTTATCCATTTCAGCAATAATGGTATCGGTTGTAATTCTGAAATGGTAGTTCTGATGGTATAAATTGTATCATATCTGAATAGAAACATGATCGAACTCTACACTATTTAAATGGAAGTCTATTTTTAACTCTTTGTTTTCCAAATACATTCTTCCCATCTGCTTTTCTAATACCGCAGTTAGATTTTTTTTTTAATGAAGTGCCATCTTTCTTAATGAACCACCATGGCAGTAAAAATAGTGATTGGAAGTTGGTAAGCCGAGGGTACAGTGGATAAGTGAATGGGTAGTAACTTGAACGATGGAATATGCTAGGGAATTCTATCAATGAGAATAGATACCGGTAATGAAAATACACTGTATGTTTCACAAAATATGTAACAAATGTAATAGAATTGCAAACATAAACACACACTAATCTTTTCAGGAGATAGATAATAGATACTCATATTCTTATTTGAGCATTATGTTATGTGCATGTATCAAAACATTGTAAGGTACTTTCTATACATGAGCACTTTTTATTTATCGAGTTTGAAAAAAAAAAAAGGTGGAAGGAATAATCACAAGGACCTACACAAGGTTATAATCTAAAAGGCAAATCTACCTGAGATGGTTTCATTTAGGATGAGCTTTTAATCAGAACATTTCAAATCCCCATCGAGTCGATTGTTTCACACTTGTGAATCCTGTCAGCTCCCTCTCAGAAGTCACTGATGGTCTCCTTTGGGTCACTTAGTAATTCAACATTATAACCATTGAAGTTCCTATGAAAGTTTCAATCGTAACTCATTTTCCAACTATAAAATATGAAATTCAAAACTGCTGTAAATAATAAAAAATAAAACTACAAATAAAAGTAAAATAAAAATTGATTCCCTAAAACTTCATTGTGTTCCATCAACTCAAAATTTAAACGTATTTTACTTTAGACTATAACAAGTAGTATTTGAAAGGCATGAAACAGATTTTTGATGGGTTGATAGCCTAGTGTTGAGCTGATGTGGATAACTATGAATTCCTAAGAAAATACTGTTCTAAATAACATAATCATTATAACAAAAATGCTGTAGGACAGTGACAGCCAGGTCAAAAATCCCAGGTATTCCTTGATCTCTTCTGAAGAAGTTTCAAATTATCTAATCACAGAACATCCTTGTAGGAAGTTAAGCTTCCTTTAACCAAACAAATCCAAATACATCTTCTTTTAGCCTATCCTGTTTAAACCAATCAGCAACTGTATATTCTGAGCTGACGATCATATGCTATTTCCCCATTCTGAATCCAGTTCATCATGTCCCAAATTTCCTCTCTAAATTACCCTGACATTTTTCTCCTATAACTTCCTAACCAGAGGCTTGTCAAATATTGTTGATGAGAACAGGAGATAAAAACCGGAGAGGCAATTTTAGTGACAGTGACCTCCAACATGTGCCGTTCTGATTCTTGTCCCAGGCCAAAATCTGGAAATGTCCTTGGTTTTGTCCTGGCAGGAAACCAGAAATGCTGGATGTGTTTAGCTGTTCTGCCTCTAGCTCTGCTGTCCTGCTATCAGTCCAAGATCACAGTCCTCTAGTAATCACCACGATGGGGTGAAAGCATGTGACAACTTACTCCTAGGTGGGACGGCTGGACTGACTGTATCAAGCTCTCACCTGTGAACCTGTGAACCTAGAGTGAATTCCTTTTAAAACCTCACTCTCTATGTCAAGTTCATTCCTCAAGTTCAAGATAAAAGGACCTTGACAATACTAGTCAACTAGCTTCTGTGGTTGTTGATTTTCTAAGACCCTAGCCCACCTAGAATACCTTCTCAGTGTCATTGATGAGCTGTCAACACTCCCCAAACACCTGCATAATTGCTAGTTATTTATGCCCAGTCTCTAATGCTTCTTCCTGTTCACAATGGCTGCCATATAACCTCTGGTCTTCATCAATTTATATAAGAGTTGCTAACTTACAGTGGTCCCTTTATAAGAGATGCCTTCAAAATTTATCGTAGTCATAGAAGACATCTTCAGAAGTGGAAGCTTTAATTGTGTTATGTCTGCCGAAGATTTTCAGTAATTTTCTACTTATTATTAAAATGTTCAGACTCTTAAGTTAAAAGCTTAAGTTCTAAGCAGTTTGGTTTCAATATATTTTGTTATGGTTTTCAACACACTTTTTGATGTAGAAAAATTTTATATCTAAAGAAAATGGAGGAGATATGTTGGGAGCCGCAGTGATTCGCCATTCCAAGATGGCGTGGACATACTGTCCTCCCACTTGTAAACAACTGACTGCACAGTTGCAAAAGGCAAAAGCGGGCCAAAAGTCACTGCCTATCCCGGTTGTAATATGGGGTGATGAGTGAACAGCCAATCAGAAGTGAACATGCCACTCTAGGGTATATATAACAGTGCCTTTCCCGGGCTTGGTGTCTTTTCCGCTTTTGCTGTTACAAGAAGTAAAGCCTCGTCTGTAGTGATACCCGATTACTGCCTCCGTGTCCTTCTTCGCGGGTGAAGGGGACACAAAAGAGGTGCGCACAACAGAGATATGCTTGAAATTAGCAAAGCCTGTAGTCCTCCACCTCCCCACAGTCATTCTAAGCAACCTATCATTAACTCACTTGTCCTTCTCAGGTTTTACTATCAACTTTCTTTCTTCACTGAAATCACATAAAAGGTCTGACTTTTGTTTTTGTATGTTTTACATATTTAAAAACAGTGTGAGAAGACCAACCACTATGTTCTATTAACTTTGAACATTGAACATAACAAATGAGGAAAATGAGCAGAAAATGGCAGAGATTAGGCTTATTTGAGTCACTATTATCCCTACTGCCTGTAACCTGTTTGTCAAAAAATTGCTGTGGGAATCCCTCAATGGAAACCAAACTTGAGAAGGAAGAAGTAGACCCTCATACACTAGAAAATCAAAAAACCTTCCTTCAAACTTAATATAATTATTTCTAAATACTTTTCTCTTGTTCACTACTTAAATAAATAATGCACTTAAAACACAATCAAAATGATACACTACTATCATGAGGAAAACAAACTAGTCTGCTAAGTAATGAAAGTGTATTAACTGCCAACTATTCATCTTTGACAATCATAAGGACTTTTAAAGTGACACAATCCTGACTCACATTGACTTTCACTGTGACACTGAATCAAAGCATGTAATAATTTGATTTCTTGTTAAAATCATTCATGATGCAGCCAAACTCCCCTCAAGGTAGTATAAATGACATTGTTGTATCATTAAAGAGAGTTTGAGTGGTTTGACATCATTGAACTGACATGAGGCAAAGCTTAGTTTCCTCTGAAGAAACCAAGAGCTATCTGCTCAAAAAATAAAAACACTAACAAATGTGCAGAGTTTCAAATGAATTGGGGATGTATAAGTAACCAACCTACTGAAATGAAAGCATATGTTTTACCTACAATTCAACATTTCTAAAACTAATTAAGGAAAGCATTTAAATTCTCTTTATAAAAAGCATAATGCATAGTCATGGCATAAAATACCTCACTTGCCATACAGCTTTCAGAGAGCTGTTTTTTTCTTAATTTTTAAAACTTCAAGTAGTTATAAAATGGTGTTTAATAAAATATCAGCATGTGAATGCAAAATAATTAGGATGATAAATAATGTATTTGAATAGTCTCATGCCAGGAGGTTTATGTGAAAATCCATTATTCTATATTTGTTTATATATTTTGTAGTTTCAAGAAGTTTCCAGTGACATGAGACATGGTCCATGCACATAACAATGTGTTTGAGACAGTTCTACTCTGTGAATGTTGGCTCATTTTAAACTTATAAATCTCTTAAAGCTTTGGATATTTAAATTATAATGACATGTATAAAGATATCAAAAATACCATGCATATTTGATCGATATGAGCACAAGAAAAGGAATATGCTTAGTAATTAGGTATGTCAAAAGTTAAAATTACAAGTCAAATAAGCAAATGTAAGTGGAGACATATATTCTAACAACTGGGGCTTGGAAAGCCTTATTTTTAGAAAAATAACAATATACTACCAAAGGCATTTCACACAGAATATGCTGCTGTTTTCAGTAAATTTCAAGGCAGAAGACTGAAAAACTCTGGCCTCAGGAGAGATAGTTTTTAACCTTTTTATTTAAAGTCCATATACTTCTTAAACTCAAGAGGATCTCATGCCAAGCCCTGAAGAGGTACACTTACCCTTCTCTTTAGGAAATATTCACTAAGTGTAGACTTTTCCGTTATTTTGTCTCTTCTTTTTCCCATTATGTATTTACTCTACATCTCCAGTTAACTAGATGGATGCATCTAAATTAAAATCAGTATACACATATGATATAGTGTATCACTTGTATTTATCACAAAAAAAAAATACTTAGGCTTTTCAAAACTCTATTTCATTTAATTTAAGGTTTTCGGGTCTAGTAACATGAAATCCTACTTCTGAGTCCTGTCACATATTTATTAAAGCTTTACATTGATGTTTATTCCCAGCATGAGCTTTTCTCTTGCTGATTTGTCGCCTCTTTTCAGAATCAGTTTGACCATCAGTTCTTCCTAATGTGTAAGTTTTCTACTTGCTTTTTTTCTGTATATATTTACTTATATACTTTTTTATAAAATAGTAGACAAACACTCAAATGTAAAATAACTCATTATATCCTGAGGTTGTCCAGTCACATTTTTTTAAAGGCAGGCACATGGTTCAGTGAAATAGATTATGCATATTTTTACATTTCTTTTTTATTGTCATCCTTTTCTGATGTCACAATATTTTCTCTATGTTATTTTTCTAACAGTATTATTAAAATATATTATCATTTCTCTGATTCTTTGGGAAATCATTAGAACATTATCTCTATTCGCTATTTTTCTTATTTTTATTGTTTTAATGTTGTTTCTTCTTTTGTTTAATTTTTTATATATGTAGCTCATGCTGGATTTGACATCCAAATATCCCTGATTCTGTTTCCCATTTCCAAAATTGTATTACGAGGAGGTTACCTTGACTTAGAAGTTCATTGTTTCTCACATGAGTTATGGGCACTATAAAATATTGATGATTGATGAAATTAGAAATAAATATCCTGTTATAATTTTCTAATTTTATTTTTAAAATCTCAGTGACTGGTTAGTTTTTCTATTTGAAATGAACACAGCAATGCCTATCTTATGAAATTGTGTGTATATATATATGTATATATATATATATATATATATATATATGTGTGTGTATGTGTGATATATAATATGTATATATGTATATAATACTTAATACATATCTGATACATAATATATGCATATATAATATGTAATGTAAAAATAGGAAAATGTGCATGATTTAGTTCTTTGAAAACTCTCTTATATATTAGTTCTATGTGAACTGGCTTCCCTGCAGCTGAAGGATTGATAAATTAACTTCAAATGTTCTATTATCTTTTACTGCCCCATGCTTTATTCTTGATATGTAGCTGGTTTTGTTTCTTCTTGTTTCTTCCTGCTATTTTACTAATATTGAGAATACACTGTAGCATCAGAGAACTTACTCCTAACAACATAGAATATGCAGAATACTGTGAAGAATAAATCAATGAAAAATTGACTTATCCTTAGAAACCTTCATAGAGAAAACGGAGACAGAGAAAGGGAATGGAGAGAGTGGGAGAAGATCAAGGGAAAAGGAGAAAGAGGAGAAATGCAGAATATGGGAGAAAGAGCCTCAGCTAGAGAATTGGTGACAGGGCTTTAAGACTCAGTATAAAGCGAAGTCCAGGGAGTGACCCTAGTATGTGGTTGATAAGATTTTAAAGTTTGAATTATTTGTCTTGATTTTTCAAAGATTTCTGTAGTTAACTCTAATCTACATCTCAAGGTGGTAGACAATTGTCTTGTTAATGGTTGCTTAGACTGGAGAGACAATGAGCCCACCTGAGGAGAAAGCTGACTGAGAAGAAAGTTGGCAGTGAGTCACTGATGGCTCAGAAACAGTAGGCGGTCCCTACAGAATTCAGTGGGCTAACCACCTGTGGTAAAATGGATGAGGAGAAAAGAAAAGAAAAAAAGAAAAGTGGGTTTTGTGTTTGTCACTGACTGGAATGACAAGGTATATGAAAATTATAAAAAGTTGGCTGAGTTCTTGTTGGGAATGGAGCTATGGCACTGCCAGGGTTGGGGTAGGCAAAACAAACATCTCAACAGGATTCTATTTGGCTCTTTCACTGCGTTTTTATTATGCTATGGCACAGAACATGAACTTGAAGCCCTGTCAATTTTTTTCCTCTTTTTTTTTCTGACATATTTCATCTATTTTTGAGATTCTGATAAAGCATGTCCTTGACTTTTCTCCTTTCTTTAAAACTTTCCAATACCTCCTATCTTTCAAATTCATGACCTCATTACTCACTAATTATATATAGATAGAGATAGAGATAGAGATAGAGATAGAGATAGAGATAGAGATAGAGATAGAGATAGAGATAGAGATAGAGATAGGGATTCCTAAACATAACATGCTCAATGTTTTTGTAACTTTTATATATGTTTTCAGAACTGAACTTTTTAAATACATGTAGAGTACAATGTACAGAAATCAATTTTCAGACAAGGGCAGTAAAATTTATTTACACAATAGATTTCGAGGTAGCTAATTTGTCTTAACCAGACCACTAAATAGGAAAACCTAATAAATATGCTACTTTAAAAACAGACTTCATTTATTTATTTATTGCTTTCAAATTAGCAGAAGCACAATTCATATTCATGTAAGAGGTTCTGCATGTAAAGACGGTTCATACAAACATAGGCACAAGCAAAACCCAAGACTTGAAACTTTATGCTTCGTACTAGGCAAAATAAATTAATTATTGATGATTTGGATGAACAGAGGTAAATCGATGACTATAGATGATATGGAAATCACCTTCATAATTCTATATGTTGATAGAAATCAGATGCAGTTCTTTCTAAAGTGTCATAGCCTTCAAACTTAGAATTGTTACTCTTACTGATTTCTAAACTTGACTTTCATGCTATTGTTGAAATTGGTGAATACGTAAATAGAACAAAAGGAAAGGATGAAGGCTTCATGTTGTACATGAGGCTCTGCTAAGGGCAATGATTGAGGCAACCTCCGAGGAAACCTCCTAGTCCACAGGGTTTCAATCTGCAAAGGAATGTAGCAGCATATCCTGTCGCAGGAAACTGACTTGAACAACATCAGCTGGCTAGACCACCTAGTGCTCCCAGGGACTAGACCACCAGCCAAGGAGTGAACAGGGATGGACCAATGGCTCTAGAGACAGAGGTAGCAGAGAACAACGTTGTCATCAATGGGAGGGTAGACCCTTGGTCCTGTGGAGGTTTGATGCTCCAGCTAAGAGGTGGGGGGCTGGAGGGGTGGGGCCAGAAAGGGTGGGTGGGTGGAGGAGCACCCTCATAGAGGCAAAGGGGAGGAAGGAGAGGGAAGTTATGAGACAGGGTGCTTGTGAAGCGGTAACCAGGAAGTGGGATATCATTTAAGATGTAAACAAATAGAATGATTAATAAAACAAACAAACACATGAATAAAGTACTTGCTGTGGCATTTTATAGTAGATGCCCAATATATGTTCTGCTGTGACTTTTTTCCTTTTGAATTACCTGCCGCTACTAGATTATGTTTTCTGATTAGTTTTACAATGTTATGTACTTATAACCTTTCAAAAGTTTCATCAATATTATATCTAGTAGGCTAGGTTGGCATGGTGGTGCATGCTTTTAATCCTAGTTCTAAAGAAGCAGAGCCAGGTGGGTCTTTTACAGTTCTTGGCTAGCCTGGTTTATACTAAAGTGTATATATTTAAGGTAGTACCATCATATCTCTTATGAGAAAAAAATGGAATATATATACATAGTATATAATATTGTAGAATTAATTTAGATAATATTCTGATATTCTATCTATAAGTTCTTAGTCTTAGTCTTCAAGGATACCAAGCTACTATTTGCTTACCTGTATTTTCATATGTGTGTGTGTGTGTGTGTTATCAACAAATACAAATAAATGCTATTGGGTTATTTATTATTTTTTTTTTAGAAATTATACAGATTATTCAGAATAAAACTGTTGTACAAAGTTTAAAACATAAAGAATAAGTAAGGATAGCTCTTCATTCTTGTAAACTAATGTATGCTCTTATTGGCTCTGGAATCTTTTCTATTCAGGCCGTCTGTTCTGGTCTACCATTAGCAAGCAAATCAGTTCTAAGGCTAAAACCTGTTTAAGTAACTCAACTCAAAATAAAGATTTTAACTACCAAAAAAAAAAAAAAAAAAAAAATCAGGTTCACACTACAAAATCAAGTGATGAAACTGCTCTGCAATCAGACTACAAACAGTTCCTTTGTTCTAATCTCATTATTTTTTGCATTTCACAGTTTGTGTAAGCCTATCTGCTTATTTGTCTTTTCGAGGCTATACTAGTATGGGCTACATCTCCAGCCCTTTGATGGTTTGATTATTCTACCTGCAGACTTGCAGATCTTAAATGACATTTTATTACATCGACATAGTCCACACTCAAGACCCTATTAAAATCTATTTATTTCTCTAAAAATATTCATTTCCACAAAAGTTACTTTTTTATATTTGAATAACATAACATGCATACATAATATATATTCATATACATTATATTTACACACACACACATATATGAAAATACAAATAAGCAAATAGTAGCTTGGTATCCTTGAAGACTAAGAACCATATAGATACAATATCAGAATATCATCTACATGAATTCTACAGTATTATATACTATGTTACTTTAATTAAAATTTATAAGATCTGTCCTGAGCAACATTCACATATAACCTCATAAGACTACCTAAAATTTTTCTGGTTGAAATTTCCTTAATATTAAGTCTACTTTATATTGTTTCCTAAGAGCATGAAATACTACATGTCTCATCAAACTGTTCTCTATAACACATTCAAATTCTCCAGGGCTTTTCTTGCCATCAGCTCTTATGTCTTTAGCTATTGTTAGCATGTAGGAGTAAAAGTTCAGATGTCTGTATAAAGAGTACCATGTACTGGGTAATAAATAAGCCTAACAGTTAAAATTAGGAAGATGTTGACTTAGGAGCAAGACAAATACAATAACTCCAGTGTCTTCTTTAAGTTTGAATTCCAAAACCTCAAAAAAGAAAAAGCAAATCAATTTCCATAAAATATATATTTTGTTTATAAAAAGTGATTCCGGTGGAAGTGCTCCTGTTACTGACTTCTAGTCTACTCCAAATGATCTTACGGTTGAATCATATTGATGGTTAATTTTGTTTTATAGCTGCCAGAGACAGATGTTGTTTATGTTAAAGCTATTGCAAAATAAAAGATTACTTTTCCTTTATCAAGTCTAATGTAGGACATCAACTGTATATTTTACTATGATTTCATAGGACAATTAATGTTAAAATTTCTCTGGGGAAGATAATTTTTCATTATACTGACATTTGTGTCCTTGCTTTTGTAACAGATTTTCAAGAATTAAAGGAAGAAATGACTGTAATATACCAATATATTACAAATGTTTATATTCATGAACAACAATTTTAAAATACTCCTGTGTGGTGAAAACTTACTTGAACTGACTAGTGTTAATATTTCTGTTAATTACTTACCTCATTTAATGTGAATGTTCGGCTTTTTTACTACAAAATACTGTGTTTGAGTTAAGATGCTGCATAGGATATAGTCTAGATATTTAATAATATATCACTTTCATAATTATAAAAAATTCATATTTCCAAAAACTAGTTGATTTGATGTATTAAATATTTCAATATTTTAATCTTCCATTAAGTATGTGTACAACATAGTAGTCTACCTGTTTTGAAAGATGAATGCCTCATGATTGACTATTTCATAATTTCCTGATTATTTCTGGGTTTCCATATATCTGAGTGTCATTTATATAACAAATGTTCTATGTGGTAGAGAGAAATAAGATCAACTTTGCCTTAGATATTATAGGGAATATTTAGAAGCACCTATTATAAATAGTATTTTTTTCACTCCACATTCATCTTGCCAAATTAATCTCTCCTTTCTCTGTGTTAAAAACGAGTTACTTTGAAACCCCATTATATTTCAGGGAGTATTTCACAGCTCTAATTCACAGCTAACTATTATTACATAGTTTCAGTTTCTCTGAATAACCAAATCTCCATCATTGGATGTTCTTTCTTAGCTGTCTCTCTTTCTGTATCTCCTGTCCCTTTTCTTGGCTAATATTTTCTGTATTCTCAAAAGGGCAGACTTTATTTCTGATTTCTGGCCACACTTTCATAGTACATACTTTTGAAGTAACATTTTTTTAATGACTCTGTCACAGCTGCTGTTATGGAAATTAAATATGACCTGTGGTTTTCAGAGGCAAAAGTGATCTTTGAGCCTTATTTTGCAGGAGTTTCCTAGTGTCTCACATTGTTTCTTCCTGGCTATTTTTAGCTACTGTGACAATGTGCCTTCCTAGCTCCACCCTTTTCCTTAGTGACTTTTTTCCCCCTGTTGTGACTGATAATTCCTTCTTCCTGCCCATTCTCCTTTGAATACATAAAACTATTCATCCATCAATGTTGGATGTATTTTACATATCCATTAACTGTATTTATGCTACTCCTGGAGATTATATTAATTCTCAGAGTAAAAGTCATGTTTATTTATTAAGTTCTAGCCCAGATTTTATCTTTTTTGAATTATCCATTAAACAATTATTAAGGTTGTGTGCCCTAATTTTGCAAGCCTTATAATCCTGAACTGAAACCCAAACAATACCTTATTTTTTACATTCTGTTAAGCATTGAAGGGTCTACTCCTATCACTAGACTATGGGTAGTATGATTTCTGAGAATGGCCAAAGAAATATTTTCATAGAATTAAAGGCCTGTGTCAACTAGAATATTTGCTTCATATACCCAATTCTTACTGTTTGGAACAGTGTCTGTCACATACCAAATATATAGTATGTGCTGTACAAGGAATCAGCAGAGCAGTTACAGTAGTTTTTGAAGCATTGTTTGTGTAGCATACTACACAAAGAGTTGTTATAAATTCAGAATGTAGTATTTCAATGATTGTCTCTGTTTTCAAAAGAGTGTGTGATTAGTGTCCATTAGTCCAGGGATGCTGAACCACACTTTTCAAACAGAGTTCAGGCTTAGTTTGTTAATCTCTCTACTGATTAAATGAGTAAATTAACTATTTACTCATTTCCATAAAAATAAACATTGATTATTTAGAGAAATGTAACACAGAAACCTTTGCTGTTTATACCTTCAGTTCACATATGAATGAAGTAATAATTTGCTATGGCTCTAATGCAGGCAACAAAGCTTCTGTGCTGAGGTCACCCCTGCTACCTCTTTCTGCCCCAGTATCACTTTCCCCTTCCATCCAAGCTGTCTTTCTGTCTCCCAAACCAATGTCAGAATTTTTTTCCTCTAAAGTAAGTTTGAGCTGTTACCTCCTGATGATCCAGGGATCATTCATCATACTTCAAGGTGGCACTGAGCTTCCAGTCATCTCTCCAGTCTCACCTGCCATTCCTACACACACTTCTCCACCCACCTGCTCCTAAAAGTATCTTCTCACATTTTGCTTGATTTCATCTGGGCTGCTGAGAGTGTCCTGTCAGCTCCACTACTCCTCCAACTTCACTCTGGTTAACAGAAGGTTTTGCTCAGATGTCTCCTACTTTACAGAAATCTTCAGGGAATTTAATCTGGGCTAGGTTTTCCTTCCAAAATAACATTATTCGTATGGACATAGATCTCACTTCTGTAAGATCATGTACCAATTTCTCTTCAACAGCAAAAGCTTTTGAGGACACTGTTTAGACATTAGCACATCTTTGTACCCATTGGCAGAGTTATTATTTATTAACAGAGCAAACAAATGCGTGAAAATTCCTCTGCATCTGGCATTTCTCTACATTCCTTACTATGAGTGACCAAAAGTTGGGAGAACTGTAAACAATGAGGAAATGCATAGTTTTGGTGTTTGATGATGAATATTACAGGAGTATAAATGACTATATCTAAAACAATATATTTTATTATCCTTGGAATTTTTTATACAATAAATGTTCTAGAATGAACAATAGAGTTGTAAAGTTTAACTGCTTATATCTTCAGATTCATAAAGAATGGAAAGTTCTGCAGAAATCTTATATGCCTATTGGAGACTGACTATTAGTGATACAGAAATTTGGTAGTGTAGAACAGAAAAGCTGCAGCCTGGACAATTACAAAACTCAAAGTAATATCACCCTTACAACTAGTAAATCTCTCTTATCAAAATACAGATTACATGTCAGCTTTTCACCTGACCTTAATGATTGAAAAAGTCACAAGGATTAAAAATCAGAAATTCTCTAATATCAGAGTTACATTATCAAAGTAAAAAACTATAAAAGTTCAAGGGGTACAGTATTACATCTAAAGTTTTGACTTTGGAGAAATTTAAGTGGATGAAAATTTGTGAGTGAATCCTTCAGGAAAGGCCATTTCTATGTTTACTAAAGAAAAATTCTCAAAATGATATTAAGTCTACTATAAATCATTCCAATATTCATACTAGTGTTTAGAATAAGCAAGGAGCATGAAGGGCAGAATATGTATGCTAGATAGTGGAAGCAGATGTCGGCATTGAAGAAAGGGGATTCACTGAAACCTAGCTGAGCTACAGCACGGCTACAATAGTATACAACCAAAACCCAACAGTAATGTGCACAATTTCCTGAGTGACTTTTTCCTATACAAGAGGAGAGAAGGTAAGTTCTAAAATCTCTAGAAGGTATCCGAGGAGTGTCGGGCTACTGACATGCTGCTAGATAAAAATGGCTTCAGAAAATCTTACATGACTATGAAGGTCTTACAAGTCTTCACAAATAATGCAATTTTGAAAAAGGCATTTATGTGAATTATGAGGAAGTAATGACTTTTATATTTCGTACATGACTTTTTTTAACATTAAATATTCAATAGCTCCTTTTCACTCTTCTTCTAAGACAATAGTCTTCAATTTCCTTCCTAAGATTAATTTATTGTTAATGAGTTTTTTTTTTAATTAGCATCATAGACTGGAAAATGGCTGCTGAGAGAAAAGACTAGACCATCATCTCCTCCTGTTGTGTGAAAGTGCATTTCCTTCTGCCCCTATGGGAAGATTTGGGAAGAGTAAGGGGTTTTGTTGTGAGTCAGACTACAGAAATCTTAACAGAGCAGAACAGCAGAGTGCTGGACTGACTGCAGCTCCAGTTACAGGGAATTTTAAAAGTAGATCAAGTACATGTTCCACTCCTAATCCTATGGTCCAATAATCTACCTAAATATGAATGTGAACACCGCAGTTGCCTAGGTGAGCAAGAGCCTTAACTCCACCTCTTATTTCTACTTCTACCTCCCTCGCTAGTCCTCTATGACAAAGGACAAGTTGTCAGCGGATTCCTAAACTGTCTTTTTCCCAAGTGTGACTAAAACTACAGTTGAAATTCAGTCCTATTAAGAAAATTACCATTCTCCACCAAACTGGGTACCCATAAAAGAAAGACAAGTTACCAGAAACCCAACAGACTAGAGTAGACTTCTCCCAACACAAGCCTTAGATCACATGATTGGACCCTGCCACCTCTGCTGGAGGCTGGCAGGAAGACTCCAACAGAAAATTGTAGTCTATTGGCTTCTACTGAGTTGACTTCAGGAAATAATGAGTATTGATATATGACTGGAAAAAACCTTGCATCAGGCATGCAGTTGTCTGGCAAGTGTTTAAGAGAGCATCCATTTACTATTTAGAAATTGAAAAAAAGGACTTTTTTAGGTAATATTTGTAAATCATTTGGGATGATAAACTTATTGTTAACATTAAAGTCAATTATAGGATTTCTACTGAAAAGAAACCCAAAGGTAGAAGATTTCCATAAAAAAGTTGAAGTGTGAATAATATGTTGAACCATAAATCTAAGTTAGCTTCAAAAGCTCTTAAGGGAGCTTATTTCTTAATAAAACCATACATAATTTCTCTTTATATTAGAAATAAAATAAAAGAATTTTATTTTGTTGACTTTTGATATAAGTAATTAATTTTCTAAATATTAATCAATGAAAGTAAAATGAATCAAAATGTGTTTTGATCAAGTTCTGACCATTCTTTATAAAATGGTTTATTGAACATTACAAAAATATTTACTTGTCTTACAAAATACACATGTTGTTAAATTTATGCAAGCTTGGTTTGTATGGCTTTCTAATTACTCCTCTGTCTATCATCTGCTTATACATCCATTCAATTATGGACCTGAATTATTTGATAAAGTTAAAAGGGGCATGTTGAAAATATACTTAACGAATTCAGAAAGAGGTTACAAAAAGCAGTCAAAATAAAATGAACTTAAGTACAATCTTTAGGATTTTTTTCAATACAGTAAAAGAAACTAAAATAGCTTATTTCTCCTAGAGGTTTTATTAACATAAAATCCTTAAAGCTATCTTCAGCTTCACTACAGTACATCACACCTTCAATTAGCTGCTGAATCCTTTCAAGTATTCTTTGCTAAAATAATGGGCAATGCGTACTGGTGTTCTCTATTTGGTATTATTAAGCTGACGAAAGCAATACTGCAGAACTACCAGAAGCAGAACAAATGGATGAAAAAAATTAACATTACCAATGTGGAGAGAAAAGTGGCATTTAAACCAAAAACAAAATTTCAAGGTGTTTCTGTTTTCTCAAAAAAGAAGAATGTTACTATTGGAAGTATGAAGAATGTTTTTGGAATTGCTACTTGCTTATGAATTTGAGATACTATAATTGAGCAAACATCTTACTTTTGTAGAAAGATATCATTTAAACAGGAATATAGTCCCAAGGAAATGACACAAAAATATAAAATGCAGTATGGTGCTTTTTTTTTTTTTAAACTAAAATCACATGAATTATTATCATAAAGTTTATAAGGAAAATAGGCAAATAAGTTATTTTTATTTCGTTTCTATTCTTGTTTTCTTTGAAAATTGTTAGGAGTACTAAAAATTAGGATTTTGTATTTAAACTCTACATGACATAATTATTTGTTCGTGACTGTCACCAGCAGTAACGAAACTGTCTTCTACACATACTCCCTCACACATGTGGTACTGTCCATCATGCCCCATTTCTAAGTATCAGTATACATTGAGCAAAGTCAGCTATGTACATGCTCAGTATTTCCAATGTCTTCTGAATACACTGCTCATCACGGACACGGTATAAAACACAGACTGAACAGCAGGCTCTGAAGGGCTATTTTGGATGTTGCTTAGTTCTATACTAGTTTATTTCAAGTACTGCTTCCGCTACTTATGACTGGCATGCATTGAAAGTACAACCCTCCATTAAACGTGAGAGCAATGACACTTACCTATTTGTAAATGCTTTAAAAATTAAATGTGCAGGATTAAATGAATAACACTTGGCTAAGTTCAGTGAGCGCTTCGTGCTCAATTGGTGCAGGCCAGGTACTTTGATTTTTTTTGTCTAGCTTGACAAACATCAACTCGGGTATTAACTTACTCATGAATAGTGTCTTAATATTTCACCACAGCAATCAACATAAATTGAAATGGCCACAGGAACACATCCTCCCACCTAGAGACAAAATCTACAGAAAATGTGCATTTTGCTCATCTATATTTCTGTTGTTAAACTTCAGCCTGTTAAAAATTTAATATATTTTAATAACCTTTACTTTCTCATGTCAAATTTAAAAAAAGACATTTTTAGATATCTCATTAGATTGAATAGTATTCTAATAAAGTTTCTTTTCTTTTACTTAGTAGTAAGAACCTAGCAAATTCTACCTGTCTTCTGTAATTCTAGATAGCCAGAAAGAAAAACCGACACACATATACAGAAGAAAGACAGACAGATTGAGATGAGAAAGATGAGAAAAAGAGAGAGATGTCGACTATTCTAATTACCTGTGGTTATTTAAAGGAACCATTCATGTCCAATTGAATTTGATGTCTCTAAAGCATTTATCATTCCTTATACATTAACATAAATATTACAAACATAATCAATAAATGAAATTAATGGATCCACAGATAAAGGAAATGTTATAGCTAATATTACTTTTTTTTAAATGGAAGTCTGTATTCTTTCTGGTACAAACCAGAGATCCCCTCAGTCTTCCTGTTTATTTTCCACTAATGTATATAAATCATTTACTTTACAAAAGGCATTTCTATTGGGAAACTCGCCTTTATATTAGCAATTATTTCATGAGTAATGTTAACTAAAATATAGAATAACTTTGACCTTTTAAGAAAAATAGTCACTTTCCTAATTCAATATCTTTTGATATTGAAACTGAAGATAGTGTTTTACTATAGTTTATATTTTCAGACATAATTAGCTAGACATTTCTTTTTCTACAAGAGAATACACACAATTTCACTACTGCTATAGCTTAACAGATAGCTATAGCTTTAGAGAAGCTTTTAGTTTTTTTCCTGTGATTTATTATCTAAAAATTACACTATAAAGATGTCACAACACATCATATACAAACTTTGCTGACTATATTGCGTTATAAACTATATTCAGTGTGTTACCTCTCGTTCTCCTTATCTATCAAACCCCTGTAAATGGGCCAGTTTTGTGCTGTGTATTCATATAAAGAGATCCAGTAGTAAAATGTGCCTAAAAGGCTTATATAAATCATAGAGCAACACTTCCACATGACCGTTTAAGTCTCTTCAAGTAATGATCCAAGGCTATAGGAAGTGTGCATATCAGAAAAGTATTCTATTTGTTTCTGTTTAGAATAAGTTTTAAAATAGAGTTGTCTCACTACCCAGAAGGCTTTCATGGTAAAATATAGAAAGAATCATTTGTCTAAACCCTATTATACAAACAAGAATTTATGTAAGTTCATCCTTAAATATAATATAAATTTTAACGTGAACATACATTTATTGTTCTATGATGAATATAAAGTTCCTTTTGTTTGGAATACAACCAAATATATAGGCATAGACATTTTGACATGTAGGTGAATGCATGTTTTTAGTGAAGTTTCAATAAGATTTGAAAACTCCCTAAGGCCATATACTCCAAAGCAGCAAAATTTATTTTAGAATCATCACTAACTAACCAAGAAGCTGCATGCCCTTACTTTAAATGTGATCTTTCACTGGAAGAAATCTACAAGAATATATCTTACACGTGTATAAATACTGTTGATATCCCTGTTGATATCCTGAAGACTAATATTTAAGCAATCTAGTTAGCATATCTTTATTAATAAAATTTGATGTGAATTTTTTTTATTTTATGTAAAACAACATTAAAATACCTTCATTATGTTACACTGGAAAGAATCTTAGTTGTCTCTGAAGAAATCATTAGAGAATATCTCACAGTAACTGAAATAACTAAAATATCAAAATTAATATGAAGGTATACCAAATGTACTGAAAATAAACTTTTAGACGAGTAATCCATGCACAGTACCTTATGTTTCTTTTTAATGTAATGAAGTTCATAATTATTTGGCATCTAGGAGAACACACAGATGCAAATCCAGAGCAGCTGAATCTGTCTTAGTGATTATAGCATATGTAAAAAGAAAATCTATTTTGACACTACAATCAAAGCTAAAAATAAACCAACATGGATAAGAAATATAAAATCTGTATCAAGTGTTTCATCTAAAATTGTTTTCCAGTGTTATAATATAAATGATAGCATAATGTTCTTAAATATCAAGCTGGTACATGCCAAATTTTCCTTGTTAGTCAAACCCAAATTCGGCAAGGCTAGGAAACTTTCCATAAAATCAGAACCTACTGAGTAGAATCAAGTTCCTATTTTAAGAAGCTTCAAGGTCACTATCAATTATGAGTGTGATACAGAAATGCTTTTGTTGTCTAGGATCATCATCGGCATTGCACTTTCTCTAATACATTATCAATGGTCTAGTCCACTGTGCACTGGCAGTCCTGATAGACTTATGCATATGACTTTCCACTCAGTAAGCACGGGAGGACATCACTCACCTTGTTCAAGTGGTTGACTTTTAGTTGAAGTAGTTTTCATCTTGAGTGCCTCCCTAACAGACATGTCACAGCAGGAGCCTTTGTTAGTGTCTTGGTCACTGTCCGCCTGATCGCTGTCCCCGTGCCCACTGTCTCTCAGGCTGGCTCTTTCTGGGTCCTTAAACGTGGAGCTACTGAAATACATATGAAGAAAAAGAGGAGAGAGTGTTGTCTCTACCAGTTTAAACCTGGAGTGTAGTCTCTTGCAAAGCAATTTTGACACGAATGCAAATGGGGAAGCCGAGAAAGTTATTTAATAGGCCTTACCTTTGAACAAACTGCTGCCTGCTGCCCATGTAATTGGGCTCTGCGGGAAAATTGTCTGTCTGTGAAAGAGAAGGAAAAAAAATACGTATAGTTGTACACTGGACAAATCTCCTGCAGAGCAACAAGATTTCCTAGTGGAAAAATGATTAATAATTCAAAAATTCTCTTAATCTTCAGATTTGTACATTTTAATTAAATTGGAAATTGCTGACATGTAATTATGTACTCAGAACAATTAAATGATTCCGGTCCACAAATTACCTGTTAAAGTAAACAATGAACCTGTCAAAACTGGCATTATCCATTAGTACCAGGATGGATAACGCTATCAATGTTGTTCATTTACACAGATATTAAGATTGAACTTGTGGGAGGAGTGGGAAAAATGACCTAATTTCTTCATATTAAAAGTGTGCATTATTTAAAAAACACTCATTTATATACATAATTGCATCATCTGCTGGGATTCTATGCCCTTCCTCATGTAATATCATGTAAAGTCATCTACTCCATTCAAAGATAGAAGGCCTTTCCTCAACATTTACTAGGAACGGACAGATACAAGTGAGTCGTAAATGACTGGATTCACTTCTAATTCATTCTAAACCACATTCTAACTATAAAAACTACTATCAAGCCACCTAATGGAAATGGGTATTACTTTCTGGGGCTTTAAACAGAGCAAAATAAAATCTTTAAAAGTTACTTAAGTATTAAGCGTAAAGACATTGAAAAGCTAGCCTTGTCGTTTTTACTGCTTCCAAACTGACATGGAGTTCTGCCAACAAGAACTGAATTCTCCTTGTATCATGGAACAGAGTCTTTTGGGAGAAATAGACTGGATCTTTCATAGATCTCCCTATACTGTACATTCACACACGTTACTTCTTCGTGCAGCTGACTTGGTGACAATGCTTCTCTTGTTTTCTGCGTTTCTTCATATCACGCTATGTGCTGGAGCAGCAATGGGGTAGTACAAGACCATTCAGCGTACAAGTATCAGACACGCGGAGCATGGAATCCATGGAACAAGTGGGCCAAGGTAAGGCTTATTGCAGTGAAATATGTGCTTTCTTTATAAATAAGGTTAATTTAAAACAGTAGGGTTTATTTATTTATTTTTTGCTTTCTATGAAATAATTACATTTATTTGGCTTTGTGAAGTGTTGCTGGAAAAAACAAAAATGGCTTCAGGAAAATATTGAAAATATTTTAAAATATTGAAATCTATTGAAAATCTATTGAAAAATAAATTGAAAATATATTGAACAATGATGAAAATATACAAATTTTCTAGTGTACTACAAATCTGAGATGATAAAAACATACAATTTTCTTAATCTGTAACCTTTTATTTATTTTTTTTGTAGAAGCAGTGACCTTTATCAAGCCATATGCAAGGTTAGCTGAGCAATATGAATTCATGTTTTACCCAAATTGTATTTAACAGTTGGTAGCCTGTATTTTCATCATCCTGTACCTGAGTTGGATTCAGTGAAGCATGGTCATGTACTTCAACTTGAATTAGGTGAAGTTTCTTCTTTCTATACCCATAATGACAAACTAACATCTTCAACAAAAACTTTGACTCCCAGTAAATGAATATTGCCAAATTAAATAGATGTCACAATGTTATAAAAGTCCTTGCTAATTGTAAAAGAATCTAAAAGCTTAGCAATTCTACAAACTTGATGAAATGTATCGTGTCATTCATGATGGTGAAAAATCTGTATCAAGTTTTTTATTACTGCCCAGAGAGAGTCAAATATAAATATTTTTTACAAGTTCATAAAAAGGAGTACAGTATGTTAACAAGAAAGTAAAGGAGTAAATGAAAATTGGAAGATTGTAAGAAAACAGCATCACTATAAATAGTGTTATGCTTCCAATGGTATTGATTAGGTCAAGCTTCTTGAGTGTTCTGTTCAGTGAGGCATATGAGAAGGACTGAAGAAACTTTTCTCATCCTAAGAACAATTTCTGAAAATTCATGGATATTAGTAAAGTACATCCTTCCTTTGAATAAAGTATTATAAAAGAATGTGTGTTCATAAATACATGCATTCATAATTGTGAACTGTTACCTACAATTGTTTAGAGGAAGATAGAGAAACAAAAGGAAGAGAAAAAGTTATTTGATGAGAGCAGGAAGTTAAAAGCATAGGGTCAAGCTTGAGTAAAAATACAGAAAACAGCAAAACAGAGACAAAAATATCTATGAAAGAGAAGGATAGAGGGACTATAAAGAAACACAAGACAAAGAATGTATGGTTGATTATCCCAGAGCTTTAAAAACTGCAAATATAAATGCTTATGATTTTATCAGTAACACAGTGTCAAAGTTTAAAGATAATGTCTGTGCTCAGTGATCAAAGTGGCTTGGAAAGAAAAAGACTGTGTACTTTCTGTGTAATTAGTGCAGAGTAGCCATTTGGCTTTTTATAAACAGACAACTAATTCACTCTAAAAAGTATACAGTTTTAACATGGACAGCAAAATTCTGATTATCTGTGCTCATGATGTCCAAAAGTCATTTAATATTATCCAACTATAAAAAAGGTTCATGGAAAGTAAAAAGAAAGAAAGAAAGAAGAAAGAAAGAAAGAAAGAAAGAAAGAAAGAAAGAAAGAAAGAAAAGAAATTCAGAAGTATCAGTATCATTTATTAAACTTAGCTATAGAAGGGATTTCAGACAATTTACAGGACTGTTCTTTAAAATTTGAATTTTGTTTTGTACAGGGCTGACGCTTAAGTTATAAATCTTGGAAGAGAACAAAATATGGGTCCAGACCGTTACAACTCATGAGCTTTCTGCAGAGTATGTATTTTCTCATAACAAAACTGATCTGAACTAACACAGAACTGAATGTGATTTGCTCTTTTTGTTTTGGTTTGGTTATGTTATTTATTAGAGACAATAAACATTTGGAAATTCTTTCTTTTGGGCACAAGTAAACAGACAAACACACATAAGCAAGCAAACACTTAACCTGATTAAGTTTTGCAGAATATAATATTCTTCTTTGATAGCATTCTTCCTTTAGCTCTTCACCAATACTCAACAAAGCATATTGCATTAGCAAATCATGTTTACAAATGTATTTATAACATCAACAATAAACAGTAAGCTATTCCCAAGATATACTACTTTCTGAAATATGCTTATTCTGGTAACATCATAAAGCTCAAACCATAAGTTAAAAACAAAACACATTACTGAGAAGACTAAAACATGTATACAGTAAGACTAAATCATATTGGCTAAAATGAATAAAACCCTATTTGTGAGATAAATATGCTATATCATTTACATGTGCCTTAGATGTGTACATTAGGTTGATCATAAAAGTGGGGAGACAAGAATTTATGTTATCAAAAGAGAATAAATGGATATTCTGAAAATGCCAAATTATCTACACCAACTCTAGAAATTTTCAGTAATTGTGAAATTGTTCAACTGCATTAATTGAGCAATCATAAAACATAATATATTATCAAATTAATAATAATCTTATGAATATATGAATTAACAAATGTGTAATTACATCATAATATAAATTTACAAAATTATCAATGTGTTGTAATAAAATAATGAAATAAATATATGCTGTATTCTTAATGTGTATATGAAATATGAATATACCATATATTATACATAGACATGTAAAATGGTGACAGCTTGCAAGGTTTTCTCAGACAAGAAGATTCTAATTTCACATCTCATCTTTGTCACCAGACTAGAAGGCCTACCAAGTTCAGTAAGGCACATGAAATGAATAAATGACATACGACTTATAAATGGATAAAATGCGATGATCTTAATTCCAAATCTACATGGATAAATTAGCAAACATCTACAATAGGAACCCCTCTCATGTGTTTATATTACATTGTGCATATGAGTGTTTTGCCTAAATGTATGTGTGTGCATTATTTGCATACCTGGTGCCTATAGAAGTCAAAGCAGAGCATTGTGTTCCCTGAAACTGGAGTTGCAAATAGTTATGAGTCATGACACAGGTGTTGGGTACTAAATCTGGGTCCTCTGTAAGAGCCACTAGTTTATTTAACTACTGAGAGATCTCTCCAACTCCCAACTCAGGTGATTTTTAACTTAAAAAATCATTTTATAATATCCCATTGAATTCTCTTTGTATCTCCTTTTCTCCTTCATGTGTGGAATGGAAGATAGAGACAAAAATTTATGTGGACACTCAGATTCATTATGCTTTTTGCATCCTTTTATAATTTTTTACATTTTATAATGTTCTTTTTAAATTCCATAAAATCTGTCATCTTTAGCACTATTTTTATTATTTGATTTTTGGCCCAATATCAGTTTTATTTTCCATGTACATTAAAACTATGAAATTCTTTTTCCAATTTCAGGTATTGTTTTTTATAGGTTGATGAAGGTTGGATTTTTGTACAACCTATGATCTGAGATAAGTATGTACTAGTGACATGAACTTATCCTCTGATCTGAGGGATGAAATTAGGTTCACAGGTCTTCCGTATGGTAAAGAAAAGAGGAAGGTCTTTAATAAATACAGTAGTTTACAATCCATGTCAGCTATGTCACATCAAGAAGTTCTTAGACACGATTGGGCTCCCTGGGTTGTCAAAGTTATCCCCTTCTAAAAGGCTAACTCATACTGAGTGGTACAGTAGCTAATGAAGCATGGCAAATATTGTTTTATATATTTAATTGCCAGGGTGCGACTAAAATAATCAGAGATTTCATTCCAGCAACATTTGCTTAAGTAGTGTACATGATGGTAAAAAGCTTTCTATAGAATCCAGGTTGCCAGAGCTCACATAATCTCCCTTTCTTTTGCAGGGGCATATGTGAAGACAAGTATCCTGATATTTTTTTAAACATTGACTGCAAGTTACAGTCTAATGGTGGGGTCTTTATTTTTCTCATCCTACAAGTATTTTACCGGATTTGAGACTAATTTAAAATTTTATACACATTTCATTATTGTATTATTATTATTATTATCATTATCATCATCCAATATTGCTGTGTTACAAACAGGATTTAAAATTATCAAAAGTTACACTGGAAATTTTGAGTCATGCATTCTAGATAGTATTATCCTGAATCCACTGTCAAACTTGCAAATTATTTTGACAATATTCTCCATGTACAACATATGTCAAATAATGATCATTTACATAAATAATCTTTTAAATCTTTACAAACATATGTTATTAAATTATTTCCAAAAATCAAAATAATTTCACATGGAGTTTTCCACCTGGAACAATGTACTCTTGCCTAAGATGGCAGTGTTTCACGTTCAGCCATATCTGTTTCCTACATTAAAATGGGCGCTGCCCATTTACCAGGACTTGAGGTATCTTCAAGCTGTTAAATTTTCTGATATTGTTAAATCAATCTTTATGCCTCACACTTGTGTTCTACTCAAATGAATATAGACTTTTCCTCATAGATTTTAGTATTTGACTCAGTATTCTTTTAAAAGATGAATGAGGAAACACTCTGCACTGAGAATACTTACTCAAATAATGTGCAATTGTATAATCATTTGCTATGGAGACAGAAATGGCCTCAGCAGACACTATATCCAGATGATTATGCTATATATGCTTCGGCTATTTTCACTTAGTTTTTACTTAGTATACAGTAATATGAATATTTGAAGGGGCGTGGAGTTCTATGAATTCGTTAGCATCTGGAGTTCGATGCAATAAGCAGTATATTTAGTAAGCAAGCTGTGACTCAATCTAATTTCCTCTTCTTCTCTCTGGCCACTACTACTAACCTTTTAACACATGACAGCTACTGATTTCTCCTCTGTTATAATTATATACTATATATAATTGAAGCATCTTACAATTGGAATAAATGACTTTCAATTTGCGGAAACTAGTTTTTTTAGTTCAACCGTATTTTAGTAATACCTTTAGTTTTAGTAGTACATTTATCACTAAAAAATAATATTTCAGCAGAGCAAGACAACTCAGGTGAAATTGCTGGCTATAACATGAGTTCTTAGGGACAGAAGAGAACACATTCCTGCAATTTGTCCCCTTCTTACAACACAAACTTGTCTATGTGCATTTTGCATACATCTAGCTTTTTATTTACCTGCATGATACCTAGGTTTACTCCTGTTTGGAAAAGAGCATTTCTATAAATATTCACATTCAAATTTTTGTGACAATGGTATTAATTTTTGAGGGGGAAATCTGTAAGCAAAAATTGTGACACATAAAAAAATTAATTTCATAAGAATTTGCCATTCTCTCCAGAATAGCTATATATTTTTATACCCTCAAAATGTGAAAAATACATTTCTTGCATATCCATGGTATTATTACTGTTAATTTTTTGTTTAATGAAGTGGGCATGTAGTAATAATTAACAAGTCCCTTGTTGCTAATTAGAATGTGTACTTTTTCATGGAAGTATAGGTCACTAGTGCAATATGATGAATAAATTGTCCAAATCTTTTTATTTTCTTGTCATTTAATTTTGAGAATCCATTGTAATATAAAGTATTCCCTAAAGGAGTGGACTATCTTTAAATCTTGCCAACTGTTATTAGCAAGACTAACAATTATAACAAAGTTTCCACCCCACTTCCCCTGGACTTGCTTTGTGGTTGTATATGAAAGTTCTACCTAGTAACAATCGACAAAGGTTTCCAAATTTTTTTTCTAAACCTTTATAGTTTAGTGCTTTGCACATAGATCATGATTCACACATCGGGGGTGGGAAAGAGAGATTATAATTTATAAAGAGAATATGCTTAAAAAGATAACATAAAGAGAATATTTACTCAAAATGTGTAATTGTATAATCATTCACTATCGTGTGTGTGTGTGTGTGTGTGTGTGTGCGCGCGCGCGCAGCAACCAAGAACAGGCATGCAGGCACACGTGTACACTTGTGCAAGTGTGAATGAATGTTTGTGTATAAACTGTGAAGTGTTGATCATAGTTCATTTCCACTGATTTACTATTGAATTGATTTATCATTTTGTCAAAAATCAATTTGCCGTATTTGTGCAGGCTGACTTCTTAGCAGTTTCTTTTGCTCCTCCATTGATCATTGATTCCATTCTTAGAATAATGCTATACTGTCCTGATTAGTATACCTTCTATGCAGCAGTGTGACTCCATCTCAAGCCTTCTTTTTTGAAGTTGTTTTAGCTGATCTAGCTCAAGTGTGTTCCTGTATAAGTTTTAAAGATGACCATGTTTGTATGTACAGGGACTCCTCCTACAAACTGAATGGAATTGGGTTTTATTTATTGATTACTAGGAAAGACTGACACCTCGACTGCCTTCTGTGTTCTAATCCATACACAAGAGATGACTTCCCATTTTGATCTCTGGATAAAGAAGAGGAAGGAAGTATCGAATGAAAACGAAGTAGGTCTTTATGTTGTAAACATGATAAAGAAATCAACTTATTTCATAAACTAATTTGGGGTTAAGGGAGCACATGGCAAATATTTGTCTGAAAGTCTCTGGCTCTCACACACTGTTAAATCCTACTACAGGTACAGTCAATTTAGATGCTCAGGATTTAGACAAAAGGAAAAAGAAAAATTTCTTTGAATTGGGGACATGAGGTTGATTGTACACATTGGTGCCAGGGGTTTGAAAAGAAAACAAGTTGATGCTTCCTTTAATTCAAAGGCTCTGCTTTCCACATTTCTAACAAGCATTCTTTCTGCAGCAGACTAAACACCAGGGGATGTTAAGAGGGAAATAATTCATTTTAAGCCCTTTCAAACAGACTTTCCTTCTGATAGTTTTGCCTTCAACAGAATATATGGTTTGGTTCTTTCTACTTTGCTGAAGTAGGCAACGGTATTTTAAGCCACTACTTA
The DNA here is from genome assembly GCF_011762505.2 of Arvicanthis niloticus. Classification (NCBI taxonomy): domain Eukaryota; kingdom Metazoa; phylum Chordata; class Mammalia; order Rodentia; family Muridae; genus Arvicanthis; species Arvicanthis niloticus. The sequence continues at coordinate 36,398,134 of NC_047660.1, forward strand.
TAAAGTTATATGACAGCACCTATGGCTTAGGAATTTCTAAAGTGCATGAAGTATGACAATAACTACATTTGCCGCTGGTTTTCAGAATAATACATTTTACACAAGTAGGGTATACTAGACATTTGTGTTCTCTTACAAAAGGAATAATAAAATAATGAATACTCTTGCCGTGTCGAGAAAAAAAAAACTGTGTTCCTCCAGATTAAAGTAAGAAAACTGGAATTTCTATACCCTAAAAATAAAAATATTTCATCTAACACCCAATTAGTATGACTTGCACTATTTCAAGGTGATATGGTGCTGTGTTGGAATCTTCTACAAATGTGAACTGTTTTATAAATGACAGTGATAACTTTAATAACTAAGGTGCCAGAATTTAATTATGCAATTTATAAATCTTTAAGAAAATCATCTGTGACAAGGGAAAAATTGAGATAATCAAAAGCTAAGATAAGTGCTATTTTGTTACTAATGACAGAAACAATGCCGACAGTGCAACTTATTCTGTGGATGTGTTTGCTGCGTTGAGTTGTGAAACTCAGGGGCACTGATATGCCCTAAATGCTAGATATGCTTGCCCCTCTGCAGCAATGTACTGTCTGCTACTACTGGATGTCTTAGGAGAGAAATAAAATCATATTTAGCTTTTCTAACCCTCCTATTACCATTCAATGCACTCAGCCTCCAAAACCAGTCTTCTTCCTTTTAAGTTGTTGCAGAGGTGCCACTGGAAGCTCAGAGTTCTTTCTTTTCTGACTTTTGTTATCTCTCAGGCACACTTTTTGTTTCCAGAGACTGGTTTCTTCCCTGCCTGCTTTCTCTCCATCTCTATAAAGAGATCTGGAAGGTGATTTCCTCTGGAAGTGATACCTAAATTGGGTTCTCTACAACTGAACCTTCAGGACTAAGATTTCAAACCTTATATGTGGCCGGTAGAAGGCCACTTCAATTCTGAAAATGTTTCTTTCCTACACATCAGTGTGTGTCAACAGGAAGAGAAAAATGAGGGAGGTAAACCAGTAATGTTGCTTTACTTATTGCCACTATGAATAGTGAATCTTTTGATAGATGTGTTCCCTTATCATCAGAATTTATTAATTTTAAGGAATTTCAAAAGAAACATTTTTATGAACTAAATTATAGATTTAACTCAGCTTTTAGGAATCTAATTCCCCTAGGCATTGTGGAGATGCTGTGAAATTCTATATCACTGAATTTGAATGTCTGTTTCTGGAGTATTTTTGTACATTTGTCAGTGGTGGATTAGGGGTCTCTGTCTTATGTTAGGATCTATGAAACAGTATTATTGTCTGTTTATTATTCATTCATCTCAATCGTCAGCATAAACACACTAGAGTTATTGTCCACAATCATTTTAAACAGAGAAACTCCTGCTAAGGGACTGCCACTGAACTGCCAGTCATCTTCCCAATTCATTTCCAAGCAGTGACACTTGGCATGGCTCCCCAGTTCTGTGCTGCCTTTCTCAGATCAGAATGGAAAATAATAAGCCATCTCAATATTTTTAGAAATAAGTTAATGAGAAATTAATGGAACTTGCCTTAAAGGGTTCTTTAAAATTACTATTATACACTAAGCAAATTAGGACTATTATCATTCTTAAAAAGTTTTCGGAGTGCCTGTGCTTTTATCTTTTTATACTTACATGTTAAATCATTTTAAATATGTATATATATTACTAGATATTTTTCCCTTTGACTTGTAACACAAAAGGATTATAATGGGCATTTATTCCCAAATATCTAAACACATTCATTAGGCTTAAACATATGATTACTTATCAACATTATACTGAAATAAATTTCCAAACAGGAAATTCTAAGTACTTACCTTATAGATACAAGAGAAGTTTAAAATTTTATGTTTAACCAATAATTATATAAAATATAATTAAAAAGGAGACCCAATTTTATCAGCTCATTTTGTCATAGTACTGAAGTTTAAAGTGCTAAGAATGTAATGGATTTTTATTAAATACATTTCAGTGGGTCTTATGACTCACAAAACAAAATCATCATTCAAAAGATAATGTCAATTATTGCTTTGATGTAGGTGCATTTCATAAACAAGAGCAAAAAATAAGAGGAAGAATTCTATTTTCTTTGTGACGATGAATGAGTAACTCATGTTATCACCATTACACGTCAATTTTAACTCTTACTTAAATAAAAAAAGAAAAGAAAGTGAGGGGCTTTCATGTGCAATTAGTATATGGATTACTATTTTCAGTAATTTTAGTTCTCCATAGTTATGAGAAATTATTATTACTAAGTACAAACTAGTAAGCCAAGCCATCACTAGTCACTGCATTTTATCACTGCTAATAAACACTCAGATGGACTCTCAAGTCCTCGATGTATGGGCTTTAAAACTCCCAAATATGATACAGAATTTTGAATTTCCAAAACGTCAATCCAAAAGACTGATTCCTGTTTTAAAACAAAAGAGTCATTTAAAAGCCAACTGTGGCTGGGCAGTGGGGGTGGACGCCTTTAATCCCAACACGTGGGAAGCAGAGGCAGGAGGATTTCTGAGTTCGAGGTCAGCCTGGTCTACAGAATGAGTTCCAAGACAGCCAGGGCTACACAGAGAAACCCTGTCTCAAGAAACAAACCAAAAAAACAAAACAAAACAAAACAAAAACAAAAAAAACAAAAACAAAACAAACAAAAAGGAATAAAACCAATTGTGAAAACTGAGGATAAAATATACAAGTAATGGTGGACACTTGTTCATAAAGGAATATAACAAAGCAAGAAATATTTCCAGCTTTGAACACACTGCTAAGTATTCACAGAATAGACTACTGGGATATCATTTCTATGAAGCATAATATTAAATATAAAATTCAATATGTATGATTTCAAAGGAATAGTCTCCTTTTGTTCGGTCATCATTTAGGAAATTAAAATCAAACAAAGTTGATGTTCTTAACTAAGGAACAAAAGTATATTTTAGTATCTCTCCTCTTTATCTCAGTGCCACTTGAAAGTCGAGTCCTGAGAGTGAGTGCGTTTTACTTGAATAGATGATTTTAATTCTAAGAAATTTCTTCCACTAAGGGAAGAACTGTCATGACATGATGACAGTCACTTAATGAAACAGTAGCTCAGATCCTTCAAATGCTAGTTTGGAATTGTAAGCAGATATTTTCACTTTTTCAGAAACTGTTTTGAACTGATATGGCAATAGTTCTTCACACACACATAACTAAAAACAAATAAACAAACAAAAACCCCAACACTGCTGAGTCGTTACTGTCTTTGGCCCACGGTTCTTTACATATTCAAAAAAATTCTATTTGGATCATGCTCTTTCCATATTTCCAAGCTGCCTGTGGCTACCTTTGTGTTTCAGGCCCAGAACTGAGAGTTACTACAGGGAGACTTTATTAATCACATACCCTAAAAGTATTAATCATGTAACCTTTAGAGGAAAACACGTCTTAGATATATCTCAGTGTTTAATGACATGATTTAAACATTTATCATTTCTTTCTGTACTTAAACGTGCTTTTATTTGAACTTTTAATTATGTTATAACCTAGAAAAGCAAAAATAAGTCGCTTTTTTTTCTCTGTAGCACATAGACATTGATCATAGTGTGAACATTTGAAAAGCATTTGACTACAAAATGATGGACTGGGTATTAGGACTATCTTGTACCTCACTGGTACAAATTGGCATAATTATGCTCTAATTGTATTTTCAGAGAAAAGTTTTATTTTAACAGGAAGGGTAATATGTAGGAGGAGCTAAGGTGGGAGGAGTACTGAGAGGAAGAGAAGGAGTAAGATGAGGAAGAGAAGAAGGAGAGGAGAAGCTAGGTGATGAAAGAGAAAGAGGGGGGAGACAGGGAGGCAGATGCTCACGTTTCTCCACCATTCAAAGATAGTTGATATATCTAGGTTGGGTAGTGGGTTACACCTCTGATTGAGCATTACCAAACTTATAAAGCCTTTGATTAACATTTTTAAAAAGTGTATAAATGCAAAAAGGAAAAGGGGGCATGGGATAGGGGTTTTCTAAGGGGGGGATGGGGAAAGGGGATGGCATCTGAAGTGTAAATAAAATATCCAATAAAAAACAAAACAAAACAAAAAAAGATAGAAAAAAAAAAGCACTTGACTGAAAAAAAAAAAAACCTGCTCATATTTTTTAAAGTGGAGCCCAGTGTTAGGTGATTTGTAGCATGTTTATGTTCGATTCCAAAGTACTTAAAACTGCACAAACAGTACTGCCATGGGAACACCTGAAAATGAAATGCACTTAGACACACACGCGGCTTCGTGAAGTATATTACAAATTCCTCTAGAGAACTCTTAGGATAAGAGTAAGTAACTGGGTTTTCGTAATTTTTCCCCCAGTGACACTGCTCTCAGCTCTGGTACTTCAAAGAACTCAGTGTCTCCTATCCGTGGGGTGTTATTTTGATGCTGTGCTCCCTTCCCTGCTTGACAAGGTGATCACACTGCTGTAAGGCAATCGTCCCAGTCCAATATTTCCCTCTAACCTCACCTAGGGGGCCAATAGGAACACGATCATTTTTTTTTTTTTGAAAGAGAAAAATAGTATCTGTGGAATACAAACAATGTGAATCAAATTTATTTTGAGTCAAAATTTCTACTCATGTCATACATGGCACATGTGACTTTTATGTGTGCTATGCTTACTATTGTATTTCATTCGTTCATATTTCTTATTGTTATTTGTATTTTATGGACTTATGAGTCTTATTCAAGTAATACTTGTTACTCAAATATTCCTTCATCTCCAGTGCTAAGCTATCCGGTAACCAGTGGCTTTGCTCCTCAAATGGTTATGCTTTGAATAAACATAAATAAAAATGTGAATATGTATGAGACAGTTTGGTTAAGAATAAAAGAATCATAAAAACCCTGTGATTAATTATTATAAGAGGCACAGACTGCTTATGGAATCTTTCAATTTGGAAATAGTTCTACTATACAAGGTTAAGCTAAAGAAAGAAGCCAAAGTCCTATGTTCAGTGTACAGTATGTAGATGATGTGAAAATTTTTCCTGAATTGATCTGAGTTTCAGGAACTAAGAAATAATATTTTATAGCACCAACTACCCACACTGTGTGGTATTTTCATCAAATATGCTTTTCAACATAATATAGTAAGTAGAATAAGAACAATGAATATTATATCAGATGAACTTTCTGTATACATGTAGGTAAAACCTTCAGACTTCAATTTATATGTAAGGGAATTGATATGGATGACTTCAGTTGCAATGGTATGCATTTGTTTTTATTTTTAAATTTGATTTTTGAGTGAATGTATATATATATATATGTTTGTGCAAGTGTGTGTAAGTCTATGAGTTGAAGCCAGACTGCTAACCTAAATGTCTTCCTCAATAAATCTCAACTTTGTATTTCCAGAGAAGTCTATTCACTGAACCTGGAGTTCCATGATTCAGCTAGATTTAACTGGGGAGCAATCACTAACAAAATCCTGTGTCAGTCTGAATAGCACTCGAATTTCAGGTATGCATTAAATGTCACACTTGGCATACTTCCTGGGTACTGGAGATTGGAACTCAGTCCACAGACTTTGCAGTCAGCATTTTACACACTGAACAATTTCTAGCTCCTCTGCAAAGATTTCTGATATTGTTTTATAATTATTTTGACATGTCATGAACTGAATTCTCTCAATGCTTTCTTATTTAAAAAGAAAAAATAGTGTATAAAAATGTACATCCTTTGATTTCAAAATTTAATTTGTTAATTTTAGAAACTGAAAATATCTAGAATCCAAATTTAACACTGTATTCTAAAAAAAAAAACAACGTTCTTAAGATGTCTATCTAAAAACAAAACAAAGTGCAAAACATAACTTAGAGAATGTAAAATGACAACTTGAAATGCAATAAATTATTTTCGTAAAATTAATTCAATCATCATAAATGTTCTGAAATAAAATTCTTATATGATATGCATTATTGATTCTTTCTTATATGGTGCTAGGATTAGAAAACTAGAAAATCAGTTTTTATATAAATTAATAATGTCTACATATTACTTTCTTAAGATTTAGCTGCTCCAAAATGTTTTGTTATTTTGAAGAATAAGTAGAATGTTATGTGTAAATATTTATTTAGTATCTAGTTAATATTAAACACGTGTTATACAATACGTGTGCTCATATTTAGTTTCAATTTCTATATCTACCATAGAAATAAAAAAATGACATATTCTACAAGAAAAGAGAAAAGTAAATAAAAAAAAAGAAAGAAAGCACTTATAGCTGGCCTGAGGAACTGTGTCTTTTTTTTTAAAGACAGGAATCATGGGAATAGACCTTCATTGTAAACAATCTGTCTGTGGAGAGTAACTGATGAAATGAATTATGTCCATTGACTGATCCAGAATTCTCCCATTTAGAGACAACATTAAACTGCATTATCAACAGTGAAAGATGTCTGTGCAATACTCATAACTGCAAGAGAAACACAGTTTAATATAATGTGTCCAGATCATATATTAAAAAACCAAGTTACATATATATAAATGATCAAAGTAGAAATTAATACCTTCCCTAACTCCTTGCATTAGGCCAAAAGTAAGGCCTAAAACTCCTTCATATTTTATGTAATTGGAAAAGTAGCTATGCATGTTTTTATCCAAGCAAGGATTGGTACTGCATCTCAATAATGAATATATTAATCTCTCAGCAGGAAAAATACCAATCCAAAACAAGCAGAATCAATAAAATATATAAGAATTATAATCTGCTTATACTTGATTCATTGGGATTTTTGTAATTGAAAATAAATTGTAGGTTTATACAATGAAAGGTTAGCAATGACCATGTCTGATTGGTAAATTATAGGTAATTAAAATACAAATGAAACATGTTCTATTTTCAGTCAATAATTATGTCGGGAGTCCTCACAATATCCAAAGTACAGTTTTGGTACTGTGTTTTAAGTAGAATTTTTACAGTAAGATTTTCACATGATATTTGGTTGAAGGGGTTTAGTCAATTTTTTGTTTTTAAAGAAGGAAACTTAGAAACTGAAAACAGCCAACAATGAAAAAATATTTCATGGAGTTTGCATATCAGGGCTTTGTGACAGGTAACTTTTTGTTCCCTAAAGGAAGTTTCTTTGGATAGGAAACTTTGACAAAACTCAATCAAATCATGGGTGGAGAAGGAGGACACAGTCCTGGGATCACATGTAGGCGGTTCATGCCTTAAGGATGATTATAGAATGAGGTCTAATGACAGAGTAGCTGAAATTGAAGCATGCAAGACTGCTAGTAACAGTCTGAGCTGTGTAGCTCTGGTAGCAGAACTTCTCAGCAGAGTAGATGTATTATGCTACAAAAAGCTAGACCCTGAGATGTTATAAATATATGTCTCATCCCCACTTCACAATTCCCAATGTGTTTAGAAACCAATGATTCTTTTTTGTTGGTTGGTTGGTTGGTTGGTTGGTTTAGTTTTTTAGTTTCTTAGAAGTATATTAGACATCTTTAGGGAAAAATTCACAACCCAATTTATATAATTTTCTGTAAAAGAAGTAAAACACCAAATTTATATTCTCGATAGCCTACTTTCACTTTACTTTTCTTCAAAATAGAGATTTTAGGTTCTCCACTTACAGATTGAAAATAAGGTATTCCTCTCCCTGCAAGTGCATGTGTTGTTTCAAGTATAATCAGTTTATAAGCACTGTACATTTAATACAGAAAATCCAAAAAAACTGAAGCTCATTGTGTAATCTAATTAAGTTTAAGAATCCTGATACACATTTTCTTGAAGGGACAGAATAGCACAAACACAAAATGGAGCATGAGTACCACAGTACATAATAGCTCAAGCTAAAAGCATAACAATAAGCTTGTTTTCCATTATTGCAGAACCAATAAATAAGCATAATGAAAATCATGACACATTATTACATTACTCTGCATTGCCTCTATTCATTAAAAAAAACCCAGATGAGTGCATTTAAAATACTTCCACATGTCAAATGACAGTAAGCTTTGCAATTGAGAGGACGCTGAGAGGAATATTTTAAAGAGCAGATGCCTAGTCTTATGTGGCTTATATCAAGATTATGATAGGAGTACATGATATGTGAGCAATAACTACTTCACACGGAAATGGTAGCAGCATGGCATCCAAACATTTATATCTTTCGTTTGCACTGTGTTTTCTTGATATTATGCAGTCAATAAAATCCAAATTAAAAAGCTTTAGAAAAAGCTTCCATGTCAATTAGCCCTTGGATAGAATCTCCTGTTTCCCTGTGATTTAATATACTGGATTATATTAACAGCACAGGCTTGTAAATAAGGAATATCTGAATCCTATTAATGGGAATAGGCTGCCAAAACAATCAGCCTCTAACTTAACAAGTTTCTAAGTATTTAGAAAAGCTGTGAAATAGGATTACAAGGTTAAACTGTGTACATCTGGCTAGCCACTATATAAATATTTCAGAAATGTGATCTCAGGGGCTAAAGAAACACCTGTCTAATCATGAGTCTTTTCCAAGATACATGAACTTCACTGAGCAGAGGAGAGCATGGATGTTGACAAGAAATTTTCATCAATTTGCATAATTCACTTATGCTAGGCACATATTTTTTTTATCATGCTCCTCTCTTCTAAGTGAACATACAAAAATATTCTAGAATGTTTCTCTCCTATTATGCGTATGTTGACAAAAAGTGACAAAGGTGTGTAAAACACTCATAAAAACCTGAACTACTAAATAGGTACCCCATTCATTTCCATAGAATTTAGCATGCAATTTCAATGTAGTTAGATATTTTAAACATAAATTTAGGATGCCATGGAGGCTGAGAATAATTAATGAGAAGCCAAGGCCTGTCATAAAGTAGCAGTCACAACTTGGGCAGTGTTCCTAGTTTACAGAAACCTTAATGATGTAGAAAATCAGCTGCTTTTCACCAGACTCAAGATTCAACAACTGTGTTGACCCTTTGTCAACTACACACCAGCCCATTAAGCTTGACTTTAGTTTAATTTAAAAAAAAAAAAAAAGAGTAATTAGGTTAGAAATGTGTAGAGTAGAGCACTCACCAAATTATCTTAAAACACTCAATATGAAAAGACCAGCTTTGGCTCTGTAGTCAAAAATGGAAACTAAAGGTCATGGGCTCAAATTTCTAATGACATTTCCTGAGAGGAGATGAGTGAAATGGAAGCAAAAGATTGGATGTTCAATGCTTTCATGCACCATGTTGAGTGTACCTTAATTTCCTAACAAGATGATGGGTTATTGCAATTAACCAAGTGAAATGATACTCCACTTCCTAAACCAGCATATTTCCAGGGGAACACTGAACCGGTGATCCTTTCCTTCTCCCATCCTCTCAGCGTGTCATACTCCATCCCGAAATGCTAAACCCAGACTACAATATCTCTCAATAATGGATATCTTCTTGGAAATTTCATTTGTGCAGTAGCATAATGAATATTTAACATAAACACCAAACTTAGGCATACTAAAAGTCAAAGGGAAATTTCAAGTAAAAAAAAACATAAGGAATGTTTGACTAAATTTAAAATGAACTTCCTTTTGTTACATGATAATTGAATTCACTGGTCTGTTTGCAAGATCCATAGCTTTAAACAGAAAGCTTACTAAAAAGCAAAATTGAATGAAAACTTTTAATTTTTAGCATGTGACAGGTGAGAGGGAGTGCCTTCGCTGTATCTTTTAGTGTACATGCCTGCCAGAAGGAAGAAAAGAACTCGTATTGTAGTTTCATTTTTATTTCTTTCATATAAAAAAATCAACATTTTATTTTTAAAATATATACTTATTTTTGGAATTTAAAAGAATTGGAGACACTGTTTATTTTAAGTAATAATCCAAGTTTTCTTGTCTCCTTAACTGTAATTTCAAAACAAAATACATGAAAATATTTAATGCAATCACTTCATATTTATCTCCACACTGAAAAGCCAACTATGTCAATCCTAGATCTAAACATAATTCAGCTAATTTGCCAATAAATACTATCAAGTTTTGTCACCACATATTTCTGAAGTTTAAGTAGAAAGCATTCCTTCAGATATAAATATACAAGGAACTTGAATATATACATTTACACATAATTTCCACTGGAAAGTCACAGAAAATAAAGACCAACATGGCAAAGATGAAAGTATTTTGGAGAGTTCAGGACAAAGTAAAAGCAATGTTTTCTTACACCTATCTCATTATTATATACTTTTTTTCATTGTGGTAGGAATTGGAATTCAGACCTTGGACACAGTAGGAATCTCCTGTACCTTTGAAGGACATGTCCAAACATTGGCTTCCTGAGACATAGTCTGTTTATGTAATTCAACTTAGCCTACATCTTGTGCTCTGCTTGCTTATGTCTTCCAAGTAATAAGATCACAGGCGTGCTCTTCATAAGAGTTTTAAAAGTTACATTTCAAACATTTGAAAAAAGTTTTCACTGTTAAGTAGATGACAAAATTTAAATGACAGATCTTGTGAAATGATTCAGAAATGCTTGAAAACTTGTGTTGCAAAATTTTCAAGGCTCTTAACATCATTTAGAATTTGAAGATATAAAAATGCTTTGGCAATAGTCTTTTTAAAAGACCATATACATATATGTAAAATGTCTCAAGGAGAAGACTTAGAGGAGAGAAATGAATAAAACATGGACACTTTATAGTAGTCCCAGTGTCTGGTCAGAAGTGTTTGCTAGAACACCTACTTCAATGCCCTTCAAAGAAAGCTGCCATCCTGGCACCTACCACATCTACCATATCTGCATCCACTGCATTCAGCAGGATGGCTGTCAATGCGCCTTTCTTCCAAAACGCCAATTTGAAAATATGAATTAATAGATAGACTTGAATCACAATGTTTATGATGAGTGGGGACATAAATGTCAGCAATGAGAGTTCACTATCTGCAGGCTCTCCTCATTCAGTATTTAACACTATTGAATTTAATCTTTCAGGAAGTGTGTGTGTGTGTTCTGCATAAAATGTAAATAAACCATAAACCTTTAAAAATTATAATTTATGCTCCTTGTTATAGTATTCCTTTACTTTATAGCCTCCATGCTCCAGTTAAGTAGAAATACGTGACATTTTTTCTTCATTTTCAGGGGTGACACCAAGGACCTTGCATAGTACAAAGCTATTCTACCATCAAAATACCCCTCATCCCTGAATACATGTTTAATATGATTTGAAAATTTTATTTTCTTGCAACTTTTAATCTATTAAGCCCGTTTATCATTAGATATGAGTGAGCCTTGCATATAGAACTCAGATGAGAATAAGTTTTTAAAATAGCATAAAAGTAAACAATTTGATTTAATTTTAACAGTATTTTACTATTTATTCATTGGATTAATGGTTATGAATCAAATAACTGTAGGTTGTGACTGTAAGTTAAATAACAATAGGAAAATAGGCAGCATGATATCGATCAAAATGCTTATTTTAGTATAGGCACAAAAACTACATTAGCACTAACAGAGTCCAAACAGATTCTGAATTTTGTGAACACATGTATGAGTATATTTTATATATATTTGATAATGGCAATGTAATTTTCTATTAATATTATCACATGACCAATAGCATGTACAAATGAGGTAAACCTTAAAACTATACCTCAACAAACAGAAATATGTATTCATGGTTTAACCAATACTTTATCTTCTTAAAAATTATTTAAGGAAGTATTTGAATGTAAGCACCTCAAAATATAAACAAAATGACTGTGGTAAAATATTGATTTCTTAAAATTGGGTTAGACAGCTTTAGAAAATTTATATAACAACTGAGTGATGTAATTGTAATGCTGTGTAAATCACAGCAAAGAATAAAAAGTATTTAAGTAAATGACAATCAACACCATTGTCTCTTTGAATGCTATATGCATATGTATGTGTATATATGTAAACTATATATAGTATAAAGCAATACTGAGGAAGCTTGATGCTAATAAAAACTGCAATCCTTGAACACTTACTTTTCTCTATGAACTTGCAATGTATCAGCAAAAACACAGGAATTCTTATTGCTCTTATTTAAAACGTACCGAGTATAAACTATAAAAAGAGAGATGCGCTACCTATCTTCAACTATTCTACCTAGACAAGATAAATTAACTGAATCTCAATATTCTGAAGCTGAAACAGTCCTCCAGATGTTTAACACTGTTGAAATTTGAAAGAAACTACTAGCTGTGTGTAGTGCGATTAGCTTTTCATCAAGAACAGCATTTATGCAGCACCACCACTCAACAGAAAATAAATGGACGGGAAGGAGAAGCTGTTAATTCTCGAGTCCTAATATCTTTATTATCCGTTCTTTAAAAGCTTAGGCTTCAGGTAGCTTTGGAACCAAGCAGAAAGTAAAATTATTTCTACAGCTTCTACTCACTTAGATATGCTTTTGTCCTGTTTCTTGCCTTAGCCTAGTATTCTTACTGTATTACTTCAAACTTAACTCAGGCCAGGGAGAATAGTAATGGAAAACAGTATCCACTCCTTCGGTGAGTTGTTACATGTCAGTTTTTTGCCTATGGCAAAATTTAATGGCTGATTTGTGGATCTTTATTTCTGGAGATTTACTACAGAAACACTGACATAACCTTTACCCAGAGCAAACACTCATTCTAATAAGAATGAGACACCAAACCTAAAAACGGGCAAGGAAGAGAAAAATCCTGGCAGGAATTAATCTACCATTTTCACACATCTGCCCAAGGGAGGTATTGTAATTGCAAAAATTTACTCTAAGACTGCTGAGACTCATAGTAATTATGTTTCTTTTTTTTTTTAATAGAAATAGCCACAGGTGGTAACAAATTGGGTTTTGAGATGGGGAACTGGGCATGTATTCTAACCCAAATTACTGTGTAATAGTCTTCATTATCTAAAAAAATTATGAAAAGTCTATTGCTCAAAATCAGAAGAAAAAATATTAAATGTATTTCTCATAGTTCTTTGTTTTCCACTACTTAGGCATTTGGAATCAGGACGACATCTCAGAACAGACCTTGTGTAATACAACTTTTAAAAATTGTACTGTTGGTTTGTTTTAAAGGATTGTTATCTTCTTTCCAAACTTGTTATCATCTAGGGAAAAATAATAGTTTTCTACTGAAGGTCAAGACTTAAACACAGCTAATAATTACTAACCATGGTGTGGTGTCATAAAAATACAAGGTTAGAGATGTTTACGTCAGTCTATAAATTGATACTGAACTGTTTGCTATTTTTATACATATCTGTTCTCAACAATATGTAGATATTACTCTGAGTTAATTCCATAGAATAATTTGACTGTTTTCTGTAATTACAGAGGAATTTCACATTTCCTATATAAACCTCAATATATATATATATATATATATATATATATATATATATATATAATCTCTCTAAACTTGACTTCTTTAATCACAGATTTTTAAAATAAGGCCAGATTACAATATGAGGGCAATTTACAAAAAAAAAAAAAAAAAATGGTGGCCATTGTTACTACAACTTAAAGCTAGCTATATAAAAGACCCAAATAATAATAAAGTAAACAACCAAATATTTTGGCTTGACACAGTGTGGCAATGATTTTCTTCAATCATTCAATCAGCTACAATGAAAATGATAATAAAGATTCAGAGTTGATTTCTCATTTTTCAGGTGAGTTATGATTCCTCTTATGTTTGTTGTTGGTGCAAATTGCTTATCTTGGGTAAACTTTCCTGAAATATATAAAAAAAACTGCAAAATAAACTAGAAAGCAAAGACAGTATGTCCAAAGGAAGAGAGGCCCAAGAAAGAAATCACTAAACTTTAGATCATATTTTATTCTATTTTTCACAATTTAACTATAAAAATCAAAGCAACACACTTAAAAAGTTGTCTGAAGATTTGTGCGATATGGTCATGAAAACATGAACCATTAAGGAATGTACGGCTTGAGCTGGACAATAAGTCCTTTAATAAAAGCTAGTTCTCTTCCTTTCCAATACAGGAAAGTAAAAATATTTTTCTTTTAAGTAAATTATTGATAAATTTATGGGTAACTGTTTTCTTAAATATTCTAATTTCTTCTTGTTATCTTATGTCATCTACCGAAATAAAAGCACTGTCAATAAAAACACAGTGACATGTAGCTAATTTTGGTTTTTTTTTTTTTTTTGTAAGAAACTTAACTCTATATCCAACTTTTCTACTGTGGAGAAAAAAATAAAATAACATACAGTACATTCAATCATACAATAATCCTAGTGTAGGGAAATAAAATAAGCTATTTGAAAAGAAAGAGCTCTAGCAAAGTTATTTATATTGAGAACTACGATTTAAAAAACAAAATTATACCTTAAAGGTTGATAAACCTATAGTGTCAAGACTTGAAAATGAGTGAGAATATTTACCATTAAAAAATGAATTTAGTAATTTGCTTAAAATATAATCTAGATTTGAATTATAAGAATAAGAAAGCTTGTAATCCTTTTAATCCCTGAATGTAAAATAATGTAAAATAACAGTATGTTTCCATTTTGTACATGTATACAAAAAAGCAAAATTTAGGATACAATCAAACTTTAACTTGTGTTGAGTTTCACTGGAAGATACTAAAATGTTATGCATTTATATGATTACTAAGAGGTTATTAAGAAATAATATGGATGGATGCATGTTTTATGTGTTATACAAGCTATGTTTTAAGCTATTATAAGAATATAAAATGAAAGAAATATGTATAAAAACATCATAATTATTTAAAGGATTTGAGTTATTCAGTCAGTTCTCAGGTTCAATTTCCTCTAAGTGTTAATGCCTCTAGAATAGCACGGGGAACTTTCTGACTGTAAAGTTAGCATCTACATATGTATTAACATAATTTATAAGCATAAAACTGATGTTTGCACATAGCAGTAAATAGCCGCCAAACAATTGCAAATGTATACTGTCAAACTTGAAATTCCTTTTAACAGCTTTGGCTTTGAAACCCTACAAAGACTCCTTTTAGCTGATAAAGGAAGTAAACAAGAAATTGTCATTTAAATGGTCCCTTTAATGTGTTTCAGTAATTAAAAATCAATAAACACATTACAAATTTAAAAAGAATTAAATGTTGTTTAGGCAGAGTATATTTTAGAACAAAGTAGGATCTTTGAAATTATCTTTGCCATGTGTCAATTTCATATAACATTAATATGGTTGATGAGAATACTTCATAGAATTTGAATATAAAAAAATAAGATAACATGGATATCAAAATAATTTAAAATGCTTGAGTAAAATGCATTTTTAATATTATTTAAGTATTTTAATATATTCTACTCCTCTAATCAAACCAAAGTATATTTATGTAGATTAGTTACATATAAAGTTTCATTTCTCCAACCTGTATTTATCATTTGATCACAAAGCTTGTTAACTTAAATAGTCTTTTATTGTCATGATTCATTTTCCCATAATTGTACTGTTTAACTGCTTTATTTTTGAACAAATATATGCAAACTTGCCAATTGTATTCAGCATAGTTATGCTAAATGCTCAATGAACCATAAGAATCATTTCACTACAATAAAACTGCCTGGAACAGATCCAGTTCAAGGCCTACATATACCAGTAATCAGAATGTCACTATGACCAGAACAGACAAACAATTCTGTGTCACATGTATGTCAACAGATTATCTCAAGCACTGCCCAAAAATCAATTTCATTGTCTATCAGAATACATGTAAGTGAAATGTGCTTCCCATAAAACCATAACTTGCATTTATACATTGCTATGAGTTTTCTCTTTATACTACACCTTAAACATACTGAACTGATTTCTCTGCAGTAGCAATGAAGCAGGAGCACATTTCTGCTTAGTCACAGCGAGAATGTTGATGCCATTAAGGACTTCTTTATTATAGATGATTTATTTCCAGAGACCAAAGGATAGCAATACATCACTGTCAAAGCTAGCGGAGAAAGCTATGACTTGCTGTAAAATACTGTATGCTGCCATTGAAGGGAATTCATGTCAAAGTCTCCTTTACTAAAGTAGGTTGACAATAGATTAGTGTAGGTCTGATGAACTTCGAAAGTGTCTTGTAAGTGGGTGGCAGAAGTCACTCTATCTTGAAAATGATAAGAAAAAAATGAACTGTATGCTATTCTCTCACAATTATACATCATTGGTTGAAGGAATTTAATCCAAAGAAATCACTTCACTGATGCTTTACTAAAATATGACTTTAAGGTAATGCCCTGTGGGATTTATTAAACAGACGTATTACCTAGGGGAATACATTCTAGAGCAATGACTAATATAGTAATTAGTGAGTGCATTTGTAAGAATGTACCCACTATTGAGTGTATTGCAAGACTTCTCTGCATCAGGGAGTTGAGATTCATTTCCTCACAGGCCTGAGCCCAGCTGTAGAAACTTCTTACTTCTGATCTTTCATCATCAACCTTACACCATATGTTTTTAATGATTCCAGCCATCCCACCAGTCCCCAAAGCACCAAACACTTGCTTAACATTTGTTTTTATTTTCCTTAATCCAGGTAAGGTCTACGTTAAGTTTAATATATTTTCAAAGGAAAATATGTTTTACTTTAACAAGTGACTTGCTTTCAATTGAAATTTGTAAAATGGGATGTTTGTGCTTGTATGTTTACATAAATATTTGGTACTGAAAATATTCACAGATAAATATAAACATAGGTTAGGACATAACTACATTTTTTAAAATGTTTATTTCTTTATATTCTAATAAGCATAGGCAGAGCCAACTTTACTGAATGCAAGTCAATTTCTATTAAGTTTTAGAAATCTTAAGATATGTTTCTTAGCTTATACACCTATGTTTCTGTATGCTTCTCTCTTACACTATATTACATGAGCAGCACTCACAGTGAGAAATTTCAGATCTCATTCCTGACAATAGTGATGTCTCTATTATACTACAGTAAGATACTGCACTTAAAAACAACACTAAACATTCACCCCAAATATTGGATGTCTTCTCATTAAATATGTAAACACCATAATTTTTTTAACTGAGATGACATTTGGGGGTTATTTTAGAAGTAATTATTTTAAATTCACATATAAAGCTATTTCTAGGCACTATAAAGCTGTGAATGATACACATTTTTATAACACTGACTTCCCAGATAGAACTCTCTGTGAGTGAATAAGGTTAAGTAGTGGCTATTTTCTGTTTTAAGGAATATAAACTATTTTGTAACTATGTTTAAGAAGTTGAGGTAAGAGTTTTAGGGCACTTTTTTTCCTCTGATCACATATAATTTTTTATAAGAAAAGATGTTGAAAATGTAGTTTCAAAATCCCTCTTTGCATTGAAATACATCACTCTTTGTATTGAAATAATATAACTCTCCAATATAGGTGAAGTAATATTTTAAAAACCATACTGTTTCTATAATGCACAAACCTAAAGAATTTTCATATCAGTGTGAGGTTGATCAAGAAACACCTAGCTGTTATTTTGGAAATTTTATTGAAATCGGGAGGCTACTGGGTAAAGTTTGTAATTCATGAAGAACTTGTTTGTCACCTATACTAAAAATAAAATTATGTAGCTTCTAGTTTTATAGTATTTTTTCCTTTGTAGTCAAATACAGAAGTGCTCACAAGTTTACATTGGAGGTAATCCCCACAAAAGCACATTTAACTAACAACAATATTTGCATTTTAATAGGAACACTAAGAGTAAGTTTGGAACCTTAAAAATAAATGTATAATCTCCTCCAGAGAAATTTCAAACTCCCAATACTCAGTTAGAATTTTGATTGTCAAGTAATTTTAATCCATAATAAAATAAAAGTTTGATATTGCATACTTATTACACTAAAGTAGAAATTAATCCTCCTATGTTTTGAATACTCTTTGAGGAAATTAAAAAAAAAAAAAAAAAAAAAGGAAAGGAAGGTGAAAAGTGCCACAGGAGACTTGCAGGATGATAACGTCATCCCTTTCCTGATCAATTCAACATAATCCTCATAAGTAAGGATTTTGTGAAGAAGGATGAGTGCATGAGACTAATCAAGTGGCATCTTCTTAGCAGAAAACACGTAGCAAAATACCTCCACAACTTGAAGTGACTCTAAAGCATATTTATACTCTGCATCTGTTGCTGAAATTAATTAATTTATAAAAGTATAGACTATGAACGATCATTTGAGGTCTTGGGATCTCATCTGAACAAGTATCTAGAGTCAAGAAACTCCTATGTTAGAGAAACAAGAATAAAGACACACTGTGGATAACACCATTGTTAAAGACACTTCAGCTTCCATCTTTTTTAAAATTCATTTAACTCTTTGTGCATGATAGCTTACTCCTTTACAGTCCAATCTCACTTTCATGTGTGTCTTTTACTCCAGGCACTTGCTATATCCTTATTTACTTGATTTATATTTAAAATAACATGCTTAACCCATATTTGGCAAATTTATGTTATAAACTTTATGAACATATTTTTAAAAAATATTGTTTTTCATCAGGACTTTGAAGTGAATGAACATGATTTTTAAAGGAGATTTGTAAAACTATGAGTTTTTTTTTAAACTTTATTTTAGGAAATCTTTCTGTTGGGTTAATGCACTTTCATAGATGAGGATATATTAAAACTGCAGTAGGTATTGTGGGCGAATACAGATATTTAAAAAAAATAAAACAAAAAAGAATCAGGAAATCCTATCAATCATCAGGGTGTCCCAATATGTCTTCTCGATGAGGATTCATGGAGAACACCTGTTGAGAGTTGCCTGAGATTTAACTTAATTTGTTATTTTGCTTTGTTTTCTTGAGACAGGAGCTCATGTATCTCAGGCTGGCCACTCTGTTTAACCAAGAGTGACTTTGAGGTTCTGACTGACCTTCTGCCTTCCCTTTCCTAGTGATATTACAAGTGTGAACTTGCTCTTAGATAACCATAATTAACAGCTATTCTTCAGAATGAGTAAAGACTTCTACATTCATGTTATATTTTACATCACAACACAAAATATTACACATGGAAATGTCTCCATTGGTAAATGTTCTTATATGTTCATGTGATAGACTACCTTACCCTCTTCAAAATCTGTTACTATTCTTCAATACATTTATACCTTAAAATAAATAATATATCACATTGTAATTTCAAAGTAGTAGGATAATTCCTGTGCAGTTATAGATATTGCAGTCACACATCTATTGTCTAAACATTTTATAGCTTGATTCACAGGTTTTAATAAAAATAAAATCTCCTTTCATGAATCTATGTTAATATATATCTGAGACAAAACAAAAACTTGAAGCATGAACCTTGGGCCCTGAGATCAAATCACTCTCAGACTGAAACCACTTTTAAGTTTAGCCGTAATGTGAGCCATACAGCCCCAAAGTTTCTATATTTCATATCTCCTTATTGTACATGGGTATTACAACACAATTATGAAAATTTGTTTAACCCATTTATAAAGATATACTATGTACTTTCAAAACACTATGCAAGATACTGAAAAATAAAGATGAACCAGAGCTACTAGCTGTTGATCCAATTGGGTTTGGGGAATAAATCTACTTTAAGAAAGGGATGTGAAATTAGTAGTACATTTACATTGCAGGCTGAATGATGCAAATGCTGACAAATGAGCTTGATATAATATTATGGAATTCCTGCAGACTCCCTTCATTCCACTTGTGCACAATGTTCGTTGCAGCCCAGTTGTTGAGGGAAAGAGAAGAGGGGCAGCAACCGGTTAATTTATTATGGTTTTTATAATAAATATCAGAGAAATATGGTACATTTGCAAGGACATTAACTTATTGAATTCTGTATCTCATCTTTTCAAGGACTGAAAGAAGATGAGGGAAAACTGTTAGCTGTTTAGGTTGAGAAAATTTAAAGACAGAAGTAACACAGGGAACTGAGACACTTTGGTAAAATTACAAACTTAAACCAAAGTCCATTTCGTACTTCAGTGGAATGGGTTACATATTTTGACATAAAAAAAATAGTGTTTCACTTACTGCTTAAACTGTGGGAATTTGGGGTAGTATGTGATTTTTATTGGCTTGGGTTTCACTATTAGTGAGGACCCACCACTATGATTTACTACCAATGACCTGCTTCAATGGCAATATGGCTAACATAGTTCCAAAGTTTTTGGGTATTTTATTCAAGAGTGCTCTTCAGTATTCTAAGAAGACAGATGTGTTGAAAATTTTACGGCACCAACTTAATTTTATAATTTTTTTAATGCTGGAAACTAGATGAAAATTCAACTCACAACTGTTAAAGTAGATGATTAAGTATTAGCCTTTTATGACAACCTCGTCAGTGGCATAAATATAGGACAGGTGGACAAAATATCTGTAATTCCAAAATGACTACATCATATCTATAAACAAACATTTAATCATTATTCCCACTATAGAAATATTAGTGCTCATAAATACCAGTTTCACACAATTACAGGAAGACATTTTTTAGAAGCCAAGTTTTTATGGTTGAGAATTTCTCATGTTTTATATAAACTTTAAATCCATGATTACATGATTACTCATATACAGTGAATACTATAAAATGGAATTTATACTTTAATAGTAAGTCACAGTGTACTTCATGAGCCTTGTTCACATGGACACTATGCTGTAATAGAAAATATTTTCTGCTTAGCATTAGGACATGGGTAGTTTATATTAGAAGGTCTATGGGTCTTCAACACTCCATCTGAGCAATAGTAACTTTACTGAGACATGCTCGTCAAAGCATAATAATATGGGCAATGACTTTTCATTTACTTTAAACTAAACTCCCCACTCAAGTGTCAATTTTGGTTATGCTCAGCTGCAAACTTCAATACCTGCTCATTCAGAGGAATTCGTAACAACATGTGTTTTAAATATTAAGATAACCACGAATTATATTTTTCTGTGACATAACAGTAATGAATCAAAGAACAAGAAGGTTACTGGCTCATCAGAGCAGGGTCATCTTTGCAAGAATCAATGTCTGTGCTTTAGACAATGGTTTTGTTTTCACCTTATGTTTGATAATATGTGTAGATACAAAAATATGCCCTGTTCAAGAAAGAAATCATGTGGGATTCACTGCAATTTAATTCCCTGCCATCAATAGCATAAAAAATGACCTTATGACACATTGGGTAGACGTTTTATCCCTTAGTGACTACAGGAAGCTCACAGGAAAACCTGGAACTAATGAAATTCTTTTCAAAGATTTTTTTTTTCTTTTTGGTCACTGTGCCTAACTTGCACAAAGCACATGAGGATTTGAGTCACACTTCCAAAGCGTCAGCTGAAAGTTTAGTTAAGGAATAAATGGGGTTCACATGCCTAGAACACTTTCAAAAATATAAGAATCAGAAGGTGAAACTTTGTTCAAATTGATCCACAACTTTAGAATACTGACCTGGTAACTATTCCATCCCTAAAGAAGTCAGCTCCAATTTGGAATATAAATTTCATATCAATATAAAATGTTTTAATTAAGTAAAACTCATTAGAGAAAATTAACTTTTTTTTTCTTTTTGTTCTACTCTGGAATCCTCTTATGAAATGAAATATAGTTCTGCAGATAGAATAAAGTTTAAATATTGACTGTTGTTATCACTTCAAAATGTGTAAAAATAAATTTTAAAAATGCAACAGAGGTGTGGCATGTGTTTTAGCTATTTACACGGGAGGGATTCTGAATAGGAAATGGTGTGCACACAGGGTCAAAGATGTGAACCATTTTCAGTTAACTATTCCCCACCCACACACATTACTGCTGGCCATCTGTCTTTCCCTTATCCAAAGGTCTCAGGACAGCACCAGCAAGAGCTTTTAAGTGAAGTCCCCTTTACTCTAAAAGTCTCCTACCTGAATTATGGACATCCGAGTGGCAGGGGCCTCGCTCGAATTAGTCCCTTGTCCGGTGAAGCTGGTGTGGCAGCCTGCGTGCCCCTGCGGGACAGTCAGGTTGTTGGAGGCTGGCTTAAGATACATCACCTCTGACCGGGGCGAGCTGAGGGGCAGGCGGGTTTGGTAGTCGAAGTACATAGGGGAGGTGGCCAGGGAGGGACTGCTCACCACGTTCATGACGTTCATGGCGTTCCTCTCCTCCACCTCGCTCTGCACCAGCATGATATCGTTTTTGTTGATTTTCTTCTTCTTGCCCTTCCCCCCGCCTAGCTGAGGGTGGCTGTACTCAGCGATGCGGCAGTTGTAAGTGCGAATCTCCTTGTTTTCCCGTTTACACTTGACGGCGATGGTGATCATGGCCGCTAGGAGGATGATCGAAATCGTGCTCAGTGTCACTATGAGAGGCAGCGACATGTCCCAGTGGTGCTGCTCACCATTCACTCGCGGTACCCCTTCAGGCAGGGAGCCGCTCACTGAGCGAATGATAAGTTTGGCCACGGCGGACAGGGTGGGCTTGCCATGATCGGTCACCTTCACCACAAGCTCCACCACGGGGGTTACATCCTCCCAGAAGGGGTGCAGCGTGCGGATCTCGCCGCTGGACGGATCGATCTCAAACAGGTGGTCATCGTTGCCATCCACGATCTCATAGGTGAGGCGCCCGCTCTCTCCAAAGTCGCTGTCCAGGGCGCGCACCGTGCTTACCAGGTACCCCAGGCCAGCATTGCGCGGGACCTGAAGCTCGGCTGTGTCGTTCTGTAGAGTGGGAAGCACAATCACTGGAGCATTGTCATTCACGTCTAACACCGTCACTCTCACCGTGGCGTTGCTCTCCAAGTGCGCTGGCGCCCCCGAGTCCTTAGCCAGCACCTTGAATTCAAAAGCCTTCGTCTGTTCATAGTTAAAGGAACGTAGAG
Source organism: Arvicanthis niloticus (assembly GCF_011762505.2). Lineage (NCBI taxonomy): Eukaryota > Metazoa > Chordata > Mammalia > Rodentia > Muridae > Arvicanthis > Arvicanthis niloticus. The sequence continues at coordinate 36,421,020 of NC_047660.1, forward strand.
CATAGATGGCCCCGTTAGTGGGGTTCACGGACACATAGGTGTAAATGGACACATCACCAATGTGTGAGGGGAGAATGGAGTATGACACTGTCCCATTTTGGCCCAGGTCGGGGTCCTGGGCGAGCACTGACCCGAGGTATTCTCCTGGGATGTTGTTCTCATGGACTTGAAGCACGTACAGTCCTTTGGTGAATCGAGGTGGGTTGTCATTCTCATCCAGAATCTTGACAGCAAACGACTTGGTGGAGTTGAGTGGAGGGGAGCCCCCGTCCCGGGCCACAATTGTCACATTGTACTCATCTTGTGTCTCTCGGTCCAGCGGACGGTCAGTCACCACGGTATAGAAGTTGTCATAGTTTTCTTCAAGCTTGAAGGGAACCGAACCGGGACCCCCCAGGCCACCTCCCCCTCCAGTCCCTCCTCCACCTAGAACCCGACACTGAAGCTGCCCATTCTTGCCTGAGTCCCGGTCAGTGACCCGAACTAGGGCGATGACTGTGCCAGGCGGGGCGGCCTCACTCAGCGCCCCCTGGCGAACGGAGACGAAACCAATGGACGGCGCGTTATCATTGCGGTCGATAAGCTTGACTGTGACCTTGCAGTGGGCTGGGATGGGGTTAGGTCCTAGGTCTCTGGCCTGCACGTCGATCTCCAACATGCCATTCTCCTCATAGTCCAGGTTTCCCTTAACGCGGATCAGGCCAGTTTTAGGATCAATGGAGAAGAGCTCCCGCACGCGGTCGGGCACATAGCTGCTGAAGGAGTAAAGGACTTCTCCGTTGGGACCTTCATCAGCATCGGTGGCGTTCAGATCAATGACCACGGTACCCAGTGGAGCGTTCTCGGGCAGTTCCACCAAGTATGATGGAGCCTCGAAGACTGGACTGTTGTCATTGGAATCGATCACCTTCACATTGATCTGCACGGTGGCGGAGCGTGGAGGCTCACCGCCATCCAGGGCCGTCAGCACCAGAGTGTGGTGGTTCTGCAGCTCGCGGTCCAACGCCTTTTGGATGACCAGCTCTGGGAACTTGGTGCCGTCGCCGCGGGACTTGACGTCCAGTGCAAAGAGGCCGTGATCATCGCGGGTGAGCAGATAGGTGCGGAGTCCGTTCTCGCCAGCGTCTGGGTCGTGTGCGCTTGTAAGGGGGAAGCGGGTGCCGGGTGCCGCGTTCTCTGAGATGTCCATTTCTATCTGATCCGAGGGGAAAGAGGGAGCGTTGTCGTTGATGTCCTGGATCTCTACCTTGATCATGCAAATCTCTTTGTCGTTAGCGAACACCTCTAGGGATAGCTGGCACTTGGCATTGTGGCGGCATAAGGACTCACGGTCGATGCGCTGTTTGGTGTAGAGGAGCCCGCTATCGGCGTCCACGTCCAGCAGATGCGGTGCGGAGTTCTCCAGCACCCGGTAGCTGCCGGACTTGCTCCTCCCGCTGCCGCTGCCGCGCTCAGCCGGCGGAAGCCCGGGCTGCAGTCGGGCATCTTTGCCGATGTTGCCTATTACCGTGCCGGCCCCTTGCTCCTCTGGCACTGAGTAGTTGAGGTTTTTGAGTGTCAGGGCAGGGGCCCACAAAAGAAAGCAGCAACAGATGGAAAGGTACATCCCAGACCGGTGGGGTGAGAACGGGAGCAGCCGGACTGGAGGTGCTAGCTTGTGGGTGCGCGCCAGTCTGGAACCGGGGCGGAGCGTAGGAGCTCGGAGAGAGCCGCAAGTCTGAGAGTCCTTCCTTCCCTCCTCACCCAGGCTGCGGCACCAGGCAGTCTCTCTTGATTCCGCTCAAGTTGCCCGAACCTGTTGATCTACAGCATTCGCACTGGGAGAGAAGCAGCCGCGCAGCGAAGCTGCAGCAGCTCGGAGCAAGGCGGCGACTCCCTGCGGCTGAGGGCAAGCCCAAGGCTTTGTCTCTCCCGCCTGGACTTCAGGAGGTTCAAACTTGCGTGATGGAGGCTGGCGATAAAAAGGAAATCGAGTCTGGAAGAGATGATAATGAGCTGAAGAATTGGTGGGTTTTCCTCACTCCCGCTAGGCGCTGCAAAATCCACTCCCTCCGGCAGCCTACAGAATACTCTTCAAATCGAGTGGGGGAGGGCTTCAGGAGGTGTGTCTCCAGGCAGATCAGAAAGTGGAACCCTTTAGTTACTCTTATTCGGGTGATGAGATTGATGGGAATGAGTAGGGACGAAGAAAGAGTCACAGATACATATGTGTATTTGAGGCTGCCCTGGCGCACGGAGAAATGTCTGCTCGTTGTGCAGAATGGTCGGCTTTCAGGCGGTGTATTGCTGCATTTAAAGATCTAATCTTGCATTGCTGGCTTAGGCAGCGGCGGCGGCAGCGGACTGCATTTCCGAGCCAAGTATTATTTTTCTCTCTCTCTCTCTCTCTCTGTCTTCTTTTTCTCTCTTCTTTCCGAGCAGCCAGAGGGAGAGGAGGAAATGCAGCGGAAAAAAAAAAGTGTCCCGATTTGTAGTTTCCTCCCCCTACCAAGCTCCTCCCTCTCTTCCTCGGAGAAGGTTCTCCCCCAAAATCAAGAAAGCCACAGCCTGATCAGCATTTGCGCCGAGAGCCTATTGGGAGGAGAAAAATAGAGAGATATATCTCCGCCTCTGTTCGTAGAACACTCTAGTGTCTCTACGCCAAGCGGGGAGCCGCCACTACCATCCCATCCTCTTCCTGCAAGCAAAGACTCCTCTCCCTGCAGTTTAATTCCAGTTTGCTTCTCTTGCCAGGCGAAAGGAAATCAACAGGCAACTCATGGTTAGACGTGCAGATTTGAAGGGGGAGGGGAGGGCGGACTAGAAAGGAGGAGGGAGCTACCCTCCCAGTCCTCGCGCGCGAACACACACTCACACACACACACACTCGCCCTGTCTCTCGCTAGAAGGGAAACAGTCTCTGCATTCACAGGGCTGGGCTGTCAAGTGGCTCTCTTTTCTTTCTATTCAGCACCTCCTTCCAGTGGCCCAGCCTCCCAGTTCTTTTCATCTAGAAAGGAAAACCTTGGCGAGGAACAAGAGTGGTGACTATTTGAAGAGAATACAGTGTAGGCTTTTCCCCCTTGGTATTATTATTACTATTTTAAATTGGAGAGTAGGGTGGATGGAATACATCAAGGCTTGGCGTGATGCATTCTGCAGTCTGGCTCTCACGGTCTCTGGTCGACTTGGGAAAGGCAGAGAGAGGGTGAGGAGCTGCAGCCACAGCGGTTCTGCCAGGGCGCCCACCCGGGGGAAACTACCTCCACCTCCGAGCGGGGGTTAGGCACGGGTTGATCTACACATTATTTCCGCTTCTTTAGACGCCTCGGTATACGGGAATGACACATCCAGAAATGCAGGTGTTCTGATCTGCGGGATGAGTCAGAAGCAGCGGAACGAATCGTATTCACTCTCCCCTCACGGTCCTCCCTTCACAGACATTAGTTGAGGCTTCTTCTTAAGGCTTTCTCTGACTCACTCAATAGGAAAAACAAACAAAAAACAAAAACAAAAACAAAAAGCCGGAATCACGTCGGGGGTTGGGGGGAGAAAACCAGAAAAAAGAGCGGGGGGTGGGGGGGGAGGAGGAAGGCAAAGATGAATCCAGGAGTACTTTTACTCTACCTCTTTCGGCCGGAGTCCGAGGCTCTGCAAAACAAGGCGTCTGCTTTGCTTACGAATATTTATTTGTTTTGTTTAAAAAAAAAAAAACCTTTCCACTTGGTTAGGCGTGAGATGCTCCCAAAATCTCTCAGTCTTAGGGGTTGGGGGCACGTTTCCAGTAGTGATTCACAGCTTAGCCCAGGATCACAGTTCAAGATTTTCCTCCCAATGGTCTCTTTTCACAAAGTCCAGCATCGGTGTGCATAGCTAATTGTGCAGTCTGTTGTGGAGGATTTTTTTTTAATTCCTCCTTTTTTTTTTTCTGTCACGAGTGGTCTCTTTCAGTCTGATGCGGTGCCTGTCAGGATCACCCCAAAGCCTGAGAAAGACGTGCAGGTTTCAAACCGAATAAATCCATCTCCGCCAGCCAAGACGCGGAGGAAATGGAAGGTGAAAATTCAATTCAACAGTTGGAGTAGCGTCTCCGAGCCGCCCTCCTTCGCTGCGGCAGCCGCCGGGCTTGCAGTCCGGATTCTCTCCCCAGCGTCTCTTGCTGACTGACTCTATTCACCTCACGCCGCCGCTTAAACATTGATACTGATTCTCTGCCAGCCAATCGGCGTGGGGAGCCAAACCCTGCCTTCTCGGCCCACGCCCAATGGGAGGCGGAGAAACGGCAGGCGGGGGCGGGGCCAGGAGCCCCAGCGCTTTAGAGTCATTGACTAGCTGAGTCGGACGCCGGAGCTTCAAGGCCCGCAGAGCCCGCGCTAAGTCTCGGCGGCGGCGCCCAAGGCTGAGCCTTGGTCGCCCTGGTCCTTAGTTACAGGGTGGGAAGCAACTCGGGTGTCTTCCTCTAGAAAAAGAAAAGTTTGACAGTGATTTGATTTCTTGTGGGGTATCGGATGTAAAGCCTGGCGTGGGGATCACGGTGTACTTTGCAGAGAGAGGTAGCTGCGGGCTTCCTGATGCGTTTTTGTCCACACACCAAAACCATCGTCAGCTTACACACACAAACACTGAGCCAAGGGAGTTGCGGATTTTCTGACTCCTGGTGCACTCATCTGAAGGAGGTGCGGAGTGGATGCGTGAGCGCGCATGCGTGCGCGTGCCCGAGGGGGGGAGAGAGAGAGAGAGAGAGAGAGAGAGAGAGAGAGAGAGAGAGAGAGAGAGAGAGAGAGAGAGAGAGAGAGAGAGAGAGAGAGAGAGAGAGAGAGAATGTGTGTGTGTGTGTGTGTGTGCGTGTGCGTGCGCGCGTTTTCTCACGGTGCGATGTATATTTCAGTGAATGCCAGTAAAGTCCAGTGTTGTAGAGCTGTCTGTGCAAGCTAGCTCTGGAGCAAACACGCTGCAAGCAACAGTAATCAATATGTAACTTTCCTCATCCTCAGAGAAATCCCCGCTGTCCCCAGGCACCCACGTAAGGAAAGTCACTTGATTATGAAAGTGTTTCAGAAGAAAAGCAGACGCCGGTGGAGAGAGAGAGAGATGCAGTGTCTCGAAGGAGGGAAAAAGCCTCTCTTAAGACATGTTTTGCAGCTCCATGAAACTGAAATCTGGTTGAACAGTATTTAGAAATCTACCTTTTAACCATCTCCTATCAAGGCCCACATTCAAGGTAATCCAATGTCCCTCAATGTCGCTAGCTTTGCTGTCTAGTTCACTTCCGTTCATCTTACTAAAGTTCCAAGTACCATTTGATATTTTTTCAAATCAAATAGCATTGATAATATTTATAAAATTGATAATATTTATAAAATGCATAGAAACTGAACTTAGGCAAGAACTTATACCAGAAGGGGATCACAGATTCAAAGATGCCTGTATAAATATAATCAATCTCTCTCTCCCTCCTCCCCCCTTCCTCCCCCTTAGTCCTTCCCCCCCACCCGGTTCTAAATTTCATCCCCAACTTTAGAATCTCAAAGCTTGCCTTTGCCTGAACTGCTTTCACAAACATCCACAAGTCACTATCAGTCTTGCTTCTGATCTAGCAGTTCTGGAAAAGAGATAAGAGGGACAAAGAAAACAATCTGTTGAAACAAAGAAGGTGAATATTTTGACTGCTACAGTATTGATTGTAATTCATAAATACTGAAGTTAAGTTGCCATTTATAAATTGTGAATGACTAATAAAAAATTTGTAACATGAATCATTCAGAATTTCAAAGAAAATCAAATTCAGACCAATTACAAGAAAGCTCTGAATATTGTTTTGGGGATAATTGCTTAAAGATTCAGATAAAGGAGCTATTAATTTCCCAGAGCTTCAAGGAGATAACCTATAGTCCGATTTTGCAATCTGGTCTCATTCCAAATTTACCACTCCCTTGAGAGACCAACAACTCAAAAATTCAAAGAGAAGATCTTTATAGTTAGACCTCGAAATTCTAAAATGTTCCTTTCTTGTCTTTTCTAAATAGGTTATTTAGCATTTATGTTTGTACTCAACAGAGGACTCAGCCTTGCCAAAATAAATGCTGCCTTGTTAAGTTGTCTTTAACTACATAGCATTGTATAGCCATAGCTTTATGTCTCTCTGCTTAGAAATATCGGTCCAATGCATGTACTGTGGAAGTTGATGCTTGTAATCTTTATAATCAGAAACTGCTTTAAGGAATATGAACACACATTCACACATTTATTTATCAATTTTTATTTTTTATTTCTCTCTCCTGTCACCCTGCCTCTGTTCTAAGGATTAACACAAGCACTTTGCAATGCTAAACAAGAGCTGTAGCTCTTAGATATATCTTTAGAAACATTGTGAATTACCTTTTAAAAACGACCATTTTAAACTTATTTTAATTGCATAGTAATTAGATGCCTTTGACTTTCACCATAGTACAAAAACAAGACAATAAAACAATTCCAAGGAAGGCTGGGGTGTATTGATCAGGCTTAATTCAACATAGTGCTACAAAGTTGAAGGGAGATTGGAAATACAATGCCTAGGAAAGGATTTGATGACATGAAAAATATATCCTTAGAAGCATACATTTGCTGAGACTCCCCCTCCCCGGAGTAATTATGCCACACCGCCCCCTAGTGTTTGCTGAAAGAACTATGTGTATATGGTGAATGCTTTAGGGCATCTGCCAAGAATAAAAAGAACACAAGTCTTTTTCTTATATTTCATGTTGCTGTAGTATCGAACATAGCTGCTGGTTGTTGAATACTGACATGAATCCTAAATAACTAATTGTGATGATGGTTTATACCTGTTGTTCTTCTAAACCAGCAATGAAACTGACTGATAGCTTAGTTCCGGTTGTTCGGCTTATTCTCAAACAGTTGTGACGATCACATTTAACTTTAAAAAGCAAATTGTTAAAGGTTTCCATAGTCTATCTCTTTCTTATAAGTTTTTTTTGTGTTCACATTATATTTATTTAAAATTTTCTTATTCATTATCTTAAAACCATTGAGCTCCATTAGAATAGAAAAGATGAAGTGATGGTAGATGCTGGCGAGGATGTGGAGAAAGAGGAACACTCCTCCATTGTTGGTGGGAATGCAAGCTGGTACAACCACTCTGGAAAAAAATAAATAAAAAAAAAGAATAGAAAAGATGATGTAAATATATTAGTTAGTTCAAAAGCATCATGGTTTTGTAGCATGGAAGGCAATGTCACATATGCCACAAAGTTAAGGAGTTCAGAAGACTGTTACAATCTACATATACTAAAGCAGTGTCAGAATTTTCAAGAACAGCTAGGTTGGCAAGCAATATTTGTAATTTTAAAGCAGATTCAACTCTAACCCAATACGTTACCCTTCTCTATGTAAATTCATATATTCTGATCATCTCAAGATCTAGTGTGCTTAGTTAAAATCTATGATCATCTCAAGATCTAGTGTGCTTAGTTAAAAATCTATGTGAGACCCCTCACTGAGAACAAGTATTGCAAAAGACTTAACATTTGATTAATTAATAAAATGGGTTAGGTAAGTTGAGTTTAAAGGTAAATTGATTGATGCATTGGAATTACTTCAAGTATTGCAGGTTAATTTTACAGGCTAATAAAGAGAAGCAAATACTGCTATGTCAGTCTCATAATTGACTTCACAGTATTAAGGAAAAATCTTAAAATAGGACTTCATGGAATTTTATATAATTCATGTAATTTCGGCTCAGAGACACTCTTTAAGAATGCATAATTATGTGTTATGGATATAGTTTCAAGAGTTTATTCCTGAAGCCAGGATCACTGTTATATAAGTCTCCTGTAACTTATCCTGCTTTGCTATAATCTTAAATTTAATAATGTAGAACTCTTAAGGAAAAGAAGCTGCCATTTTCTGTACAGCCATTACTTAGATTATTAAAAAAAAATTCTTTTTCTATTTCTGTCTTTATCATTTCACTATCTGGTTTTATACATTAATTTTTGTATGAAACATTTCAAGCCAAACTTAATAGCATAAGGCTTAAGTACTAGGAAACCAAAACCATATCAAATTCAAATTCTCGAAAGCATGAAGTATTCTGTTTATAGCCAGAGCCTCTCCTCATTTAAAGACATCGATAGCTCCAATCTTATGCTAATTTTAACTGTTTGCTGACTTTAATCAAAGTATTGTCTTTTAACCAGTGATGAAACCACACTACTGCCAAGTCTTTCTCCTTTCTTGATGATGAATATAAATTAAATTAAGAAATGTAAATTAAGTGTAAATTTTATGCTTCAGGAGAAATGTTTTATACTTTAAATATTTTAAAAGAATTCTCTCATACACAAAACATTCAAAATGCAAAAAATATATAAAATTAGTAATTCAAATGAAATATGAAACTTGTCTACATTTATTAAACTTATGAAATAACACTATTAAAATTATGTATTAAATTTTCTTCAAAATAATATTTCTGTTAGTGTATGTTATGATATGGTAGCATATTCAGGTATATGTGTTCTCCTTAGTACAGTGTTAACAATAGAGCTTCAGAATTAACTCAACAAAGACATGCAAACTAAACCTGTGAGGAATTCATTCATAATTCACAAAATTAATGAAGTAAACTTAAAACTAACATTTGCACATTTTCAATGAATTCTAAAATTTATAGAGAAGAAGAAAATTTAATAAATTAATGATCAGTGATCAATTCATCTTAGGAGAAATATTCTGAATTTTAGAGACTAATTTCAAATTTCAAGATGAAATTTCTCTATTTAAAATTTACAACTAAATTCTATTTAGCATAAAATAGTTTGTTTTGTGTGTGTGTGTATGAGTGGACATGTAAATAGAGGTTAGTATGGATAAGTTTATGTTAAGTTGGTAAACTAAACCATGTTTTAAAATGCATATTAATATGTTATTTCATGTGGAGAAACCCCAAAATGTTACTCCATACCAAATCTATTAATACATATTAAAAGAGGGGATTAGTTAAATTGTGTACAAGTAACATTAGCTTCATCTCAATAAATTCCAAATGCCATATTTATGTCTTTTTTTTGTCTTGCCAGCCAAAAAGAACAAGTTACCTTGATTTCATAGTTGCAACACTGCTGCCCCATAAGAAGTTACATACTAGCTCCCCCTTGTGGTCAGTTTGATAGACATTCGGGTATTTGGAAAATTTACTGCATTAGAAAAATTAGGTTTATTTAATATTTGTATATTTCATTGTGAAATGCAGAGATTATGAGTGAAATAGTTAATTTACAGATGTGCCTGCTAGATCATTAAATTGGTTGACACTGGGGAAAAAAAGATAATATTTTGATTTCACGCACTGTGCAGCAAACTCATTATTTTTTAGAGTTAAACCTGTTAGGGCAGTGCTGACTGAGGCTGGGAAACCAACCCTTGGAGGGAACCCAGGGAAGTTCTATTCAGTAGGTGGCACTCTTTCCTCAGAGTCAGTTTTACAGTGGTGACCTGGAAAGATGTTTCAAAACGCTGTGTCACAGGAGGTCCCGCCTTTCAGGTGAGGCTGACACCAGATGCTTATGATCAGTAATGGTTCTCACGGTTCACACGTTTCTAGCCATTATTCTACGATAGTTAACCTGCTTGTTATATAGCTATCATACTGAGATCAATGAGAAGAATGTGCTAGAAGTAGCTGAACTCTCAGGAAAACAAGTAAGTGTTGTACAAATCCTCTGCACTTTAATTATCATTATAATCGTTAACCTTCCCAAGTTTCTGTGACAAGGTCTTACTTGGGTAATTATGGCCTCCTTATGTAAATTCCTCTTTCAGTGAGCTATGCATATTATTTCCTCTTATCTTTAAAAAAGGCTAGAAACATTTCAGTTACAAACCAAGTGCCTTCAAACAGCTTTTGTCTGTTACTCTGGACACAACAGACTTTTGTTTCACATAAAGCACCTCTTCTATTTATAGGCTTCTCATTGTCCATAGTCTGGAAAATACCCTCCGAGTTTTTCTGAGTGATATTTTTGAAATCATATTAAATTAAAAAAATCAATGAAATGAAACAACATTAAAATTCACTGAGGTGGAATTGATTTTTTTTTTTTTTTTGGAGCTTCTGAACTCAGATACTTGAAGATTGTCTTGACTTTATGAATGAGGAAAGCTGATAATATCCAGGGAAAATGCCATGATTCATCCACAAATTACTCATACTGATAGAAATGGAATGACCTCCAATTTTAATTAAGCACTGGAGACTTTAAGTTCAATTCTGATTTTTAAAAAATGGGTGAGATAGCTTTATTTGTCATCTAAATGGTGCTTCAAATCTTGGTATGTGACAACTGTAATTTAAGTATTCATCAAGAAAGATTTGTATGTTTGAATGTAAACTTATCGAAGAAAGTTGTAATGGCCATTCTTCTCAAAACAATAAAGATTAAATTTAGAAATATATCGATTATAGTTAGATGAGCCTGGGTGATCTATTTTCCCTTTTCTGAAGGCACAGTAATAAGAGAAGTCCATGAAAATCAAAGAGTTTAACATTTATTACACAGCTTGAACATTTGTACAAAAATGAATTAATAATCTTTTGAAAGCATGTCAATAAGAGCAGTGGTAATTAAACACATTTTTGACAATGACCTATACATGAAGCCACGAACTGCTAACAGAACCCCTTCCTAATAAATTTGGTAGAGATTTATAATTTAAATTATGCAAATATTTTTACAAGCACTGTAAGAAACACATATGAGCATAATTGGGAAATTATCTAAAACTATCTTTAAACTGTTGTGTTGGCTTTTACCTATAATTCCATCACTCAAGTGGGTGGCAAGATTACCTTCAAGGCAGGAAGATTACCATGACTTCTAAGCCAGTGGTAGCTACACAATGAGATCCAGTCTCAAGTAAGTAAGTAAGAAAGAAAGTAAGTAGTAAGTAACATCTTTGCTCTACTAATATCAAAGTCCTAAGAGAGGAAGATTTGTATAATGCATGTAACTAAGTGAAGCATCTATCAACAAATTACAAATTCAGTTTTTATTTTCTTATATTTAGAGCCAGAAACCTCCTTAGCAGTAAGAACTATAGAAAGTTGGAAACTATGTGACACACATGAGTGAAGTAAGAGCTTGCCTAGCATGCAGGTTTCCCACTTATGACTTAGAGGTAGCAGATGCATCAGCATGACTGATAAAGATAGAGCCCTTTCTTCCTCACACCGGTGAAAAAATAACACCATGGTTCTGTTTAGTTAGTGATGAAGGCCTCTGCTAGCTGATGTGAACAGACAGGAGCAGTCAGTCAGACAAGAGTATCATCAATCTTGAAAATTTAGAAGTTTGTTGAGGTTTGATCTTTTGCTTGTGTGGTAATGCTAAATTACCACACAAAGACCTGTTTGCCGTCAGGGATGAGAAGGTCTGTACATACTCAAGTGACTCTAGGCAACCTTGTCCCCCAAGTTATTTGTGATTGATGAATAAAGATAACTACAGCCAATAGTTGGGAGAGAGAGAGAGAGAGAGAGAGAGAGAGAGAGAGAGAGAGAGAGAGAGAGTCTTGGGTATGTAGGCTTGGGTTCTGAGGAGAGAGAAGAAAATGAAAAATGAAGAAGAGGCCATGGGATAAGAATCTTAAAACAATGGCCACATGGGCTGGCTAATTGGACTTAAGAGCAGCCCAGATGAAACATGGCAAATTACATAACGGGAATATTGGCTGAAAATAGATGTAATGTCATAGAAGATAGATATCTGCCCAGCTCTTGTTGTAAATAAGGCTTATTAAAAAATATAAAGGTTATGTATGTGTTTTATCCTGGAACTAAAAGTTTAAAGGTAGGATAGAAACACTGGATTAGGATTAAAAAATATTCAACAACAGAAGATTATTTTGTGTTTCAACTTTTGAACAAATGTAGATCACCACTATTCTAAGACATGTAACTAGATTCTTAACTCATGGGTTCATGCGAGAATCTACTGAATAATTAAAATTCCGTGTATACACTTTGTGGGGTTTTGCATATGCAAACACAGTTGAGGCATTATCCTATCATAATATGCATAATCATTAAAATTATTTACCAAATTGATTATAAAATAATCAATGAATGGAAGTCATTTTAACACATAGACTTCAAATTAGTATATTATGAAGCACTTTAAGTTTGTGAAAAGTAATTCACACCAACTGAATTAAGATAAAAAGGAAAATTTATGAAAGGAGCTAGAAAGACGGCTCAGATGTTAAGAACACTGGGTTCTCTTCCAGAGGACTTTGGTTCTTATATCAGAACCTACATGGTAGCTCAGAACTGTCTGTAATGCCAGTCCAGGGGATCCAAGATCCTTTTCCAGCCTTCTATGGAAATGCACATGCTGAACAAACATACACAAAGACAAAACACCAATACACATAAAGTAAAATTATCTTCTTGTAATTTAAAAAAAGGAAACCTAAGTACTACCTCACTTTAAACCAACCTATACACAAAGAAAAGATTATGTAATATTAATCGACATCCAAATCGTTCCCCTCATTTCAAACTGAATATGTAACAATATTCTTAACCCCTCTTTTTCTCATCTTACATCTTGCTACAAGAACAAAAGAAAAGAAAACTGGCTATTACTATGATAAGAATATCAGCTACATGCTAGAAGAACTAACGATCATTTAAGTTTATAGATATAAAAATTATAAATGGAGGCATATTTATAAAGTCTTAAATCCTAGAAACACTTCCCTGGGAATATGAGGAACAATAGACACTATATGAAATTATAAAAGGAAAAAAGACCGATGCTGGTATTTGGTGAATAGGGTGAACATTTTACTAGTAGTTCTAGGAAGTTGCCAGAGGCCCATGTCTTCATTTTCATTTAAATCTGACCAAAATATGAAACCTGTGATCTTGCTTTGTAAAGATGAACGGTTAACTGCATTGTAGGAAATAGGTTATAAAGGTCAGATATTGAAGAATCTCCTATGAGGTGGAAGTAACATAGCAATAGAAACAATTCTTTATGAAAATTAAAGCCAATGTGGTGGGTTTTAAGAAGAAATTTCTCTCATTTGCCTGGGTGTTAGAACCGTTGGTCCCTTAATAATAATATTTTTGGAAGAGGTGGTACAGTCACACTGGTGAAAGAATGTCATTGGGAGTGGGATCTAAATTTCCTGTTAATTCTCTCTGCTGTGCTTGTGGATGAAGACATGGTTTCTCAGCTCTCTTCTCCAGACATGTCTCCCTTTTGTTGCCTCACTTTCCTAGGATGGTAAATTCATATTTCTAGAAGTATAAGCCAAAATAAACTTACCTATAAGTTGTCTTGGTCATGGTAGTCAGGGTATTTATTTCAGACAAAATAAAAGTCATTCATATCAAACTTAGAACCAGGGAATGAACTATTTCTGCAAAGAAATGTTACTGTTAATCTTTCTTTCTTTCTTTCTTTCTTTCTTTCTTTCTTTCTTTCTTTCTTTCTTTCTTTCTTTGTTTTTGTTCTTGTGTTTTGGTTGTTGTTCTGGTTTTTTTTTTTATTTAGAAAGATTTGAAACTTTGAAATGGAAAAGCAGTTGAATGCTCTAAGCACAGATTAATACCACATTCCAATAGGAGCCTAGATAAGAGTAACACTATGAACACCATAGAATGTGGAGGCCCAGCCTAAAAGGTTTTATTAACAACAGCACTAGAGCCGTTTGTCTGATATTTTGAAAAAGAATCTGGCTGCCTCTATCCTTCCTAAAATCTTTTCTAAGGCTAAATTGAAAATTAATAATATTTCCCCCACTTTTCGTGGAAGACATTCCAAGACAGCAATAGATCAAATCCATATCATCTATTACTGATAAAGCTTATACAGATCATTAATGAAAAAGATAAATGAGACACACAAAAAACCGGATGTACAGTATGAAGAGAAAAGGAAGACTAGGAATCTAAATGCTGAATTCAGGTTATGTTCAAAAAGAGATGTGATTATTAAGGGGACTGAACAAGGAGCCTTTCACTTTGTACTGGAACAAAGAGAAGTCTGCACTCCGAGGGTTCCCAGCACCAACTTCTGTGATAAGACCCTGGCCAAAAAACAAGCTTGAAGAAGAAAGGGTTTATTTATGACAGACTTCTGTGTCATAGTGCATCAAAAAAGGAAGAGCAAGTCAGAACTCTGCTGCTTACTGGATTAAACCCTCAGCTTACTCCCCTGCCTCCATTAATTTATTGGTATTCACTTTACAGCCTGAGTGCAGTCTCTCCCTTTCTCTCCTCTCAGTTCTACCATCACACTGCCTCTCCCCTCCACCTCCTCTGTCACTTCTTCCCCTTGTCAGACGAGGAAAGGCCCTTCCATGTGTTATCAACCTGTCCTGGTACATCAAGTTGCAGCAGGTCTAGGTGCCTCCTCTCCTACTGAGGCCAGAAAAGGCAGCACAGCTAGAAGTGTTATTTCACTGAAGTTTCTTGGATCTCTAAAATTATAGAGTTCCACAAGTAACTAATTGCTTTTTCCTACTTTTTCTTGTTTCCAACAATTAGATGGAGAGTAAATAAACCATCACCTCGAGTAGAATAATAGCATGCTTGGTATAAGCCTATGAATACTGCTTCTCTAAACACAGTGTTGGGGAAGCAAGTAATGAGAAATAATTAATTAATTTATGGGTAAATAAAACAAAACCTATGATTTATTATGCTGGGGCTTAACATGCCTCAGAAGTTATTTGTTAAACATTTCATCTTTATTTCTGTAGATACAACAAATTGATGCGTTCGCTTGGTATGTCATGTCTAATACCTCATGAGTTACCTATGATCATAATTATATCAAAACAAAATAATGCTTTTCTTGTGAAAGAGTGGTAGTCCAAAAAATTTATTGTCAAAGGTATCTTCATATATGTCACACTGAAACCTATCTGCCAGGTGTTCAGTTGGGTTTTAGCATGTCTTGTAGCATGTGGATGGAGTCTTTTTTCTCAATTTCATGACTTCACTAGCCCTGGATAGTTGACTAGGTTTTCATACCTGGCATGATTTCCTTCCTGTTGAACAGGCCTTAAATACTATTAGAGAGCTGTGGGTCACTGTCAAGGAATGTGTACCTCCATTGAAACTTTAAGGTTATAGTGGCATGCTGGTCGTTGATGGAGTTCCTAGGAATCATAGCTGGGTAGAACTGCTGGTTGTTTTTCACATTTGGAAGCTTGCATTGTGCCTTCTTATACAATAAAAAGTACTCCTAAAAAAGGAGATATTCATCTCAGTTCCAACTCAGAGACCTATGGGCCATGGCTAAAGTATGTGGTGTCTTTAGCAATAGGCATTTACCTTATACATTATTTTGATAGGTACTCAATATATATACAGCTAACATTCACATTTGTCTGACTGCATAATAGATACATGATCAAAATTAGTCTAGTTAATAAACATTCTACTTATTGGAAAACATGAATGAATACCTGGGTTTTTTTTTTTGAGTTTGTAGAGAAATTTTTTAGAAGTCATATTTAATTAAAAACGTGAAGTTAAAATATTTTTTGGGTATTGCTATGTTGTTATACATCACAAAATTATTTAATTGTTCAATTTCTGCTTATTTAGGATGCAGAATAAACATTGATAATTTATATTAGTCTTATAATTTGAATGTATTGATATAAATTATTAATATTATCCATATATAGACAAGATTGTTCTTAAATGCAAAAAGATCTGCTTGTCTTTTAACCATGAAAGCTGAGATTAAAGGTGTATGTACCATCCCAGACACTAAGCATTGTTTTTTATTAAAAGGAATAGCCAACATAACTACATTAAATTCTGTTACTTTTTCTCAATAGTGAGACACTCATTATGTCATTTTGTACCAGAACATTCTTCCTTTGAATGAATATAAAGGATTTAAAATATGACAATAGCTATATTGTCACATGCAACTGGCTCATTTACTTGTGTGTGTGTATCATAATGCCTTATTTTTAAATGTTTATATTTAAAAACTGAAAACATATTTATACATTTGAAGAAGTATTCTCATGAAATTTACATGGAAGAAATTAACTGGCTATGTCAAAAATGAATATTACTGGCTGGGCGGTGGTGGTGGTGCACGCCTTTAATCCCAGCACTTGGGAGGCAGAGGCAGGCGGATTTCTGAGTTCGAAGCCAGCCTGGTCTACAGAGTGAGTTCCAGAACAGCCACGACTACACAGCCACGACTACACAGAGAAACCCTGTCTTGAAAAACCAAAAAAAAAAAAAAAAAAAAAAGGAAATGAATATTACTAAATAGATATATTCAACTAAAAGTTAGAAAAATAATATTCTGCAAAATGGCATTTATAACACTAAAGAAAAAACATGGGAATATTTAAGAATTGAAGACACAACTGTACATGAAAATTGACTGTAATACCTAAGAATTATACATTTTAAAATGCTACTCTGTTAGGGTTTCTATTGTTGTGACCAAACCATGACCAAAAAACAAACTGGGAGGAAAGGATTTATTCAGATCATACTTCCGCATCAAATTCTGTCATTAAAGAAAGTTAGGACAGGAACTCAAGCAGGACAAGAACTTCGAGGCAGAAGCTGTAGCAGAGACCAAGTAGGGTGCTGCTTATTGGCTTGCTCTATGTGCCTTTCTCAGCCTGCTTTCTTATAGAACTCAGGACCACCAGCCCAGGGATAGCACCACACGCAGTGAGCTGTGCCCACTCCTATTGATCACTAATTGAGAAAATGCCTTGCAGCTGGATCTCATGGAAACATTTCCTCAACTTAAGTTCCTTCCTCTCTGATGACTCTAGCTTGTGTTAAGTTGACACAAAACCAGCCAGCACAGCTACAAAGGACAGTTATAGTTTGTTGCAAAGTGCCTGTCATCCACAGTCTCAAGTCTGGAAATTTGTACCCAGTTGGTGGAATTGTTTAGAAGTTATGGCAAGAAATAGGGGTTTGGACCTCACTGAAAGTGGATCTCTGAGATGTACTTCTTGATGGCATAGTGGCCTCCAGGGTTCCAATAGCTTCTGGTTAGGATGTAGCAAATGTCATACATTCTTATTGTCATATTATGGGTCAGCTTCAGCCATCATGTTTTTTTGACTTGATGGATTGCAACAACTCAATTGGTGAACCACCATAAAACCTCTCGTACAAGATTTTTGCTGTTGCTTTGTATTAAAGGTATTAAAGACAGAAAGTATATATTCGATACAAGGACAGAGCTAGATGAAATATAATATTTAAATGCCTTTGATGATTAAAAAAAGTTGGGAACATTTCATGATATGCTTTTTAACATGTTTTATTGTTTCAATTATGCTCATGAAGTTAATTCCATTTGTTTCTGAATAGTTCCACCAATTTTAGCACAGTGCTTTATACAAATAAGTCATACATATAAATGACTTGATGCTACTTTTTAAGATGTGCTGTGTCATATATTCAACTGTGTTTCTTACTGTAAAAGAAACACTGAGAAGAATATTATTTTTGTATTCATTTGCTTTATCTTAGTATTAAAACCAATCTATGTGATATTAAATTGTAGTAAGCAAAAGCATTTACTGTTAAAATGTTTTAGTTGCACTTTATATGGCTTTAGTCAGTATAATCACAATATTAACATATTCTATTGTACAGATATTCTGCTATAAATATGCTGCAAATATTTTCCATTTCAGTCATGATACAATGAATGTCCTATTTGGAACATTAAGGAAAATAATGTCCATGATACAGTGTCATACACAGTAAGCACCAAGCACTAATATGGATTGCCAATTTTCTTGTCTAATTTTTTTCTTAAATAAGTGCTTTATTCTCTCTGCCATGTATCATATGTCAGATTAATCAGATTAACACGGGTTACAGTTGAACAATGACTGATATAAAGTTAAAATCTGTGAGCTATGGATAAAAATAATTCTAAAGTATGCTGCACTGATTTAACAAAATCTATTAACTCTCCTCTTAGTAGCATTAACATTTAATTGTCATGCTATTGCATCATATCTGGCTTAGATGCTTTCCACTGAAATAGAGAACATCACATGACTGTATAAACTTCACGAAATGCAAGTTCCTGTTCCCACGTCCACTTAGGAGTATACCTTTGTTTTGTAACCTAAGAGAATAAAAGATCTACCTGTCTGTCTGTCTGTCTGTCTATCTTTGCTTCTTTGTTTTTTCCTTCTCTCTCTTTTTTTTTGTTTTCTATGCATCTATCTATCTATCTATCTATCTATCTATCTATCTATCTTTCTATCAACCTACCTATCTAGTGTGTTTACTTTTCTAAACAGGTTGTTTCTGTGGATCTGTGGTTGTCCTGGAACCCAGGCTGGCCTCAAACTCAGAGATCCTCTTGCTTCTGGCTCCCAAGTAGTGGGATTGAAGGCAAAAATTTGTATTTAAAATTATTATTATTATTATCATTATTATTATTATCATTATTATTATTTGGTCTTCTCAAAACCGGGTTTCTTTGAGAACCTCTGGCTGTCCTGAAGCTTGCTTGCTCTGTAGACCATACTGGCCTCAGTAACACAGGGACCTGCCTGTCCCTCCACCTGGGTGCTAGGATTAAAGGCTTATGCCACACTCAGCTATTAATTATAATTATAAGCCCAAGATGTATAAAATTTTTCAGATTGATTTTTATTGACATTGTAAGCGTAAAATTATTCTTTAAAATCAATTTTAAGAAATAAAGTAAAACAGTATTCTTAGTAGTAGACATAACTTCTAGCGAATGCTATTTTTTATTTCATACATCAGATATTTTTAAATTTAATGACAAATGAATAAATAACTAATAAAATATGGTGTAAGATGATTGTTCAGCTTCGAAGTACATCAGAGCCATTTCGTGTAATATTCAGGTGTCATTTTAGAGAGATAATAGACAATGTCTCCAATATTATTCCTTTTTTTTCAAACAAGAGTTTGCAATCAGTAGAATATATGATGAGGTGTAATCAAAGATTAGAACTTTTTAATTAAATGAGGCCTTTTGGAACTAGTCATTTGACATTAATTACTGTTTTAGTTGGATTCCTTTTGATTTGTAAAGGGCCCTGAGTACCACAAAAAATTATATTGCAGCACAGAAATGGTTGATAATTAAAACAAAAGCTTTACTGTATCAGCCCATCACACATCTTAAAAAGGAACACCATTTTAAATGTTAATGGCTGCTTTAGATAAACAGACAAGAGGGTTTTGAAGGAAAAATAACAGATGGCATGCCAAGCCAGTTGCTTTGGATGGACAGTTTGAAGGTGGTTAATTGTGATGATTTATAAGGTGTTTTTATATGTGCAGTCACACTTTTAGGGGCTAACTAATGGTGAAATGTATATGTGCAGTTCTAAGGGCTCCCTCCACACCCAGTGAGAATCATGAACCTAAGTCACACCATGGCTGGAGCTAGAGACCACTCATCAAATTCAATGCTAAAAAGAGATTACCTAGGAGTGTAAACAATAAATTCATTTGTGGATTCATTGAGAATAAAATGTAAGTTAAAAACGCTTTGTAAGGACTCTGGATTAAGATAATACATCTATAGTAAAACCTGCTGCTCATTTCTGTGAATAAAAGAATTTTATACAAGTGTTAAAAGGATTGAGACTGATTTTGATACCAGTGAACTAATCCTTCTTTTATGTTAAAAAAAAAACATAACCTGAGAAAAAATAATGTCATATACCAATAAAGTTTATTTTATAATAATGTGCTGCATTTATGTAAACTGTGTTTTGATACTGCAGTTACTAGCTCTACACACATGCAAATGTGGAGATTCTCTTTAGTCATGATGAAAGAGTCACATATATTCAAGTTCTGGTTGCCTTGTAATAGAAGACACGTATTTTTAGTACAATTTACCTTAGGTTCGGGTTATTGTCCCTGAACAGAATAAAACTAATTGGCCTGAAAATCGATGACATCATGCCCGTGACTTCATTATAGTGTGCACTATACACGTGAGCAAAATGGATGAACATAGACGCCATAAAAATA
This sequence comes from Arvicanthis niloticus, assembly GCF_011762505.2. NCBI lineage: Eukaryota > Metazoa > Chordata > Mammalia > Rodentia > Muridae > Arvicanthis > Arvicanthis niloticus. Next base: position 36,441,058 of record NC_047660.1, read on the forward strand.
AGCTTTAAAGACACTTGATTGTATAAACAAAAAATATTAAGCTCTGAAAAATAGAACATTTTAAAATTAATTAGGTCATTATTCAATAATCTGTAGACTCCATTTATCTAAAAAGTGCTGTCTGTAATCATACCAAAATGTCTTCTAAAGGTTTTTGAGATTATAAGGAATCAATATAATTAGAATAATTGATACAATTTATAATATAATTAATATTTAATAATAATCCCTCCCTTCCCTTTTCTATCTTCAAACACTTCCATCTAACCCTCCCACTCTCCAAATTCATGGCCTGACCTCTTTTACAATACTTATTATTAATTCATGCATATAATACAGATTCATACACACATTCCCCCCCCCCATATAATTACAGATTCCTAAATTTAGCTTGTTCAATCCATATGTTAGTTGTATATATATTTTCAGGGCTGTCCATTTGGTGCTAGACAACTAATTGGTATGCTTGTTCTGTCTTTCCTCCATTGTCTGAAGTTATTTGTGTAAGGATGAGGCTTCAAGCGTAGTTTTTCTTATGGTTTGGCATACTGGTGCCTTGGCATACTGGTGCAATCTTTACTCATTGGGTGGTTTTGTTGTTAAAACATTAGGAGTTTAGCTTCTGATGTTACTTAGAAACACAACCTCACAGCAAATTTCTTGGCCAACTGCACCCTATCTTTTTTCCCTAATCCTTAGGTGCCAGAGTGGTTTTGGGTTTTTTTTGTTTGTTTGTTTTTTGTTTTCTGATATATATATATATATATATATATATATATATATATATATATATTCATTAGGAATAGGCTCCATAACTTTATATTTTGTTTGATTTTTGTTTTTTTGTTTATTTTGTTTCATAGTGGTTTTCATATGTTGCAATGAGAAAATTCTTTGATGATAGATGAATACTATCTTTATCTGTGGGTACCAACTCTAATTGGACTTATGAAGAGGGAGACCTCCTGGTACTGGAGGCCAATTACTCATTGTTAGTAAAGTTAATTTTTAAAATTAAAAGAGAATTTATAACAACTAATTTACTAAGCCATAAAACCATCTATAAACATTTTTTAATTCAAAATGTCTTTTTGAAATTTATTTTATTTTTGTCTTTTCCAAAAATGTACTTAAAAGTAATTTGCAGAAATAGCTGTAAAGACTTAACTTATATTGGTAACTGAGACTATTTTAATTCTATTTAACACAAAATTTTAAAAGTAGGATTGTCATGTCTCTAGACATTTTTGAATTTATAACTTTTATAGGAAGTATATCAAACTTGTCTTTTATGGTATTTTCATATGCAATGATCTCTTTTTATGAAAATATCTAATTAGTTGTTCATTATAGTGAATAGATGGAGATGATTTTTGTACATTTAGCCTTGTAAGTATAGACAAGGGTTTGATTTATTTCCTCGGTATTCATCTGTGAATTCAATCAGCATCTTTACATATCCACTTTTACCACAGTACTTCATATCCAAGCTGTTAGAGTCAATTTAATTTTTATCTAGCATTGGAATCAATGATGTAACCCCTTTCTCTATGCCAGTCTCTCATTAATGCATAACATAAGTGACTGGAAAAATCAAGTCTATAATGCTTGAGTCACAAAAGAATTCCACACCGCCATTGGATTTCATACAGATCTCCATGTGAAAGGAGTATTTTTTATCATTTATCTCTGTGTTTTATTTGTCTAGCTTTTCTCTCTAGAGTCTTCATGATTCACTCAGCACCACGTATAAAAGTCCCTCCCCCCCCAAACATTGTTTTAGTATTAATGTCCCTTAAGATCACAGCTCCTTGTTCCAGTCAGTGACTATTTTCAGGATTTTTATATTCTTATTCTAATCTAGTAGAAGAGTTTGTGTATATCCCTAAGGGCATCTTTGCTTGTTATGATTTTGTTATTTTCTTTTTTTTTTTAATTTAGAAATTGCGTAGTCATAGGATTGGGTATCAATTTGAGAAAGGGTGTACGTTTGATCCGTTAATTTTGTTTTTCAACCAGATCTGGAGTCTATTATTACAGATGCTTGTTACATTGAATTTTCATGCTAATATTATGTGAAGTCGAAAGACCTATCTTGAATGTAGACAATTGCTTCCAGTGGGAGCCCAGATAAAGGAGAAGACAATATTTTTTGCTTATTGCTTGTTTAATTTCACTCTCACTGAAAAGTTCATGTACCCTGTTACTGACCCTGCTGTATGCTTTAATATTCAGAACCGGTTTAAAGTTCCAATTGGGTTTGAAGGCTAGTGCCTTTCCTTGCCTTCAGTTCCAGATTGTGCCTGATGAAACAGCAAGCCTTTAGACTGAGAAACTACTGGATTCCTGGGCTCTTTGCTATGAGTAAGCCATTGTTAGAGCACCCGTGTTGTAAGTTTGTAAGGCAATCTAACATACCACTTTGAAATAAATATCCATTCTATTGTTTCCCCCCCTAGGAAGAGTCGATGCTAATACAGATTGTAGCAGACAAAGAAGAAAAAATTAAACTCTCTGTAATGTCTGTTCAGTATATATGTAGACTCTGGATACTGATTTGTAGATAATTTAGGGTTTAGTCTTTGGATGAGAACTTTTCTTGGTAAAAGTGAATGATTTTCTAGAGTTCTTGAGAGCAACCTGATATAGATAGGCAAAAACAAGGAACTATGGACAGTAGTTGATTTCATGCCCATAGCAGCCTTAGCTTGGGAGAGGGTCCTGAGGAAAAGACGTTTGTTTCAGAGCACTCAGAATCGTTGATGAATGTATGCTGAAAGCTGTGTTCTGCTTTGCTCACAACAGCTCTGTCTCACAGACCAAAGCTCACTCTTTTATTTTGCATAAGCTACTTCCTCAGAAATTGCATATTAATTCAACCATTTACACCAGGTTCTCTTTTGATTTTCTCACAAATTAGCATTTTATGTCTTTAGCCCCTTGACTCTACAGACTAGCCAGGTGGGTGGAACTGCTGAGTTCTGCTGCTTGTTGGAGCCCCATTGTTTTTTTTTTGTTTGTTTGTTTGTTTTTGTTTTTGTTTTTTTTTTTGTTTTGTTTTGTTTTTGTTTTTGTTTTTTTGATTATCACCAGCTTTTGTTTTCCAACTCCATTACTGTCTAAGCTTGTCTGTCCTGGAACTGCTCTGTAGATGGACCTTTAACTCAGAAATCTGCATGGGTCGGACTCCTCACTCCTATGATTAAATACATGTATCTCCAAGCCTGGACCTAAGCTTTCTTCAGTTAGAATTTGCTCCTTCCCAAGCTGGCCTTGAAAACAGAGAGCTGATTGCCTTTATCCCCTGGCATTAAAGGTGTTTACCACCATGCTTCTGCCTAAGCTTTTCAGGGCCACTATTCCACAAGATCAGGATCAAAAGCCTGTGTCTTCCAGACTCAAGACCTGGATCACAAGTGTGCTCTTGTTTCCAGATTGTACTTTATTCTAGATTAAAAATCCAAACTATCCTTGTTCAACTGCAAATATAAACAGTAAGCTTAGCTGGGCAAGATCTTGCCCTGAGATCACTACTCCCTAAATCTCTTTATTTCATTCCTTAATATCAGCTGCCTCTGTTCTTTCAGGTTCTTCAAGCCCATCATACAATTCATATTACATTTGTATCATTTACAGAGTTGAGAAATCCACTAAAAAATGTTCTTACATTGATTTATATGTTCTTGAGCCGATGTTTTCAGAGTTCTTTCCCACAGCCTCCAGGACTGTCCTGAAGGTCACAGCATTACCATTTTGCTGAAGAACACCAGACAAATTCTTGCTTCCTAGAATTGTGCTGTTTCAGATTATCATGGAGTCATTAAATTTGGCTGAGAGAAAATTTCTGAATGAGAAACATAAAGTAAAACTTTTACATTACTGTACAAATAAGCCTTATGCCTACAGCAACTGTCAGCACTTGATAAGATCCATGCCCTGCTGGCTTTGCTCCAGGGGCAGGAACCACTGTGTTAAAATGTTCCTTCATTGGTCAGGCCAGGCCTGGCAATTTCAATGGCAAACTTTATGGCTCCTAAGTTCTCTTCCTTACACAGTGAAATTAGGGAGTCTTGAAAGCTTCACACTTTATTCTACTTTGTTAACTTTCAATGAAGAAAAATAAAAGAGAAAAATAATAAAATTTTATTTCTTTAATCTAATTTTGCATTCTTGAATTTGAAACTATATTTTGGAGAACTCAGGAAAGGCAAATTAGAGACTACTATAAGCATAAAATAGAATATACTTATAATGAAAGAGTTAAAATTACCCTTCACAGGTTACACTGTGCTTAACAAAGTAAAGATACATTACTGCTTTATTCAATATGCTTTTAAATTCAGAAATATATCACATTAAGTTCAATTAAACACCAAATCAATAATTATCATAAAATTTTGGTTATAATAAAAATAACTAAGCCACACTTTCCCTAGATAATATACTTAGGAACCTTAAAAATTAAAACAGCATTGGTATTCTTTGCCTTGCTTATTTCTGTAGAGAGCCTATCAGTTAAAATGATGAATTTTAACCTTTTCTACTTCTCCCAGACAAGATGTAATTCATATTCTTCAGGCTTTTTGGAGCTGGCTCCTCATACTGATGAAGAAATTATTGTTTTTGTAATGTTTACTAAGGTGGAGTTACTGAACCTTCCTCAAGGACGTTTACTTTATTTTTAATATGCAAAACTCTGAGAATCTTTGGAAAAAAACTGGTGAGAAGGAAAATACATTAAATTACAGAGCTGATTGTGTAGTTTAATGAATTTGAATTAAGTCATAATATATTATATTCAATACAATGCATGTGATGAATAGGAAATAAAAAGGTCATGGTGTCTATGAATAGTAGGATCACGAACTTGAATACTAATGGATCAAAATGTCCTGCATAAAATTGTCTTTTTTGCTCTGTGTCCCAATTTTGTTCTTTTCAAAGAGATTATTCTCAAGACTATTCAATAAATTCTATTTATTCAACTGACTTTTTAGTCTTCTGTGTCTCCAAGAAAGTGCAGCATTATGCTATATGTTGAAATCTGCTATTTTCAGAAATAATTAGTTAAATAATAATGTTCTGAACATTAATTATCTGGAAATACACACAAAAGCCTGTAATTAAGAACAGCTTCTTGACTCTTTTTTTTTCTTTTACAGTGACAGGCATTGAAAGATACTTCTTAGAAAATGTTGACTCATTTGGAATGAAGTACCCTATGAGGTGACTGTCTATGAACAAAGATATGTGTACACTTTGTATTCTGAAGTGAGTCCCTATGACTTTTAGTCACTTCTGGTCTAAGAGGTTGAGGAAGACATATTCCTACTGTCTTTGGATATTAGTGCCCCTGTATATGCTTTTGTGTTTGAATGATTGGTCCCCAGCTTCTGACAGTGGTTAGAAGACTTGTGGAAGTTTTAGGAGCTAAAATTTTACTGAAGAGGATCTCTATGGTGGATTTAAATAAATTAAATAAATTAAATAAATTAAATAAATTATTTAAATAAATAAATAAATAAATAAATAAATAAATAAATTTATAGAATGTACCCACTTTCTATTTACTAGTGCTTCTTGACTATGGATGTAGCCTGATCAGCAGTCTCTCTTTTCTGCTGCCACTTGCATCTCGTAATAGACTGTCTCTTCTCTAGTTTTTTATAGATTAATCCTTATTTCTTTCAAGTTGTTCCTTGTCAGACATTTTGTCACAACAATAAAAACAGTAACAGATAAAACCTTTAAAAAAAATCTCTGCCCTAGGGTTTGAGTGTATGTTATATATTTTCATTGAACCAATTGATGCTCTTTGTACTACTTTTTAAAATCATCCTATTACCTCTATTACACTGTATTATTAGTCATAAAAATATAAATGTTGTTTAAAAATAACCATAATCATAAGACATAAATCATAAATCAAATATGACTTACCAATGCAGATTATCACTACCAAAAATCAGTAGAAAAATTTTAAAACATTCTAACTTTAATATTAAAATATTCACTATTTATGGTCAAGAGCATGAAAAGAGCCATGATTGAAAAACAGGATCAAAGACCTTTTTCTCCTTGCTATTGGCAAAATATGTTCATTAATTTTACAAATGAACATAAAATTTTCAATAAAATTTCTTCTCATGGTGTAAACATTAACTTTCATAAGAAGTATTTATAATAACTTATATTAGAACATCATTAAAATTTGATCTCAATCATTTTGTCACAGATGTTTCAGAGCTAGTGATTCAAGAGAAGGCCCATTTAAAATTCTAATAGTCTTCAGGAAGTTCTTAGTGGGCCAAGAGTCTGTTTAGCTACACCAGGCAAACTTCTGTTCTTTACTCATTGCACTTAAGAATGTCTGTCCTTAATATGCTAACATGCAAATGGCAGGTATAAGAGATTATTACAATGTATTTTTGTTTACATATTTGGAACTTTGTAAATAGTATAGCTTAGGATTTGAATGCCTTGAGAATTCCTGTAGGACCCCATCCTTAATTGTGTCATGATTCTTCTCATTATATAAATAACAGTATGTAGGATGTCGGAGAAATGACTCAGTAGATGAAATGCATATTGTAAAAGTATGAGGACTTGAATTCAGATCCCAAGCAGCCACTTGAGAAGTAAATATGGTGGTGTGCATTTGAAACTTCAGCTTTACTCAGGAGGGTAGGAGACTGTAGAGACAGGTGGATGCCAGGGTCTCACTAACCAGCTGGCTTATATTGCTAATTGTTGTGTTCTAGTTACATAACGAACAATGCCCCCAATGTGAGTGGGGTAGAAATAGAGGAAGATATGCAGAGGCAATCTCTGTTGTATAGAAAACATAAATAACAGAGAGAGAGAGAGAGAGAGAGAGAGAGAGAGAGAGAGAGAGAGAGAGAGAGAGAGAGAGGAGAGAAGAGAGAGAATTCTAAAGTAAGATGTTTGCCTCTTAACCACCTGTTCATATCTTCTCTTAGGTAAGGTGTAGGTGTCGTAGAGAAAAAGAAGTTGTGAATAAATTCTGCCTTTCATTAAAACTTTCCAGCAGATATTGTTGAAAGTTTATATATTATGTGTGATATTTTACATCATTCTGTTTTTTTATCTTACTGAATATTTTGGAATTTGTGAATAAAAGAGATATCTGTATCATGTTTTTTTTCAGCATGGAAATTTGGCTTGAGCATCAAGAATTTATTTATTACTTTACCAATGTAGATCTTGCATTTAGAGTGATTGTAACAAGTATAAATTAACGTTAGAGGGCTGTTGTCATAATGTCTCAGGAGAAATATGTACATCTCACCAGCTTTTGTTTCTCTAAGAGTGAGAGTGATGAGGAATCAGAAGGAAAAATAAACCCTGATCAGATTATATACTGCATTTGGCATTTCTTTCTGAACCTGAACTAAGCACTGGCATTTCTTAAACATGCTTTATATTTTCTATCTTAGTTAACATGCCTTCAGGATGTCACCAGGACCTGTCAAGGGGGTCAAGTGTCAAAGCACATTAGTGCTTTGATAAGCACGTTCTTAGATGATATCTCTTCAGATCTCTTTAAAACCCACTGTAAAACATCTCTACAAATTCTGTAGAGATTCTTTACTGTTATAGAACAATTATTCTTTCTTAGGCAAGATAAATAATACAATTATAATTGTTTATTATACATATTTTACACTACAGTTTTTATTAATGTTTTATTTGACTTTTCTTTATCCCCAAACATAAGTTTTGGGATACAAAGATGATAATTGCATTCCTGTGTGTACTACAGTATCTATCAGACTGTCGTGCAAAGAGTATTCAATAAGAATACAATTTGAGTGCCCTACACTTTTGCACCAGTTCTACCTGTTAGTTAGAATGTTGAGTGAAACTTGTGACTCTGTAGTTGTTTCAATGTCTAATACATAGATGAAAAGATCTATAAAGTCATCCCAGGTAGCAGGGATAGTTCCAAGTTTGTTGGAATTGAGCCAAAACTGGATTAGTGAGAAAATACTTAATAATTTGTGTAAGTTATGATCATATAAATTGAGAAAGGTAAAAATGTTTATTTCTTCATTTATGAATCATCACAGAATGAATGGCACCAAATAAATAAAAATATTAATGATACGTAAAATACATGCTAGTGTTATGAATTTAAACTAATCTGCTAAACTAATATATGTCACTTATTTTTTAAATGATATATCCTAGTATATAAATTGATATCCTAAAATTGTTAATACTAAGGTACTTCAAATTAAGTATCTTAAGATATGCCATGGTAATCATTAGCATAATCTGTATGAATAACAAATAAAATGATGATACTGCAGTTTTTTCTAAAGTAATAATTCATTATTTATGAATGTGTAAGTGTTATTCATGGCAGCCCCTATCAACACTGAGAGCTAATTTAGTGTACATGGAAGAACAGTTTAAATATTAACCAAGCCATCAATCATTCTCTCATCCTAGTTAATAAGACTTTTTTGAAATTTCTTTCCTATCTTCTGAAAAAAAAATGCACACAGTCAAATTGGAATTTAAAAAAACTGAATCAAACTGTTCTCTGAATTCCATAATTTTTATATATACAAAGGTTACAACTACTGAGCATAATAGTCAATCTAATTTCAACTTCATTTATTCAATGTCAAACTTATAAAGCTATTTTAAGTTTTAGGTTTTGGTCATGATCAGTTTTTACCATCATCAGTATAGATATTTTAAGGCATATGATTATAGTTTATAGACTGGCAGGTTTATTTCTGGACTAACAGAGAAAAGGTTATTGTTTTTTAATACGAATATTGACATATACTTGTAATTTTATCTGCTTTATGATTTATCTAATGAATTTACAGCAGTAGTTTAATTCTTCATGGTACTGTACTACAAGCAACCACAATAAAATATGAACTTCATTCATAATTCAAGAAAATCTTGTTTTTTTTAACCTAAAGAGAATAATTTTAGAGACTTGTATTTGCTTCATACAGAAAACGAAGACTATATCACATAAACTTTACCATGTATTCTTTCTATATATGAATAGTCTATTTTAAGTAAATTAACCTAGATAGCTTTATTTACTTAACTGAAACTAGTTAGTCCCAAATAATGAGGACATCTGTAATAATGAAAAAGTGCCATAGAACATGCTAAAAATGTTGCTCAGGAAATCCTTTTATATTTATTAAATAAAAAATAGCCTTGATTTGGACTTAGGAGGATGACCAAACAAAAAAATCCATCCCATGTGCCTACAGATAAGTTCTAGGCTCCTGTCAATGTCTGCATGCAACAGAAGATGCCTAGTTAAGTCATTAAATAACTTTAATTAAGATATCTGAGTCAACCTGGGTCACCCATCTCTCACCCATTTGCAGAAAATAGACAGAGGATATATTGTACTTAGATTTTAAACTACAAACTACTTCTCAAGTTAATGATATACAAGACATAGAAAGTGTTAAAAGCTAGTTTAAGAACCAGGAGAAGGACTAGTATCTTCTATGGATAACACAAAATGTAAATTTGAGGACTGTTTTTCTCTCTCTCTCTCTCTCTCTCTCTCTCTCTCTCTCTCTCTCTCTCTCTCTTTCTTTCTCTCTTTCTTTCATGTGTATGGATCTTAATTTTTCTTCAATAATTTATTTTCTATTTATTTTCTGTCACCATTACAGCCCCCTCACTCCTCTCTTCCCAGTTCCACCCTTACAAATCCCTTCCCCCATCTTCCCCCACCATACTCCTTACAGAAGTGGAAATGCCCTGGGGTGCCACCCCAATCTGGAGACAGAGAGATGGTTAGGATCAAAACCAAAAATATAAGAGGGCTGTTTTTCTTTTTTCTTTTTCTTTTTTAAACTATTTTTATTAGATATTTTATTTACACTTCAGATGGCATCCCCTATCCCCATTCCCCACCCCCACCCCCTTAGGAAACCCATATCCCATGCCCCCTTTTCCTTTTTGCATTTATACATTTTTTAAAAGAATGTTAATCATAGCCTTTATAAGTTTGGAATTGTTCAATCAGAGGTGTAACCCACTGACCGACCTAGATATAACAACTATCTTTGACTGGTGGAGATACATGAATATCTGCCTCCCTGTCTCCCCCCTCTTTCTCTCTTTCATCACCTAGCTTCTCCTCTCCTTCTTCTTCTCCTCTTTTTACTCCTTTTCTTCCTCTCAGTACTCCTCCTACCTTAGCTCCTCCTACACATCACCCTTCCTGTTAAAATGAAACTTTTCTCTCAAAATACAATTAGAGCATAATTATGCCAATTTGTACCAGTGAGGTACAGGATAGTCCTAATACCCAGTCCATCCTTTTGTTGACTAACCAGCTCCTCTGTCATCTATTCTAACTAGAACATTTAGTTCTGAACCTGGCTTTAGGATGAATGTCAGCTGACGACCATCCACTCAAATCTTTTCTCTTAAGGTCAATAGCTATATGTTTTCAACCCCATCAGAAATCCAGAATGACTGAGTTAACTATAATTGTGGGAAGCACAAATCATAGTTTCTAAAACTTAGCCAATTTATAGAGACCTCTGACCACCTGGACACTCGCTCTACTTCAAAACGTTGGAGCATCTGTTCTTCTGCCTTCTGGTCCAGGATCTCATGACAGACCTTAGTGCTGCAGAATTATTAAGGGCTGATTACTCTGTCTAGGCAGATATAATCAGTCGACTATTCTACAAGTGTGTCCTTTTCTGGACAGTAATTTGTCTGTAGAAGGAAAGTGGCAATTCTTGCCTAGTGGCTGTCTCACCACAACTGGAGTAACTCCAAGGATGCTCAATTTCTTCTTAGAATTTAATATAGGAAGCTGTCCGGAGCAGACAGGTCTCTAATGAAAATGAACATTAATACTGAAATGTTTGTCATGTCAATTCTAAGGATTTCTGATGTTTTGAAAACCAGCTATCCATGTAAGGTAATCTGGACTGTTGCCTGTTAACTCCACTCAGCTATTTCTACATAAAACATAGAGAATACCCTTATAATAAACTCCAAGTCATGAATTTGCTATAGTCCCTTAACTCACAGGCTGACCATCTCAAATCAGTTAAAAAGAGTTAAAGAAGGCCTGGGTCTAAGCTTTGTATTCCTAAATGTGTTATACTGGTACAATGCCTATGAGAGTAACAATATTTGTTTCACTCTTATATCATTAAGAAGCTCATGCCAATGAAAACCTTAAAATTTGTAAACAAAGTAAATTGGTGCCATTTAAGAATTTATATCTTCATCTTGATATTAATTATACAGATTTCTACTAATAGGTTATGGCTATGCAATAAACCCTAGCTAATCCTCTCTATTCCGACAAAACCACTACTTTTCCCTAGAGAGACAGCCCAACATTTACCACCTTAGTCCCCTAGCCCAGGGAATAGGGGCGCTGACTCTTCATTAGCTTCTTCAAGCTGATTATGGGCGTTGAGATATTAGAAGAGGAGTGGGGGGGAGAGCAAATTGACAATCCTCTGATGCTGTGTCTTCGCTGCCTCCAGAAGGAATTCACGGACCTCAGAGGTTTGAGCAGGTCTGCCCAGCTTGCTTGTTGAGTAGATACACCAAAGCTGATCATTCTGCAATATACAATTCCGCAGGCCTCAGACTGGAGGAGGGGCAAGCCGAGGGCTGTTTTTCTTAGTAATGGTTTCCACTGAAGTTCCTCAGTCAAAGAGTTAAGTTTTGTTTGCCTGGTGACCGTGCTGTAGTCACAGGCATTTTGCTGAGAAGTTTCATACCCTCACGAATGACCTTAATTGTCTACTATACATATTATGAATAAGGTCTCTCCTGGATACAGAAACGGGCAGACCACGGGGGATAGCAAGCACACCTGACATATTAAATTGCAATGAGACTAGGCACTTCCTTACATGTTAAAACTGGAAGAGGCAACCCAATGGGAGGAAAAGGGTTCCAAAAACAGGCAAAACCATCAGAGAAAGCCTTTGCTTTAACTGTTAGGAGTCCAACAAGAAGACAAAGCTACACAATTGTAGCATCTCTGCAGATCTATGGGGACTCCCTAATAGTTGATTTCATCTCTGTGAACCTAGATTCTGTGGGTTTTCTTGTGGTAGCATTGACTTCTCTGGCTCCTTCAAACCTTCCTTCCCATCTTCCCCAGAATTCCTCATGTTTGACTGTGGATCTCTTCATCTGTTTCCATCAGTTGCTAGGTGCAGCTCAAGAAATATTTTTAATTAATTAAACTTAGAATAAATTTTCATATAGAAGAAATAAGGCAAAATAACAGGAATTAAAGATAATTTGACACAGTGTCTTTAGTAGCTTCATTTCTTTTCTTTAGAGCTAATCTTGATAGCTTGATCTTCAATAACTCATAAATGCAATACTAAAAATTCCACTCACAGGTTTTATAATTTTACAATATATCTGTAAAGGGGTATTGAACTGTCTATATCTACAGTGCTGAATTCAATATTATAGATAGTATAAGCAAACCAAAATCACTTTACATTCCTTTGCAAAAACAAAATTGTTGAGTTTCTTCAAAATTGTTGACATTATTTAAATCAGGAGATACTTAAGACTCCTGTATCTTTAAAAAATTCAAACAATACTTTCTAAGTTTAATTTATTATTTTCATATATTTAGATGTAGTAATTCCAGAAAATATTTAACATGTCTGTTCTTTTAATTACATATTCACTGAGTACATTGTTTTTATATGTTCATTATGTAGCCTTTAAAAAACCAAACCTGCAGGCAATTTTATTCTTATACACTTTCATTCATTTGAAATTGCTTTCTTTATAAATGAGAAGCCTCTTCATTATCAAGTCTTCCTCTTCTATTTTTCCTTCTTGCCCCATTTCTCCAAAGCCTAAAGCAGATCAAACTGGCCATGCTTAGGAAGAAATTTGTAGAGAATGCTCTGTTTGTTTACTCAGTAAATCATTTGGGGCACAGGATCTTAATTACTTTTAATTTTTCAAATTTAATGCAAATATTCAAGTTGTGAAATTTATATTTTATTTCACTAGACAGCTTTTAATTAATATATTTTGAAAAAGATTTATCTCTAGTAGGAGTATTTTGCAAAGGGGTAGAAGTTTAAATGATGGCAAGATAAGCTTTCTTATTTAAGGAATTCAAAAGAGGGTGAAAGTAAAAAAGTACAGTCACAATGTTCACCTAATATTGCATCGAGTTCAAAGCCAATTTATCACAAAGTAATCTGAACATTGTGCTATCCTTTGGTTGTTCTTTATTTATTTCCAGTTCTGTTTGCAAATATGCACTTCTAGAACTGTCAGCAGCAGGCATTCCCTTCTTATCCACTCCTTAAAACCCTTGACAAAAAGAGGATTCCGTCAGATAAAATAAATGTATGAAAACCCAAGAAAACCCACAACTTTCTAACAGCTATGCAGTGCCACATTCATTTCAAAGCATCCTTTCTCCCACTCAGTGAAACTTGCAGTTGAGTTTAACATGCCCAAACCCTGTGACTGCCAGAGGCATTAGGATTGTACTACTGAAAATACATTCAGAATCCTCAGGGGGTCTAATATAGGGTGAGTTCCCTGGTGGTTGATTAATACTGTGTCTACTATAATACTGCTGTGCCTTCATGGTGTTTATCCTAGCCATTCGACATACAGCAGTGCAGAATCAGCACTGAAAGTCTGCTTTGAGTCAGTACATCCACTTTACAACAGTGACAGTCACAGAGCTTCTTAAGATCCAGCGTCAGCAGACTACAGGGCACGATAGCATTTGTACATAAATGAGATCATTTGGATTTTCAGTTCTTAGCCAATTTTTGTTGTTGTTGTTCTTTTGTTGTTTTGAGGTGTTTGAATATTCGATATGTTTTTGATAACTACTAACTGCAGTGCCAGCCGTATAACCATTTATCTTGAGAATTATGATTTCCCTCTTGTAGTTAAAGTACAAATTGTTATTGTAGCATTTCTTTAAAAGAGATTTCATCTACATTGTGTTCCAGAAATAAAATTTAATAAAGATAAACTACAGCACATATACTGTGGTCTTTGACATTTGCACATAACTGAGAGCAAATATTTTATAGGCTCTTCAGTGTTCTTAAATCTAGGAGCAGGAAACAAAAAGTTATTAATATACCTTTTTCTCAAGAAGATACTGTAAACTTATTTTAGCCCAAGAGCTTCGTGTGTAGTATGATTTGTTTTGTATCTGGTACAACCGTTCATCTGTGTTTGCCTTTATACTTCATTTCAGTCCATTTGTTTGAAGGAAAGGAGAGCTTCCATAAAGTAGGGGCAGGCTTGGGGCACATTCTAAAGTAATGGTTCTGTACTGCCATTAATTTTCACAGTATTTCCCTTTTCATAATGGTTGATTCTTTTGACCTCTTGGTTGCAAAATGAAGGTCATGCTTTTCAAGAGTGAATTCAAGAATTTATATTTTAACGGATTAGTTGGTCTTGTAAATATAGCGTGGATGATTCCCTATGCAATTTAGGACAGGAAAAGGTCTAATTCTATACCTATTTTTGGACAGACTCTAACTGCACAAACTTAAAACCTGGGAGACAGACTCTGTATCCCTAAGGTACCTGAGAAATTAATCAGAGAATTAAAACAAAAATAGTTATAACAAGTGATATTTACTTAGCACTATTAGTCACCAATATTCTTTTCTCATGCAATAACTTATTCAAATAAAGATCTCTCTCTCCCTCTCTGTCTCTCTGTCTCTGTCTCTCTCTCACACACACACACAATCAACTTTTAGTGATGAATAGTAAAAGATAAAATTACTACTGGTGGAGAACCTTGGTTTGAATCCAGTCTTCTAAGGTTAACTATGACAGTAGAAACTGCACCATGGAGATGTTATACTGTATAAGGAAAAATCAAAACCTTTCAGACTGATTGTTTTCATGTTGCAAAAGTTACCTGCTTTTTCATTATTGAAAAGTAGAAGTCAGCTAAACTTTAACTAGAGTAGTACGTAAGGAGATTTGCCTCTGTAGCAGATATATGCACCACTTTTAGTTTTGTAAAACACATAACTAAAATAGATTGTTAATGTTTTCATCATAGGTTCTCTTCTGGCTGCATTAATCTCTTCTTTTCTGTGGAATATATTTTTATTGAAAATAGATAATATAATATATTCTGATGATGATTTCTCCTCTTCCCAACTCCAACTAGATCTTCCACATACCCTTACCTACCCAAATTTATACACTTTTTCTCTTGATTAAGATATAAACTGTTATGCAAATGCAATAATAATAAAATAAAATTAGATAAAATTTAAAAAAAAAACACTGAAATAGGACACAAGAAACAAGTAAGCAGAAGAAGTGAAGCTAATGATAGAGCTCAAGAAATACATCTCGACAGAGAGACACAAGTGCTCACATGCAGAAATGTCATAGAATCATGAAACCAGAAACCACATTATATTTGCAAATGATCTGGATGATAAAAAATTAAAGAATTAAAAAAAGCGCAGGCAAAGTATTCTAGACAAAATGCCTCCAAATATTCCATTGAATTTATTTTTTCTAATTTACTACTACTGTGCATAGAGTCTAGTCTTTTTTTTTTATTGGATATTTTATTTACATTTCAGATGCCACCCTCTTTCCCCATTTCCCCTCCCTAGAAAACCCCTATCCCATGCCCCCTTTTCCTTTTTGCTTTTATACAAATTTTTTTATAATGTTAATAAGAGGCTTTATTAGTTTCGTAATGCTCAATCAGAAGCGTAACCCAATACTCAACCTAGATATATAAACTATCTTTGACTGGTGGAGACACGTGAACATCTGCCTTCATGCCCCCTCTGTTTCTCTCTCTTTCTCTCTCTCTCATCACCTAGGTTCTCCTCTCCATCATCTTCTGCTCTCCTTACTCCATCTCTTCCTCTTAGCTCCTTCCTCCTTAGCTCCTCCTACATATCACCCTTCCTGTTAAAATAAAACTTTTTTCTCAAATAATAATCTTATTTTGAGAGTCTAGTCTTAAGAAAGAATAGTTTGTATATTCAGTGAGACTCCTTTGGGGGGAAAAAACCCCTAATCTTTCATTGCAATTTAAGATTGCTTCTGAGTTAGGGATGCAGACTTGAGCTCAGCTCCCTTCCAGAGTACTGGGTCCCCTTTAGGTCCCTGTCTGTTCAGGTCCTGTGCATGCGGCCACAATCTCTGTAAGTTTGTATGTGCCTCTGCCTTGTATTTAGAAACACTTGTTTCATTGGTCTCATCTTGACTCTTAACTTTTTGTTTCCTTTCCTGCAGAAATCGCTCGATAAATTGTTCCAAGGTTTCTTCGTACATGTTGGCTAGTTGTTGATATCTGTATTAATTCCTATCTACTGCAGGAGGAAGCTTCTCTGATGATTGTAGAGTAAGATGCTGTCCTGTGGGTATAACAGAATGTCCTTTAGGAGTCTCTTTATTGCTGAGTTCCTTTAGCTTGGGTTCTTGGCTGCCTGAGCTCTTCCAGGGGTGGGTTCCATTTCATTGAGTGGATCTTAAATGCAATCCGCGTTGGTTGGTTATTCCTGCAAGCTTTGTGCAGCTATTGCATTAGCTTATCTTGCAGACAGATCACATGGTAGATACAAGCAAGAGTTTGTAGTAGGCTTGTTGTTTACCTTTCTCTTTTAGAACTAGAATCTTCATTTGTTGACAACTCTATTTCCTGCTTTAGGCATTTTGTTCTTTGTACTTTTTTATTTTTACTTTTACTTTTGCTTTTATTTAATATAGGCTCATGTTTTCATAGGCCAATATTTAGGTGTCCTTTGCAAGCAGAATCATATAGTAATATAATGAGATTACTCATATGTGCAAAGAAAATGGAGTTTTTCCACCTGGCATATTGACAGGTTCAAACTTATAAGCTCCTTTACCTGATAGGTAATTAAATTTTATTTTACTTTTAAAATATAGTTTTATATCACTTAAATAACTTACTTTGCATAGATAGAAAATACATGTATCTATATAATTTGTTATTTCTACAGAAATTGATCAGCCTTTTTCTATAGATACACATTTTCACATTGTTGACACCCCTGTGGAAGTGTTTTACAATATGGAGACAGGCTTTACTCTCCCCAGTGTTTACTCTCCCCAGTAGCTAGTACTTCTTCTCTGTTACTTCTTAGTTTGCTTAGGTTCCTACGGTGCTTATTGACATAGCAGAATCTAGTGGTCACTAATGGACTCCAAAGATTTCTGTCATGTATGTTATCCAAACTCTTTGATTTGTCTGCTTGTCATACAGCCACTACTTATTTTTCTCTTAATTTTTTCAACTGTCAGAATACTTGTATATATTTATTTTAAGCAAAGTATTTTTCAGTGTTTCAACACATGATGATGATGATGATAATGACACCAGAGATCTATTACTTTAATAGTTATCATGCACGCCAAGTTACACAATCCTACGATATGTTGCAACTGTGATTTTAATTTGAAACCAACTCTGCTGGCAAGAGAGAAAGAAAAATAAGTAAACCATGAAATTTTAAACTACTATTAATTTGCATTTCCCTGAAGGCAAAGAATACTGAACATTTTGAAAGTGTCTTCTAGTCATTTGTATTCCTTGTTCTAGAAAACTGTGTTTACTTAGTCTAGATGCTCAGCCCAGGGGATGACACTTCCCCTCTTTAAAAGCATGTTTTCTCCCCTTAAGCAGTTCCCCCTTGAAATGCCTTTATAGATACACCCAGAGGTGTGCCTCAGTCTCTTAAGTCATTCTACATCTAGTCAGGTTATAAATACTACAAGAAGGGAGAAAAGTACTTGTATTCAGGATGATGAGAGAAGTCTAGAAGAAACATACCTTTCTACACTGGCTTCTCCATGTCAGATTCTATTGTCTTAAATCCTTGCCACTCCCTCCTCCATATTAGATTCTAGTTTATAGACCCCTGGTAAAATTGAGTTCTTTTCTTTTAAGTCACTAAGTCTATCATATTCTGTTATGAGAGTCTCAGGATATAGGGCAATATTTTTAAAATGTTATAACAGACATAAGGGCAATTGCCTTTTTAGAAATAAATTCTGTCTCCAAGATTCCAGTTTTTCAGTGTCTACAATGAACTATATGCATGATGATTTAGAACTACTCCTTATACAAATAACACTAACATATGAGATCATTATATGTCTTAAAACAAAGGCTTTCTCAGTAAGATATTAATTATAACTGACATATGCCTGTGTCTCAAGCATTTCACTGATAATATTATATATTTCAGGAATTTAATAGAGTGGAATATGCATGTGCACAATTGTCTACTTTGATGTTCATTCATAATTCAGTAACAGTTTGTTAATGCAAGAAGTTAAACATTAAAACTGTCAACAGTATAATTTATGTTTTCTTGTCTAATAACACTTTGTTCTTTAATAACTATATTCATTAACATTTAAAATTTCATCTATTATTTTTACATGTTTAATAATTTTCATGAAGCTATGCCCTTAACATACTTTGTTGGATGATGGTGCCTTCTTTATAATATTGAAATGCAAAACATATATACTTTCTGTTTCTTATATTTAAATGAATTTTCACTTTGTCACAGGAAATTGTTAAATAATTAAAAACACTTTGTAAAAATATAAATCTTAAATTGGTAGATCACTTTTTTCCCATTATAGTGTTTTCCATAAAATATGAGGGACAATTTAAGCAAAACCCAGTTTAAAAACAATAGTATAACTTTGAGAAAGTTATCTCTGTGATGATAGTGTATGCTCAGCAAATTAGAAACACAAATATTGCAGTGTGTTCAGGATAAGGGATGTACCCAAGAATCAATGGGGGTGACCTTAGCTGTGACTCATTACACTGGGGAAGTAGAACCTAAGGAGGTCACTTCCTATAGCCATAGAGGAATCCTAGTGGAGCAATAGACGCCCCAACACATCCAAAAATCTTTCAACCCTAAACTTATTCTGTCTATATAAAATGAGGGCACAAGCGATGGAGAAGAAACTGAGGGAATTGCCAGCCATTAACAGGCCAACCTTGAGACTCATCTGGTGAGAGAGTACCAATCCCTAACACTATTAATGATTCTTTGTTATACTTGCAGACAGGAGCCTGTTGTCCTCTGAGAGGCTCCACCCAGCAGCTGAGAAATTACACTTAAGAGTTGTGTTTTGACATGTCAAAACACCCTGGCAAATACATATCCTCCCCCCCACTCATACTCACACTCACATACACACAATATTGATAAATAAAAAAAACATAAATAAATAAATAAAT
This sequence comes from Arvicanthis niloticus, assembly GCF_011762505.2. Lineage (NCBI taxonomy): Eukaryota > Metazoa > Chordata > Mammalia > Rodentia > Muridae > Arvicanthis > Arvicanthis niloticus. The sequence goes on from NC_047660.1 coordinate 36,460,355, forward strand.
AAGCAAACTTAGAAACAAAGGAAAATCTAGACAATGACAAGTGCAATTTTTCTGTCAATAGTCTTGTTTTGGGTTAGGACACTGTGGCTTTTTGGAAGTGTTTTTCTGGACTCCTACATGAAAAGCAGGTAGGTTTACTGCACATCTTTACCACTTCTTCTTCTCCACAGAATGCATTCCCTCAGTGTTACCCCAATTCTGTAGTAGACCACCTGATGAGACCTCCACTTCCTCTCTGACCTACCTCCAGTGAATCATACAGATTTACATTGACCTTAATCCAAAACTTATCAAAATCTTCCCACTATTCTTAACTCCCAGCCTCATCTCTAGCAAGCATTCACTGGGAACCTGCCAGCTACCCTAGCAAGAGAAGCAGGTAAGCTAGCTGAAGATCCTCACATCTTCCTCTCTGTCACATCTATTTCACCTATATTATTCCAAGCTCTGCAGCAGACAAATAAAAGGACAAAATAACAGAGTGGATTTGAAAACAGAATTCATCCTTCTTCTGCATCCAAGAAACACACCATTAATTCAAGGATAGACATCACCTCAGTTTGAAAAGTTAGAAAAGAGAGTCAAAGTAAATAGAACTAAGAAGTGAGGTGGTGTAGCCATTTTAATATCCCAAAACATTGACTTTAATCCAAAACTTATCAAAAGAGATAAGAAAGGGTATTAAATAAGCTTCAAATGAAAAATCTCTCAGGTGGACATGGCAATTCTTAACATCTACAAACTGAACATAAGGCTATACATGTTTTTAAAAGAAACACTACTACAGCTTCGTTGACCCTAACACACTGATAGTGGATGACTTCATTTCCCCATCTGTACCAATAGCCAGATCATCTAGTCAAAACTAAATACAGAAATGTTGGAGCTAACAGACATTATAAACCAAATATTCCCATGTCACATGAACACAAAAGACTATGCCTTCTTCTCAGCACATCATGGAACTCTCACAAAAACTGACCACATACTTAGACTCAAAACGAGTCTGAACAGATACAAGAAAATCGAAATTACTCCCTGCATCCTTTTAAACCACCATTGATTAAAGCTGGGCACATGAATTTGTGTGTCATCCTTGCACAGGGGTCATGCTAATCTCCTCTGTATCGTCCCAGACACTATTATGGATGCCAAGAAGTGCTTGCTGACAGGAGCATGTTATAGCTGTCTCCTGAGAGGCTCTGCCAGATTGTGACAAATACAGAGGCTGATGCTTGCAGCCTACTACTGAACTGAGTATGGGGACTCCAATGGAGAAGTTAGAGAAAGGACTAAAGGAGTTGAAGTGGTTTGCAACCTCATAGGAAGAACAATATCAACCAACCAGATTCCCCAGAGCTCTCAGGGACTAAACCACCAACCAAAGAGTACACATGAAGACACTCATGGCTCCAGCCACATATGGAGCAGAGGATGGCCTTGCCTAGCATCAGTGGGAGGAGAGGCCCTCAGTCCTGTTAAGGCTCGATTCCTCAGAGTAGGGGAAGATCAGGCAGTGAGGTGGGAGTGGGTGATAGGTGGGAGAGCAACATCATAGAAGCAGGGGGAGAGGGATAAGATGTGGGGTTCCAGAGGGAAAACTGAGAAAGAGGACAACATTTAAAATATAAATACATAAAATTTCCAATAATAAAAATAGAAAAAAATGCTAAGCATCATCAACAACAAAACAATAGAAAGCTTAGATACTCACAAAAACTGAACAACCTACTAATAATGGGAAAAATGTGTCAAGACAGAAATAAAAAACAGGTGTTAAAGACTTCCTAGAATTGAATAAAAATGAAAACTCAGAACACCCAAACTTATAGAACACAATCAAGGTAGTAGTTCCAAGAGGCAAGTTCATAGCACTAAGTTACAAAAGACAAAGCAAACAACCAATCTAACAAAAACAGTGAGATCATTTACTAGTTACATGCATCCATCTATCTGAAAGCTGTAGAACAAAGAGAAGAGACTCTTTCCAAAAGGAACAGAAGACAAGACAAAACCAAACTGAAAACTAAAATCAATAAAAGCTTTTATTTTTGAAAAAAAACCAACACAACTGACAAACCATTATCCAAATTAACTAAAAAGCAGGGAAAGAATATTGAATTTAACAAAATTAGTGATGAAACTGGGGACATAAAAATAGACACAAAAGAAACCCAGAGGACAATAAAGAGGGTATAGTTTATAATCCTGTATTCTTCCAAATTGGAGAATCTAAAACAAATATATAATTGTTTCAATATGTACAACTTACCATAGTAAATCAAAATCACATAAGAATTTTAAACAGATCTAGAACCAAAACTTAAAAGTTTTACAACCAAAAAATTGCATTGCCAGAAGGTTTTAATAAAAATTCTACTAGACTTTTAAATAGGAGTTAATGTCAATACTTCTTGAATTATTCCACAAAATAGAAACATAAGGAACATTTCCAAATTCATGAGGCCACAGATACCTTGTTACCTAAACCACATAGAGACCCCCCCAAAAGAAATAGAGTTGTAGACCAGTTTTTACTACAAAAATTGATCTAATTATTTTCAATAAAATACTTGCAAACCAAATCCAAAAACACATCAAAAAGATCATACACTATAGTCAAGTAGGCTTCAATCAAGTGATTAAAAGATGGTATAACATACATTGTTCTACCAGAAGACCTAGCTATACTGCTCCTGGGCATGTACACAAAAGATATTCTACCATAAAACAAGGACATGTGCTCCATTATGTCTGTAGTAGCTTTACTCCTAACAGCCAGAAACTGGAAGCAACCCAGATGCTGCTCAACATCTGGAATGGGTACAGAAAATGTGACTCGATGGAACACTATCTAGCTATTAAACACAAGAACATCATGACTTCTGCAGGCAAATGGTTGGTACTAGAAAATATCATCCTAAGCAAAGCAACCTAGACCCAAAATGACGTACGTGGTATGTACTCACTGATAAGTGAATATTATCACAAAAACTCAGAATACCCATGATACAACTCACAGACCCTATGAAGCCCTGAGCAAAAGAGCATATGAAGGTTAGTCTGAAACCTCCAGCATACATGTAGCAGATGGCTGCCTTGTCTTGTGTCAGTGGGAAAGGATTTACCTACTCCTTTAGAAAGGTGATGCTCCAGGGTGGGTGGATGCTGGTGGAGGGGTGGGGCGGGCTGCCCTCTTATAGGCAAATGGAAGGGGAATGGGGGAAAGAACTCTGAAAGGGGAGATCTGGAAGGGTGACATTTTTGAGATATAAATTAATAAAATAATTAACTAGAAAAAAGAAAACCAAGAATTATGACAGTGAACTAGAGAAAAATAGAAAAAGGAAATGAAATAACTGAAAAATGAGGAGCAGATTTTTAGAGAATTATCAAAAAGGAAATTCAAATGCTAAGAACATTTAAAGAAATGTTCACCATGCTTAGCCTTCAAGAAAATTCAAATAAGCACTACTTTGCTTATACAATGGATTCTAGCTTAGTGGTTTCATGGATTTGTGTGTGGAAATGAGTGAGTGGGTCTCTGCATCTGTGTCAGTTTCATGGGATTTTCTTTTGGACTCTTATCCTTCTGTTTTGACCTATTATATTCTGTTTTTAGTTTATTATTTTCATTTGGAAGTCTGTTTTCTAATCTTTTGCTAATGAGAGACAGAAAAGTGGTGGATCTGGAAGGGAGGGGAGACTAATGAGAACTGAGAGAAGTGGAGGGATAAGAAACTGTAAGCATATATTATGTGACAGGGAGAAAAAACGTTTTTCAATAAAAGGAAAAAAAGTGTTTTCTGGTTTTATTTATTCTTACTTTAGTCTTTATTTGTTAACTTCATACCAAATATAGGCAACTTCAGCATGAAAAGATAGCCTACAGAGATGTACTAAGTAGAGCTATAAACATTGATAGAGTAGCAGGCACCTAGATCATGGCATTCCCTTTAGAAACATGTGGACTTGTTAATATGCTTTAATGAGCTATTGCATTTTAGCACTACCAAGCACTGGGAGTTTTTAATCTTCTTTAGGGCCGTGTCATATAACTCTACCCTTGATCATTTTATAAATTCAACATTAATTACTAGAATTGGGTCAGAACAGGTAAATTTTTAAATTCTATTATGACACAGCTTTCTACAAAACAGTTTTACCAATATTACTACTTAATATCTTTTGGACATACCTGATTAGTAATGACCAATAATTCTCATTGCTATGTGGTTTGCATATCACTGCTGATTTTATTCTGACACAATATCCTGAAGCATGCAAAAATTTTGACTCTGTACTATGAACATTACTTTTCTTGAAGATTCACAGCCCCTAAATAACAAGGCCAGTCTTGATGCAAGTCTCTACAATTAATTCTTTTTCTACAAGTAGCAATAGTCTCTAGAGTTCATAAAACTGACAATTATTTAGCGTACTTGATGCCAATTTTTAGTGTGAAGATGAATTAGATTCAAACCTTGCTTACAGAGGAAATACATGTTGATTCAAAAGATAAGATAAAAAAGTGCTAGTACCAATAACCATAGTCGTGGCCCGAAGGCTATGCTGAGCAAGTTCCCCAGGGGTAACAATAAAGTTTATTAGGTAAGTGATAAGAATAAAAAATTTATGACCTAAATCTGAAAGTATTTGTAAATTATATTTATGTATCCTTTCTGTGGCATGTATGCTCATATTTATCATCTATCATTTATCATGTGATTATGTATATATGTATGTATGTATCTATTTTTCCTCTTCTATTTAATCTATCATTTGTCTGTCTGTACATGTACAAATAAGATACATTCAAAATTAGAAATAAACATGGAAATGAATGTATACTAAGTTGATAACTTTAATACTAACAATTAATTGACATAGCATATTAGGCATGAGATTGTTGGAGGGAAATAAACATTAGATTATGAATATCCACCAACACAAATAGAGACATCAGTCACAACAAGCTATGACTTACATAGTTGCATTAGTCATGATCTGTGCTCCCAAGTTTGCTGAAAAATTTCACAATGAATTTTGGCACTGGTTGCTTATTTTTGGGTTCATCAAATCTGCTGTGCCAATTGTATAGCATATGACTGAAGGAACAACTATAACACTGGCTTTGTGTGAATTTCATATGATTGATTGTATTTTAAAACATTTAAGTTTATACATTTTAAACTTTATTTTCTTGCATGAAACAGTATATTTTGCTGAGAATATGTAAAACTATTTTGTAAATGGACGGCATATACAAGAAAAACTTCAAGTATGTGACCACAAACTTATTTGTAAACTGAAGTATGTTTTTAGCCCAAGTCATGGGTTTCCACAGAGCAATGTATACTGTATATGACAGAATGACTTCAAATCAAGAATACAGATATAGTCATAACAGCCTCAATCGCCCAGCCTGTCTTAGTTCCAACCATCTGAGACCCACATAGAACACGATGAGTTTCTACAGACATGTGTGGATCTCTAATGAGAAGCTGATACTCTATGGAGTATTTGCTTTTAGGCTCAATGGTCTCACACAACCCTAGTTGATCCTAGATACTCTCAAATACATGGTTCTCCACTGCTTTCTGAGTGTTGGCGTTAGTTCTCCCATGAATCATCATACCTGTACTATACTAAGTATTTTATATGTATAAAAAGAAATTATATTATATTATCAAAACATTAATTCAAGGAACAGTGTAAAATTCTTCAGTTTTATTTATTTATTTATAAACTGAGGGCCATATCTAGCTTTGTGGTCTTACTGCAGCTGAGGACTGCATTGATGCCCATGCCCCTGTTATTACCAAAGGTCACACATATGTCCTAAGCATGTGCTGCTACGGATGGTATCTGTGGTGTATGCTTCAACCAAGAGCCTTGTTGATGTGAGTGGTCTGTACTGTTGCCAAAGATCATCCTGATGTCTGTGTCACATATTGATATCAAAGAGTATGCAGAATCCCATAATCTCTGCTATCCTGGAGGCCATGTGACATTCCATTATCTATGTTCCAGCAGATTGTAAAGAGAAATGAAGCTACTTTACAGAGGTATCGATAACTGCAGACTCACAGTTGAGAAAAAGGAATGCAGGATGGTTCTGTGATAAGTCCTACTCCATCATCCTGCCCTGCCTCTCCAAAAAGTAACAGCCTTGACACATATCTATGAAAAGAATTCTTTTAAAAAGTATGATGAGGAGCAGAGGTGAGTCCCATGACCTCCATTGTCTGGTGCTGCGTTTGCCTTTCAGTCCTGAGGAGCCTTGTGAGACTCCACAAGCCAGTGGAGCCTCCAGGACATCTTGGGACTTTGTCCCACCAATCTCTTTCTGGCCTGATCTTCCTGGAGCACAACCAGCAGAGTTCAGTCCCTTGACCTCCATTGTCTGACGCAAGGCTCCCCCTGCCTTTAGGAGGAATCTTGCTGTTATCAGAATCATCCTGTGAAAACCAGGGAAAACCAGTGGCCTAAAGGACAGCATAAAAAAATAATAAACAACAGCCAGGAAAATATGGCACCATCAGAACCAAGCTACAAGAAAATACATTCAAAGAAATAGAGGCTTTAAAGGTAGAAACAAATAAAGAAGTACAAGAAAATACAATCAAACAGGTGAAGGATATGAATAAAAATATCCAAAGCCAGAAAGTTGAAAAGGAAGTAATACAAAAAACAAAAACTGAGGCAATCCTGGAGTTGGAAAACCCAGGAAAGAGAAAAGGAAGTACAGACATAAACATCACCAATGGAATACAAGGGGTGGAAGAAAAAATCTCAGGCATAGAAGATACAATAGAAGAAATCAATACATTGGTCGAAGAAAATGCAAAATCTAAAAAGTTTATGACACACAACATCCAGGAAATTAAAAAAACCTATGAAAATACCAAACCTAAGAATAATAGGAATAGAAGAAGAAGAAAAGTCCCTGCTCAAAGTCCCAGAAAGCATCTTAAACAAAATCATAGAAGAGAGACTCCCAAACCTAAAGAAATGCCTATAAAAACACCAGAAACTTACAGAACACCAAATAGATTGTTACAGAAAGACAATCCTCCTACCACATAATAACCAAAACACTAAATATCCATAATAAAGAAAGAATATAAAAATTTGCAAGTGCAAATGCCAAGTAACATATAAAGATAGACCTTTCAGAATTAAACCTGACTTCTCAACAAAGACCCTAAAAGCCATAAGATTCTGGACAGATGTCTTGCAGAACCTAAGAGACCACAGATGCCAGCCCAGATATTATCCTCTACACTATACTATATGGAAATTATCATCCCAGACTTCAAGCTGTACTACAGAGGAATAGTAACAAAAACTGCATGGTATTGGTATAGAAACCGAGAGATTGATCAATGGAATTGAATCAAAGACACAGAAATAAACCCACACAGCTAATGACACTGGATTCTTGACAAAGCAGCCAAAACTATATACTGGAAAAGGGATAGATAACATCATCAACAAATGGTACTGGTCTAACTAGATACCTACACATAGTAGAATGCAAATAGATCCATATTTATCACCCTGTACCAAGTTCAAGTTCAAGTGGATCAAAGACTTCAACATAAAACAAAACACACTAATTCTAATAGAACAAAAAGTGGGAAATAGCCTTGAACTCATTGGTATAACAAACAGAACACCAATGGCTCAGGCTCTAAGATCAACAATCATTAAATGAAACCTCATGATACTGAAAAGCTTTTGTAAGGCAAAGGATACCATCAATAGAAAAAAAAAAAAAAAAAAACCACAGCTTACAGATTGGGAGATGTACTTCACCAACCCTTCATCTGATAGAGGTCTAATATCCTAAGTATATAAAGAACTCAAGAAGTTAGACACAGCCCAAATAATCCAATTGAAAAATAGGGTACAAAGCTAAACAGAGAATTGTTAGCAGAGGAATCTCTAATAACCATGAAACTCTTAAAGAAATGATCAGCCTTGTTAGTCATCAGGGAGTTGCAATTCAAAATGATCTTGAGAATCACTTTACAGCCGTTAGAATTGCTAATACCAAAATTCAAGGAACAGCCCATGCTGGCAAGGATGTGGAGTAAGAGAAAACATTCCTCCACTGCTGGTGGAAGTGCAAACTTTTACAACCATTCGGAAAATCAATTTAGTGGTTTCTCAGAAAGTTGGTAATAGTTCTACCTCAAAACCCAACTATGCCACTGAGCATATACCCAAGGGGTATAGTCAAGGGGGATGCTCTACTATCTCACAAGAAACTTGGTCAATTATATTCATAGCAGCTTTATTCATAATAGCCAGAAACTGTAAATAACCTAGATATCCCTCAAATGAAAAATGAATAAAGAAAATGTGGTTCATTTACATAATGGAATTTTACTCATCTATTAAAAACAAGGATATCATAAAAATTTCAGGCAAATAGATGGAACAAGAGAATATCATCCTGAGTGAGGTAACCCAGATCCAATAAGATATGTACTCATAACTGGATATTAACCAGAAAATACAGAATAACTACACTATAATACACAGACACAAAAAGGCCAAATAACAAGGGGGGTTCAAGGGACAAGGGATGAATCTTTCTCAGAAGGGCCAATAAATCAATTTTAGAGGTGGATGGAGGAAGAGAACTGTGTGAGAGAGGGATAGAGAGGGGATCTAGTTTGTGAGGTTCAGCTATAGGGAGAGCAGGGGAAGGAGAAGGGAAATCAATAGTGCAGAGGCTGGGGTGGGGGTAGTCTCTAGGATTTGGCTGAGACTTGGGATAAAGAGGGACCCAAGGGTGTCTATAGGGGCAGCTCTAGCTGAGACTCCTAGCAGTGGAGAATATGGATCCTAAAATGACCACTTCCTATAGCCAGGCAGGACGACCAGTGGAGTGATAAGGACAGCAAACCATCCAAATTATTTTAGACCCAAAATGTATCTTACCTACAAGAAATGCAGGGACAAAGATAGAGCAGCGATGGAGAGAATGCCCAATCAATGATTATAAAATCAATACCATAAGTATGAACTAATCTGTCACGTTTATTGATACTCTGTTATGCTTGCAGATAGGAGTCTAGCATAACTGTCCTCTGAGAGCTCTACCCAGCAGCCAATGGGAACAGATTCAGAGATACACACTGAAATATTAGATGTAATCCATGGAGTCTTATGGACGAGTTAGTGGGGGTTATTGAGAAACCTGAAGAAGGCAGGGATTCCACAGGAAGACTGAAAGAGTCAACTACTCTGGACCCTTGGGGCATCCCAGAGACTAAACCACCAACTGAAAGATGAGAGCAGGCTGGACCTAGTCTTCCTGCACTTAGCAGATCTGCAGCTTGGTCTTCAAGCATGTCACCCAGTAACAGGAGTAGGTGCTTTCCCTGAATCTTTTGCCTGCCTGTGGATCTCCTTCCCCTGGCTGGGTCCCTTGTCTGGCCTTAGTGAGAGGATGTGCCTAGTCTTGCACTGACTTGATGTGCTGGGGGTGGGAGAATGGGTGCCAAGGGGTAGAGGCATAGGGACATAAGGAGTGTAGAATCAGGGGTTAGGGTGATGTCCAGAGGGGGATCCTTGTACTCAAAGGAGAAGGAGAGGGATGATCTGCATGAGGGGTTGCTGGAAGGAGAAAGGAGGCTTATATTGGGATGTAAATTGAATAAATAAATAAAATTGGGATAGAATGCTGAAGCATAGCTCTTCAAAAACTGATGGCTTCTGGGCAGGGGTATGGGTAAGGAAATACTCAGTTTTCTTTATGTGGCTGGTTGCTGAGAGTTTGATCATGCTCCAGTGAATATATGGGCAACACATGCTGGATTAGTTATGTTTTTCTTTTATGTTTTTCCCTCATTCTTATTTTATTTTAGGGGAGCCTGGTGGTCACAAGCATGTGGTGGCAGACCTGGGAGAACTGGGAAGTGAGTGTGATTGATGTTTTATGATGTAAAATACTCAAATAATAAATAAAAATATTATGTAGAAAAGAAACACTACTATATTACAGTTTGACCCTCACATAATGACAGTAAGTGACAATAACAAATACTAAATGGAAAAGTACTGCATCTAACTGACACTACAAACTGTATTGGACATAACAAATATAATGTCATTTGTTTATAAAAATTAAAAATTTAAAAATTATACAATTATGGTGGAATGATATGGATATTTTTTTTCTGGTAAATGAGTGAGTGGCCAGATCCTTTAGCTTAGTTCATACAAAGTCACAGGTGGTATGGACTCAAATAATGGATAAAGGGGATTGATCAAAAATACCTCAAAGTTGACAAAGTGTCGTGTACATACAAAGCTCCCCAGTTTCTAGCAGATAGTCTTCGTATGAATAATTTGGAAATAAATTAATATCTAAATTATAAACATATTAATTTATATTCTAAAAGGTTCTATATTTGTAATTCTCTAATGTTCTTCAGAGGTTATTAAAACAAATTGAGGTAAAATTACTTAATAGAATAGTACAGACTTAATGCAGAATTATTATTGCCAAACTGCATTGTTGATTTTAAAATTATTAATAAAAACCGGTGAGTTTTGCAAGTTTGATTGTCTTTATACAAAAACATGAAGATCAAATACATTGCATTTAATTAAGCCTAAACTTTCCAATTTTCAACCTTAAATATAATTTCTTTCATTTTCAGATAGAGTTATTTTAAACAGGTTTTAAAATGATATAATATTTGTTATTTATGGTTCATTGAATTATGTTGTGATATGTGGTTTAAGCATCAGAGGCATACAGTAGCAGGTATAAAAATTTTGAAGGGGCAATTCGCCAATAGAGAGTTTTCAGAGAGCCTCATTCCTCTTTTCCAAATGTGGACCGCAAAAGGGGGTCTCTTTGTGCTTCATGACGAAATCTTCAGTGAAATGCCAGCTTCAAAGAGTCTAGGTAACTTTTAGTCACAGACCAAGCTTGCATTGTAATAAGAGGCGGGAACAGCTCCATTTCCTTTCTGTCCCCATCTCCAGCTAATCAGACATTTGTTCTTCAAAACTTTAAATAACCTATGATTATTTTTTTAATTAATTTTTATTGGATATTTTATTTACATTTCAGATGTTATCTCCTTTCCCCATTTCACCCCATCCAGAAACCCCGCATCCTTCCCTCCTCTTCCTGCTTCTATGAGAATGTGCCCTCACACGCCAACCCACTCCCATCTCCCCACCCTTAAATTCCCTCACACTGCAGCATCTGGCCTTCACAGGACCAAGGACTTCCTCTCCCACCTATGCTGGACAAGGCCATCCTCCCGTACATATACAGCTGAAGCCATGAGTCCCTCCCTATTTGGTCCCAGGTGATCACACATGGTATGTACTCACTGATAATTGGATATTAGCTCAAAAGCTCGCAATATCTAAGATACAACTCACAGATCACATGAAGATCATGAAGAAGGAAGACCAAAGTGTGGGTGCTTTGGTCCTTCTTAGAAGGAGTAACAACTTACTCATAGAGCGAAGATGGAGACAAAGTGTGGGACAGAAACTGAAGGAGGCGCCGTCCAGAGACTACCCCACCTGGGTATCCATCCCATATATAGTCACCAAAGGCAGCCACTGATGTGGATGCCAGGAAGGGCATACTGACAGAAGCCTGATATAGCTGTTTCCTTACAGGTCTGTCAGAGACTGACATATACAGAGGCAGATGCTCACAACTAACCATTCAACTGATCATGGGGTTCCCAATGAGGAAGTTAGAGAGAAAACTGAAGGAGCTGAAGGGTTTGCAGCCCCATGGGGAGAGCAATAATAATATTATTTTTTTAATGATGTGAATTGGTTTTTATTATTTGAATTTAAAAGCTATTTATCAGAGAGAATAGTACATTGCTTATGAAATAGCTCATCATTCTGCCTCAATAGTTTCCCCAAACATGGTTAATTCAGTCATCCACCTGCCATCCACGTGTCATTTTTTTCTCCTTTTATCCTTGTTCACTAGAGTATGGACACATACCAGTTTATACATTAAAAGGAGCCAGTACATTTCTTAATCCCACTTCATAACTCTAGAGGCTATCATTCCTCTATCTTTTAATTTCTTATTTTTTTTAACACTACTATTATTGAGTTTTGTTGGAGATAATATGTTGTTGTTCTGTGGACTTTCTAAGTTGTATATTACTAGATAGAACTTTTTTTTATATTTTTATTGGATATTTTATTCATTCACATTTTAGATGCCATCCCTTTTCCCCATTTCACCTCCCTAGAGACCCCCTATCCCATCCTTCCTCCTCCTTTTTGGTTTTATACCATTTTAATTACATGCAAGTATTAAGGTCCGTTTTAGATTGAGGGTCTAGCAATACAGTAGATAAAAATAGTCAAAAAAAAACAAGCAAGACAATAAACACAAATAGTCAAAGAACAGGCAAGGCAATAAACAAAGTTCTGAGATCACTCCCATGATCACTGTTTCTAAGGGCTTATCAGGATGACCAAAATATCTGAGCCAACTTCCCTGTCCTAGCCCAAAGTCATTTTCATGTTTGAAGCCTACTTCATTTTTCTAGCCTAAGATTTAGATTCATGCCTACAATTACTTCTTTGTTCTAGCCTAATGTCAGATTCCTTCCTGAAGCCTACTTCCTTGTCCTTGGCCAATGCCATATTCCTGCCAAGCATCCCATTTCCTTTTTCTTGGCTCATGTCAGATTCTTGCCAAGCAGCCCCCAAAGCTCTCCACATCTCCCCCTTTTTTATTTCATAAACAAGACTGAGCCTATCTTAGGTCATTTTGTCAAAAATGCCCTTTTTACCCATCATGGAATATGTATTATCCAAAGCAATGTACTTATGTCTTAGGTTGGTAAGGCTCTGTGCAGAATCTTACCTGTCCTTGGCTTTCCAGCCTGTTAAATTAATAATTCTGTCTGGGGGTCCATTTTTCAGGTTCAAGCCATGTACTTTGGCTGCCAACATGTTGATGTCAGGAATAAAAGTGTTCCCAGGACAAACAAGGCTAGCATTATCAAGCTACATATGCCATTTTTGAAGCTTGATTAAAATAGAAATACTGACCCCAGGCCATGTCCATTTTTATGGTCAATTACCTGTAATCTATTATTGATAAGACAATATTTTAAAAAGTTTGATTTAGATTAAATGATAAATAGGAATTAATTCTCTTTAAGTGAATATCATAGGCTCATTAAATTGCAAAAAAGTCATTTTTTAAAATTGATTAAGAAGTCTTTCTTGGAAAAATATGTAAAACCCCACTAAAACAATACCATAAAAATAATAATAAAGTACCTTTCAGCCAGGTAGAAGAATGCATTCTAAAAGTCACATATACAGATGACAGGTTATGGTAGGATAAAATATTAAAAGATGCTGAATGAGATAGGAAACACAATAAATTTTACTAAAATTTGTATATCCAAACATTTATGAATTATCTTATATGTGTGTGATGGCATTTCTAAATTTAAGAAAACTGAAACTATACACAAACTTGTATTAGTTTTAGAATTTTAATAATCACTCAAAAAACTCTATTTACTCTTGAAGTTTTGAATGTTTGGTACTAATATTTATTTTCAGTACTGTTGATTGAATCCAAGGTCCTGCACACATGAGACAGTGAGACAAGTTATTCTTACAATGGAAGGTCTTCCCTTTCTCTTACCTTATTTCTTACAAGAAAAATAAAAGCTTGTCCTTTTAATTCTTCACACTGATTGTTGTTTTCTTTTCATGAAAAAATTATGCCTTTTGCACAATTATTTCTTCACAAGCACTTGAATGTGATGATCATAATGATGATCTTATATTTGGCTGTAAAACATGGACAACATTGTCTAAATGGTGTGAAGGAACAGTTTTTTTTTTTTTTCTGAAACAGCTTGCCTCTAAGAAAGCCTTATGTAGTGAGATTTTTGCTCCTTTTCTCTGAAATCGCACTTTCAGTTAATATTCTGTCATATAGTAAAAATATATAGTTTCCCATGTGCAAGCTCTCATGATTTTGTCAACTGACATTTAGCAGCATTTACCTCTTGGCTGCCAATTCTTCATTTTCATAATACATTTTTCTTACATAACAACTGAACCAGGAAGATTTTTAAGTTGACATGTCTTTGGAGGATGACAGTGTGATCGACATCAATGTAGTAAATATGGATGCACAATGCAAAGAGACAGCTGCCCTTCCATACTTTGACATTTTCCCACACCTTAGACTTCAGTTCTGGAATACAGAACAATTACAGAAGTAAAGCACAATGATCCTTGAAGAAAAGTAGCATGAGAGTGATTAAAACTCTGCAGAGTTGCTGTATGATGCTCCAATCACTGAAGTGACATTTCTGTTCTTCCTGGGAAGATATTTGAAGTACTCGTTAGTGAACAAGGCAATATATTAATTTTTGAAAATAATGTAATTGTAGATAAAAATCATAAATGCTTACTTAAAACATAAAATTATATTTATTTCTCTCTCTGTATATATGGGTGTGCATGCCTGTATAGGCAATTTCAGACATGCCCATAAGTGTACCACGTGAGCACCAGTTTGGAAGAAATCAGATGACAGATTAAAGAGAATTGTTTTTCTCCTATTGTGTGGGTACTAAGACTGAGCCATATCAGCTGCACCTTAGAATATGTTTTAAGTCAATAAAGACTGACTAAATAACATGTAGTTGAAAATGTCTCATTTTCTTTGACATACTGACATGAAAGTGTATTTTTCTCTAAATTCCAAGTATATAAAATTCTTAAGGCTTATAATGGGCACACACATTGTTATAGTGAGTTTGTGTTTTATTAGGCTTGTGCTAATGTTATTATTATTCTTTCTTCTCACACATGGAACACTGGTAACAATGAGAGGTGCTGAATGCTACATCTCACCACAATCACTGAGGAGCAAATGCTATTTCTCTAAGGTGACAGGCAAGCAGGGCTACAAAGTGGAAGTATGAATAGCAAAACTAGCAGGCAGCAGAGGACTGTGGGATATTAATAATATCAATGTCTTTAAAATTATATATCCCTGTAGTCTATCTGTAGCCATAAGACTAGAACTGACTCAGGATTTTACATAATTAGAGGTATTTATTGAACATTTCTTTCCAAGAAGCAATAAGAGATTAGAATCAAAGATAGCATGATTTTTGAAGAGTCCCAGTTATGAAGAACTTACTCCCAGAAGAAAGAAATGTTATGTAAATTCTAATATTTTCATTTTATCAAGGCTACAAGGCACATATAAAAGAGGCACTGAAGAAATCTGGGCAAGAAGGGACTTAATCATATTAATCCTTCCCAGAGCTTTCCTTAGCAGTATTAATGGTTTTAGCCTTCAACATGAAACCTTGAGAAAACTTCCTTAGAATATATGAATGTGTGTGTGTGTTTGTGTGTGTATGTATGTGTATAATAATATTTCAAAAAGCAAAGGCCAGAATAAAAATAATATTTAAAATAACTTCCAGAGCACAAGGAGACCTGACAGGCTACTCCAGGGTACTTATGTTGTGATTTACTAATGCTAGGCACTGGCAGTATTGGAAATTTCCATCCTACTGTTTTAGAATATAGTTTTTTCATAGAAGCACAAAGCTTTTCCTTTCCTGTTGTGTTAAGTTGGTGGTAAGTGTAGACAACAGAGAACTGTAAGTTAGTGTGTATTTCCCCTGTGATGTGAACCACTACCAAGCTGTCTTAGTCATGTCTTCACATTCAGACTTTAAGAGGGAAATGGTGGTTAAAACTACAAAAAAAGTTGGGATTTGTGGATTACTTAAGGATATTTGTGATTTATGGAATGCAAGGTAATAAGGCAAAAGTTATAAGAAGGGAAGGACATGTTAACTAAGTCAGGCAGAATTGAAGGAATTGATAATAGATTCGTAGGATTACTACAGACACTCAGGTCTGGAGGGAAAAATCCCGAGTGTTTTCTGGGTTCTGAGTTGGTTGCAGTATTGACTGTATAAATGACTTGCATAGAAGTGTGTGAATCCACATCTCTTTGGTAGCCAGTTACAAAAATATGAGCATAGGAGTGGTGTTAAGAAATAAAGGAGCTCTGGAAGATGCTGTGGGTCAGGGAATGTGAGTGGACAAACCTATATTTAAAGAGCAGGTGAGCTGAGTGGAAGAAGCATGTCCATAACACACAGCAGGCACAGGGAAGTGTTAAGAAACATTTCTGCTATATAAATCTCATTATAAAAACTACAGTAAGGGCGGAGGATATTCGTGTACTCCATGTGATCAAACAGGTAAAAGAAAAAAAGAAAATCCCATTTATTTCCAAATTCATTATTTGGTGATTTTTATCAGAATATATTTTTAATATCTCTCTCTCTCTCTCTCTCTCTCTCTCTCTCTCTCTCTCTCTCTCTCTCTCTCTCTATGTATGTGTGGTGATGTGGGGTAGGGATGGTGTACTCATGTGTACCAATGTGTATGCATGCTGGTATGCACATCTGTGGAGGCCAGAGGGGATATCTTGTACACTTCGTGGTCTGCAGTTTCTTAATCCCTTGAGACACTGTCTTGGAGCCAGGAGCTTGTTGTGATCCTCTCTTCCTTTTCTGCCACTAGAACTGTAGTTACCTGTACATGTAGACACAATGAACATTTACTTAATTGCTGGCCATCTGAGTGAAGCTTCTGATGTTTGTACAGCAAGTGCTCTGCTGATTGCCTTCTGCAATTCTTATTAGAAATGTCAAATATGAAAATACCATAAAGAGAGGCTGAATCAATGGATCAGTGGCTAAAAGCGCTTTCTGACCTTAAAGAAGACCAGACATCAATTCCCAGCACAATACAGTAAATATATCTAGTTAATTTACTAATTAGTTTTTTATTATTTGATATGATATGATTGCTTTTAAATTTTGTCATTATTATTGTGTAATACTTAAAAATTAAAAAGAAATAAAAAAATATGAGTTACTCATAATCACTCATCCAAGTGGTTTGGAATTCATGGAAAAAAGCAAAGGTAAATCAAGTTGGCTAGAAAATAAGAGGAAGTTAATATTGAACACTAATCTATTGCTTTCTAATATATAATGGAAAATTAATTTGAAATAAAATATTATTTAAACATCATACTACCTTAGTCCTAAATTTATATTTTTAAATATGTAGCATGTGTCAAAAAAAATAAAACTTAACGTTTTTGTCTTTAGTAATACAGCCATTATTGAGCTGTTATCACCAATTTTTAACTATGGAAAAAAAACTTTATCATTAAACAATGTTGGTAGGCTGGTTGGATAACTACATTGTTTGGTCCACAGCAAGTAATAATTGTCCAATTTAGTCTTCATATATCTTTCTCTGTCAAAGCATAATTTTAATTCTGTGTAGAGGGGAAAAAAGACACTTATTCATAATAACCTCAACATTTTAGGATAAGAATAAATCTCTTTTCTGTCATTACTTTTAGCCAGTCTGTGGCCTTTTCTATTACTTCACAGATGTTATCTATAGCAATATATTTCTCATTACCATATTAAATGGATTCTGCAAAGACATATTGAGCCATTGTCACCCCTAATATCAAAGTGTTTAATGTTGCCTAAAGAACCCTCGTGTCTTGCCAGATAGAAAGATAACGAAGAACTGAATATTTTAAGTGCTGAATTTTGTCTTTCTTTTCTGCACTCACTTTTGTATTTGAGAGGTAAACCATTTTATGTTGTACTTATAACACACATCACAGAGGGACTAGTGAGTCTGTAGGATTTGCAGTTTGAGGTACCCACCCATGTAATTATGACTTCTCTCTAATGTTATTCCTGTTCTTAAGAGGATTGCTTTTGTTGCTCTGAAAGATAGCCAATGGTGCAGTGAAATGTATTAGCTTCTTAGGCTTTCTACACCTCTCTGCATGCCTGTCTGTGGGTTTAGCTTGTTCAATTGTGTGGCAGTATGTTTCCCAGCCTGTTACTCTCACTATTTTGAGCATTTGAAGTACAATGCCTTTCTCCTTAGTAAGGCATTCCTTACACTGTTTCATCATCAACAATTCCTTGTACTCTCATAAAAAGCAAAATCTTTCTCTCAAATATATGTAGTAGAGAGACTTAAACACAGATTTTTTTCTGTTCAGTTCTCCAGCTGAAGTATTAAAGAAATTCAATGATACAACTGAGAAAATTCATTCTCATGAGTCTGTCACCACTAATATAAGATAGAAAGAATCTGCAAGCTGCTCACAGAAACAAATTTTCTCTCTCCATGAAGAAAAAAAGTGTCATTCCAGAACAAGTAAGAAGGCTGTATATTTGACTCATTTATGGATGTCCATCATTTTAACAGTTTTTGATATTGCTGCGCTCTGGCTCTCCAGGTGAAACTAAAACATGTAAATGTGTTTGATTTGACATTCTAATTATAATGTAACTCAAGATTCATTTAGGTTGGATAAACTTTAAATCTCAACTAATAGTCTCACGAATAGGGCTAAAATCTAAATGAAAGTATTTTTTATTGGATATTTTATTTATTTAAATTTCAGATGTCATCCTTTTCCCCCATTTCCCTTCCCTAGAAACCACCTATATCATGCCTCTCCTCCTTTTCGCTTTTAATAAAAGTATTTTTTTTATTTTTTATTTTTTTACTTTTTTATTTTTTAATTTTTTTCCCATTTTTATTAGATATTTTATTTACACTTCAGATGCCATCCCCTTTCCCCATTCCCCCCCCCCCTTAGAAAATCCCTATCCCATGCCCCCTTTTCCTTTTTGCAATTATACATTTTTTTAAAAATGTTAATCATAGGCTTTATAAGTTTGGTATTGTTCAATCAGAGGTGTACCCCACTACCCAACCTAGACAATTATAGTTAACTCAGTCATTCTGGATTTCTGACGGGGTTGAAAACTTATAGCTATTTACCTTGAGAGAAAAGATTTGAGTGGATTGTCGTCAGCTGACATTCATCCTAAAGCCAGGTTCAGAACTAAATGTTTTAGTTAGGATAGATGACAGAGGTGCTGGTTAGTCAACAAAATGATGGACTGGGTATTAGGACTAAATGATGGACTGGGTATTAGGACTATCTTGTACCTCACTGGTACAAATCAGCATAATTATGCTCTAATTGTATTTTGAGAAAAAAGTTTCATTTTAACAGGAAGGATGATATGTAAGAGGAGCTAAGGTGGGAGGAGTACTGAGAGGAAGAGAAGGAGTAAGAGGAGGAGAAGAAGGAGAATAGAAGCTAGGTGATGAAAGAGAGAAAGAGGGGGGAGACAGGGAGGCAGATGTTCATGTATCTCCACCAGTGAAAGTATTTTTAAATAATTTGTTTTTATTTTATGTATACTGGTCTTCTGTCTGCATGTATATCTGTCTGAGGGTGTCAGATCTCCTGGAACTTGAATTACAGACATTTGTAAGCTGTTCTGTGGTGCTGGAAAATGAACCCAGGTCTACTGGAAGATCAGTCGGTTATCTTAAACACCGAGCCATCTCTATAGCCCCCTATGAAAATATATTTTAAATTTGTTACACTGGAAAAACTATACAGTTTAAATACGTAGTAGTGTTTCAACTTACCCAAAATACTATAAATTGTATTTAAATTTATAATTCTTCTTTATTTAACATTTGGGTAAGAAACATTCCATTATGTTTTATAAAATGTGGTAGTATGCCATTAATACTGTAAGTATATATTATAATTCCTTTATAAGGAATAAATAATTTGAGAAGCAAAGACTGTACATTATTTTTATAACTGTTTAATATGTTTTTATATCCATACCCTTATCTGTATTACTTTTCTGTTGCTCTGCTTAAACACAAGGACCAAGCCAGTTTAGACAGGAAAGGGTTTGTTTTAATTTATAGTTTGAGAAGGATCAGTCCACTATGGTTGTGAGGTATGGTTACCAAAGCAAGTAGTCAGAAAATCTATCTTCAACTAAAGGCCTGAAGTAGAGAAACCAAACTAGAAGTAATAAGAGGCTGATTTAAAGCTTGCTTCCAGCAACAGACTTTTTCCAACAAGGCTGCTCATCTTAAGTCTCCTAAAATAGCATCAAGAAATAGGTACCAAGTGTTCAAGTACCTAAATGAACAAGGTGTGTTTTCAGTTATAAACATCATATACTTCATTTCTTCACCTTTTTCTAAACACCCTCCAATTTTGTTTCTCCTCTTCCTTCTTTTCTTTTTCTCCTTTTTTCTTTCTTTCTTTCTTTCTTTCTTTCTTTCTTTCTTTCTTTCTTTCTTTCCTTCCTTCCTTCCTTCCTTCCTTCCTTCACTCCTTCTTCCCTCCCTTTCCTTCCCTTCATCCCTTCCTTTCTTTCTTTCTTCCTTCCTCTTCTTCCACCTCCTTTCTTTTCAAATTATAGTTGCTCCATATGGACAGAAAAAGACAGTTCAATGAAGCATAGGGAACACATCAGTAGTATCTAGTAGCTATTAGTTTGTCAATTGCCCCTCAGCTCAGAAAGGTGTTTCATGTGTTTTTCCCCTATCCATGGTAGAATGCTGTCTGAGTTGATGCAGATGCATATAAACACAACTGCTATGAGGTCATGAGTGCAATCAGCTTGTCCTGACCTTCAGCAATAGTCCTGAAACCCTGCCTCTTAAAATCTTTCTATCATCTCTTGTGTGATGTTTCCTGACCCCTGAAGATTTGATAATGGCAGAGGTAGTCACAGCCATTTGCGGTTTAGCACTATACAGTCACATATTTTTTTCATTTTGATCATTTGTGAGTCTGCATAATTCATAGCTCATTGCAAAAAGATGTTTTCTGATGAAGGCTTAAAAAAACTACACTAATCTGTGCATGTAAGGACAAGTACTTAGAAGGCAGTTTAAGATTATGCTGATTTATTAATGTAATAGTAGTGTGTTCTCTTCTGGAACTTTTGAATGCCACAGCCATGGTTTGTTAACCAAGTTTACAAGGATTTACACTCTTATTATTATCTTTACAATATTTTACTGTCACTGTAAATGAAAGAAAATTAAGAAATAGAATAAATTAATGGCTATGACATACTGAAGCATGAAAACTGTACATGTGGGAAACTAGAACAGAAACAAATCATTAAGATACAAAATAAAACTCTTAAAATTGAATTGCATTTATAATCAGGTTTTTTTGAAACATTTTTGTCATCAGTATTTAGTATGTGTATTATTTTCATACAAACTTCCTTATTTAATGGTTTTGGTTTAATTTTGTCATATTGATATATAGATCATTAAAAATATAATAGCCATGTGTGTCATAATTTCATGTGTATAGTTTTTACTCATTCACATGAAGGTTTATTTTTATTGTATATTGGCAATTAGTCATTTGTGAAATCCCCATGTTTTTCTGTTTATCAGTTAGGATGTATTGGTAGATGGATTATTACATGAAGATTTATTTATGAAGAAAGGAATTCTCTTCACTCATTATTTATCTTTTGTGGAATTTGCTTGTATGGTTTATTCTTAGTGCAAATTTTACATTAGAGAATAAAATATGCATTATTTGCCTTACTGATTTTTTTATAGCTAAAAGTATGTCACCTTTCATTTGTCTTCTGCTGTATTTACTTACACATATGTGGCTTTCCTATTATAGAATATTCTTTCCTGTCAAACTTTACTAGCTTGGCTTTGTGTATGCTGGACAACATCTGAACAAAAGCTGTTTTGTCTCATTGTTGTCATATGAGGAATGTGTTCACGGATGTGGTTGTACAAGCACATGCACCATGATGCAACTGTGGAGATCAGTGAATGACCTTGAGTGTTGAACCTCATCTTTAATCTCATTTTGACACAAGGTCTTTTTGCTGTTTGTGTTGTACTGTGTCTAGTAAGCTACTAAATCTACAAGTTTCCTGAGAGTCTGCTTTTGTCATAGGAACCTGGAATTACATGAATGCAATGGTCTTAGCTGACCTCAGTTGGGTTGCAGGTTTAATAGTCATATACTCCCTTATGCATCACTCTGGCTACCTTTTAGTTCTTGTTTGTGATGAAACCTTTTTGTGTAGCATTTCACAGCTTCTTCCCCACAATTTCCTTTTTCGTGAGTGTTTAACTTCTTATCCAAGATAATATTGACTTTGTTTAATGAATATTCATTGAAGGATATTTGGTCAAAATAGTTTGATGTGTTAACTTCAAAACTGAAAGTATAGTTTTAAAAGATAGAAAGTAAAAATAAAGAAAAAAATCTATAAATATATAATTATATGTGATTCAACTTTTTAGAAAGAAATGGATCAAATGAATTAGAGTAATGAGAGGTGTGTATTCATCCTTCCTTCTTGAAGAAATTACACTCACCCTTCCTCCTTCCACACCTTTGGTCTTTCTTGACAGTATATAGTTTTTCTTAATAATGTTGGAAATACTGATGGTAACAATTGATAAGATCCATTATTTTTTAGGATATTATGGCCATTTTGGAGATGTGATTTTTGTGCATAACTCAGACACATTATTAATTCTAAAATGAGGGTTTCAACCTTGCCAGCTCAATTTTTTTAAATGCTTTAATCATGTATTGATAATGCTTCATTCACAATGTTTTAAACTGTTTTCATAGGTCTTTCAAATGCAAACTCATCCATATTCATGAAAACATAAGTAAAGTAACACCAATATAGTCACTCAAGGAATATTTTATTGTAATATGTTTTATTCTGCTAGTATTTATGCTTTTCCACAATGATATGTGTAATAATAACCACTTCTCTAATGACCTCACCCCAGCTCTCTCCAACAAAGATTTCTAAATTTTAAAAATTATATAGTGCCTTGTTTTCACTTGCTGTCCTGTAATTAAGAGAAAGTCTAGTTCTCTCATCTAAGCCATGCTATGGTGAGAAATGCAAGTAAAAGAAAATATAATCAAATAGGTAGAAGCCTTTAAATAAGCAAAAATAAATCCTTTTAAAAATACAGAAAAATATAATCAAAAATGTGAAAGAAGAATAAAACTATTCAAGATCTGTAAATAGAAATTAAAGCAATAAAGAAAACATAAATCAAAGCATCCCTGGAGATGAAAAAAACCTAGGAAAGACAATATAGGATGCAAGCATCACCAACAGAATACATGAAATGAAAGAGAGTATTTAAGGCCTAGAAGATACAATAGAAGAAGTTGATACATTGGTCAAAAAATGCCAAATCTAAGATGTTTCTAAAACAAAACATCCAGAAAATGTAGAGACTATGAGATTTTCAAACATAAGAATAATAGGAATAGAAGAGGGAGAAGATTCTGAGTTCAAAGGCCCTAAAAAATCTTCAACAAAATCATAGAAGAAAACTTCCCTAACCTAAGAAAGAAATCTCTTTAAATATACAAGAAGCTTACAGAAAACCAAACAGATTGGACTAGAGAAGAAAATCTTCCTTCACATAATAATCAAAATTCTATTAAAAGTTGCAAGGGAAAATATCAAAGTAATATATAGAGGCAAACTTATCAGAATCACACCAGACTTCTCAACAGAGGCTCTAAAAGACAGAAGTTCCTGGACAGATGACTTGCAGACCATAGAGACCACAGAGATTAGTCTAGACTACTATACCCAGCAATATTTTCAATCACTATAGATGCAGAAACCAAGATATTCCACAAAAAAAACCTTAACAAATATTTATCTACTAAACCAGCCCTATACCTCTGTGTAAGAGGATACGAGAAGGAAAAAACCCAATACAAGGAGTGTAACTATACCCAATAAAACAGAAGAATACTTATACCCCACAAATCACAAAGAAGAGAAACACACACACATACACATGTATACACACATATGCATGCACACAGAGCACCACAATCATCATTTAAATAAGAGGAAGAATCATTGGTCATTAATATCAATGAATTCGATTCACCAATAAAAGACACAAGGTAACAACAAGAGTGGATTCCTAAAAAGTGGATTCCTAAACAGGATCCATTATTTTCCTGCATATAACAAACACACTAAGCTACAAAGATAGACACTTCTTCAGAGTAAAGGGTAGGGAAAAGCTTTTCCAAGCAAATGGGCCTAAGAAACAAAGTAAAGTAGCTATTCTCTTATCTAATACATCTTATGAATCCACAATCATCTTCATACCTAAACTGCACAGACTCAAAAAAAAAGATAATTTCAGACCAATTTCTCTTATGAACATCAATGCAAAAATTATCAATCTAATATTTTCAACCAACAGAAATCCAAAGAGATGGAGAAGAATATTTCACACATATCAAAGGAAAAATTTCACCAAAGTGACATCTCAGTTTGGAACATCTATACCCAAAATGCCAGGGCACCCATGTTTATAAAAGAAACATTACTAAAGCTTAAATCACACAACAAACCCCACAAGATAATAATGAAAGACTGAAACACCCATTCTCACCAATAGACAGGTCATTAAAACAAAAACTAGAGGCATAATGATACTAATAGTGGATATGAAACAAATGTATCTAAAAGATATATAGAACCTTTCATTCAAACTGAAACGTATATATGTTCTTGTGAGTATGTCAAAGAAGCGTCTCCAAAATTGACAAAGAAGATTGAATTCTTACATTCTTTCAGATCACCACAATTAAAGCTGGACTTCAACAATAGAAACACCAGAAAAACCAAATGGCAAAAGTTTCCCAACCATTAAAATCTCAAGGCCAGATGGTTTCAGCACAGAATTCTACCAGAATTTCAAAGAAGAGCTAATACCAATACTTCCCAAACTATTCCATTAAATAAAAACAGAAGGAACACTGCCAAATTCATTTTATGAGTCCACAGTCACTGTTAAACCTAAACTGCACAGACTCAATAAAGTGATAATTTCAGACCAATTTCTGTTATCAATATCAACACAAAAATAATGAAATTCTCACAAACTGAATCCAAGAACACATCAAAACCATCATTCAACATGAACAAATTGGCTTCATCTCATGGATGCAGGAATGGTTCAATATATGAACATCCAACAATGTAATCCATCATATAAATAAACTAAAAGAAAATATCCCAAGATCATCTCATTTGCTTCTTAAAATGCCTTTCACAATATACAACAAAAGCTTGGAGAGATCAGAGTTACAAGCACATACCAAAACATTACAAAAGCAATATAAAGCAAGCCAATAGCTACCATCAAATTAAATGGACAGAAACTTAAAGCAATTATACTAAAATCAGGGACAAGACAAGGCTGCTCACTCTCTATCTATTCAATATAATACTTGAAGTTCTAGCTAGTGCAATAATACAACAAAAGAAGATCAAAGAGAAACAAGTTGGAAAGGAAGAAGTAAAGCCATCACTAGTTCAGCATGACAAGATTGTATACATAAGCAACCCCTAAAATTATACCAGAGAACACTTATTGCTGATAAACACCATCAGTAAAGTCCCTGGATGAAAAATTAACTCAAATCAGTAGCCCTCCATTATACAAACAATGAGTGGTTTGAGAAAGAAATTAGGAAAACAACTCCTTTCATAATAATGAAAAACTATAAACTATCTTAGTATAATTTTAGTATAACTCTAGCCAAGCTAGTGAAAACCCAGTATGACAAGAACTTCAAGTCCCTGAAGAAATAACTTGAAGAAGATTCAGAAAAAGGAAAGCTCGCCCATGCTTATGGATTGGTAAGATTAACTTAGTGAAAATGGCCATCATACCAAAAGCAATCTTCAGATTCAATGCAATTCCTATCAAAATTTCAAAACAATTCTTTGTAGACCTTGAAAGAAGAATTCTTCCACTTCATGTGGAAAAAAAATCCCAGGAGATCTAAAACTATCCTGAACAGTTAGAGAACTTCTGGAGGAATCACCTTCCATGATCTCAAGCTGGAGTATAGAGTATAGAAAAAACTTCATGGTATTGTTATAGGAACAGTTTGATCAATAAAATCAAATTGAAGACCCAGAAATAAACCTATACAAATAAACCAAACCAAACAATGGAAAAATAAAAGCATCTTCAACAAATGGTGTTGATCTAACTGGGTATCTTCAAGTAGAAGAATGCAAATGGGTAATAAATTCATATTTAATACCCTGCACAAAACTCAAGAGCAAGTTGGTCAAACACATTGACATAATAAATAGGACCCCCGAAACTGAAAAGTTTTTTAAGGCAAAGACCACTATCAATGTGATGAAGCAGCAGTCTACAGATTGGAAAAATCTATACACCTGTGGACACTTTATTTTTGACAAAAAAGCTAAGTCAAACAATGGAAAAATGAAACTATTTGCAACAAATTGTACTAGTCCAACTGAATGTCTAAATGTAGAAGAATGCAAATAGATTCATAAGTCAAGTAGGTGGTTTCTCAGAAAATTGGGAATAGTTCTACCTCAAGACCTAACTATTCTGCTCCTAGGAATGCATCAAAAAGATACTTTAACTTACTAAAGGGAAACTTGTTCCACTATGTTGATAGCAGCTTTATCAGAAACTGAAAGCAACCCAAATGTACCTCTACTGAAGAATGGATACAGAAAATGTGGTTCATTTATACAATGGAATACTATTCAGCTTTAAAAACAAGGATATCATGAATTTTGCAGGCAAATGGATGTAACTAGGAAATATCATCCTGAGTGATGTAAGCCAGTCCAAGAAAGGCATTCATAGTATGTACTCACTGATAAGTAAATATTAGCCAAATATTAAATTATACTGATGATACAATCCTTACATTGTGAGAGGTTTAACAAGAAGGAAGGCCCAAGTAAGGATGCTTCAATCCCATTTAGAAGAGGGAACAAAATAATCATGGTGAGGCAGAGGGAGGGAGGGAACTGGATGGGAGAGGGTCAGGGAGCTGGATAGGAGAGCCGGACTAAGTATGGCAAAGAAACAGGAGAGAAGCCCAGAGGTCCAGGAGAATGAATGGAAGTATTCAGTTGATAGGGGTAGGGGTTGGAGGTGTGTGGAATATCTATGCTATGCCAGAGACCTAGGAAATGGGGAGGCTCCCAGGAGTCAATAACGGTGACCTTAGATAAGATGCATATCCATGGGGATACGAAACTGAAAAGGTCACCTGCAGCAGCTAGGCAGGACCCCAGCAGTAGGTATAAAGACAAAACTTTTGACCCCAAATTAGTTCTGTCTACAAGAAATGCAGAAGCAAAGATGAAACAGAGACTGAGGTAATGGCCAACTAATAATGCTCTAACTTGAGACCCATCCTATAAGTAAGCACCAATTCCTCACTATATTGATGATACTCTGTTATACTTGGAGACAGGAACCTATCATAACTGTTCTCCGAAAGACTCCACCCAGAAGCTGACTGAAACAGATGCAGAGACCCGCAGTCAAAGACTAGACAAAGCTCATGGACTCCTCTTTTAAAATTTTATTATTATTATTACAATGATGATGATATTATCATTTGTACTTAATCACTTTATATTCTACTCACTGTCCCCCTTCCAATCACCTCCTTCCACAATCCTTTTCTCATCTCCCTCCCCTTCTCCTCTGAGAGAGTGGAAGCCATCTGGTTATCCCCCACAGTCTAGCTCTTCAAGTCTCTGAGGGGCTAAGTGCTTCCTCTTAAACTAAGGCCAGACAACATAGCCCAGCTAGTAGAATATAACCCACGAATAGGCAAAAGCTTTTGGGATAGACCCCAATCCAGTTGTTCAGGTCTTATATGAAAGTTAATCTACACATTTGCTGCATATGAGCAGGGAGACCTAGGTCTAGCCAGTGTATATTCTTCAGTTGGTATTCAGACTCTGAATTCTGCAAAGGTCCCTGTTAGTTGTCTCTGTTTGTCTGTCTTCCTTTGGAGTTCCAATCCCTTTGTGGCCTGAAATTCTTCCTCCTATTCTTCCATAAGAGTCCCCAAGCTCCATCCATTGTTTGGCTGTAGATGTTTGCACTTATTTGAGTCAGCTGTTGTGTAGAGCCTCTCAGAGGGCAACATGCTCCTGTCTGCAAGCATAACAGAGTATCATTAGTAGTGTTAGGGGATGGTGCTTGCCCATGGGGGAGTCTGAAGTAGGTCTGATTATTGGTTGGCTGGTCCCTCTGTCTCTGCTCCCTCTACTATGCCTGCATTATTTATAGGTAGAATAGATTTTGGGTTGAAAATTTTGTGAGTTTCTCTATGGATTCCCTGGGGTTCCACTCTGGTTACAGGGGACGGACTATTTAGGTCCTATAGCCCCAGTATAGTGAGTCACAGCTAAAGTCAACCCCTTTGATTCTTGGGCATCTCAGAGAATTCTCAAGAGAAGAAGCAGCTAAATAAATGTTGAAAGTTCTTACTCATCAGGAGAATACAAATCAAAAAACTATAAGGTTCCACCTTACACCCATCAGAATGACTAAGACAGAAAGCTCAAGAGGTAGCACATGCTGGTGATGTGGAGCAAGAACAACATCCCTCCATTGCTGGTGGGAGTGTCAATTTGTACAACCACCTTTGAAATCCATTTGGTGTTTTCTCAGAAAACTGGGACTAGTTCTACCTCAAAAACCAGCTATACGACTCATGGACATTTACCGAAAAGATGCTCCAACATCTCACTTAGACACTTGCTCAATTATGTTCATGGCAATTTGTTCATAAAAGCCAAGAACTAGAAACAACCTAGATGTCCCTCAACTGAAGAATGGATAAAGAAAATGTGGTATATCTACACAGTGGATACTATTCTGCTATGAGAAACCAAAACATCATGAATTTTGCAGGTAAATGGATGGATCTTGAGAGTATCCTGAGTGAGGGAACTCATTCCCTAAAGGACATGCATGGTGTGCACTCACTTATAATTGGATATTAGCCATACAATACAGATACCATGTTATACTCCACAGACCCAAAGGAGATAAACAAAACGGAAGGCCGAAGAAACGATGCTTTAATCTAACTTAGAAGGGGGAATAAAATAGTCATAAGAGGCAAGTGGTAGGAGGGAACTAGGATGTGGAATGAGGAGGGGAATGGAGAATTTTGAATCAGGTATAGGCAAGGACAGGAGAGATAGCTAGATGGCCATGAAAACGAATAGAAATATGCAACTGGCAGGCATGAGAAGGTGGCAAGCTCAGCGAATCTTATGGAAGAGTTGAGGGAATAATTGGGGCCCCTGAAAGTGATAGAAAGTACACACACACACACACACACACACACACACACACACACACACACACATACACATACACACACAAAACCAGAGTCAACTAACTTGGACTCTTGAGGGCTTTCAGAGATTGAACCACCAACCAAAGAATATAAACAGTCTGTACCTAGGCCCCCTGGCAAATATGCAGCATTCAGTTCAGTCTCCATGTGGGTCTTTCCAACAACTAGAGTGGGGGGTATCCCTAAAGCTGTTGTTTGTCTGTGGAATCTGTTCACCAACTGGGCTGCCTTGTCTGGCCTCAGTGGAAGAACATGAGTCTAACACTGCAGAGACTTGATGTGCCACTCATGGGTGGCCCTTAACTTCTCAGAGGAGAAGGGGAGGTGGGTAGGAGAAGGTATTCTGTGAGGGTGGATAGGAGGGCAGCAGTGACTGTTTTTAAAATGAATAAATACGTAAATTAATGGGAAAAGTAAAAATTCATCTAGTTATCAAGTTAGCATGTTCTGACTAGTTTGTTGCTGTATTTCATTAATCATTATTAGTATTTTGAATGACTGATATTGTATGGAGAACCTTTAGTGTACCAATAAAGAATTGACTAGTGCTTCTTAATTGTTATTATTTCATGTGTTAGGAAGAGCTATTCTCCTTCATCTGTATAGGCACATTTGAGAGACAGTGGGCTTGCTTACAGCCATATAGCAACAAGAAGACTAGAAGTAGCCAGGTTTAAATAAATATAAAATGACTGACCACTGTGCAGAGTTTCTCATTATCTGTTTCTCTATCTGTATCTGCTTATGACATTTTATTTGAATTTCAAAGTGTTTGTGGTACCATTGACATTGTTTCTTGGATAAAGAAGTGGATGTCTGGACTGTTAGCACAATGATGCTTTGATTTTCTTTTCAACTCATTTGTTATTGGCTTGGTATTTTTAAGACAGACTCACTGAGTAGCCTTGAATGGATTCCACCTAACTGTAATTCTTCTGCCTCAGTCTCTCAAAGTGCAAGGATTATAGGAAATAGTCATTACGTACAACATAATGCTATTTCACGTATAGTTATATCATCATAGAGATCCTTAGAGGATGTACCCATTAAAAAGACTTATGTTTTTAGAAGTACAGGTTAATGGATTCTGTGAAGCTCATCCTGGTTCAGAATGAGACGGCAATTCAAGTTTAAGTCTAAGAAAGATGATATGAGACATGAGACACAGACAGTTTTACCTTGTTAAACTAATTACTTATAAAATAAAATAACATAAAAGAATTTTGGGCCTCATGATTTTTGAGAGTTAGAGTTCATGACCATTATGGAGCTGGAATGGTAGCTGACAGCTTACATTTGCCCACAAATCCAAGACAAAGAGAGAATTTACTGGAGATGGGTAGGCTTTTGAATACTCAGTGCACAATGTTACTAACACACCTCCTCCAAGAAGGTATGCCCATTAAATTTCTGCTCTACACTTCTACTAACTGCGGACCAAGCATTCAAATATATCTATAAAGATCATTCTCATTCATGTACCTTTGAAATTTTCCTGCATTTAACTTTATAATGGGGCAAAGTTATATGTTTTCCACCGAGGCTTGGGTTTATCAGTAAAAACTATTAACCAAACAATATTTGTGCTACTTATTTATTGTTATTTTTAATAATTGTGTAATGTTTAACATTCTTTCCTACAAGTTCCCTGTGTTTGTTCCTCCTCCTCCTCCTCCTCCTCCTCCTCCTCCTCCTCCTCCTCCTCCTCCTCCTCCTCCTCCTCTTCTTCTTCTTCTTCTTCTTCTTCTTCTTCTTCCCTCCCTCCCTCCCTCCCTTCCCTTCTTCTTCTTCTTCCTTCTTCTTCTTCTTCTTCTTCTTCTTCTTCTTCTTCTTCTTCTTCTTCTTCTTCTTCTTCTTCTTCTTCTTCTTCTTCTTCTTCTTCTTCTTCTTTTTCTTTTCCCCTTGTAGATTATTAAAGTGACTGCATCATCATACCTTTCTTGTTGCTTACTTGAATGACACAACTTACTAGTGGTTATGTGACAGAGGCTATAACTTCCCTACCCCCAGAAATCATTAAATTTATAAAGCTCTTCAATGGGAATAGGAACCTTTTGAGCCTACCCACAACCTTGTTTTAATACTAATGTGATTGGTTTTGTGTAGATCTTAGGCAGGCAACCATTGCTGTTATGAATTCATAGGTACAATAGCCATATCATGAACAGAAGGCAACAACCCTCAATTGTTGTTGTAATTGTTTAAACATAATGTAACATTTACAATTTTTGTTACAAAATAAATTATTTATGTTGTTAAAATAGCCTATTCATTGTGAATTTTTTAACTGATTTTATTTAATATTCTCATTATGATGTAGAAATAAAGTATGAGTGAAACTTAATTCTTTGAATTTTAAACATTTATTTAATTTATAACAAAATCTACCACCATTCTTTTGAATAAATTCATATATTTAAATAATAAATTTTCATCATTTTCATACTTTATCAACTTTTTTCATTCTCTCTCTGTCTGTTCTTTTTTCTTCAAGAAAAATTTCCTACTTTCATGCATCTTTCTAGTTTGAATTGTTTACCATTCGATGTTGAGAACTGCAAAATCTATTACATATCATAAATGTAAAATGTTTATAATTTTATAAAATTTAAAAGGCAGTTTGATAAATGCTTGCTTCGCAAAACAACAGTAATGGCTTTTCCACAGGGGCCTTTGACTTCTCCAGGCAAGGACTTTTGGACAATTTTACAGTACCAGGAATCAATGCCATCCTCTGGAAAAAGCATCAAAACCAATCAGAAAGTAGTTAGCTAACCCAAATATAGTGATGCCACTACTATCTAAGTGAGCAAATCTGTCTTCTTTCCAGTTAGACTGATATGGTAGCATGTAGGGTTCACAGCTGGATAAAACTGATGATGTTTTTTCTCTCCAGGGAGTATGAAGAGCATCTTCCTGGACTTTGAAAGCTAGTCAGCAGGGAGATATCTTCCAGTTCAACTGAGTAGAAATGGTGTGTGTGTGTGTGTGTGTGTGTGTGTGTGTGTGTGTATAACAGTCTTATTGTGTAGACCATCCTTATCTAGACCTCACTATGTAGGTCTGGTCTACCTTGAACTCACAGAGTTCTGCCTGCCTCTATATACCTATTGATGGGTTTTGTAGTATATGTCTCAAGTCTGGCCCATGTAGAAATTATTTCTAAAAAGAAAAATTATAGTAGTAAAAGGATGTTTAGATCTTTTAGCATTTTTAATAAATTCTAATTGATGATGGTAATTCAAACTTCTTTCTTTTTGGATTGTTCTAAAGTGTTCTAGAATTTAATTACTTTCAACATAGCTATTATTTCAAGTTGCCTTTGAGCAAGGAGGCACTCAAGAAAGAGTCAGAGGGTACATAGAAAAAATTAAGGTACATATCTTTTTATGATATGGCTGTGATGTATCTTTACATTTGGGTTTTTATTATACTAAAATTTGGACACAAATACCATGGCAAAATATCTTTATTTGAGTTTTAATGAAAATATATAACTATAAAGAATTTTTATAATCTTTTATTATTTACTAGATTATAAATTAGTCTTTTTAATAAGCTATTTTTACACTGATTATCATGAAACCAAAAATGATTCAACTAGACATGCAGATATTATGCTAAAATATTTTATTTTATGTGAACAGAAGACTGTTTAAATTCATTTTAAAAATCAGAGACTAAATATAGATTATTAAGTTCTAATTTAGTACATTTTTTTTCTGTTTGCATTTCCTAGAGTAAATTTTAGCTAATTATCTTTTGCATGGAATAAGAACACAATTCCTAATGTTTTGACAAGCAGCAAATTGCACATTAGTCAGCTGTAAAGAAATCTATTAGGAACAGTTGTCCATGTTGAAGATTCTTCTTTGAAATAGCAAATTAATTTAAGCTTCATCATTCACATTAAATGTATCATGACATCAAAGTTTTGGTTAGTAAGAGAAACACTAGAAGTAGATACCAAAACTTACCTACTAAACAGCAGGAGAAAACAGATCTTGCAATAAGAAGGAAGAAAGCATACAAGTCCTATGTTATCATCATGATGACTTTTGATAATTAGATTTTTATCCATCATTCATTTAGCTCAATTATTCTGCTAATTATATTATCTGTGATATGATATAAACATAGCATTTGTTTCCACTGAGAAATGTTAATTACAGAGTGTTTAGCTTTTTGTCTTTTGTCCCAAGGTTTCTTTCACTTTTAACTCTTTTGAGCAAATATCAGCTTCTGGATACACTCTGATGGTTTTTTCTATGCCCTGACAATAATGGATATATTGTAATCCTAATTTCTCTGCAGTAACATTTTAATTGGCTATCTAAAACAGGGCCATTCATGAATATAATTATTTAGCTTATGAAAAATGCACATCTCAGTAATAAATATCATTTTCTATTTGTGGGAGCATGAGTTAAAATTTCTTCAATTTTTCTAACATTATTCTTTACAAATGATGGGTTAGGTTAATTGTTTTAGATTCATGTCTCTTTATTTACTGCTCCAATTACCTAAAATGTTAATAGACTCACATTAAGAATGGGAAAACTAAATCACAACGTGGAAGTATAATAACTTGACCAATTATACAAGAAGTAGCATATGCCTATACATATTGGGCTTTTATTTTATTTGAGAGAGATTTGTATTTTGGGGAAAAGATGCATTGTTTTTACACTGATAGGGACATAGGAAAGAAAACATGGCAATCAACAGGCAATATGTTGGTAAAGACATGTTTGTGCCATTAGTGCCTTTGGAAAGTGTCTTAATCAGGGTTTCTATTCTTGAACAATATCGTGACTAAGAAGCAAGTTAGGGAGGAAAGGTTTTATTCAGCTTACACTTCCATATTGCTCTTGATCACCAACAAAAGTCAGAACTGGAACTCAAGCAGGTCAGGAAGCAGGAGCTGTTGCAGAGGCCATGAAGAAATGTTACTTACTGTCTTGTTTCCCCTGGCTTGCTCAGCTTGCTTTCTTATAGAACCCAGTACTACCAGCCCAGGAATGACACCACCCACAATGGACCCTCCCATGCTTGATCACTAATTGAGAAAATGCCTTACAGCTTGATCTCATGGAGGCATTCCTCAAGGTGAGAATCCTTTTACTGTGATAATTCCAACTTGTGTCAAGCTGACACACAAAACCAGCCAGTACAGAAGGATAAACAATAAGAGAGTCTACAAGAAAAATTTAGGGTAAGATATATGCTCCAAAAGTCATATCTCATTTCCCATAGATTTGTAAAGATGAGATATTTGTTAGCCCTTCTCCAAATCAGTAGAGAAATTTTACTTGTAGCATCTTTGTGTTTATTATCCAGTTATTAAATATGGACTACCCTGCTCTCTGCCATCTGCCCTCTAGACAGAGAAGGAATAATCTTTCAGTCTTAAATATAAAATGGCTACTAACAAAGCTCTGATTCATTAATAATTAATATGTGACAACTGGAAGGTGAACTTATTGGAGTAGGCTGATACTCTCATCATGATGAGAAGGTAATTATTAGATAAATTTCCAATGATGACAATAGCTTTTAGATATTAGACAAGTATGATAGATACTATTATAGGTAATAAGACCAAGTACAATTTTATCTTTAGGAGAATATAACTCTGAAACTTGATTTAATTATAAAGGTTATGTTTGTTGCTGCTCCTGGTGGAGACCAAGCCTCTCCTTGGTAAGGTACATGAGTGTAATGTAGACACTCTCCTTATGGCAAGGCCTGAGGAAATGGGTCCCTGCATAGCATGGACCTCTAGGGAATATTCATGCAGAATCTCCTGGCCTTTCCTGAGGGAATCCTTTGTTCACTTTTGCCTTGCATTTGCATTTTTGGCTTTGCTAATGGCAGTTTTTATTTTCAATTTGTCTGTATCAGTCACTTACCAAGAATCAAAAACAGAAAGCTGGGATCATGGTTCATTCTTGTTTGTTTCTGAAGATCCTCGGAGTAGAATATATCACTACTTCTTTCTTTGTTAATAATGATGATGTGGTTGAGTCAACATGAGGGCCTGGTCTGGGAACTTCAGCTAAAGTCTGGGTGTTCTCTCCTGATGGGAACTTAGTTCTGACAAAATTTGCCCTCCAACTTGTTGCAGACAATAGCTAGATGATTATCAAAAGGTTAGGAACGTCTTGCTGGAACTTTGGTTCTAGGACAATAGGAACATTTAGAGGTAAGCTAAGCAAGAATGAGGAACTGACTAATGGCAAGTTCCCTTGGCATTAGAGAAATTAGATGTTCTAGATTAGAATATGGGGAAAGGCTAGGTGGTATTAATTCAGAATTTCCCGTGTATGTAGTTTATCATCTGATTATACTATAACTGCAATTGCTGCCAATCATGGACACTTGGTCATGGATCAACTTGCTCAGTTGCATATTAACTGCTTGCTGAAGCTGTTTCTTTTTTCTTGAGTCAGTTCATGCGTTAGCAGGAAACCACAGCGATTGAGGAGGAGAAGGAAGGGAAAAATACTGTGTGCAAATTATTTTTAAACATAGGATGTTTATTTATTTGTTTATTTATTTATTTCACTCCAGATTTTATTCTCTCCCCTTCCACCTTCAGACTGTTCCACATCCCATATCTCCAATCCACACCCCTGTCTTCCAAAGGCTGTTCCCAACCCCTCAACCTCCACCCCGCCTGACATCTAAACTCCCTGGGGCCTCCAGCCTCTTGAGGGTTAGATGCATCATCTCTGATTGAACACAGACCTCTGCTATAAATGTGTTGGGGACCTCATATCAGCTGGTATATGCTACCTTTTTGGTGGTCCAGTGTTTGAGAGCTCTCGGGGGTCGAGATTAATTGAGACTGTTGGTCTTCCTACTGTCTCCCCCCTCCTTCTCCTCAGCTTCTTTCAACCTTTTCCTAATTCAACCACAGAGGTCAGCAGCTTCTGTCCTTTTGTTGGGTGCAAATATCTGCATCTGAATCTTTCAGCTGCTTGTTGGATCTTCCCGAGGACAGTCATGATAAGTCACTTTTTGTGAGTGCTCCATAACCTCAGTAAGAGTGTCAGACTTTGGGATCTCCCCTTGAGCTGGATCCCACTTTGGGCCTGTTGCTGGACCTTCTTTTCCTCAGGCTTCTCTCCATTTCCATTCCTGTAGTTCTTTCAAACAGGAACAATTATGGGACTTTGGAATGGCAATCCCATCCCTCACTTAATGCCCTGTCTTCCTGCTGGAGATGGGCTCTATAAGTTCCCTCTCCCTACTGTTGGGCATTTCATCTAAGGTCCATCCCTTTGAGTCCTGAGCATCTCTTCCCAGGTGTCTGGTGCATTCTGGAGGGGTCCCCCTACCTCCTACCTCCCTAGGTTGCCTGTTTCCATTCTTTCTGCAGGCTCTCAGGGCTTCAGTCCTTTACCCTCACCCAATACCAGATCAGATTCTCCTCTCCCCTAACCTGATCTGCGTCCACTTTCCCTCCAATAAAAAATGCCGATTCTGTATGGATTTAATCTTTATTGGTTTGATCTGGTACAGTTCTTATACTAGTCTTGTAGAGGAGTTCACAAGTACAATATTGACATGATGTCCAGGAGACATCATATCAAGGCACTTCTTATCATTACCCAGCTCCGATATTCTTTCTATCTCCTTTTCAGCAGTGTTCCTTTAGCCTCCCCATAGAGTGGAGAGCTATGTCATTTAGGTCGAACAGACAGTCTCTTCTCAGTGATTTCTCCAGCTATTTTTTTATATATATATATATTTAGACTTGCCCGTTGCAAAAGAGGAGAATATATCTGAATAAGGTTGAGAGTGGCCAGAGTCTATGATATGAAAATTAATGTTTAGGAGATAATTTGACAGCATATCAAAATAAAAACAGTGAGATATAATGAAGGATCTAAGCCTCACTAGATAGTATATAAAGGTATTATGATAATCAACTCACTATGTGTTGCTTAGCTTCTAGTCAGTGAGTCATTGTGCCAAATAGCTTAGTCTACTTTTTATTAGAAAAATTCTTACTTTACTTGACTTTTTCAAAGTTTTCATTCTTTGTTGGTTGTTGCTGTTGCCTAGACAAAGATCATTGTCACAAGTCTCATTTATCTCGTTCTTGCTGAGAGGAAATATTCCTTTTAAAGGTAAGTTCCCACTGACCTAAAATGCCTGAGAGAAATCTTTCCTCCCATAACATCACAGGATGGTGGACTCTGGGTAACATTTAATTTTTACACCATCTAATACAATTTAAACTGCAAGGATAAGTGAATATATGATGACTTATATATATGCATGTTATAAAATATATGATATGTGATATATATATATATATGCATGTAAAATCAATCTCCAACAATAATTTTGTTAGAAAGAGAAACAAATGAAAATCATATTAACAATTCTGAGGAGAAACCTGTTCTAGTAATTCAGAATTGATATCTGGCAAATGGGTAAAAAAGGTATTTTAATTTTAAAGGGTTGTAATGAAATTCACAATTACAAAAGATGGTTCTGAATGCTGTCTATATCAGATAAAAATGCCATGTGTACTCTGGAGAAAGCCTAAAAAATCAAATAGACAAAAATTAAAGTTTCAAAGTTATAGGTATAATATAAAAATTTAAAACATTGTTTTTTTTGTTTGTTTTTTAAAAATACTTTGGTCTGTTTTATTTTTTAGGTCTCCTTGACAGTTAAGATGATACCTGATATATAGTTGGTATTTAATAAATATTACTCAGAAAAAGCAGTTTATCAAGCTATAGAGTGACATGTGTAGACTCAGTCAATGGCTACAGAGAATCTGAAGAAAAGATAACAAAAGGCCCTTTATAAAAAGTCTTTGAGCTGATGTATTCCACTACCCTTCCCAGCTGGTAATTTCTAAACAACTTTAAAACATTGTTTTAATACAAAATTAATAATGTTAAATTATAATGTTTTACACATATTATTAATAGACTTTTGTATTTAATTTTAGATATGTTTTGTACAAATATATATACATGTATTATGTATAACTTATTGTCTTAGAATGCAGGTGTGTAATAGACATTTCTTGCTGTTGAAATTTATTTTAATTTTAATTTAAAAATTCATATGTGAGCACAGTGGACAGCACACTTATGAGATTTTTATGTCAGTGACATGTGTAGGTATTATAATTACAGTGTCAAGAGGAAAGTGTGTAATTAAGAGACTATTAGCTAATGATCCTCAGTCAAATTGCATTAAAAGTCTTATAAAAAGTATTTAATGGTATTGTGTTATTCCCTTGCTTACCTCTATGAGGCACTGGTTGGATAACTCATGAGAAAGGAAACTGACTCTTAGAAATCATGCCAGGTTAAAGGGTTCTGACACTGACAACAGAAGAATAAAGATAACTACAGCTTATTTGGCCATTCATTGCATGTTTAGGTGAATAGTGTCAGTGAGCCAGAAATAAAGGCCTTCAGTAGAATGTGTTTTCTCAGACAAGTAATCCTCCTACAGTATTTCTGCTTTGAATGCTTGTCATGAACATGATAGATGGGAAGCCATAGCAACTTAAAATCCATGAAAGGCAACAAAGAGCACAAGCAACTCACTTTTCTGCTGTGAAAAATGTTATATCTGCATTTCCTGGTTTACACGAATTAAGCTTTTCAAATACTTGTATATATTTATTCTTAAAAATTAATTTTCCCTCCCAGAACTGAGAAACAAAAAAATAGATGAATTCTCTTATATAATATTCTGTTTTTATAGATAATTTATTAAAAATAAAATATACTGAACAAATATTAATTCTGCTGATATTATTTCTTTTCAAAAGCTAAAATAATATTTCATAGAAAATCTTATCTATAATAATAAAACTTGTTAATATATCAGTTATAGTTTGAGATTGAGTTAGTTATTTTTTAACATAATTAACATAATTATATTTAACATAATTAAACATTTGATGGGCTTTAAAATCAGATTAGTATGAATCAGACTGGACAAGAAAGTTAGTCAAAATGAAGTATTTCGCTGCAATGTTTTCCCGTTTTTTTACTCCTATTCCCCTGAACCTATTTCAGCTGCATCAGGATTTAACCAGTTCTGCTTCTGGTGGGGCTAGTTTCTGAGTAAAGAAGTTTAAATTTTTTTTTTCTGTAAAATTGTGGCTAGGACGTACATTACATGTATTCTCTAGAGACTACAATTATAGTATGATTCTTTAGTGTTGACATAAATTAATTTTTTCAGATTAGAAATAAACAATGTAATCTCTGTTTTAAAGATGGTTGTCTCCCGGTTTTTGCATCCTTTTATGTGAAGGAGCCATGTAATTCTCCATTTGCCGATTACAGGTTTTCTGTTTCTCATGAGAAATAAAAGGTGGTTTTCTGACAAAAGACCTTCAATCTATGATCCCATGTCATCAGGAATTAGAGAAATTGAAATTTCCTTTCTATTGCACAGAAAAATGTAAAAAGAGTGATTAAGAACAATTAGGTGTAGGAATTCTGTGTCACTTTTCTAGGGACTGATTCTAGCAAGTGTCTGCTTATATTATTTAGAGTGTAATCACAACCCCTCAGAAGGCTTCCAATAGACAAACTTCCTAGTGCTTGACATATCATGAACTGGCAGCTGATGCTAGCTCCTCACTTCAGCCACTCATCATCATTTTTATCATCCTCACGTTGATCAAAACATTCATGGTCACTTATGCTCATAAATAGGATATTCTGGATAATCATATCCCATATTCTCACAGAAATCTAGCAGTAGCATAAGTAGAAAAAAATAAGTACTGTTCCGAAAGTTTCTTTTACTTTTTAAAAACAAGATAGCATGGATTTCACAGTAGATATTTTATGAATCACTGATGGGCCAAATATACTTCATATTTCTGTCAGTTAGCTTTGTATAAGTATTTTTAGCCCTCACACAGATTTCCTATTCTAACATCAGAATTCATCCCCATCTTCAAAATAGCTTTGTGAGAAAGTTTGACAAGCCTATATCTAATTATTGTTCTGTGCAAACTGGCACTAGGCAGGAAATTTTTTTTTTCTTCAGAAAATTTAAAGAATAAATGAGAGAACATACATTGGGGGAAAAGCCTCATTTGTAAACTCAAGAACAATAATATAGTCACAAAGAAAACTATCTAGATTCAAGAGCCAACTGTATAAGCCACCACCAGAACTCTTCAATATGCCTGCTTTATGTACCAATCAGACTATGTATGTCTTTCTCTAACAACAAAAGAAGCATCACTTATTTTATGATGGGTCTGAGAGCTTAGGTGACAGACTGTTGAGAGCTTTTGGTGCAGCTTCTAGGAATTTGGCATTTGTCAATGGGCTTGGACAAGGAGTAGGATCAGATAAGAATATTAGAAATAGCGATCATGGGGCTTTGCTTACTATTTTGCTGAATTACTCTCTCTTCTTACTACTTTACTTAATTGTTACCTTCTGTGATCTTTTTACTTACTACTCTGCTTAGTTACTTTCTTGTGTGATCTCCTTGTTTGCTACTACTCTTGATTACTTTGTCTTTGATCTAAGAACTGACCATGTTTTTTGGATATATCTAAAATGATATAAAAGCAGGCTGGAGAAAAATAAAGTTGCTTCAGCCTCATTATGGGCTTGAGTTATGTTATAATTTTGCCTGTTTTTCTTTTTCAATCCTCACTGCCTCCCTTGATACCCTGTTGACTGCCTGAGCTGGCTTGGTCAGCAAATAACTTCCTACACTTTTAATGTAGGTCACATTGCCACATCTGAGTGTAACAAGGAATATGTAATTTTTTTAAAGCAGCTGTTTTTAGCCTGTGGGTTGTAACCCTTAGGGGGTCAACTGACTCTTTCAGAGGGGTCACCTAAGTATGAGAAATCAATAATATTTACATTAAAATTTATAACAATAGCAAAATTACAGTTATGAAGGAGCAACAAAAATAATTTATGGGTAGGAATCACCACAACATCAGGGACTACATTAAAGGGTCACAGCATTAAAAGGGAGAAGACCCACTGTTAAAGAGATTGATTTCATAGATTGATAAAATAAAAACTACCAATTTTATTTAATTATATTATAGTAAGAACTAGAATCCTAAAATAGAATTTTTAGTTCACTAGTTTTTTTTATTTTTAAAATGGGAAACATTATAAAATGTTTTGATACTTTATCTGTAAGACAAAATAAAATACACAGTTAAGAAATTTT
Source organism: Arvicanthis niloticus (assembly GCF_011762505.2). Classification (NCBI taxonomy): domain Eukaryota; kingdom Metazoa; phylum Chordata; class Mammalia; order Rodentia; family Muridae; genus Arvicanthis; species Arvicanthis niloticus. Next base: position 36,501,771 of record NC_047660.1, read on the forward strand.
TATTGTCACAAGACAACAGGTTAGTAAGTAACTATTTTTGTTCAGACTATGTGAGAAAATTAATATAATTCTAAACAAAGCTACATTCTACCATTTTTCACAGGAAATATCTCATTTTTGCACCATTGTTGCTAGTGTAAAATAAAAAATGAGATGTCTGATTAAGAATGATCAAATGTCTTATTTAAGACATGATTCAAACATAGCCTTCTCATACTAGAAAATGGATACATAATATTTTGAGAAATATCCAGAAATTTTGTGAAAAAAATCTGTTAGAGAGCTATTTTTCAGAAAAGATGCATATACATTGCACACAATTTCAAAATTCCCCTGGGTGCCCTGAAAAAATACAACTTAAGGAACCCCCTTTGTGTTAAAATTACACTATTTTGTTTTTCTGATAGAAGAGCCATCTCAGTGCCAATCGAGTCTGTTCTTTCAATACAATGCTTAAGAAAATCATGGCATTGAAGCATGCAATTTTGATAAGACATTCTTATAAACAATTCAAAAATTTACATAGTTAATTTGAATGCATTAAAATATGCCAATAAGTAACAGTCATACTATTAACTTTCTACCTAAAGACATATGGTTAACACACACACATACATACACACACACACACACACACTGAAAATTTTCCATCTAGGCTGACAATGCTCTCTTTAAGAGCAAAAAGCTATCTAATAAATACTTTAGCATTAGGAGTGAGAAGCTGTGTTTTGAGTTCTTGGCTAAGGTTGTCCAAGAGACTTGTGACTAAACATTCCAATATATTAACCTCTGGAGGGCATTTTTATTTAAACCACCACAGGTACCACACAAGCTTTCAAAAAACGGAAGCAGCTAGTAGTCTTACAGACCTATAGTGTCTATAAACCACAATGACATTTCAGAAGGGCACCTGTCACGGTCAGGGTTATTATTACTCTAAGGGATCACCATGACCCAAAACAAGTTGTGAAAGGAAGGGTTGACTTGGCTTACTCTTCCTCATTTGTGTGACATCACTGAAGGAAGTCAGAAAAAGAACAGAAGCAGAGCTAGATCCTGCAGGCAGGATCTGATACAGAAGCCAAGCCATGGAAGGGTACTGCTTACTGGTTTGTTTAGCATAAAATTTTATAAACCTAGGACCATCAGCCCAGGGGTGGCACCACCTACAATGTGCTGATGCTTTCCTATCAGTTACTAATTAAGAAAATGTCCTACAGCCAGATTTATGGAGGCATATCCTTATGTCAGATGACTCTACCTGTTGTCAAGACAACATAAAACTAGCAAGTACAGCACCATTATTCCAACTGTGTAGTGGAAGCATACATACTTTGACAGTGATCAATCGCTATGTAATTGGATGTAAGATATACTGAACAGGAGGGAAACATTCCTGGTACTGCAAACTTAGCCAGCTACCCAGGGTTGGTGAAAGATCTTGAAAGGAGCAACTACTCTTGCAGCAAACTGAGTACTTTACAGGAAACCACAAGCAATCAAAATATAGAGTTGTAAAACACACTCCCAAAGGAGAAAGATTGTAAGCGCTAGAGGAATACAGCGTTTCCTTTGAGTTTGTATCTCCTAGTAATGTCAGAACCTACACTCATAAAGGGTCACCACTGTTACTGCCTACACATGAGCTGAACAAGGACAACAGTAAGAGACATGCAAATACACATGGAGGAAAGCCCAGGTTGCCTATGGACATCTAAGGAATGTGGAGAGGAGGTGAAATAATCTTTCAAAAGAAAGATCTCACCAATTGATTATCCAATACCAACTTGTCAGCCTTTAAAGCTCATACATAGAAGTAACATTATACAGACTGAACGGGTTGTAATAAGCACTGAGTAATGTATGTGTATGTGTGCATGTGCACATGTGTGTGTGTAATAATATTTAATAAAAATACAAGCCTTGCATTTGACAGGAGAAAGGATAATATATGGGAGGCATTACCAGGAAGAAAGAAAAATAATGTTATTATATTAAAATGTGAAAAACAAAAGAAAGAAAAATATGTCAGTTATTAAAATGAAACATGGAGGCAGGAGGATCACAAACTTAAGACCATTTTATACTCTATAACAAGACTGCCTAAAAATCCCAAATCATAGAAATTAATAATTAAAACTAAAAAATTCAGATTTTTATAGAAAAGAGACAAATAACTTTTATGAGTCTAATATAGTAGCCCTTCTCCCTATGTCAGTCATTTGCAACAAATTCTTTTTTGTGTTCTTTGTCTGAATTTCTGCCTAATATCACTTTTACCTTTTATTATATATATATTCCTGTTATCTCAGTGATACTCAGGGCTTTTCTTTATTTCTCCAAAAAGTTTCCCGTGCTTCTAAGCCTTGTAGTAACTGCATCATTTTTACTCATGGTTTTAGAAACTATTGTTACCTAATTAACTCTGCAAAGTTTCTTTAGTTTAGAACATTCTTCCATGATAAGCAAGGAAATCGATTGGTCATATGCTTTTGCTTGCGTTGGGGACCTTTTCTTCCTCCTGGGTTGCCTCATCTACTCTTAATAGCAAAGAAGGTGACTAGTCTTATTGCAACTTGATATGCAATGTTTAGTTTATATCTCTGGGAGGTTTGCCCTTTTTAGAAGGAAAACAGGGGAGGAATAGATGGGAAGAGAAGAGGTGGTGGAATGGGGGTGGGAGATGGGAACTGGGTCAACAAGAGGAAGGAGAAACTGTGTTTGGGATGTAATTATATAAGAGGATAAATTAATAAACAAATTTTTCCAAAAATTAATTGGTCATAAACGGGTATGAAAGATAATCATAGGCCTTGTAATTACTTCATCGAAATCAACTCCGAGGAATGCTGTCCCATAGAGTACAGATTCTATATTTTTAATATTTTAGTTTTGGACCTTTATTCTAAAGCTTTTTAATACATGATCATTATTTTCAGCGGTTATAAATGGTTCAACAAAGCAAGAAATATTTAACATATGTATGTTGTTAATGAATAGACTCATCTATTATGTCCCCTCATGTCACATTGAAGCTAAGGGAATGCAAATGTGATCAACTATGAGTTAATTCTGGAAAACACAACACCCTGAGTACAGGCATCACATTATGTCCTTTTAGAAAAGAGCACATAGCCCATATTTTTCCGGATATATTCTTCTTGTCTAATGGTGTGATAATATTCTAGATATATCCCCCTGATAGCTACAAGAGGATTAAGAGCTGAGTCATCCATATGGAGATTTATCCTCCTCCATTTTTAGAAACTGTTCTCATATTAAATATTATATTTGTAACTTTCTTTGATATTACCTACCAAGAATTTTATAGCATAACATTCATTTAAATATTCTCTATATATTGCTAGACAACATGAAAATTATTATGGAAACATGTAACATCACATATCTTTTGTCTCACAATTTTTATTAGTTTTACATTTGAACTTTGTTTATTTTAGTATCCTGCTTGAGAACTGTACACAGCTCTGGCTATGCTGAGCAGGAGCGCCTTGGTATAAGATGCTTGGGTGGAAAATACATGGGCTTCCAGGCTCATGTGGCTGTTGTTTTCCTTTTCAGGCGTTTCAGGCTTCTGTTAGCAGAATTTCTGCTTCTGGCTAATTTGTACAGGATTCATTCTCAGTCATTCTCAGTTGGTCATTTCTATAGCTGGCTTATAACACAGAAGCCATATTCATGAGAGCCAGCCATCAGAGGAATCTTGACATAAGACTGATATCATATTCTTCTTTAATGTTAGTATTAAAATGACATATGTCATTGCTATACATTACATGTTTAGATCCCTCCAAAAATCAAACACTAATCCCTCCAACACCCCAAACTATAATATTTCCCTCTCTCCTCTCCTTTCTTCTCTCCCCATAAGATCTGTAATTATCATTATTATTCAAATATTGTCTCAATAAATATTGTGTTACAGCTGGGCAGTGGTGGCACACACTGTTAATCCCAGAAATTGGGAGGCAGAGGCAGGTGAATTTCTGAGTTCAAGGCCAGCCGGTCTACAAAGTGAGTTCTGGGACAGCCAGGGCTACACAGAGAAACCCTGTCTAGAACGCCCCCCCCCAACCCCCTAAAAAATCTTGTTACTTTGTAAGTTTGTAATTTCTGGTCCCATTTACATTTAGTAACTTGCTTTGGCCATTAAATTGTCAGGGACCAGTACTGTGTTACTTCTAGGCTGAAGCTTCAGCTAACTCACTTTGTTTTTCTTCTTGTCTTAATTAATGGTCTTGGAAAAGCAATACAAATACAGCTTACTTGGATACATAAGCTGCTATGTTGGAAAGACCCCAAACTCTAGCTGATAGTCCACTGGACCTTTTTCATGAGATCATTTTTATGTAGAATTCTGAGCATTATTTACATGTTTTTACTTTGTATATATACGACAGGACTAGATTTTAGGTGCTAATGGAATATGAAGAAATCATGTACTTTATCATGATAGCTTAATTATTTAACAAATATATAAATTGAACATTGAAGTAAATTAATACATGCGATTACTATTATTTCACTAGTTCTTATAACACTTGTCTTATTTTTCGCTGTTATATACCAGACATCACATTATTTATTTTAACTTACTGTGAGTATTTATGCTCCCAATTTCAACAATTTTTATTTTGTTAATTCACTTAAACAATATCCTTATTGTTGTCCTGGATTTATATTCAATTTGTTTCCTGCTTTTTACTAAAGCAAATCTTTTATGGGCTTATTGTTAGAATTTTCAGTTTCTAAATTATTTGAATTTCCCAATATCTTTTTCTGCTTTATACTTCCTCAACTCAATTGCTTTAATGTAGCATAGTTGACCAATCTTAATGTGATCACTAATCCCTAATTCTTTTTCTAGGTTGACTGTCTGTTGATACTCTTCACCACAACTATCCCCTCATTACAACCAATGTTACTTTTTTAATACTTGTAGATATTCAGGTAAATCATCATTTATTGTCCAGAGATCCATATATTAATGACAAACTCAGAGTCACCAATAATGCATCTGTGTTACATGAAGTAAAAGAATAATAAAGTACATCCTCTTGGTGATATTTAACCAAGAGTAAACCCGATTTGAATTTCCCTTTTTTTCTTTCCTTGTGTTTTCTATCCTCCAGTCTGTTTGTTGTATAAGTATGAATATGTGCCTGATTCAATGCTGTTTGGTGAATCTGTCTTTCCACGACTCTCTCTGTGTGTTCCTGTGTGTGTGTTTGTGCCCTAACAAATGGTTATACTCTTTGTTATACTGAGTAGCACATAAAATATGACATGGGAAAGGAATAAGGAATACTTTACAGAAATCTCTGAGACTTTTACAAAGGATTAAGTCAACAACTCTGTCTTACCCAGATAGCAAACAAACCAATGTTATCAGGTACTATCTGTAATGTTGCATTCAACATTTATGATAGATATCCATTTTTATAAGACCACTGTCATTCAATTTGCTGTTTTCAAGAGCAAAATATTATCATGACACACATGCAAAAAGAACCTTGATTAATCTTGAGTCAGGGGCATGGAAGAATATATAATTTAAGATTGTAGCTATACATTAAATTAGGTTGTAAAAGTTTAGGTCATGGGAAACCTTAAGCAAGTAAGATTGGTTGTTACCTTGTTCTTTTAAAGGCAGATTAAACAAGCAGACTGAATACAATCTAGGATATCAATTTTAAGACTGAAAGGGCCTAGAGCTATGCTATTAACTCTGGCTGTGAGGTCCAATAAAATTTTTCATCTAGTAGAATATAAAAAATATTTTTATAAAAATGCATCACCACATGATAGTTCCTAAACTACAGCAAGTTCATCTAGATATGCATTCAAAGCTGTCCAGAAATTGCTTTCTCATCTCCTGTCTCTGAAACACAGGACTCAAAGAAGACTGGCTCTTGAGTTGCACTATTCATATCAGTTCAAAATTAGACAGAAACAGGGACAGGCATCTCTAAGATGTGAGTGACTGTCACTTGATGACCTCTGAATTTTGCCTTACTTTTTCTAGTTGTTTAGAAGTTCCTCACCTTTGGGATATTTTCTGCACAACTAATACAGCAGACAGAGCAAAGAATTCATCATTACTTATTTGTGAGTTAATAAATAAAGTTTAGGTAGAATCATGTTAAATATAGGTATTGATAAAGTATATATACGTTTGCATTTGTACATAAATGATAATAAGGAATATCATTTTAAAACTAAGCTTTTGAATTTTGTAGAAACCCACAAGCATGTATATATCTAGCATATATGTGTGTATAGATATGTGTGTGTGCATGTATGTGTATATTAGATTATCTCCAGGATCCTAGACATGTTATACAATCTCTCTGTCATTGAAGTACATTACTTGTCCTTGAACATATATATTTGGCATAGTATACACAATAAGCTTCAAAAGTACCAATTTATGACCAATTAATTCAAAAGTAGCAATTTATGACCTAAGTAAACTAATTTGACTTATGTGATACTCAGCTATCTTATGAATTAACAAAAATAAGCAATGTTAAAATGTTATTGATTTTATTCAGTTTTTTTGAGACTATATACTTATCTATATTATGAACTGTCAAGACCTACACAAACATAAAACAATATAAATCTACACCATCACTTTCTGTATTAAATAACTACTTCCTGACTTCTTGAATGCTTTCATTTTTAGTTTTTTTTTGTGATTATTCTAACAAATATACCTTTCCTATCATCTTTCCTTGCCACTAAATAGAAGAGACAAATAGTAGACCAGAGAAGTACTTGCCCAAAGTTCTGAAGACCTGTATGTATAATTTTAAGAAAATGTATTCAGAAAACAAAATATGACAGAATAATTACATACTCTCTGATACTGGCTTCAAAAGCATATCAACAAAGAAAACATAGAAAATGAGCCTTGATGTTTAAGAGGTGTTTTTTAATACTATATTTTGAAGAGATTACATAGAAATATGGCATTTGTGAGAAAATGCAATCCAGTGTTTGTTACAAAGGTTTCATAGTCTGCACCCAGTGTTGTAAGAAAATAGTTTTATTTCTTGGAACTCTACAGAACTATTTTTACATTCCTGATTACTCTAAAACTCATAAAAGTGCTGACATATCCATTTCTAACTATCTTGCTTTATCAGTTACAAAGAAACCAATTCTATCTTTGTTTCAGGGGCTAGATAAATTATCCATGCTATAAAAAAGAATTTCAAAATAAATTACTAAATCAGTCACTGATGTGAGAAAATTGCAAGAGGAAAGTTTTATTTTGATACACTTTCGTTACATCCAAGCAATAAAGCCTGCTTAAGGATACAGCATAACATCTCACACTGACAACAAGTTGAAGAAATGATTATGTTAAGGTCCCTACCACTTCTTTTAAAAATATTAAAGCAATTCAATTTATGCAAAATTTAAACAGCAATATTACAGCTTATGCATTTTATCTATATATTTATAAGTAACTCCATGTGACATATTAGCTATTGTGTAGTTCTTTAAAGCATCATAGCAACAATGCCTTGTTTCTCATATTTTTATTATTGATGAAAAGATAATGTTCCCAACACATAGAAATAATTTTCAATTTCTTCTTTTCCCTTCGGGGATCCATAACACAAACATAATGTGTGCAGAGGGAGAAGAAATATATAATGGAGAACACTAGAGGAAATAGCTTCTGTACTGACAAAGAACAGTATGTGATGCTGTAACTTTAGAGAACATTATTTAAGGTAGAGGGTTCTAAAGTCAAAGCCACGTGAATGCATTGCACTGTTATGTGTTTGCAGTTTCAAAATCCCTGCCAACTGTAGGACAGATGCCCCAGCACAAAGCAGTGTTAATTCTAAAAAATTATCCAAGTCAAGTGAGACAATTTTTGCTTTCTTGCCTTGTCATTTAGAGGAAAATAAATGTATATGTTAGGGCTATTATATATGTGTAAGGGATGAGAATGGAATGGACAGAACAGCACAGAGAAAGAATTCACTGATAACTTAATAAGTCTACAGCAAACACCTAGTCTTTGGCAGCCAGTAAGCTTGGTCTCAGGGAATGCTATGATTTTCAATAGGGGAGGACACAACCTTTAAGAGATTTATTTTTCTGATTGTGAAAATCAATGTAAATATTTGCACATGTATGCTTATACACACATATGTGCACGCAAAGTTAGAATTGGGCTTTGGATAGTTTGACTTACCGTTTCTAATTTTACTTATGAAAAGTGAGACATTTAGCAGAAAGTACTTTGCAGCTTTGATTTTTATATTTTGTTTGGTTAAGAATGTATGTTATGATAGCACTTCCACAACTTGAAGACAACAGTCAAAAGTTGCTTCTTCTAATTGGCTACAAGAGCACTTGGGTAAGCAACCGATAGACTGCATTATGCTGATAGATAGGCTATAGTATTCAGTAGGATATGTGTTTTAAACCCATTTTTTGCTTGTAATGTTTTTCATTGTAGTGTTGTTATATAGTGACCACATTCATCACAAGTCAAGGATCCTTTGTGTGTGTGTGTGTATGTATGTGTATGTGTGTGTGCTTTAGATGTTTTATTTATTTTTGTTTTTCTGTATTAAAGAGTATAATTTATTATTTAATTCAGATAATACTTGGTAAAATACGATGAACATATAATAAAAGAAGCTTGAATTTATGACTTGAATTCATTAATTTTATTTAAACGTATTACGTGTTTGTTTAAACATATGAATACCATCATGAGTACTACAGAAGATAATAAAAGCTTGTAAAAATGATTGAATTCATTGTATTTAACACTGAATGATGTACACTTTATTGCAAAACAAAAAATTGTGTTGCTTCAACTGTAATATTAAATAGTTAGTAATTCTCGATTAACTACAGAGAGATTTAACCAAGTTAAGAAGTAGAAAACTTAAGTTATTAATATTCTTGAGCATTAGTAATGACCATTGGTAATTATTATTTCATATACTATTTCATTATCTATAATTCAGCATGTAAGAGACATATTTGATGAATGAAAGTTGGAAGTAGGAAATGGCATCAACTTTCAATCAAAATTCAGCCTTCATTCCCTATGGTATTTCATCCTCCTGGCCCTGATCGCTCTTCACAGCTGACATTTCCTACGTAATTTATATACCTCTCTATTCCTCAGATTTATTTTGAAAAGACCTTGCATGAATCCACATAAATTTGGCCTCCTTAGAGGCCATTCAGTTTGAGGAAAGTAGTTAAGGGAACAAATGACATGAGGTAAATTTTGGAGGGCATTGTCCCTGAAAATAAATATTTTTTAAAATTTATGGGTATAACCATATATCTACTGCAGGTGAGCTACTCTCTCCATCTCATCTTTGTAAACTCAGTTGTAATTTTGAAGTATTTGCTGATGTGAAATGCTACCTATGAGTCTATGGTGATTGTTTCCCAGACCACCTCCCTGAAAGCACTGACTTCTTCACATGCCTAACTGAAAAACAAGACCATTGTATGATGTCTTTGCTTTGAAAATAAAATAATGTGGAGATGGCTTGCTGGGCAAATGCATTTTCTCTCATTGCCTCTCACTGATCCTGCAACCTACATAGTAGTAGAAGGAGAGTACTGATTTGCACAAGTTTTCTTTTGACATCCACACAAACAGGAAGTCATGTCCACATATACTTACACAGATGATAAACAAAGTTAGTAAGCTTTTCAGCACACATACCCTCACATGCAAATGCACATCAATACGCAGACTCATTATCACATGTATATAATAGGATAAAGCAGCAGAGTTCTTGAAAAGCTACTCCTCTTCTCGTCTCTTCTCTTCTCTTCTCTTCTCTTCTCTTCTCTTCTCTTCTCTTCTCTTCTCTTCTCTTCTCCTCTCCTCTCCTCTCCTCTCCTCTCCTCTCCTCTCCTCTCTTCTTTTTATTGAAAATGATTCCTTTCTGAAACAATACATTCAGACTGTGTTTTCACCATCCCTCCATTCCTCTCACCTCTCCCACCTGCTCTTTCCCTTTGTTTTCTCTTTGGAAAAGAGCAGTCCTCCAAGTCTCCCACAAAACAAAATATAATAAGAAAAGGCAAAGGCTCTCATATCTAGACTGGATAAGGCAACCCTGTTGGGAGCCGCATGAGCATTCGCCATTCCAAGATGGCATAGGCATCCTGTCCTCCCACTAGTAAACAACTGACTGCGCAGGTGCAAAAGTCAAAAAGCGCGCCAAAGTCACTGCCCATCCCGGGGCGTATTATGGGTAATGAGTGAACAGCCAATCAGAAGTGAACACATCACTCTAGGGTGTATATAAGCAGTGCCTTTTCCGGTCTTTCTGTCTTTCCGCTCCTGCTTATACAAGAAGTAAAGCCTCGCTGTAGTAACCACTCGAACACTGCCTCACGTGTCTTTTTCGCAGGCAAAGGGAACACGGAGGGGCTCGGAACACAACCCAATAGGGGCAAAAGAGTCTTTGGATTAGAGAAAATACATAGCGGGTGGCAGCAATATGGAGTACACATTGTCATAAGCTTTATTGATTGTCCTAACAGACAGAATTAAACAGTTAACTCCCAACCGAGGTATAGCAAATGACTGAGAAGCACTTAGAAAAAAGTTCAAAGTCCCTAGTCATCAGAGAAATGAAAATCATTGACTCTGAGATTCCACTTTATATGTATCAGAATGGCTAAGATAAAAAAACATCAAACAAAAGAATATGCTGGTGAGGTTGTGGAGCAAGAGAAACACTCCATTACTGGTGGGGGTGAAAACCCATACATCTCTGGAAATCACTTTGGGGGTTTATAGAATATTAGGAATAGTTTTCCCTCAGACCCAGCTATATCAATCCTGAGAATATCCCCAAAAGTTGTTCTACCACACCTCAAGGTCACTTGCTCAGCTATGTCCATAGCCATTTTATTCCTAATAACTAGAAGCTAAGAAACCACCTAGCTGTCCCACAACAGAAAAAAGGGTAAATAAAATGTGGTTTATTTACAGAGTGGAATAATACTCAGCTATTATAAACAAGGACACCAGGAAATTTGTAGACCATTGTAATTAGAAAATATAAATACAAAAGGACATATATGGTATCTACTCACTTATAAGTGCATACTAGCCATATAGTAAAGAGTACCTACACTACAACCCTCAGACCCAAGGAAACTAAATAACAAGAAGACTCAAGGGAGGATGCTTGAATCTCACTCAGAAAGGGAAATAAAATAGTCAAAGTAGGTAGAGGAAGGGAGTGAACTGAATCAGAGAGACAGCAGAGAAGAGCATGGTGTGTGTTTTGGGGATCAGGTGTATGGAGAGGCTTGGCCGGTGAACAGTAATTAGTGGTGTCTGTGTGTGGTATCTCTAGGAGTTAATCTGAGATGGGGAATGCTCCAGAGACAATGAGTGTGACTAGCTGAGACTCCCGGCAGTAGGGAATATGGAGCCTGAAGTGGTTACCCCTGTAGTCAGGCAGTACTACCAGTGGAGGGATAACCACCCACAAATCCTACAACCCCAAATTTACTGTCCCTACTTGGAACAAATATTGAGGGAATGGCCAACCAATGACTGTCTCAAATTGAGACCTATCCCATGGGAAAAAAACAATCCCTGACACTATTAATGATACTGTGTTACACTTGCAGACAGGAGTCTATCATAACTGTCTGCTGAGAGGCTCCACACAGTAAGTGATTGAAACAGATGCACAGGTCCACAGCTAAACATTAAGTAGATGTTGAGGAATCTTGTGGAAAAGTCACGGAAAGGATTGAGGGACCCACAGAAGATAGGTAATTCACAAGAAGACCAACAAAGCCAATTAACCTGGACCCTTGAAGGCTCCAAGAGACTGACCCACCCACAAAAGTCTTGATCTAGGCCCCCTGATCAAGTGCAGCTTGGTTTACATGTTCCCGGACAACTGAAGAGAGTATCTCTGACTCTGTTGCCTCTCTGTGAATCCAGTTTCCCCAAATGGGCTGGCTACCTTTTCTGGCCTAGTAGGAGAGCATGTGCCGGTTCCTGCAGTGACTTGAAGTGCCCTGGTGGGTTGGTAACCAGTGGGGTTGTCCATTTTCTCAGAGGAGAAAAGGAGGGCAGTAGTGGTAGGAGTTATGTGAGAAGGGGACTTGTAGGAGGACCTGGGGTCTTGCAACCACAAAGGCATCTCCAGCAGGAGGACCTAATTGAGGATTACCTGAGAGCACAAGCATAGCTGACAGAGACAATGCCAGCCAATCAGGAACTACTGTTTAGAAGAGATGCTTCCTTGGGACCAATGGAGCCTGGGTGGAGGGTATTAAAGAAACTTGCAGCAGCATTCACAGGAACTTGCTGCAGTGTTTCTCACCTACTCCTGGATTCTGTGTCACTGATGTCACTGATTCAGCACCACCTCACCTCCAACCCCCAAAGGCAAGTAGGGTGAGGCAGCAGGTGGTCCAGGGCACAGGCAACATAGATTGGGCAGGAAAGAAAAAGGAGGGCTTTGGTCAGGATGTAAAAGCACATGAATAAATACATAAATTAGTGGCGGGGGGGTGGAGGGAAGCAGAACAAAAATAGTAAAGTATCTCTTTTTTAAATCATTTTGTTTGTTTACATTTCAAATGATATGCCCCCTTCCTGGTTACTCCTCCACAAACCCCTCATCCCATCTGCCTTCCTCTCCTACTCTTTGCCTCTATGCGGGTGCTCCTGTACCCACTCACCAAATCCCACCTCACCACTCTAACATCCCCGTGAACTGGGTCATCTAACATTCACAGGACCAAAGGCCTCCACTTGCATTGATGTCAGACAAGCCATCTTCTGCTCCCTGCATGTATACTCTTTGGTTGGTGGTTTAGTCCCTGGGAGCTTTGAGGAGTCCAGTTAATTGATATTGGTGTTCTTCCTATGGGGTTGCAATACCCCTCTGCTGCTTCAGTCCTTCCCCTAGCTCTTCTATTGGGATCCCTGGGCTCAGTGGGATCTGAGTATCTGAGTATCTGATCTGTATTGGTCGGTTTCTAGCAGAACCTCTCAGAACAGTCATACCAGGCTCCTTCACATTTTTGATTTTCAAGTTCCTTGAACCTTAGAAATCTTACCCATTTTATTCACTATGTTTAGTACCACGTAGCCCTTTCCCTGACCATCAATGCTTTGTGAATAAGAATAGCGCTCTAAGCTCATATATTTAAATGCCTATTCCACAGTCGATGAACTATTTGGAAGGATTAGAATGTGTGGCCTTGTTGGAGGAGATGGGACCCTTGAGAGTGGACTATGAAGTTTCAAAAGGACAAGTCTGGCTTGCATTGCTTTTTTCTTTCTTTGGCCTGAAGATCAGGGTATAAAGATTACAGCTACTTCTTCATAGCCATGCTTCCCACCATGATGATATTGGATTAAGCCTCTGAAACCCTAAGCAAGACACCAACTAAGTGTTTTCTTTTATAGGAGTTGGCTTGGTCATTCGTAGAAATAGAACAGTGACTGAGAGACTCCACAAGGGGGCCATGTTTGCCATTTACTGTACTCATTTCCATAGGAAGTGTCATGTTTGTAGTTAAATAATTATGAACACCATCATTTGTTTAAAGAAAAGCTTCCTCTTGGAATATTATTTTATGAAAATAGAGAAATCGACATGATGACAAAAATGAGAATTGCATAAAAATTTGATGGAAAATAAATATTTTCAATAATGATACTGAATTGTAGTTTTAAAACGTTGGCATACTTTTCTTTTTGAGATTATAATATAATTGTAATACTTTCTCCTTCTTCTTCCACTCTCCCTGCTCTCCTTCAAATTCATGCCCTCATTTTGCTGTTATTTCATGTATATATTTATATGTATAAAAAGACTCACAGAAAAGAAAAAACCAAAACAACAAAACAAAACACAAAAGGGAAAAATAAGTTAATGTGCATTACAATTTCAATGAAATAGTCTGTATATTCCAACACAAGTTTTAGAGCTAGGAGAAACATGTAATATTAAGCAGTTTTACAACCAATTACCATCTTTTAAAATCTTATGTCCTTTTGCTGTAATTTCTTGGTTTAAGACTATAGTTCCTAAAACCGCTTGTCCTTTACCTGTGTCTTTGTAGAGCCTCTGGTTTCAGTCTTTCAGATTTCTGTAGAATTTCTTGTTTTCTAATTATTTCTTGTCTATATAGTTTCATGCTTCCTTTATGTATTATGTATAATTGTCAATGCACATATATCTAACTAATCTTTCTAGTAACTTATAAATTGGACATTTAAGTAAGATAACTTTCTTACCAGAAAAAAAACAGTATGTTTTATTTCTCTAGTGAGCATGTAAAATAATGTTTCCTAGAAGATCAATCAAGTCTGTTAGTTTTGTCACTTGTACAAATTTACTTTAATATCCCTTCCTTAAACAGACATATGTAAGAGAGATAGACAGAGAGAGACAAAGAGAGACATATAGGGACACAGAGAGACAGAGACAGACAGAGACACACACACACAGAGAGACAGACAGATAACATTTAGTATGTTTCAAAATGTTTACCTCTGATCTGACCTGGCTTCTTTGTGATGCCATTCCCTTTTACCCATATTCAACCTTTAGCAACCTACCATTCTAATGTCAACTCTCTGTTGTAAGTTTTGATTATATTAACTGCTTCATGTTATAATTGATACATTGAGAATGAAGTTTTATTTGTATCTTTCCATTGAAGCTTTCATCAATATGCTACAATTTATTCTTTATACAATTATATTTATTACCACTATCATCCATCAATAAGGAAAGCAGGAGTAATTTACCAGGTGACTGGAGGCCCAAGCTGTGTTCTTTATTTTCTCTCCAATTTTCCTGTCCTTGCTGTGTCTGTATACATAGATTGTACTGACAATTTTTATAAGGATGGGTATTAATTGATTTCATGTTCAGAATCTCTGGGATGGTGCAACAGTAAGACTTAATTTGATTGTTTTTACTATTAGTATTGCATTATATATTAGAAACTCCCATGTGTTTTACTATTCTTAACATTGTTCCTGGTTGGTGTAAGAAGGTGGCTAAAATATTAATAAGTTAAATGTTTTGTGAGTAAATTTCAGAAAATATCATAATTCTTCATAATTCTGTGTTGCATATGGACCTAGAAAGTGAAGTACTGTGTCAACTCATGGTTTTAAAATGCTGTCTCCAATGTATGATTTTTTTATTATAATTATCAATTACTTAAAAGAGTGTTCAAAATTAAAAGCTATCTGAAAATAGTTTCATATACTTATTGGTGTTGCTTTGCCAATATCAAAATACAATAGAAAAATTGTGATATAATTTAAAAATATTATCAGTGGAAAATATAGTTTCTTTCATACATGTAAAGTTCCTTATTTGTATCAGATATCATCAGTAGTGTATTACTTCTATAAGTGAAATGACCACTTCTGGTAATACATCCAGACACAGGATGAACAATTGCTCTAGCTGAATATGATATTAATGCATTTTAATTTAAAAGTAAGAATAAGTGACAAACTATTGTAATCATTTCACTTTTCTTTATTAATGAAATATTAAGAGTTTGCATTTTAAATCAGTTTGTCATAGACCAGATAGATAATTTCTCAAAATAAAATGTTCAGTGATAATTATAAGATAAGAAGAAATAGTGGGAATCTTTGTTAGGCTTTGTGTTGTTCTTTATCTTTCACAGACTGAGCTAAGAAAGTGATAATGGACTGAGGCATAGGATTCTATTTTGCTACATTTTGTTCTATCCTAGTCTATTTAATCTGTACTTTTTAGATTTGAGTTTTAATTTTTAAGCTTCATTTTTAATAGAAGAATTTGTAAACATATTGTTTATAAAATATCCAAAAATACTTCTTTGAATGAATATGTGTTCTTCAATAGTCTCTTTGAAATGAGATCTTAAAAGCAATTATTTTAACAATTTATACAATAGAACATAATATTATTAAAACACATCTCTATATTATATAGTAGGTCTGGAACTATACTTATCTAACTGAAATTTTGTTTATTTTGACTGACAAATCCCTACTCCATTCATAATTCTGATAACTCTTACTGCTTTCTATACTAGCACATTCATTTTTTTTCCTGTGCAGATTCTACGAGTGAGTGGGATTAAGTGATGTTTTATTTTTCTGCTTTATTTCACTTAACACAGCACCTTCAAACTCATCTGTGCTGTTATAATATGTAGAAGAGGATATTTTTGTTTAACACTGAATAAGATTCTTTTATATAAATGCATATAAAATATTGTGGTAGTCTTAGATTTTTCAAAACATACTTTATTTAGGGTCCTTAAACACTTCAACCTCTCTTCTAGGCCACTGACCAGAAGTAGGTGGAGAAATAAGGTTAATATGAAAAGGGAGTTGTGCAACTCTTTAACAGTAGTTCTTTGGAAAAATTCGGTCTTTCTTGTCAAGATACTAGCAGTCCAATTCAATAGCAAGCAGTAAACACAAATCAGTAGCAGTGGCTCAACCCAACAGAAACATCAAGGTTCCACCAAATCAGCATGAGTCAGCAGAAGTGGCCAGCATCAGTGAGAATAATATTAGATGTTCTCTGACGCTTGTTCTCTATGAAGTGAAAGCCAGTGAAGAAACAAGGCCAGGGAAGAACAAAGAAATATCAAAGCATTGCTGGGCATAGCAATAAAATAGGCTCCCATTGTTTCTGGGGTTCTATCTATAATCCTTCCAATATTACACATCTTCTCATGTGTCTGCTTTCAGCAAATATCACATGTCCTATAACAAGACAGCTTCAAGAAAAATATCATGTGACATAACTGAGTTGTTACAGAAACCAAAAATTTCCACTTCACATTATAATTTTTTTATGCTCTAATCTACAAATAGATACTTAAGTTGATTAAATATCTTGGTAGCTATGAATAAATACATCAGCAGGTATTTCTTATATATAATTTCTTTTGGCTATGTAAGCTACAGTAAGATAGGCTTTAATAGTCACTGTATTACAATCCTTTAGTATTCCTTAAATTTTTCATACTGGCTGTGGTAATTTACATGTATACTTGCAGTACTTAAATATTTCCAATTTTTACATCTTCACCAATATTTTATTTTATTTTTTTTGATTTTTCATAATAGCTGTTCTAACAAGCATAAGTAATACATCATTGTGTGTATTTGCACACCTGATTATCAGTAATATGCAGTATTTTTTCTAATGTTTGTTAGCCATGTCTATGGCTTATTTTGCCAAGTGTATTCTTGTACTTAACATGTTTAAAATGACCTAGGATTTTTTTCTTATGAATTGTGTGTTTTTGGTGTATTGAGCTTTCTATGTTTGTACATTCTATGTCTATTCACTCAAACAAAACAAAATGACTGAAAATTGTTAAAACACTGTGTTTATGCTGAATATGTACAAATGTTTGTTTAGCATTACCCCCTAAGTATTGTAGTTGTACTAGTTACTTTTCTATGGTAGATAAAATACAATGAACAAAGCAACTTACAAAAACAAGCAAGGGCTTACAGTTTCAGTGTTTGAGTCCATGATATTAGAACAAAGGTATGCCAGCAAAAACAGATGAGATATTTTGATTTACAAATTGGTATCAGGGGAAAAGAATGTAGAATGGGAAAAGTCTTGAAATCTCAACAATTGTTCACAGTGAATTCCTCTTTTAACAAGGACATACTTCCTAATCCTTCTAGAAAGGGGGACCAAGTATTTGAATATATTAGCTTATAAAGGCCACTTTTATTCAAAGAACCATATTACACTCCCGGGCCTCCACAGACTTTAAGCCATTGCATATTACAAATATGAGTTTAGTTCGACTTCCAGGTTTTTTCAGTTTCAACACAGTTTACTATTCAAAGTCTCTTCACAGGGTTAAGGAAATTTTTTATCTGTAATTCCATGTAAAACCAAAATCAACTTGGGTCCTTCAGCTTCCCCATTATTGGTTGGATTGTTTGGTTTTAATTAAAAAATGGGGTATAGAACTAAACAGAGAATTCACAACAGAGGAATCTCGATTGGCTGAGAAGCATTTAAAGAAACGTTCAAAGTCCATAGTGATCAGTAAAATGCAAATTAAATTGTCCCTGAAATTGCACATTAAGCCAATCAGAATGGCTAAGATCAAAAGTTCAGGTGACAGCACATATTGGCAAGAATGGTAAGGGGAACTCTCCTCCATTGCTGGTGGGATTGCAAACTGGTACAACTCTGAAAATCAATCTGGAAGTTCCTGAGAAAACTTGAAATAGATCTACCTAAAAACCCAACTATACCACCCTTGAGCATATACCCAATAGATGCTCCACCAGGCCACTGGGGCACATGCTCCACTATGTTCATAGTGGCCTTATTTGTGGTAGCCAGAAGCTGCAAACAACCCAGATGTTCCATAATGGAAGAATGGATACAGAAAATGTGGTTCATTCAGACAATGGAATACTACTCAGCTATTAAAAATGATGACATCATGAGTTTTGTTGGCAAATGGATGGAAGTAGAAAATAACATCTTGAGTGAGTTAACTCATACCCAAAAGATATGCATGGTATGTACTGTTATAAGTGAAAATTAGCCAAAAATGTACAGAATACCCAGGACGTAGAATTCAAAAAGGTTAACAAGCTGAAGGACCCAAGTGATGATGCCTCAATCCCACTTGGGAAGGAGAAAGCAATCACAGAGACAGAGGAAGGGAGAGATTTGGGTGGACAGGGTACAGCGAGGGGTGGGAGGAACATGATCAGTTATTTACGGGAGGATATGGGGACAGGACTGTAGCCCTGAAGACAAGCAGAAAGAATGGAAACAGGCAACCTCGGGAGGTAGAAGGTTGGGGAACCCTCTAGAATATACTGAAGAACTTGGAGATGAGAGATTCTCAGGACTCAAAAAAAGGGTCCTTGAATAAAATGCTCTACAGTGGGGAGAGGAAACTTGTAGAGTCCACCTCCAGTAGAGGGACAAGACATCAAGTGGAGAAATGGGGTTTTCATCTCACAGTCAAAATCTCTGATCCAGGATTGTTCCTGTTTGAAGGAACAGCAGGGACAAAAATGGAGAAGAGCCTCTCAGGAGACAGCCGTACCAGGCTCCTGTCAGTAAGTCCTTCTTGGCATCCGCAATAGTATCTGGGTTTGGTGTCTGAATCTAGGATGAATCTCCAGGTGGGGCAGACTCTGGGTGTCCTTTTTAGACTCTGCTCCACATTTTGTCCCTTTATTTCCTTTAGACAGGAGCAAGTCTGGGTTAAAATTATGGAAATGGTGGGTGGCCCCATCCTTCAACTGGGGACCATGCCTAATCTCTGAGTAGATCTTTGTGGGGTATTTGAACTAATGTCATTCCTGTGGGGTCCTGGGAGGTTCTGGCTTCACTGGCATATGGGACTTTCTGGTTGCTATCCCCAGTTTCTCATCCCCCATTGCTACACACATCTGTTCAATTTCTTGACCTTCTGTACTTCTCCTCCATCTCTTCTCATACCTGATTCTTCCCCTCTTTTTCCCCTCCCCCTCTTCTCTTCCTCCCAAGTCCCTCCCACCCTTTACTTCTGTTGATTATTTTGTTCCTTCTTCTAAGTAGGACTGAAGGATCGACTCATTTCTCTTCTTTTCTCTTGAGCTTCATGTGGTTCGTGAGTTGTATTGTGGGTATTCCACGCTTTTTGCATAGGCAAAGATAAGAAGTTCAATGGGTGAATAACTGCCAGACTAATTTCCAGAATGATTGTTTCAACTTCCTGTCTACCAACTATGGAGGAGTGTTTCTCTTTCTTCTCATTCTTTCTAGCACCTGCTGTCACCTGAGCTTTTAATCTTAGCCATTCTACCTTGTGTGAGGTGGAATCTCAGGGTTGTTTTGATTTGCATTTATTTCCCTGATGACTAAAGATGTTAAACATTTCATTAGGTGCTTCTCAGTCATTCAACATTCTTCAGTTGAGAATTCTTTGTATAGCTCTGTTCACCATTGTTTTAATAGGATTATTTTTTTCTCCGGAGTCTAACTTCTCGAGTTCTTCATATATATTGGATTTTAGCCCTCTGTCGAATGTAGGATTGGTAAAGATTTTTTTCCCAAGCTGTTGGTTGCCATTTTGTCCCATTGGCAGTGTCCTTTGCCTTACAGAAGCTTTGCAATTTTATGAGGTACCATTTGTAGATTGTTGATCTTATAGCATAAGGTATTGATGTTCTGCTAAATCCTGACCAATACAAATGGGGATGCTTGTAGCCAACCATTGGACTGAGAACACAGACCCCAATGGAGGAGTTAAGCAAAGGACTAAAGGAGCTGTAGGAGCCTTATCATCAATGGAAGGAGAGCCCCTTGTTTCTGTGAAAGCTTGATGCCCCAATGTAGAGGAATGCCAGGGTTGGGAGGTGGAAGTTGGTAGGTGGGTGGGGGAGAACCCTTATAGAAGCAGAGTAAAAGAGGGGAGTTGGGAGTTTGCAGAGGGGAAACCAGGAAAAGGGATAACATTTGAAATATAAATATATAAAATATCCATTTTTTTTTTAAATGGAGAAGAGCATGAAAGAAAAGAGTTCCAGTGACAGGTCCAAATTGGGATCCATCTGAAGGGGATGCCTAGGTCCAGACACTGTTACTGATGCTGTGGTATGTTTGCAGACAGGAGCCTACCATGCCTGCCCTCTGATAGGCCCAACAAGCAGCTGAAAGAGTCAGATACAGATAATTACACCCAGTGAATGGACAGAATCCAGGGACCCTTGTGGTTGAATTAGGGAAAAGCTGGAAGAAGCTGAGGAGGAGAGAGGCCCCATGGGAGGCCAGCAGTCTCAATGGACATGGTTCCTTGAGATCTCTCAGACACTGAGCCACCAACTAGGCAGGATATAGCAGCTGATATGAGGCCCATTACACCTATATAACAGAAGACTACATTGTCTGGCCTCAGTGAGAAAAGATGCACCTAAGCCTCAAGAGACTTGAGGCCTAGGGAGTGGAGAGTTCTTGTGGGGTGGGAGTGAGGAAAGCAGTGACATCATGTTGGAGATGGCAGGGGGAGCGGGGAGCAGTGGGGGCTATGGGATGGGGAACAGCTGGGAGGCATACTAGGAGGAGGATTAAGTCTGGACTGTAAAACAGAACAAAAAATAACAATAAATAAATTTTAAAAATCTAAATCAAGCCGGGTGGTGGTGGTGGTGCACGTCTTAATCCCAGCACTTGGGAGGCAGAGGCAGGCGGATTTCTGAGTTTGAGGCCAGCCTGGTCTACAGAGTGAGCTCCAGGACAGCCAGGGCTACACAGAGAAACCCTGTCTTGAAAAACAAACAAACAAAAAAGTCTAAATCAAAAAGCAAATAACATATTTTCAATATACAATGGAATAAAATATACATTGCTATTCCCAAGGGGATTAATGGAGAAGTATAGAAATATCTGATCAAAAAAAGGTCAAAATCCAGCAGGCTTGGTGATATTCAAAATATCAAATGCCAGAACATAGGAAATAGAGGTGGGAATATCACACATTCAATGCCATTTGTGTCTAGGCTATGATAGCAGTCCAAAAACACCACCACTGACAACAAAACAAGCAAACAAAACCAAAAGAACTAAAAACAGACAAAAACCTTTAATATATGAGATAATACAAGAAAATTAGAAAATTTTTATAACAAATTTTCTTAACAATTTTATTTAACTTATATGAACTATGACAACCAGGGCTTTTGCTTTCAAAGTAATATCTTCATGTTTTTCAAAAAAAAAATTTCTTTTTATTACACTACTATATTTTTCCATAAACTATATTACTATATTACTACTATATTTTTCCACAAACAAACAAATACCTATTTTTCTGGATAAACTAGCAGTATTTAATACTGCTATAATTGTATACATCTATAATTCTTAAATTATAACATCATTAAAACATCAAACATTAAAAACATAAAATTGCATATGCTGAAATTATATAAAGTAAACGTGAATTATTTAAAATGTCAATATATTGTTAAATCATTTGGTTATTTTATTTTTTTATTCTTTTATATGGAAGAATTAGTAATATGTTCACAAACTGTATGATTAAATAAACATATAGAAGGAAAATCTATTATAGTAATATGACATATTTTCCAAATCTGATAAAGTACATTTTTACATAATGAACTTAATATTGAATTAATTTTATTCAACTACTTCACTTGGTTTAAAAATAATTAAGAAGCTAAAAGTGACACAGGAAAGGAAATTGAAATCAGTATGTCATAGTTAAATTTAGATCTCACAGTGATAAACGTAAAGGCAATCTGAAAATGTTTTCTATATTTTATAATTAATAATTCATGCAATTTGGAATCACATTTCAGTGTCTGTTAATACTGAAGGACAGATATTAAAAAATAGAAATATAAATGAATATATATTAAGATTTTTTGAACAAGCATATTTAGACATTCACTTTT
Organism: Arvicanthis niloticus; assembly: GCF_011762505.2. NCBI lineage: Eukaryota > Metazoa > Chordata > Mammalia > Rodentia > Muridae > Arvicanthis > Arvicanthis niloticus. Next base: position 36,524,275 of record NC_047660.1, read on the forward strand.
ATTTTTAATATGAATTGTTATCAATTAAAAATTTAGTGCATATTTGACTGTGTATTTTTAAAGTGTGTGAATTAAAATGTGTATACTGGTGAGTAAAATACGTTCTCTTGGATTTGTTTGAAAATTATAATAAAAACATCAATATGTTGGCAGCCAAAGTACATGACTTGAACCTGAAAATGGACCCCCAGACAAAGTGATTAAATTAATAGGCTGGCAAGCCAAGAATGGGTAAGATTCTGCACAGAGCTTTACCAACCTAAGACATAAGTGCATTGCTTTTGATAATGCATATTCCATGACTGGTAAGAAGACATCCTTGTCAGAATGACCTAAGTCTCATTAATGAAATAAAAAAGGGGAAGAGGGAGAGAGCCTTTGGGGTTGGTTGGCAAGAATCTGATATGGGCCAAGGACAAGAAAATGGGCTGCTTGGAAGGAATATAACATTTGACAAGGACAAGAAAGTAGGCTTCAGGCAGGAATCTGACATTATTCTAGAACAAAGAAGTAATTTCAGATAGGAATCTAAATCTTAGACTAGAACATAAAAGTAATTTCAGGCAGGAATCTAAATATTAGTCTAGAACCCAGAAGCAATTTCAGACAGGAATCTAAATTTTAGGCCTGACATTGGATTACCTTCCCCTAAATAGACTGCTTGGTTGGGCCTGAGTGAAAGGAATGTGCTTAGTTCTACTGAGACTAGGTGTCCCAGAGTGGAATAGAACCCAAAGGATTTATTCTATAAAAAATCATAAAATATTTACAACTAAATAAAAAACCCTACTATTTTCTGATTTTAGTGGGATTGCTTCAAGTTTTTCTCCATTGAGTTTGATGTTGGCTATAGTTTGCTGTATATTGCTTTTACTATGTTTAGATATGGGCCTTGGATTTCTGTTCTTTTGAAGACTTTTACCATGAAGGGGTGTTGAATCTTGTCAAATGATTTCTCAGAATCTAGTGAGATTATTATGTGGTTTTTTTAACATTGAGTTTGTTTATATAGTGGATTATGTTGATGGATTTCTGAATATTGAATCTTCCCTGCATTCTTGAGATAAAGACTACCTGATCATGGTGGATGATTGATTTGATGTGTTCTTGGATTTCATTTGCATGAATTTTATTGAGTATTTTTGCATCAATATTCATAAGGGAGATTTGTGTAGTTTAGGTATGAGCATAATTGTGGCTTCATAGAATGAATTGGGTAGTGTTTCTTCTGTTTCTATTTTGTGGAATAGTTACAGAAAATTGGCATTAAGTCTTCTTGGAAAGTCTGATAGAATTCTGTACTAAAACCATCTGGTTCTGGGCTTTTTTTGGTGAGTAGACTTTTAATGACTGCTGTTATTTCTTTAGGGCTTATAGGACCATTTAGATGGTTTATCAAATTCTGATTTAACTTTGGTACCTGGTATCTGTCTAGAAAAATGCCCATTTCATCCATATTTTCCAGTTTTGTTGAGTATAGGCTTTTCTAGTTAGATTTGTCCATTATTATCTTCTTGATAACCTTTGTTTGAAAGTCAATTTTATTCCATATTAAAATGGCTACTCCAGCTCGTTTCTTGGAAACATTTTCTTGGAAAATTGTTTATCAGCCTTTTCTGACGTAATCTGTCTTTGTCACTGAGGTGTATTTCATATATGCAGCAAAATGTTGGGATCTATTTACTTACCCATTCTCTTTTTCTATATTTTTTTAATTGGGGAATTGTGTCCATTGATGTTAAGAGATATTAAGAAAAAATGATTTTTGCTTCCTGTTATTTTTGTTATTAGAGGTGGAATTATGTTTGTGTAGCTATATTCCTTTGGGTTTGTTGGAAGAAAAGGACTTTATTGTTTTTTCTAGGGTATATTTTCCCTCCTTGTATTGGAGTTTTCCTTCTATTATCCCTTGTAAGGCTGGATTTGTGGAAAGGTATTGTGTAAATTTGGCTTTGATATAGAATATCTTGGTTTCTCCATCTATGGTTATTGAAAGTTTTGCTGGGTATAATAGCCTGGGCTGGCATTTGTGTTCTCTTGGGGTCTGTATGACATTTGTCCAGGATCTTCTGGCCTTTGTAGTCTCTGGAAATTCTTTTTTGTTTGTTTTTTTTTTGTTGTTGTTGTTTTTATTTTTGTTTTTTTGTTTGTTTGTTTGTTTATTTGTTTGTTTTTTGAGACAGGGTTTCTCTGTGTAGTCCTGTAGTCCTGGCTGTCCTGGAACTCACTCTGTAGACCAGGCTGGCCTCGAACTCAGAAATCCGCCTGCCTCTGCCTCCCAAGTGCTGGGATTAAAGGCGTGTGACACCACCGCCCAGCATCTGGTGAAATTCTAACAGACCTGCCTTTATAAGTTACTTGATCTTTTTGCCTTACTGCTTTAGTATTTTTTCTTTGTTTTGTGAATTTGGTATTTTGATTATTATGTTACAGGAACAATTTCTTTTCTGACCTAGTCTATTTTTAGTTCTGTTGACTTCATCTATGTTCATAGGCATCTCTTTCTTTAGGTTAGGGAAGTTTTCTTCTATAATTTTGTTGAAGATATTTACTGGCCCTTTAAGTTGGGAATCTTTACTCTAATCTATACCTGTTATCCTTAGGTTTGGTCTTCTCATTGTTTTCCTGGATGTTTTGGGTTGGGAGGTTTTTGCATTTTGTATTTTCTTTGATAGTTGTGTCAATGTTTTTTATGCTGTCTTCTGCACCTGAGATTCTCTCTTCTATCTCTTGTATTCTGTTGGTGATGCTTGCAGCCATGACTCCTGATCACTTTTATATGTTTTGTATCTCCTGTTTAGTCTTCCTTTGTGATTTCTTTATTGTTTCTCTTTCATTTTTATGTTCTAGATGGTTTTGTTCAATTCCTTTACCTGTTTGGTTGAGGGGTTTTTTTGTAATTCTTTAAGGGATTTTTGTGTTTCCTCTTTAGAGGCTTCTACCTGTTTACCTGTTTTCTCCTGTATTTTACAGTGTTATTTATGTCCTTCTTAAAGTCCTCTATAATCATCATGAGAAGTGGTTTTAAATCTGAAATGTAAATAAATAAAATATCCAAAAATTTAAAAAAGAAAAAACACTATTGCTAATTTTGTATTTACACTCATAGAAATAACTGCTGATTATTGAGTGGAGGAATCTACCTATCCTGCTAATACAAACATTATACATCACAAAGTTAATAACAACAACAAATACAAAACCAAAACCAAACCAAACAAAATCAAATCAAAACAACAACAACAACAAACAACAAAAATCCCACTACCAGAAAAAAAAAAAAAAACAAAAAATTCAAAAACCAAATACCAAAACCCCAAACCAGAATAATTATCATAGTCCAACTGCTGAAAATTTGCAAGGATAAAATTACATCTTTCTGAATTTTTTACAGGTGTATAAGGAACAGCTTTTTGGACATGTTATTAAACATAGGTCCTCAAGGAACAGAGCAGAATGCAAGCTACTCTCATCACACTTGGGTTTCAATTCACCTTGGAGGAGGAGTGTTAGCTAATTGCTCATCACCAAAGAACAACAGACTTTTCTTGTTTTCCTGTCATGGAACATACTTTACTAGTTGGCTTGAAGAGGAAGTTTTAGAAGTTAGAGAGCTTTCAGTGTCATATAGGCACTAAGAGATAAGTGTACTTTTTTTTTTCTTACTGTATTTCAAATACCTGACTCTTAATTCCATAAGAAATTCCTTACTGTGCTTGGAAACTAGTGGTATGCTTCTCATTTAGAAGCTTTTTCTAAATCTGTAAGTACGAAGAAATAATATAAATGAAATGATGCTTAGAAACATCTTTTTCAAAAAGCAGAAAACAAAGTTTTCTTGAATATCAGAGTGAAAAAAAAGTTGTCATTTAATTTTTATATTAAATTCTATCTAATTAAGATCTATACCTTTGATTTTAGCTAATCTAAAGTAACCTACTAGTTAAGCTGAGAGTGGATTTCTGAGGGACCCTTTCTTTGTTATTCTATGTAGTCACATTCCGGAGACAGATTTTCCTCATTATCCAGTTGTTACCACAGAGCTTGGTCAAATGATAGATATGAGACTTCAATACCAAGTAGACTGTGATGAGCTTCTTGAGTCTTAGATCAGAGTCAGCACTAGGACTTCTTTATCTCACATTTTTCTGAACAAAGCCAAACATAGAAGAAGTCTAGATTTAAAGAATGGAAACCCAATTTCCTCATTTTCTGCAAAGAGCTGTAAAGGATTTTACATAGCAATGGGGATATCAACACAAGAAAGTTTGGGAGGGAAAACCACCTCCCAAACAACTATAAACAAAGAGAACCTTGAGTTCCAGAAGCTTTGAAATAGAAGAGATTCTTGGTGTTACGTCATGTAGATCACAGGCTTCTCAGCTTTCCTTCCAGTAAAAATAAAAACATGTCTTTTACAGAATCATGGAAAAATAAAAAAGATATGTTTCTTATAATCTCAGTCAGCAAATATGAATGTGATCCTCCTGCATCATTCCATTTAGTTACAGTAGCATTTTTTTCAAAATGCTTTATTTATCAATATTTGTATAAACATATATACTTATACACGTATACATATATAAACAATAATTAAATAGTAAGATGTATTTTAAAAGTATGGGGGGTTGGGAAAAGTGGGAGGAAGGAGAAAATTATGTAAATACAGTGTTCATATATGAAATTCTCAAAAAGGAATCCAGTTGTTTAAAATGTTCAACAGATTAACTAACATTTTACAATATGAAAATAAATATGACCTATAATTATGTTAAAGGACTCATTACAAACTTTGAAGTTTAAAATGAGATCAATAAAAATTATTTTACCCAGTATACTAACAAAAACCACAATAACGTTTTATAATTCAAAGTATTTCTGAGAACAAGAAAATAGATTGTCAGGAGCTAAGTTAGCAGAACCAGGATTCTCTCTCTCTCTCTCTCTCTCTCTCTCTCTCTCTCTCTCTCTCTCTCTCTCTCTCTCTCTCTCTCTCTCTGTGTGTGTGTGTGTGTGTTTATCAAATCATAATTTTTTACTTTTTAATATGGGGGTTATACAGTAGCATTTTTAGAGACTTCATAGTCCAATTGACATTGTTTATAAGAAATAGATTGTCTTAGATAAGTATTTGGATAACTGTGGATATTTTTGAGATTTTTTTGTTGTTTTTTTGAGATCTATAGTTAACTAAATGAGTCAGAGATAGGGTATGCCTGCCTATCACAAGAACAGCACAGAAAAGAGAGATGATTTTTAAAAGGAGCATTAAGTGTATCAAGAAAGATGGCAGTTCAGTGAGTGAAGTTCTATGCATTTCAGTTGAATAAAGTTGAGTTAAATTGAGTTTGGGCTGTTCTTTTTAGTTAGTGCAGTTCAGCTCCTGAAGTTCAGAGTCAGTTTTTCTAAGCAGAACAATTAAATCTGAAGCTGAGAGAAGCCAGTTTGAATCAGTCAGTTTGGAGAGTAGTTTGGGCCAGAACAGCTGAGTTGAACCAGCCAGCCAGAGTTCAGAAAGAACTAGAAAGGGTGAGCTTTTAAAGGGTGAGCTTTTCAGTAATCCTCCAAAATGACAATTACATCTGGTGAATAAAAGATACATTTACACTACACTACACTATTTGATGTATATATTCAATTCAAAATTGTATAGCTGTTCCAATGAACTTTTGAATATTTCCATCCCACTCAAATCCTGTACTTACTAGCAATCACTCTTTCTAATACTCTACAAGTTTATGCAACTAATTTATATTTTTTACTTTTGGGTTATTTATGGGCTAATAATACATAATATACAATATGTGGTATCTTATAGTAGCTATCTTGTTTCCTTTAGAAAAATATCCTTCATTTATCTATTTTATGTCTTTGAATAGCAGTCTACTGTTCTCACAGATGATTGTTTTAGACTTCTAGAAATGTTATTAAGAAAATTAACATATTTGGTATAATATATTCTAATATTATAATTTGGTACAATATGTTATAATAATATAAAATTCACCAATACTGTATTTATCATAAAGTATAAACAGGGCAGCAGAAATGGATCAGGGGGTAAAGGCTCTGTCCTCTAAACCTGATGTACTGAGTCAGATACTGGGACCTACATAGTAGAAGAGAGAACAAATGTCTGATAGGTATCCTGATACTTTCATTCTATCATCATGAAAATTATTACTGCCATATTATCAAAAAGTTCATTTTTTCTCACCAGGAGTTCTTATTAGAAGCTATATAGTATCTTTTAATAATAAAATATATCCTTATCATTCAGGATATGCCAAGAAGTTAGTGAGTCTGTGACAAGAAAACAGCACAGCAATTAAGTTAATTATTTCTATATACCATGAAACTTTCAGATATACTCATTTTTTTTCTTGTTATAAAAGTATTTTCTTTTTGTGATATATATATATATATATATATATATATATATGATTTTTAAATTTTCATTTGTTAGTTCCTTATTTAACAATTTAAAAATTTGCACACATATGAAATGTTTCTCAAAGCAGAGATTTATTATCTACCAGTTACCAGAAATATACCGAATTTTTGGTCCCTCTATATCCTCACATCCCTTTATACTTAGAGTCTGTCTATTTCTTTCAAATTAATTTTTTTCTTTTCTAAATATTCCTAGATCTGAACAACCTTCACACTAACTCTACTTCATACTTTCTTTCTTGTTCTTGGAAAAGAAGCTGGTAAACAACAACAACAACTAAAAAAAAAAACCCAAACACATAAGAAAAGAAAGTACAGTGAGAAAGCAGAATAAAGATACAAAAACACACATACCCGCCCCCAATTGCATACACATACAAAACCATAAAGTCACACAGTTGAAAATCATAAAAAATAAGCAAATGTTCAGTAAGACCAAAAGTGAAAATGCCCAAACAAAGCAATATGGGACAAAAATTCTACAAGGATATCACTGAGTTTGCTTTGTGTTGGCTCTCTACTATTGGGCTTGGAACTTACCAGTTAAGTGTACTTCATATAACAAGTATGACTCCATTTAGACAACTAATTTTGTCTATTTTTTTCTTTTTCTAATAATTGTCAGTTGAAAGAGAGCTTGTAATTTAGGGATGGGAGCTCAGGCCCACTTTGCCTTCTCTGTACTGGCACCTTTTCTGACTCAACCTTGTACAGGTTCTGTTCATAATGTCACAGTTTCTGGGAGTTCATATGTGATTGATCAGTCCTATTGTCTGGAAGATGTATTTTCATGTTTTTCATTCCCTCTTGCTGTTAGAATCTTTCTGCTTTTTAACCCACATAATTCCCTGATCCACAATAGAAGTTTTTTGTATCCTTTTATTTTTTTGTTCTGTTTTTTTGTTTGTTTTTTACACTCCACTTGTTGGGAAGTTGAGACTTGCAGTTTTTAATTTGCATTTTCCTGTCAGATAATTATGGTTAATATCGTTTCATGATGTTTTTACTAGTTGTACAATCTTTTTACTTAGCAAATATTCATATCTGTAGTTTCTTGTAGATTGGGTTATTTTCTTTTGATTATTAAGCAATAATGCTTTATATATTGTAAATGTATGTGCTTTATCTGAAATGTAATTTGAAACATTTTCTTCGGTTCTGAATGTTTTGCCTTTAGTTTCTTGGGAATAAGGCTTGAAGCAAGAACTTATGAGCATGTGTTGAAAGGTAATTTATCTGTTATTTTCTTCGTAGTTTTTTGGTATGGTAATATACCAAGAAACATTTGCCTACGTCAGAGTTACAAACATTATTGCTGTTTTCTCCTGTGTCTTTTAGTTTTATTTTATAATTATGTCTAAAATCCATTTTTATTGGTAATCTTAGTGCATGGTGTCATATTTTTTTCTGAAAATAATATATATATATGTTTATATATATTGCATTAGTATATAACATATTAGTATATAACATATATATATATGTTAATATATATTGCATTATTACTACTATTAATATATATATTGCATTAGTATATAACATATTAGTATATAACATATATATGTTTATATATATATTGCATTATTACTACTATTAATATATATATTGCATTAGTATATAACATATTAGTATATAACATATATATGTTTATATATATATTGCATTATTACTATTAATATATATATATTGCATTAGTACTGCTTATTATAAATATCACTGTTGACATTCTTATAAAGAATCCAATAACCACATTTATAATTACATATATAATTATTTTCAGATTTTGGGTCTGTCCCAATAATTCAGACACTTCTTCAAATAAGAGGACAATACTTTCTTCAGCTTGTGCTACATAGTATAATATATTCAAAATAGGAAGAGTGAGACTTCTAACTCTGCCTTTCTATTTGAACATGAGCCTTGATAATGTTTCCTTTAAAATGCTGCATGAACTTCAAATTCCTATTACTTTAGTAAACATATACATTGATAGGAAACATATGCTGTCTTAATAAAGGTAGAAAATCTTTGATGAATGTAAATGAAATTTCAGGTCAACTTATTTGGGATTTTATTAACTGTTTTGAGCTGTGTTTTTTACACTATTATACACGTTATTGTACACAAACTTTTTGGTTAAATGAACTGATAATATCCTAACCTTAATATTTTATGGGTTTTGTAGATAATTTTCTTAATTTCACATTAAATTCATTGTCAATGTATAGAACTATTGTTGATATTTGGTTCTGCTTTTGAATTATACATTGACAAATTATGTTTTTATATATTTATGGGACACAGTTTTAACATTTGTTAAAATAATACACTTGTATTTCAAATACTTATTTTTTGTTATGTACCTTACTCCTTTTCCCCTGTGTTTGAGGATTAAAGTGTATATTTATTTGTTGGGCATTGCCATCTATGAAAGATAGACATTTTATTTTTTTTTCAATATCTTATCAAGCATATCAACATAAAACCTTTATTTTAGGTCTAAGCCATGACTCTCACTGGCAGATTCTTGAGATAGATCATGGTTTCATTACAACAAACAGAATGTGTGTGTGTGTGTGTATGTATGTGTAATTATATATTTCAGAATATATAATATATACTTTATATTATGTATGTTTATACTATATTTATAAATATATGTACTTTGTTTTATTTCTTCTCTGATGCCTCTCCCCATACCCTGTTTTGCATGTTCTGTGATCCCCATTCTTTCCACAAATGGCCGCTCCTTCTCTTTTTATGTCATACATTTTATTTTCTTATTCTATTTCTTTTGATTAGGGTTCTTTTTTTTCTCCCACAATTTTTCTATGTCCTAAAAGTCTCATTCCAGCATCAGTTTTTTTAATTTTATATCTTTTAAATTAGAACATTTATAGTGATTCTTACATTTCCATCTCTTTCTTTTTCTCTTTCTTTTTCTCTTTCTTTCTTTCTTTCTTTCTGAATTTAGTCAGCTATCATTTTCTCACTTCCAAATTGATTTACTTCTCCATGATTTCCTTGAGAGAAATATATTTATAGCTACATGGTATAACCCCAACATTATATTTATGTGTTATAAGTAATATGAATTTACAGTATCTCATAGTGACGTAATATTCTTTAACTAATTTTTCTCATGTACATCTGAAATTCTGAGCATTCATACTTTACCCTGAAGACCCATCTTCCATGTTTCTGTCAAGGAGAATTTTATTGTAATGAAGTCACTTTATCTTTACTTTGAAAAATGCCTTTATTTTACCTTTAATTTATGCTTATTTTTTTATTTCTACGATTATAAATAATCACATTTCTTCTTTCCTCCCTTGTCTTCAGTGCTCCCAATACCCACTTCCCAACTCTCTTATAAATTTACATTCATTATTTTTTAATAATTTTATTGAATGCATACATGTATTCCTTAACATACACTCCATATATGTATATATTAATATATTGTCATATGTATTCCTTGTTATATTCCTTAATATAACCTGTTCATTTAAATAATGTTACTTGTGTGTATATTTTTAGGGCTATTTGGTATTGGGCAACAATTCAGATGTTCTTACCTGGAGAAGATCTCCTCTCTTGTTCTTACCTTTCTTCCATTGTATATAAGGCCTTTTTTTTTGGGGGGGGGGGGAGTTGAGGAGTTGAGGCTTCAGGAACATTTCCCTGTGTCTCTTGGAACATTCATTGGTGCCATTCCTATTTAGCTTATGTTTGGACAGTGATGTTGGCGAGGATTTATGGAAGTAGCTTCTGCTTTTACTTGACAACATATCTCATAGCCAAATCCCTAATCCTCTGGCTCTTATCGCCTTCCTTCCTGCTCTTCTATAGTGTTCCCTGAACTTTAGATGTGGTGTTTTGTAGATACATCTATGGGACTGAGATCCAAAGCTGTATTTTAATGAGTTGTGAGTTTTTGTAGTGGTGTTTGTCTGTCAAGTGTTCTTGATGCAGGAACAAGATTACGGTTATCTATCAGAATAAGGGAAAATATTTAGATATTGTTGTAAGGAATTACACAGGTTTAGTAAATTAGAGGTTGTAGATTTTCCTCCCAGCTTTTGGTAGGTACAGCACTTTTTTTCTTTCTTGTCTGTACCCTTTCATATGAGACTAGGAACAGTTAGCTCTAACATCTATGGCTATTCATTTTATGTGATGAATTATATTCTCTTGGGTTTTTCCAATTTTCATTTCCCCCTTAAAACACAAATTATTTTCATTTTTGTGCATGTGGATGTCCTGTGTGTTTATGTGTAGCACATGCTTGAAAGTGTTAGCATAGACCAGAAGAGGGAAATAGACGACCTCTATGTGGAGTGACAAGTGATTGTAAGAAAGTAAAAACATGCTCAAGATTGTCCTGCAATAACAGTAAATGTTCTTAACTGCTGAGCCTTTTTGCCAGACCTTAATTTTCGCATCAGTCTTTTTTATTATGTGATGCCTTGTTATGTATTATTATTTGGATATTGTTTCTCTAAATCTGATGTTGGATTGATTTCCACTGAAGAAATGTATTGCTTTGAGGGAATAATGGATCGTAAGGGTGCTGAAATTTTATCAATATGTTATTTCACTGATTAGGTGATGAAAAGGTAAGAACTAATTTGAAGAAGTGCAATAATAAAAACATCTTTGAAAGGGTGTGTTTTGTCATGTACCCCTTCCTCTTTATATCCTGACAATGCTAATAGGACAATCCACCCACCCCTGCCATGTTCTAATGCCATGTCTTTGTTTCAGAACATGTCCAAATGTAATAGAAGTATCCATGGACTAAAATTTCTAAAATTATGAAACTTTTCTTTGTTCCTTTAAGTTGTTTACCCAAGATATTTTATTTCACTAACATAAAACTTACTCACATAGTGTTTATTTCTGCATCTATTCTATTTGTTATTACTTGAGCATGTGATGTATCATTTAGTCATTTTCATTAATTTCAAGAAAAGTCTGATCATTTATTCAGTAGTTTTTCTCTTTTTATCAATCTCTTCTGAAAATCATCTAGGTATATCAATGACTTCAATAACTTCCAGTATTTCTTAGTAAATATTTTTCTTCCATTTAAAAATGTGTTATTTGATTCATGATAATTATGAATTTATTTAAGGTTTGCAAATTTACAGGGTACTGCTTGGTGTAGGCTTTGTTTTCACTTTTCTTCACCCATTTCTGTTACTGTTATCACACATAGTTGTATAATTTCCAAGGAATGCAATATACTGAGACAAGGAGATGCTCTTTGCAGAGGTCAGAAATGGCCTTTTACACACAAATAAGCACTGGGGAAGCCAGGAAAGTTAAACACACAGTTTACCTTTTCAAGGAAATGAGGTGTGCAGCTGGTCTTCCTGGAATGCCAGGAATGATGGAGTTTTAACTACATCATTTGATCCTTTGCTGTCTGGTGAGGCAGAATAAAACCTATTCTTTTTTGAAATAAATTATTTATTTACTCTTCACTCACAATACATCTCAATCATAGCATCCTTTCACTCTTCCCCTCCCAGTACATCCACCTTCCATCTCATGCAGATCCACTGCTTCTCCATTGCCCTTCAAAAAAACAGCAGGACCTCCAGTGATATCAACGAAGCTCAGCATTACAACGTTCAGTAAAAATGGGCACAAACCTTCTATCAAAGCTGGATGAATCAACCTAGTAGTAGAAAAATTGTCTGAAGAACAGGCAAAAATGTGAGAGACAATCCCATTCCCACTGTTAGGAGTCTAAGAAAAGCACTAGTTCATATCAATGGTGTCACTTGTGGTTTACAACAAATTAGGTGACTTCTATGCAATCTTGGGTCCAGGGAATCTTGACAGCACTGGTGTTATATTTACCTCAGTCAAGTTTACATCATAGGCACTATCTCTGAGTAAACATTACCCATTGTTATGAAAGAGGCCAGATATACTTTGTAAAGAATCTTGGTGTAAATACGACTTAAATTGTTTTGCACCTGGGACTGAATTAATTGTTACAAGAATTTTTTTTTTTTTCCAAAATTGAACTGTGCCCAAATATAGCTAACGTAGAATGATCTGGGCCAGACTCTTGGAAGAGTTGGTCCAATGCTGGTTACAATAAAATTTGGCTGGACTGAGTTTCATTCTTACCTCACCCTGATTGTTTTTATTTATTTTTGTTTGTTTGCTTTTGTTTGGTTTGTTTGTTTGTTTGTTTCTGCTCCCTGCTGTAAAGCCTGCAGATGAATCAACACAGCTGCACAGGAGTCTGAGACAGCAGCTCTTCTGTCTATAGAAAATGTTACTTGGAGAAGTAGAGTAAAATTTAATGGAACAACCTAGTCATTTTTCACGGTGAGCAACAGGAAGTACTTAAAAGATTCACTTAGTGAATCACAGGGTTTTTGAGTTAATATACCTCAATTACCTGTCAAGGTTTTCAGCATTTATGTTAGTTGGCCATGAAGACTCCATCTACTTTGGGAAGTGTTCTTGAGCCTTAGACTAAAATTTGTTCAGACATTCAGAGTGTTTGTTCCTCTTGCTGCCTGTCTCTAGAGAATTTACTGTAACTGCTTGTGACCATGTTTGGTCTCACTGGACTGAAATAAGTGGGTCATCAAGCTACAGAAATATTGATTTCCATGAGTCTTTGTTATCTTGGTTTACAATACAAAAGAACAGGTTTAAAAAAACTTTTTCCTTAATTCCAGATTTTCTACTTTTTCCTTATCATAGTTAAATTATTATTTTTTTTGTAAGAGATATAATTTTAATACTTGACATGATTTTTATGAATTTATAATGTAAATAAAATAGATGTTTGGTTTTAAAAGACATTATCAAGTAAACAGCATTGTAAACTCTTTTGTTCTTCAGCATAGATGCAGGTTTTTGATTCTTTACATGATTTTTAAAAGTTATTTTTCTTTTATAAGTTATGTCTAAACTATAGGCTTCCCTCCCACCATTTCTTTCAGCAACCCGTCATCCCCATACTCTCTCTCCCAGATCCATTCCTTCTTCTTTTCTTTTCAGAAAATGGTAGATCCTCAAAGAGATATCAATCAAACATTGTATAACAAGTTAAAATAAGACTAGGAACAAATCTTCATATTAAGGCTAGACAAAGCAATCCAGTAGTAGGCTAAAGTCACAAGGGCAAAAGGGTCAGCCACACTCCTCATTACTGTTGTTAGAGGTCCCACAAGAACACCAAGCTATAACACTATAATTTATATGTTGAGAACCTATTGTAGACCCATACAGATTCTGTGATTGCCACTTCATTCATTTTCTGTAATCCCATATGAGCCCTACTTAGTTGAATCTCTCAGCTATGTTTTTCTAGTTTCCTCAACTCTTCTGGCTCCTACAATTCTTCCTCCCCCTCCTCCATGGGGTTCCTGGAGTTCCCCCTAATGTTTGGATGTGGATCTCTGCATCGAATTTCATCAGTTGCTGGATGAAGTCTCTCTGGTGATGATTGGGATAGTCACTCATCTATGAGTATGGCAGAATATCTTTAGGAATTATTTCAATGAATTTTTGGGGGGATGGATTCAGTCATTGGTTGAGCTCCTGTCTTAGGATGGTGAGGCCTCCCTTTTTAGGGGCAAGGGTCTTGAAGTGTTCTCTTACCCGTCTTTGACTATCCGGCTTAGCACATAAGTTAGGGGTTAATTCTCATTAGTCTTGATGACAGAGGTTTTACAAACCCCTACTTCCAGCCTGTAATAACGGACCTGTGTGGGTTTCATTTGAATAGTGTCTATCTCTTGTTGTACAAAAGCCATCAGTTTGCTGAACAGCATGGACCCAAGAGACAAGAGACTTAACAATGCCTGAACAGTCAGTATAACAGCAACACTCTTTTTTAAGGGCAACACATAACTCTCTTCTATTCTGTCTACAAATGTGTTATATCAGAATCTAAATCTATAGAAATAACACATGATTGACATTGTTTAACAATTTGTCTAGCTTGTTCTCTGATAATTTTAAACATAATTTTTAAAGTTTTAGAATTAAGGTGATGTAACTCATGAGCCTTTATGGCCTGATCCAAGTTAGATAATCCCTTCTTAACTTGTTCCTAATCCTTTCCCTGGGGGAAAATCCAGAGTTTACCATTTGAGCTGTGATTACTTCATTAGGGCTGCACATAATCAATCCCAACTGGGATAACAGATCTCTGCCCCAGAGATTAATAGGGAGGCCTGGGATGACATAGGGTTGTATATTACCTGTATTACCTTCTTTATCTTTCTATGTCAGCACCTTAGAGCTTTCTTGTGGATTTTGACTTTGGCCAATACCCCTTAGATTGGTTAAGGTTGGGGTCAGAGGCCAGGTGGTAGGCCAATCGCTTTGTTTTAGGATAGTCACATCAGCTCCTGTGTCAACCAAGCCTCGGAACTGAGTTCTAGTCCTGTGCTTCCTGGTGTTGCTCGACTAAGTTCAGACAGGGATTGTTGTTTGTTGGTATGAAACTGACTGCTTCATAAGCCTGTTTTGGCTTGTGTTGGTTCAGGACCTGGAGCTGGCCCCTGTTCCCGTTTCCCTGATTATGGAAAAGGATGTTTCCTTGTGCATCTCTTTTGGACCTACATTCACTAGCCCAATTCCTTCCATGTTTGCAAAGTGGGCAGAGTCCAGGCTGTTTTCTGGGCTGTCTCTGGGTTAACTCATTTTCTGCCTTGCAATCTCTTGCAAAGTGTCTAGGCTTGCCACATTTAAAACAGGCCTTTTGGCTTCTACTAACCAAAAAAATCTCTTACTGATTGTCCTTGCATGGCAGCACCCATAGCTAAGCCCTGTTGGTAGGAAGGACCTATGTCAGAACAGAGTCTGATATACCCTGTAAGGTCTGTCTTTTTCCTGTAGGGTCTAATGGCTGCTTGGCAGGCAGGATTGACGTTTTCATATGCAAGTTGTTTCACATAATCTACACCTGCCTCTGCATTACCAAAAATCCTCCCTGCTGTTGTCATCAATCGATGAACAAAATCAGAAAATCATTCATCAGGTCCTTGTCTGACTGCTGTTAAGGATGCACCAGGGTCCCCTTTTGCTGGGAATTTATGCCAAGCCTTCATGGCTACATTTTGAATTTGATAGAATAAGCCTGGGTCATATTGCATCTGGTTGTCACTAGAAGCAAATTGCACTTCTCCTACTAAGGCATCAAAGGACCAACCATTGCCTGCTTGAATGTTTCTCCTAGCTATTTCTTTACAATTCTCATGATATTCTGATTTCCAAATAAGATAGTCACCACCAAGAACTGCTCTCACTAATGTATTCCAATCACTAGGAGTCAGCCACTCCTCTGCAGCAAACTCTAAAATTGCAAGAGTAAAGGGAGAAATGGCACCACATTGTGATACTGCATTTTTAAATTTATTAATAATTTGAAAATTAAAACCTGTGTGATGTCTTCAAGCAACTTCTTGATTGTCTCTGGTCTCTGATACAGGGAAACTGTCAGCGTCTTTCTTCTCTGGATGATCTGTGGCTAATTTTAAGCTAGGTGATAAGAGACTGTCTTTGGACTCCTGGTTGAGGAATTCAAGGAGCTGGGGGATTTTTGCAGTTTACCTCCTGAGACATCTTACCTGTCTTTAATTTTTGTAGCTGATTAATTAAGTCCCAATACTCTTTTTCTAACTCTATTTGTTGTTTAAGAACAGATTTTTTTCCTGTAACTCCCATTTGGGATCTATAACCACCATCTCCATTTGGGGAGCACTTGGAGATGGAGGTGCACTGGGAGAGGGGCTTTGGGAAGAGGGCCATTCAGGGTCATAATGTTCGGCTACGTCTTCCTCTACGTCAGCACAATCTGACTCTGACAAATCATCATCAACCTTTGCTTGTATTTTAGATTCTAATTTACGTTTCTTTTTATTTTGAACATGAAAGACAGCATTCAAACAATGAAACAAAAGCAGGCAATTAACACATGTGAGCAACAAACAACAACAACAACAACAAAACAGAGAGTTGAGTTCGAGCTGACTTATTTCTTGCCACATTTTCATTAACATGACTTACCTTTCTCGATGCAGCAGATTCCCGCAGTGATCACCTTTGTTTCACTTCTGAATTTTCAGCAGTTCCTTCTTCCAGTAAGGTTCTTCACTGGGTCTCTCGTTCTTGCTGCCCCACATTGGGCACCAAAAATGTTGCTGCCTGAGCTGCCCCACGCTTGGGGGCCAGAAATGTTGAGAACTGCACTACCCCACGTTTTGGGGGCCAAAATGTCACAGACCGCTTTGTCAATGTTGGAACCCACACTGCCAAAAGCCTTGGGGGCTAAACTGTTAGAGCCCAAACTACCCCAAGTTGTTCCAGTCTGTGGGTCAGGGTTCAGCAAGAGAGAGAGTGAGGATGGACTCAAAGAATAGAGAGCAGACAGAGTGTGATTCAATCCCGTTTATTCTTCAGTCTCTCTTCTTCTCTCCAAGTCCCTAGTTCCTAGTTCCTAGTTCCTAGTGCCTCCAAGTTCCAAGTTCTTTCTCCAAGTGCCAAGTGCCTAATTCTCTGTTGCAAGTGTCTAACCTAATTCCTAGTTCCAAGTTGTACTCTAAGTTGTTCTCTTCCCAGTATCTAATGTCTACTCCTACTCCTAGTATCTGAATCTCTGTTACTCCAAATTGTTCTCTCTGAAGTGTCTGATTCTCAGTTCTCCAAATTGTTCTGAACTCTCCTGTCTGCCTCTCGCCTTTTATATGTCTCACTTCTAAGCCACGCCTCTAAGTCACACCTTTAATCATGCCCTTAGGTCTTGTCTCTAAATCTGATCTCTAAATCACACCCTTAAGTCACACACCTTTAAGTCTCACACACCCAAGGGAAAATCCTGAGTATCTAAAGCCAGATGTTATCAGAGTGTGCTCAGCTAGTATAGGCTAATGTAATCAAATCTCTTATCACAGTATATGGCTCAAGATGGCTGCAAGGATGATAGCTGCCTTCTGTCGGCTCCCAACAATGTTTAATTTTTATTTTAGATCTCCAGGCTTTCCAGTTTCTAGTTCATGGCCATCCAGGCAGTGTCAGGCATGAGACCATGATCATGGAGTTGACTACAAGTTGAACCAGTTATTGGTTGGCCACTTCCACAAGTTCTGTGCCACCATTACCCCAGCATATCTTGCAAGTAGAACAAAACTTTGGGTCAAAGGCTTTGTGACATATATGTGTAGATTGATGTCTCTGTTTTCCAAGATTTCCCATGCTCATAGTTTAGTAGGATTAACATAGTATAAATGATTATCCTACCAAAAGCGATCTAAAGATTCATTGCTATCCCCATCAAATTTCCAACAAGAATTCTATATAGACCTTGAAGGGAAAATACTCAGCTCTATATAGAACAAAACAAAAACAAAATCTCAGGCTATCTAAAGAGTTCTGTATAGTACAAGAACATTCAGAGGTATCTGCATCCCTGATTTCAAGCTGTACCAAAGAACTATAGTAATAAAAACTGCATGGTATTGTATTCTTTTTACGTTGCGTATATTTTGGTTTCAAAATTGTATCATGTTCCATTACATTTTCACAACTGTTGCTATTAGTCACTATCACCCTGTTTGTTCTGTGTGTGTTGTATAAGTGTAATTTTGTCCATGTGTATGTAGAAATGTGAGAATGCACATGCACACATATGTATTCATTTGTGAAGGCTTGGAAGTCAAATGTAGTTTCTTACTCTATTGTTCTTAACTTTGTGTTCTTAGACAAGATCTCTCACTGAACTTGCTGCTTATAACTGGATAACTGGGCAGCAGTAACTTTCCAAAAATCTTCTGGCTCTTCTATTTCTGATTCCTAGGACTGTGATTACACTTTTGTATCACCTTAAATGACTTTTTTACATTGGTGCTGGGGATTCAAACTCAGGCCATCATGACAGTTGCCAGTACTTTATTGAGCTATTTCCCCAGCCTCCTATTCGTCCTTTTGTTGTTTATGGAGCATACCCCAAAACACCTCTATGTAGTTAGTTTATTTTCCCTCTTCAGATTTTGCTGATAAGGGTATTACTCATACTTCTGCTTGTTTATATCTTCAGGACTTTGTCTATCCTGCTGGGACTGCATAGGTGAGGGTAATCTATTCAGCTTTGTTGTACTTCCCTAGAATCTAACTTTTCACTATATGAAACAGATAAGGATATGAGATAGGCCCCATCTACCATACCTTGGAGGAAATTTAGAAGTAAACCTTGAATTTGGTGAAGAAGAGCCCTATTTTCTTCACAGCATCTACCCAAAATAGAGTTTCTACCATGCTGTTCTGAACAAGAGGGTTGGAGCAGCTATGACTCAAGTGTTGTGGATTCACACTGTTCTTATTGAAATTTAATAGATTTTTTAAATTGATGTTTTTTCCTATTTCTTATATGTCACAAAGAATTTCAATTGCTTTATTTTATTACAACACTCAGCAGTATTTTTTCTTTTAGCTAAGAGGTCTACCTTGCCCTATCACTGAGATTCTGAAAGTACCACTATTTTACTTTGCTTATGTCATAGAAAACTAGTAGAAAATCCATTAATGCCCATATGAGCATTACAGATTTTCTTTGTTTAGCATGGCAAGTACATTTGCTGACTTCTACTTAACCTTCTATTTAAGCAAATGTTTAAATATTATTAGTTGCATTGTTTCTCACTTATTTTACTGTTAGATAACTGCTGGCAAATTAGTAAGTGAACAGTACAGATTTCCACATTGCACTGTTTAATCCACAGTGTTCACTTGAATTTTATAAATATTTATTAAATTAAATGATGTTTTAAAGGACTTCATCTTCTCTGTAATAATTTGTTTTTAATTTGATTTGACTTTTCTGTTCAATTTATAAAAATCAAGTAGAAAATAGAATAAACTTATCATACTTATAGTTTGTTGAATGTTGGTATTATTCCTTGCAACATGTCTACTTTATGAAGATCAGAAAACTAAAAGAAAAGTTTATCAATAGAATATTTATCAACATTATATATTTTAATATTTTCAAAATGATAGATTTGAGGAGAGAAAACACAATTTGCTTCTTTAAAAGTGTTCATATTTTAATCCATTTGAAATTAAAAACTAAGCCCCTATAAGGCTATCATCAGGAATTTTTTAATCTCCGGACATGAGTGACAAATTTGAGACAAAAAGAAATGAACAATTTTTTCTAAAGAAACAACTTATAATAAATTAAAATGAGTAAGTTCTTTGAAAATGTATAAAGCAATTTCAGTTTACAAAGACAAATTAACAGCATTTTGTCCAACATTAATGTAGAATCTAGGTAAATTCCTGGTTTTGAACAATAAGAGTTATCCCTTGGCAATATTTTAGTATAGGTTTTTATGTATTTACAATAGACATGTAATTACAAATAGAATTTAAGAAACCTCAGCAGTCACTTCTAACTGAAAAACTTAGAACTGTCAGTATCCCAACCAAAAGATGTTTATTTATTAATCATAACAAGATCTAAATAGTTTATGATGGTAAAACAATCTCATCATTCCTTGAAAGGGTTTGATAGGAAGAAAGTATCAGCTATCTTATTTTGACATGATGTTGATACTCACACACAATTTCCAAGAAGGTTGTATATTCTATGCATATACCCCAAAGAAAGTAAAATATGCTAGACAATAGTTGTTGAAGTTATCATACTCTGCTACATATTGGTGTAGCTTTCATAAAAATAATACCTCTTATCCACAGTTCAACATTTGCATTCCATAGGAGATGGAAAAACAATCTCTTTCATGGTGGCCATTTATATAGTTCTGAGTAGATCAAATTATCAATACTCATGAAAACAACCCTGGTAGAGTCTTTCCCTCTTAAACTTCATGTCAGGCATTCATTATCTGTATTTCTCAAAGTATTTTCAATTTCTAGGTTGTTATAGACAAAAATCTATTAAGCAATAAAAATTCATTGGCTTTTTCTATGGTCTTCATATAAACAACAAGAACAGGCCCATCATAGCAACATCTGACTCTTTGGGAACAGACTTCTGTTCTAGTTTGCTATTTGTTGCTGTGATAAATAAGATGATCAAACTTAACAGGTTGATTTCAGCTTACAGAGTATATATATAATACAGTATATATAAAATATATGTATATATGTGTATACAAATTTTTTAAAACATAATTACATCTTTTTAAAAAAGAATTACAGATTATTCAGGGCATCCAGGTGGTCAGGAGCTCAAGACATGAATCCAGAGAATTGAAATAGAAACTATAGAGGAATAGAACTTAGTGGGATGCTAGCTTGCTTCAAGGCTTACATTACATCATTGTCTACAGTGGCTGGATGCTCTTACCTCAGTTATCAATCAAAAATTCCCTCTACAGGCCAATATTATGGAAAAAACTGTTTCCTTTGCTGCTCATAAATAGGAGAATCACGTAACCATAGACTTAAACCTTTGAATAGTAAACCAAAACAAACTTATTCTCTATTTTTTTGTTTCTGTTATTGTAGAGAAATATTCATCTAACAACTTGGCTGTTCTGCAAGGGATTACATTCAAAGACCTTCTAGGTCTATGTAATCTAGTTGGAATGCAGATGTGCCCTTAGTACACACTTTTAGTTCCAAGCAATGACTAAGTGGTAGATTGGAGAAATATTTGGCAGAATGAGTCAGAGAAAGGACACGCCAAACTCTCTTGAGAAGCTATTTTAGAGAGCTCAGGGAGAGAGAGATGGTTGGAAATTTTGTTGGTTGGGAGTTCAGTGCAGTGGAGTTAACTTTGTGAGTTCAATGCAGGTCAGCAGAGGCAGTTGTAGCCAGAGAATAAGAAGGAGTCAGAAGATTAGAACAAATTGCCGGGAGTTAGTTGAGAGCAAGCAAAGAAATTCAGTGAAAACCTAAAAGAGGCCTGGTTGAATCATTCAGTTTGGAGAGGAGTTTGAGCCAGACCATCTGAGTTAAACCCATGAGCCAGAGTTCAGGAAGAGCTAGAAAGAGTAAGCTTATTCAGCAGTAAGCCTTGGAGAAGACAATTGTATCAGGAAAATAAAAATTCCTTTTACAAATTATTTTATCACAGTGATGAAAGTCTAAGTTATCTTTCAAGTAAAACATTGGTTCTAGTGGTATTTTCATGGGAAAATGGCAAATATCTCATTTTGATCCATTTCTGTTAACTTCTTTCCTCTCCATCTCTGTCTTCCTTCTATGTTTAATTGGAATATTGATAAGCATTTAGCACCATATCAATAAAAATTGGTTTTGGTAAAAGATTCTTGTTTTGTGCCTGAAATCACAGAACTTTACAACTAAAGGTAACAAAGTTGCTAGTTCAAGGCATGCCTGATCTATATACCATTGGATTTACAAATTTAGAATATCTCGGTTTGGTCACTGGGTACTGTTATCTAAACCCTAGATCCCATGGATGTACATGCAAATGATCTGAACTGCTGAACCATATCTTTCCTACCATGGTATGGTATGAAAAACCATACCAGGCTTTTCTGTTGGCTTTAATTATAGTACATTGGCACTGAAGGGTCATCCTCATCAAAGATGGCAGTGAAATTGAAATGTTAATTTGAAATGGAATAATGAAATATTTCTAAGCTGTTGGTATAAAATCTATTCTGGTGAGCTATACAGCATATTATTATGTCAGTAAGACAGCCATGCTAATGTCAAGAAGAAAAGAGATGTAGACATTTTATAAACTATGGGAATAACTTCTTTATCACCAGAGCATTGCATTGTCTTGCCACTTAACTTTCATAACTTTATCTTCTTTTGAACTATTTAATTTCTTATTATGATCTTGAGTGCTTGGCAGTGAGATGAATATAAAATGACATAATGGACCCTTTATGGGCTATTCAGCTTGTGATCTTTGAACTCATATTGCTAAGTGGTCTGTGGAAAAACAAGCCATTTTAAAGTTTTTAAAGTAATCTGCATCTCAAAACCATACTGATAGTGTTTTTATTGGTTCTAGTAGGATATTAGACATTTTTAAATTTGAAAAGGATGGTGTGAGAATCTGTCAAGTCAAGAAAGAAACGATTACGCTCCTTTCAGGTCACCAACCATAATTTTGTGGTTGAGTTCTAGTGTATTGCCTTTTCCACATTCATTTGGTTGTACTCTGAGGTTCTGTAAGACTTTCACTTAAGTAAACTGGCAATGTAAGTATAGTACAGACAGATTGGATTAAACAGTGAGGTTATAGAATGAAGGATACTTAAGTAGGGAAGGATTGGCATTTGTATCAGTTTCCCATACACACTTGACCCTCACGGTGTATTAAAGGTACTATGCTTTATGCATTTCACAATACCTTCCCCTCAAATTTGAGGGTTTTCTTTTGTTCTTTTACAAATAGAATATGGCAAAGGTGATGGGATAACCTTTTTGATTATTTTAAATTGTGTGACAAAGTGACAAAATGTCACTCAGATGATATTGCAGTAAGACACTGCTTTTGCAGATTGAATCTCTAGATTCTTGTGGGTTAGATGAAGGAACAGCTACACTGCAGAATTCACCTGTCAAGTAGCTGCCAAAGCTCCTTTGAAACTATCACCAACAAGGATAGTCCAGTCAACAGCATGCAAACCTGAAGACTTCAGTCAGTATCTATTTCCTACAGACTGAAGGACAGTTATAGCCTCATAGGGAAAACTATCATGGAAAAATATGTGAGTTCTATTTGCTTCACTAACCTCAGATTTGATAAGTGGACACATGGGAAGATGAGACAGAGATGTTGGTTTGCCATTGTTTAAAGCTTGCAAGCCATAAAAAAAGAGAGTATAAATTAGATCAGTGCTAAAGAGACTTTCCTGTCATTTAAATCTTTGGAATCCATGTGGAAAGCCAAACCGTGAGTAGGAACTAAGGCACAAATAATAAAAGATACCCTTTCAGGTTGGATCTTTAATTTAATAGAAGGTAAAAATCTATGGTTGAATAAACACACAAACACACACACACATACACACACACACATACACACAAACACACACACACACAGACACACACACAGACACACACACAAATGCCTTGCCTTGCCTTAGTAAAAATTTAACAAAGGAAATGCAAGAATAAAAAAATGCGTATTGAAAAAAAATTAAATAAGAAAATATAAAGCCTTTTTATGTCCTGGCTTTTGTGACTGTGCAACATATTGTTGGGTGACATCAATCTGAGTGTCATGTAAGTTGCAGAATTGTGTAGCCTAATTGCTCATCCATTTTTTAGAAAAAGAACTATAGGGTATGGGACAGTATGAGGAAAATTACCCTCTAGTGGACTGGCTACTATAAGACATCATATTGTCTCTTATATCAGCTACTGTAAGACAATAGAAAAAAGACAGGATTTATTGATGGAACTGGACATACAACAAGTGGTGCTTGAAGTCCAAATCACTGGGCAATAATAGGTCTATATTCACAGGGGTATT
Source organism: Arvicanthis niloticus (assembly GCF_011762505.2). Classification (NCBI taxonomy): domain Eukaryota; kingdom Metazoa; phylum Chordata; class Mammalia; order Rodentia; family Muridae; genus Arvicanthis; species Arvicanthis niloticus. The sequence continues at coordinate 36,548,198 of NC_047660.1, forward strand.
AAGGAAACAGGTAATTAATCATGGATATCATGGCTGGTACCCTTCAAGATAATATAAGTGTAGTAGAATAGTGCAAAGTACTGTTGGATAGCTATACTTGAGAACACAAACTATAAAGGCAGTCATTCCTGACTGGGGGAGACACAAGCATGTCAATTTGATGACTGAAAATAGAACTATGAATTTTATAGTGTATGAATTTCTTGAGTATGTAATAAAAATTTCAGAAACATCAAGAAATAATAAAAGGTGGAGAATATTTATCCATTTGAAAGTTTTTAAACACCTGGCTCTCAGAAGCCTGCAAAGGAGCCCGAAGGATTTTGAGGAATGCCTATGGGTTGGAGAGTTACATAATGTCCAAATCCTATTCCTAACCATGCTATGCTGTTCTGTACCACTTAGGAGAGCTAATTTCTCTAGTAAGATATTTTCAGCCTGTATTGGACATCATTAAATGCCCCTTATAGAATATTCTTAGCTAATGGGTAGCAAGATGAAGTTTTATTCACCTGGAAAGATCATATATTTGAAGATACAGGTCAACAACTTTGCTTTCTTATCTTGCCCACCGTCTTTGTAGCTGTATAAAGCTAACATCTAAATGTCTTATTTATTTAGAGAAATGACTGAAAACATGTAAAGTAAAAAGGCCAAGGACATCTATAAATTTTTTAGGAGTAATCATGGTTAGATATATAGTCAGTACATGTATGGTACTAGATATGGTTAAAGAGTATTCTAAAAAGACCTATTCCTGTAACTCTAGAGCAGCTGCACATGTTCTTGAGACTCTATCATCATACTGTTATACTAATGTTTTCTATATTTTCATGTCTTTGAATAAATTGATAAAAAAGAGGCACTTCTTGAGATTTGGACAGAAGATTTCAAAAGGGTTCTGAGGAACCCTAAATATTTGCAAGATAGGATAATTATCTATGTGCCCCAGTAGTTCTATGTTCCTCCATACTAGAAATTACCAACAGATCAGAAGGATTTAGCCAGGGCAATCCCTACTCCCAAGAAAATGGTTATAACAGAGTACTGGCACAAGTCATGGAAATGGCTAGGCTATCAGTAAGCACCATTTGAAAACCAGTTTTTTATTGTATATAAATCAACAGTAGAATGTAATACCGGTTCCACTTCAGTAATGATGAAAGCAGCTTATCCCATAGCAGATTGGACTGAAGGTCTCTTGGACAAGCCTTCCCCTGGAGCAGTACAGATTAAACCCTGCATTGGTGCTTTTTCATTTTACAAAAGAATTTGTGATTCCTGTAAATTCTTCTGGGATTTGGATCCTTTCAAACCATTGAAACGCTTGCAGTAATTGACTCAACAATCAACACATACAAAGTACTGTAAAGAACACCAATTATTCTTTTCAATGCCTGGTATACAGACTGTCCAAGTAGCGGCAGTGGTTAGGTGTGGGTTGCTGTAGTGGCAAAAATGAACATTGACATGAGGCTTGAGAGAGGAGTGGAATAAAAAACCAATGGAAGGAATTAAGGTCAGTATATGAAGTGGTGTTTCATAAGATTTTGCATGTCACAATCTATATTGATAGCTGTGTTATATTAAGAAGCCTGGATTTTTAGAAAGCTCAATGTTAAACAAGAAAACTGGCAAACTCTGGGTTTTGTATTGGATGTTAACAGACATGAATGTCAATATATATTAGAATTGAACAGAAATGAGACTCCTTCATAAATTTCTATGTGGCATTCATAGCCCAATGAGTCTAATGTCAGAATGTACATGCCTTTATTCAAATGCAGGCTCTCTGGACCCTGGCACTATAGAAGTCTATATAATGAGTTTCCTTGAAATCTTATCATAGAACAACTACCATAGGGTTGATAATGTAGATAAACAGCCAATATTTCCATGCTACACTCTTATGATGTGCATTCTGCATAAACCACTTGAGAGCATTGACATAACCTTACAAGAATTTCTGTGCAAATCAGTGATGAGTGAAAGCCCACACCTTTCTCTTGCTGGATGCTAGCAGTGGTAACAGCACTGATTTCAAACTCTGAGGTAGAACCACCACGTCAAAGCTCACGTAATGTAAAGAATAAATGTGCTTTAACAACAGCAGGTAGAGTTTAATCTCCATAAAACACCCGACTCTCAACAGAAAAGTAGTCACTTCAGAATCCTTAACAGTTAATTGAAAATTCCAATGCTGATGGTATACAGCCTTTCTACAAACTTATAGACAGGCAGACTATTGAGACCCACATAAGTCATAAGGGCTATTGTCATTGTTATTATTTTCATGCCATAACCTGATGGCAAGACTCCATTTTTAAAGACACTTTTCTTTGGTTACAGGATGACACAATCAAGATGGATCCTACATGAGATTCTCCGTCCTGTGAGCTGTTTGGATTTTGTAGTGCTGGAAAGCCCTATATAGCTTGCTAGAGGAAAATTATAATACTACTAACTCTGTTTTATTATGGAACATAGGTACTATACTCAACTTGTCAACCTAAATAGGCCTTTTGGTATAATAGAGGCAGAATTGTTTACAGTATAGCTAATTGTTTTCTGATTAGATTTAAGCTGTTCATCACACGAGGAAAACTTTTGCTTGGTACTGTAAGCATAGCAAAGATTAGCAACTGGAGAGGTCACAGGCCCTAGCTGGGATGATACTGTTTGCTAAATGGATCATGGACATATGTAAATGCTTTGTATGTGTTTGTAGTTACACAAATAACCATAATAGATTGTTATTATTGTGAACCCTACCCCTGGAGGAAAACTAAATTTTGTATAGCAGCCGAGAGTACTTCAGAAACTCATAGTCAAAAAGCTTAGAATAAGGGAACAATATGGCATCGTAGCTTAACGATCAGATTGTAGTGTATGAAAATAATAAGACATCATCATCACCTGCTCCAATGTTTAGGGAACATCATGAAATAGGTAGATGAAAATTCTAAGTATATGAAAGAAAGCCAAACGAAGGTGAAGAGTAGTAAGTAGATACTGGAATTTAGTAATGCGTCTTGGAAGCAAGTAGAGAAGCCACAACTAATGAAAACAAATTGACAAGCTCCATAAGACCAACCAAGGATATAACATGTAAACAATTACCATAGTAGGAAATACTTGTTTTCAGTAGATGCTTGAAATTGTTTCAGAAACTCCAGGAACACAGAATTTATGCATTAGCTCCCATAACAGGGTGGGTTATTTGGTTATGAGGAAGGACTGCCTGAATGCCCAGGCTTCTTTAAGTAGCACCAATAAATCCTCTGTTCACCAATCTGGACTTGAAAAGAATCTTTCTTTATGCTGCTGCTAGTGCCCTACTGGTGCAAACTAGACACCTTTTCATATTCCTTTAGTAAAATTTACATAATATAGACAATGGTAAGCAATTGGTTACAGCCCTTAGTAGCTTAGCAACAGTTTTCTCTTCAGTTGTGCTTTCAAATGACAATAAACCCTACCCAGCACCATGATTGCAGTTTAAGAGACACTGATCAGGAGGTTGAATCTAAATTGGGCATAGACATCTTTGTGGACTGGTGGTGGCCATGTAGCTTCTCTAGGAAGAACTTATGAATGTTTCACTGATGGAACTCTACTGTGGCAAGGACCTTGGAAACACCTTCCAATCTGGCATTGGCCTTTGGTAAATTTGGGGGCCTGTATGCATATTACCGAGATCATGTTTGCTATAAGCTCTTATTGATTTTGATTTTGCTGTCTATACTCAGAACAAATTTCATTTCACTGTGAAAGTCCTGGGCAAGACCAGGATCATGTAGTTTGAAAACTCTGTGGATGATTCTGTGTTTTTCCTCAATATTCTTTCAAAGTATAAAACCCTCCTCTCCTCTTTCTTCCTCTATTGATCCTCCAGATGTGATCATTAATCCTGTGTATTTTGGGACATTAAGCATGTCTCTACAGTAATGGCTACAGCCACACTGAGTAAGTCTGTGCCAGTTGTGGAGAATACTGGGTCCTGTTTATGTTGTTCTAAGAAACATATTAGCAGAGACTTAAAACAAGAAAGCTATTTCTAATCACTAGACACTCAAAATGGGGAAGCTATATCTGATCAATAAAGAATTTAAAATGGTTCTTTGAAGAGATAGTATCAGGTGCATATCAGGAAAGGTTGCTTGGTATAATGAACACATCTCTGTCTGCAATTAAGAAAGCATTATGACAGAGGGATGCTATCGGATGACTGGATTTATACCCACAAATATGTAATCTGTCTCCCACCTTGTATAACTGTGTAAATGGATTTGCTACCAGATGGGTATGTGCTTATGTCTATAGAAAATGCCTAGCTAGACATTTATTTTTGGCTTGGTGAAATTGTGCTCTAGTACAAAATAATGTTAGGGGGGATTGATCCAGCAGAAGGTGGGAAGGAGGAAGGGAAACTATTGGTTTTAGGGGTTTGTTTCATTTTTGTTTTGTAATGATGGAGCTTTTATAATGTTGATATTATGATTTGTTTTATAAAAATAAGCAATGATGTCACTGTTCAGGCAAGCAGGATTGTGATTGTATAAATAAAGATGACTTGAGCTATTCGAGGTCACTTGCTTGGAAGTCAACAGGTGGTCAGTGTTTTTAGTTTCACTGACACCACATTCCCATCTCACTACCTGAACTTTGCAGTTCTAGCTAGTCTCTGGCAGTGCACCTTTGGCCATTATTTTATGTCATAGCAAGATGGTATGTACCAAATGAAGCTCTTCTATTGGGAACTGTCAAACCTTTAATACCTTAAGCCAAATAATACCTTGTTATATATAATTTATATTCTGATACTTTGTAGTAACAACAGAAAACAGACTGAACAAGGTATGGAGTAATGAAATATTTCATGTGTCATTTATTTTTTCCAAGGAAAGGAAGGTTAGTGCTGCAGGGGCCGCTATGGCTAATGGCCATAGGTCTTTGAAGGATTTCTTCAGCTGCAGAGAGTGAGCTCTTCAATGATAGATAAGCTCTTTATCCAAGTGAAGAGAATGGGCATTTCTGTGTACATGATAATGCAAATTCAAGGTCTTCATTTTTAGTTCTAATCTATGATTTAGTCCAGTATCTTACATTGAAACCATAGTAAGTTTAGGTACAGGTGTATGATATGAGCATGAATGTGTGTGTGTGTGTGTGTGTGTGTGTTTGTGGGAGAGAGGGAGAGAGAGAGAGACAGAGACAGAGATGACAGAGAGACAGAAAGAATTGCTATTCTGTATCTATCTTATTTTATTTTATGTTTTTTGCACACACGTGGAGTGTTACTCAGCCCTGAGGGGTGGAGACACAGGCCACAGTGTCGAGGGCCTTCAAGACATTGTGAGAGACCCAGTGTCAAGGGCCTTCAAGACATTGTGAGAAACCCAGACACAAAGGCCATACCGTGTAGGACTCCATAGCAGGAAATGTCCAGAGCAGGAGAGTCCAGAGATAGCACTCTTGGGTGCTGGGAACTGAGGGGGGAGAAGATGGCAGTTCATAAGATGGGTGACATGGTAGCTTGGGAGTCACATGTTATCTCAACTAAAAAAAATTCAAGAATGGAGACAAGAGCCGGTGTAGGGTACCATGCATCTGCACGCCCAGGGTGGTGAGCACTCCCACAGGGACTGTGGAGCTGTTCTGGTCACCGAGCAGGGCTATCAGAGCCACAGGGAGGCTCCATGCCACCTGAAGAGGACGACCAAGCAGAAGTGCACGGGACCTTTCCCTGTAGAAGCAGGAGGCCGAGGGCTGGGGCTGGCTGCAAAGAAAGGCAGGGCTCCAGGGATACTATCAGGCACGCAAGACACTCTGTGGGAGCCTGAAGTGACCAGTGTGTGCTGTGTCGGGTCCAGTTAGCAGCTACTCAGGCCCCAAGCGTCAAAGTTATGCAACATGTATGTCAGGGAGAAGACTCCCACAGCTCACAGCAGGGGGGTGAAGAGGCCAGGGGAACAGGAGCCTGAGCAGAAGATGGCAAACACCAGGGGCAACTTCCAAGATGCAAGGACATAGGAGGCTCCTACCCATGGATAAGGGACAGACTGAATGGCAGACAATATTTGGTTTCTTCTATTTCTCTGTCAGTTTTCTTGTTGCTCTCGGTAGCCCAGGAGCAGCTAAACTCTTGTCCTCATGCCTGGCTTCCTGACTATGAGAACAATGGGAAGCCTTCCACAGGTTTTCTCCTCTATGGCTCAGTCATGTGACTCGTCTCTTTTCTCTTTTTGCTTCTTCTGTCAGGAAACTCGAGCCTCATGCTTAGTTCCTAGCCCTGGGTCCAATCAGAGGGAAGTTTTCCATTCTGACTCCTGGTAGGGAACATTTCCACATGGAGCACGGAAGTAGCATGAGAGTTGGGGTAGCCGCTTCTCTTGCCACAGGAACAAACTGTGGCAAACTGTGTCCCGAAGCCACAGTGAATCCTGCCCTGCATGCCCTGCAAGGCAGACTCTACATCCACATGGGTGGGGCTGGCAGCACTATCATCTCCAGTAGACTCACCTCCCTCCCCTGTTTAGGGCAGGGAGCCTCAGGAAAGATCTCTGATTCTCACTGTCCTGCCTCCCTCCTTCCATGGGCCATAGGGAGATGTCCCCAGCTCAGATGTCCCCAGCTCACGTATGTCACTCTTTGTCTCCTTTCTGCCCTGCTGTGAGGCTTGGCTCAGGTCTGGCTCCTTCTTGTTCTGTGGAATTCAAGGCCATCCATGGCCTAGGGAGGTGGGGGAGGTGGAAGCAGGTGACAAGCTCAGGTCCCACAGCCAGAGGCTCTAATAGAATGCCCTGGTCCAACCTTCTGTGGACAGGGGAACACGCATGAGGGTAGGACCACTACAGGCATTCTGGGGGCAGTATGTGCAGGACACACAAACACCAAGTATTCAATAAATGCTCACCCAATGGATGGGTGTGGTCATCTGCCAACAAGAGGTAACAGGCAGCCATGTTGCCAGATATGTGGGACAAATAAGGTTCAGACAAGAAGATCACGTGAGCACAGCCGGCAGGAGGAGGTGAAGGAGCTCACTTCTGGGAGTTTTGACCACAGGGAGGCAGGTGTGGGCCTCTGAAAAAAGTCGCTGCTCTTGCAGAAGAAGCTGGGGATCGTGGCTGTGGTGGGGTAGCTGGTTTCAGGGCAAGACTGGACACCAAGGAATGGGGTGGAGCCCACGAACTGTTGGTTTTCACTGGAGAAACTGGGCTACAATGGCGGTGAGAAACTGCCCCATTAAGGACAGTGCAGGAGTCGTTTCTGTAGCTGGATGACACCTCCAGGGGGTAGGAGCTCATGTGGAGGTAAGTCCCCATCCATGGTGGGTTCTACTGCCAGCATCAGGAAGGTGGAGGCGGCATTCCACAACCCTCGGGTGGCGGCTATATGGGCTGCTCACTCTGTGGTGCTAGCAGCAGCAGTTGTGATGTCATATCCTCAGATCTGGTCGCTAAGTCAGGGAGTCATCTTGGCCCTGCTGTATCTTTCATCAGGCAAAAGTTCATTACAGCAAATTATTCTTAAGAAAACAGAGGTTATATATAGTTTTAAAAAGTTGATTAAATGAATTCTTTGCTAGCTTCTTACGATATTATTTTTCTTTTTATGTTTATTTTTTATTTGACAAGCTACATCATGTTAGTCATCTTGATGTAGATATAATTATTAGGTTATATGTCATATTACAATATTAAAATTTTTATTTTATGTCCTTTAAGATACATGTTAAAAAAAGAAAACATACATCAACTGCAAACGTGAAGGGTAAAGAGCACGGTACCCAACCGAAGTCCACATTTCAGCAATACTTCACTTATTCCTTTAATACAGTTTTAAGGACCATCATAATGGCATGAGCTTGAAATATCTCCAGGCATTTTCTCTGATGCTCATGGTGTGGCACTGGTGATGTTGTAAAGAGCAGAAAAACCTGGGGCTGCCAGACAACCAAAGTCTGGAAACAGAGGCCTGCTTTCTCCCATAGGAGCTCACCATTGGAGATGGCAATGACTTCACGCCTGTACCAGGAGAAGGCGTCAGGCAATTCATGCATCAGGTATTCATCTTCAGATGCATGGCTGTGCTAGAGGTACTGCTTGTCTCTCAGAACTTCAAAACACTTCTTAATCATGCTGATAATAGGATTGAACCCGACTCTTGACTAGCTGATTACCTCTTGAATGAGGGCATTGAAAGCACTCTGCATGCTTTCATGATGCCGATGATAGCAGCTTAAAGATACATTTTCCAGTCCTCTTCTATAGCACTTCTAGTCTGTTTCAGTTCTTGTGGTATATCCTTTTACATTGACATAGTAATCTTAAATTTTGTTCTCTTACTGCTGAAGTTCATATTTAATGAAAATGAAGATTCTGCATTGATATCTTCTGTTTCTCAACCGTGGTTAATCATTTTCATATCAGGTAATGATTTTATTGTTTTGGTCAGCTCCCTTCCATTCACTTGGGTGCTGTCTTCAAGTTCTTTGTATATGACAGTTTCACTGTTGTTAAAGGCAAGACAAACTGCCATTTGATAGGTTGTAATCATAGCTACATATGGTTTTCCCAAATAGTACATTTTTAACTTCGCCTGTAAAGAGATAATATAACCACATTCATTTCTGTCCCCTGAACTTCTGTTATAAAACAGTTCTAAATAACTAGTTTTTTCTAACTCTTGGGAATGACAAATGTGGATAAAGGAGCCTGAGGGAGGAGCCATGCACCAGCCTAAAAGACATATATTTGGAAACTAATCCCAAATTGATCAGTGTCTTGGTTTCTGATGAAATTGTTGTACTTAATGCTGAGATCAGCACGGACACTCATGTCTGTGTACATTTGGATACAAATTTAAAAGGAATAAGTCAAAATATTACTATTTGCAGATGATATGATAGTATACTTAGGTGACCCCAAAAATTCCACCAGAGAATAACTGACAAACAACTTCAGCAAAGTGGCTGAATATAATATTAACTCAAAGAAATCAGTAGCCTTCCTCTACTCAAAGGATAAACAGGATAAGAAAGAAATTAGGGAAATGACATCCTTCACAATAGTCACAAATAGTATAAAATACCCTGGTATGAATCTAACCTAGCAAGTGACAGATCTGTATGACAAGAAATTGAAGAAGACCTCAGAAGATGGAAAGAACTCTAATGCTCATGGTTTGGCAGGATTAATATAGTAAAATTAGCCATCTTGCCAAAAGCAATCTATAGATTCAATGCAATCCCCATCAAAATCCCAAATCAATTCTTCATAGAGACAGAAAGAGCAATTCTCAAATTCATTTGGAATAACAGAAAACCCAGGATAGTGAAAACTATTCTCAACAATAAAAGAACTTATTGGGGAATCACCAACCCTGACTTCAAGCTGTACTACAGAACAATAATGATAAAAACTTAATGGTATTTATTGGTACAGAAACAAGCAGGCAGGTCAATGGAATAGAATTGAAGACCCAGAAATGAACTCACACACCTATGGTCACTTGATCTTTGACAAAGAAGATTAAACCATCCAGAGGAAAAAAGACAGCAGTTTCAACAAATGGTGCTTGTTCAACTGGTGATTTACATGTCAAAGAACTCAAACTGATCCTTTCTTATCTCTCTGTACACAGCTCAAGTCCAAGTGGATCAAGGACCTTCACATAAAACCAGATACAGTGAAACTAATAGAAGAGAAGGTGGGGAAGAACCTTGAATACTTGGGAACAGGGGAAAAGTTCCTGAACACCAATGGCTTATACTCTAAGATCAATAATGACAAATGTGACCTCTTAATATTACAAAGCTGCTGTAAGGCAAAGGACACTGCCAATCGGACAAAATGGCAACCAAACATCTCTACCAACCCTATGTCTGATAGAGAACTAATATCCAATATATATGAAGAACTCAAGAAATTAGACAAATAACCCATTAAAAATGTCAGCCAGAGCATGACAAATATAGAGGTGGATGCTTAAAGCCAACCATTTGACTGAGCACTGGGTCCCCAATGGTGTCCCTAATGGAGGCGTTAGAGAAAGAACTGAAGGAGCTGAAGGTGTTTGCAACATCTTAGGAAGAACAACACTGTCAACCAACCAGATCCTCACAGCTCCCAGGAACTAAACCACCAACCAAACAGTTCACCTGGAGAGACCCTTGGCTCCAGCTGCTGATGTAGCAGAGGATGGCCTTGTTGTGCATCAATAAGAGGAGAGGTCCTTGGTTCTGTGAAGGTTCATTTCCAAGAGTTTGTAGGAATGCTGAGGTGGGGAGGTGGGAGTGGTTGGATGGGTGGATGAACACCCTCATAGAAGCAGGGGGAAGAGGTTTCAAGGGGGCCAATTGAGAAAGGGGATAATATTTGAAATGTAAATAAATAAATAAAGTATCCAAAAAATAAAAAGTTGAAACTTTAAAAAAATCTACCCATGGCTAAACAGCTACTAACTTGCAAAGCAAGTATTCTAAAGAACACCATTTTGACTTATAACTATTTTATGTTTGCTAATGTTATGTCCTGAGTTCATTTAAATTTGGACAGTGGCAACAACAAAGATTTTTTTTAATTCTTCCTGAAAACAAGTATAAAAACTCACTTTCTATGTGTTTTTGCCTCTATAGTGATATTCTGAGGATGCATCTTCCTTATTACTTAATTTTGAATTTGAGTGATTTGGAAGTAATTTTAGATTACTAAAATCATGTCATTGTATACATAGAATAAGTAAAACTTCAAAAAATGGCTATTAGACATCCATTTAATCAGTTGCTAGCAGGTATAAACATGATAGTGTGTCTCTATCTTAAACTTTTTGGAACCAGGTTTTAGTTATATTACAAAAAAGTAGTGCCTTTTCTTCCTGATAGTACCTAAGCAGTAATTAAGCAGTAGTAGCTCAATTTCTGTCACTAGTAGTTGATTTGTCCCAAAAATTTCTTCCAAGGTATGCATCTCCTAATATGTCTATGAAGATACTCAGCATTGTTAATCACTTTGTACATGAAAAGATGTTAAGTTGGTATAGCGAACCCATTCAAACTGCTACAATATGAAAGAATTGTAAGAATATATGCCAGTTAGAATGTGGAAAAATGTAATCTCTTATACATTACTAAAAGACTGACTTAGTCATTAATAAAAAGAATTTGGAAATTTTCTTTAAAACATGATATCACTACAAAATGAAAAAAATATATATACATCTAACTCAGAATATGCTACATTTCTACTCATCAAAATCAATGTGTAGGTATAGGTCTCCTTTTTATTACTAATAAAAATATGTTTCACAGGCCAATGATTAAAGCGATGTTACATAAAATGATCTCTTATTAAAACATAAAATGAGCTATTAGTTTACCAAAAAGTCCAAAATGGGCATTAAAGATCTTAAGGGCATTTCACTTACCAAGGAAATCATTCTGCAAAAAGTATGTGCTGCATTTTTCTGGTTTGATAGAAGTCTCTAAATGGAGATGGAGATGACATCACTATGACACATGATTAGGAGGACTGATTGAAGGTGTAATAGTAGATATATGTGGTAATAATACTACTTGTATCTTAATTATCATTGGGTTCACATGAGGCTTATATATGAGGAAAAGTACATAGATGAACCTATTCTATAAAAACAAATGAAATCTGTAGATGTTTCCAATATCAATTTATAGTTTTAGTGTTATTCTACAGCCATACAAGATGGTACCATTACATGAGTAGGGTCAATGATCTGTAGGCACTTTATTTATTATTCTTACAAATTTGGGTGACATTTTGATTAATTTAAAATAAAAACAAAAGAAATGAAATAAAAACAACTACCCACTCAGGGTCACAGAGTATTGTAAATATTTCTGGGGCTCTTGACCAGAAACATTGGTACAATTCTATTTAGAGGGTTTTCTCTATTATATAAATTGATACACTTGGTTCACTTACTCAACATGTTACTCAGTTGTTTAGAGAGTTAATAACACACACAGTAAAAAACATATTGTTGCATTAAAGGCACCGTGGTTGCAATGAAAGCAAACTAAAATAAACAGAAACACAGTAGGGACGATATTGTCATTAGATTGAAGTCTCGTGGGGAAAAGTAAATATCAGCAAATGTAGGAATATGTAACTTCTCCTGAAACATGTGCTTTGAAAAAACAAGAAGTATTTTTCGTATGAGACAAGGGTGATAAACTATTTTCAGTTATAATAAATTATTAATATTAAAGCAGGGCCACAGTCATTATTGCTTATATTGTCTATGGATAAAAAAAGCAAGGTTGTCTGTATCCATTCCCACATCAAAATTTCTGACCCAGAATTTTTCCTGTCTAAAAGAACTGCAGAGACAAAAATGGAGGAGAAACTGAAGGAAAGGAGGTCCAGTGACAGGCCCAACTTGGGATCCATCTCAAGGGGAGGTTCCCAGGACCAGCACTATTACTGTTGCTATTAAGCATAGCATAGTTGTTCCATGAGAGGCCCAACAAGTAGCTGACCTAGAAAGATGCCGATACTTATACCCAACCATTGGACTGAAGATGGGAACCCTTTGGTTGAATTAGAGAAAGGCTGGAAGAAGTTGTGGAGGAGAGCGACCCAATAGGAAGACCAGCAGTTTCAACTAACCTGAACTCCTGAGATCACACAGACACTGAGTCACCAACTAGGCAGCATACACCAGCTGATATGAGGCACCGGATACATATACAGCAGATGACTGCCTGGTCTGGCCTCAGTGGAAGAAGTGGTGCCTAACCCTTTAGATACTTGAGGCCCCAGAAAGTGGGAGATACGAGGAGGAAGAATGGAATGAGGAACTGTGGAAGGGGGATTGGGAATGGAGCAATGGCTGGATTGTAAGAAAAATAAATAAATAAAAGTATAAAAATATGCTTAAAATCCTTATATAATATACAGATCTTATGTTATATCATGCACTTTCTTCTAATTAACCAAATTATAAACTTTGTCACCTTACTTTAGTAGGAGAAATTCTACCTTCAGTGTGGACAATGCCAGCAAACCACAGTTCTTTTCAGATTATAACTAACATTTTTAAGAGGCTATATTATAAAGAGAAACAATATGGGTTTAAGCATAAAGTAAAAACAAGATTGCTTTTTTCATTCAATTTGATGCACACATATGCATACAGTTTATGGACATGACTGTAAAAGAGGTTGAATGTCATTATTATTTTTTGAGATATGAAGCCTATAGATTAAAGTACTAGAGAACATTAAGAGTGAAGGAAACACAGGTGATGACTAGTGGTCCAAGTACATTCTTTGGAGTGACAGATTGCAAGAGGAAAGAAGAGAAGACAGTCATGCAGAAGGACTTCAGCGCCTCTTCAGATTTGGGATGTTAGAAGGAGATCCCTTTGAAAACCTTGCCAGCGAACTTCAAAGGGCATACTGAGGAACAATGAACACCACTACTCATGTTCTGAGTGTATTCATTTCTGGTACGGCAGAAATGATTGAACTTGAGTGAGGTGGAGTTGTGACTGAGTCTGAAGTAACTTTCATCATGTTTCCTCAAGGCCTGCTTTGACATACAAATTACCTCCATTGAAGAGAGGAAGAATAATAGTGAAAGCAATCAAAGGAGTAGGTTAAAAGCTAGCATGTCTGCGCAGTGCTCCTTTGAGATTAAAATAAATGATCAGTATAGATTCATATCATTCCCTCTCAAGTCTCTAGAGGCAGCTAAGAAAAATGACCTAAAACATGGCTGGTGTATGTTTCAGACCACATGAATCAAACCTATGTGCTGTTTGGGAAGGTTCTGAAGGCAACTGTATAAATTAACAGTCCTATCTTCATTCTGAAGGTGTAACATCATATACCTCATATCCTTGGTGGAGACCCTCGGTTTTGTAGAACCCAATAGATAAATCCTTAAAGAACAGAATTTAAAATCCCTTAGAGAAGGTTCAGGCAGAGTCCCAAACCTGTGAGATTTATTTGCTTCATGCTAAATTCAACTTGCAATTATTTTCATAATATTAATGCCTGAGTATAAATTTGAAATCCTGAGAATGAGCCTGAGGTTGGCAAGCAAAATTACCTAAAAGGAGAGTTTATGCCTTTAGGTTAAATTTAATAGGGTAGAGGGAATCTTATAATTTGTTTCAATTTCCTTTTATAGATGCTTAGATATCTATATATTAAAAAGAATTACATAAAGTTTTAACTACTTTTGTTAAGAGTAAACATAAAACTACAACAAAATATAATTAATATTCCATAAATATCTACAACGCTTTAAGGACAATGGAGTAAGCTATGAAAACTTTTGACTGGGAATTCTACCAAGTCTCTATTCATAATGCTTTATTACGTTTTAAAAATCAACTATATGCTTGGCTTAACTTATTTCATATTATTAGCTTAGGAATATTTGCTATGTTCAGAGCCATTTCGAAGTATACTTTATAGTTCTATGATAAACACTATGAGTAAAACCTGCTTTTGGATAAAAATATTAATTTGGCTTACATATACTGATCACAGTTCACAAATGAGGATTGTCAGGGCAGGAATTTTGAGGTAGACATCATGCAGGTAAAGCTGCTTGGTGATTTACTTTTTAAGGCTTGCTCAGACTTCTCAGGCTGAAATGGCCAGATACTTTAAGCTTTCCTGGCAATTAAGACAAAGACTTATGAGATATGAGCCTGTAAGGGCAGACACAATATAAGAAGTTTGATGCATCCTTCCTAAGATCAAGAGAAAACTAATGTTCATGCATCTCTTTTCAATTAAGGCTGAAAAGTATGAAGGCCACTCTTTAAATTTAAATGATCACAACATAATGTTTATGTAATAAGATTGGGATCGGGATCGTGGGATGAAAAAAAAAAAAACTCGAAATAAGTAAACTTAGTATGCCTTTAAACAGGGTCTTCCTAAGTAATGCAGACTAGTTCAGATATTTATATGTAAGCCAGGCTGTTCTTAAAGAGAGAATCCCCCTCTTGCTGCTGTGTTAATTCACTGATGTTAGAAGTAGCCTATTCAAACATTCAACATCTACTATTGACCATCAGATCTCCAGTGATCTGTGGGGCTGTGTCTCATGCATGGGGGTGACTCCTGTTGGGCTGAGATGTGGGTCCCTCATGTTTGCCACCCCAGGTGACTGGAGCATGGCTCAGGGGGCAGAAGCACGGGAAGTTGACTGAGTTCACTCCACACTCACCAGGGCAGACATCAGCTGTGAGAAGCCACAGGACTTTACCATGGGTATGGGGAGAACACAGTTTGAGACTGTAGCTCTTGGGTGGGGGGTCCCTGGGCTTAGGCAATTGGCCAGAAACCGGCTAATCTCAGCCCTTGGGCTCCCAGGCACTGCTGAGAGGCCACAGAAGGACTGAGACAGGGGTGTACAGGCTGGACCAGCAAACAGCCAAAAGGGACAAGGGGCAGAAGCTCCAGAGGCACCCTGCAGGATAGATGAGACTTTTGGTTGAGACAACTGGCTTGGCTGGTTCATGGGTGGCTCGGCTAGCTTGCTTGAGTTGGTGTGCTCCATGACTAGAACACACAGAGGTCCTTGGTGGGAGATTAGAAGGTGGCTCAATAGTTGAAGACCTTCTCCACGGTTCTTCACAGCAGACCCCAATGACGAGAGGTAGTTCATGGTTTTAAAAGGCTTATTGTCATGGCAGAACGTAGATGAAGCTGTCTGTACCCCATGTTCTCAAAGCAGCCCTGAGGTTAAATACCTTTTGCAAGTAGGAGAAGGGTCTGGGAAGGAATGTTTAATTGACTATACCTTCTGGCCTTTAGGTATCTCACAGATATGGAGATGTCTTGAGGCTCTGCAGCATGTAGTCATGCCCTCTGTCTGTGACCTGACTTGAACACCCAAACCTTTCCTTGGGAGGGGCTGTGGATGGCTGAAGCTAAGTGAAAGGAACCAGAGCCCAGGAGCAACGCTGAACACCTACCATCCCTTTAGGGTCTCCTGGGTTTGAGGTCTGCACTCAACCAAGTACCCAGCTGCCTCTCACAGCCCACCACCCCACAGTGATTCTTTAGGTCTTCAGCACCAGGTTGGTGATATAGAGATATCCAGCTTCCTGGACAGAACAACTACCAGATTCTTAGCAACCATTGCTGAACTAACTGGATTTTTTTCATGTTAGCCTGTCTAAAGAATCCCAGTTGAATACACATTGATTCTATTGCTTCTGCTCCTCTAAAGACCTCTGATACATCAAGTACTTCTGGGGATTTCTCTACTGAGAGTGATTTACACATAAGAAATTTTGCAGATGTTATTCTGTGTTTAACAATAAGGACATTTTAGACCTAAGTCTAAAATGAGTCTAAAATGAGGTTTATATACTTCTCCTATATGCAGTTGAGTCAGGCAATGTAGCATGTTTAACACTCATTTTATTTGCAGTCATGAGACAGTGAGTACATCTGAAAGGGATTTGTAAAGGTTATATATTTTAAATTGTGGAACAATTGCATATTAATTATTTCTTTCCTTCCCTGTCATAATTCTCTAAAGTTTGAAGTAATTTTTATTTTGCACTGAATGTTTAAATTAGTATGTAGCAATGAGGGAATATCACTTTTTATACTAACCTAAATAATAATAAAATGTAACATATAAATCTGAAAAGTGTGTTAGAATTCATAAAACATCTTTAAACTCTTTAAAAGTTTTTTATCTGTTTGAAAATTCTAATACACTAAACAAAATGAAACTCTATTTTTTTTAATGAAATACCATAAGGACATTGCATAACAGCATAGACATGTCTTGTAGGTTTGTGTTGGAGGTTACTAGATTGGCAGTTTCTACTTCAGGAAAAGGTGAGGGAGACTATCAGTTCAGAGCAGTTTTCCCTGGGTTATCCTTCAATATTTAAAAGGTATTTTATGGATAGAATTTGGCTAGTTTCATGAGTATCTACAAATGTCTCTACATAGTAGGTTATATATTATATTTTTAGATATTCATACAGCTTGCATGTGAGTGAACAACCAGGTTACTTACACTTCATCAATGTGAATCCACCTTCTGGGAAACAGAGGTCTTTCTCTGCATTATAATGATTTCAGGTCTTCACAATTTCTGAGCCCAAATCCTATTACAAATTTTTCTTGAAATCATTTGAAGGCTCAATGATAAATGTGGAAGTGAAATGTAAAATTGAGGGGAAAAATTTGCTTCCTAACTCCAACAAGTAATCACTAAGTCAAAACACACTGATGTAAGTTTGAGTTTTTTAATAGAAATGGATTAAGGAACAGAATCATAAATGCTCCAAGCATCTTTAGAGGTCTCTTATCAGCTTAAAGCATATGAAATGTAAGTAAATTATTCTTAATAGATATTTTCAGATACAATTAGTTATGAAAGTGGCAGCTTGATAAATATGATGGTGGCTATTTTGCAAAGGACCAGTCTCAGCTTGGAGAAGGGTCTGAGAAAAGCAATGTTTGAGAGCAGTGAAATAAATGACTGAAGTAAAATCATGGGTTCAAGCTGGCTGCCTATGTTCTGCTAGAGATGGCTCCCTAGGACAGAAAAGTGCCTAGCAGCACTCTGCTGGCCGGGCATTAGGTGCTTCCTTATCTTTTCTTTGCTGTGGCTCAATGGGCATAAGCATACCTGTTGCCTTTTGCCAAAGCCTCCATGAGGATCAAAGCTCATCTTTAGCATCTGCTGCAAGACAGGATCTGAAGGAGTCTGCCAAAAAGTTCCGATTTGACTGAGCAAGTTTTTCCCCCGTAGTGTGAAGGGTAGAGAGGGTATCACATAAAGATGGAAAGTTCCTCTATTTTCCTGTTCCTCCCCTTGTAAAAATGGTTGTACCTTTGTGGGATCATGAAAGGATAGTATGGTTTCTGGTGGAGCACTGGGTAGAGATGGCTGGAGATCTAACAGGTATCCCTACAAAGGACGACATATATTTCGCCACATTTCCAGACTCCAGGCTCCTGACAGGAGGCCGAAGACCTCCATTGATCAGTGCCTTTCAGTCATGTAGGGCAACGCCCCTACCAGCCCCTCTATAGGTAGAGGGCATGACTACAGGCAGCAGAGCTTCAAGAGATCTCCATATTAATGAGTTACCTAAAGGCCAGAGGGCATAGCCAAGTAAACATTCCTTTTCAGACCTCCTCCTTACAAATGGTATTTAACCACAGACCCACCCTGAGGACGTATTGTACAGTTTCATCCACTTTCTGCCATGACAATAAGCCGCTTAAAACCATGGACTTCCTAGGTGTTTGGGGCCCTCCGTGGAGAACCGTGGAGAACCATGGAGAAGGTCTTCATCATGGAGGACCTCTCTGCATTTCCTCCATGGAGCCCTGCCAACTCAAGCAAGCTAGCCAATCCCCAAGCAAGTCTCTGTGACTATGAGTTTCCACCCCACTGGATGCTTCTAGAGCTCTCCCCCTTGTTCCTCTCGGCTGCTGGCTGGTCCAGTCCATATGCCCACTCCATCTTGGTCCTTCTGTGGTTCCCAGCGGCATCTGGGTGCCGAAGGGCTGAGACCACTGGTCTCCCCATCCAGCTGCTTCAGCCTGGAGATTCCCAACCAAGGAGCTCTGTCCCAGCTGGGCTTCAGACTGAGATCTCCCCATGACCAGGCAGAGAGCACCAGCTTCTCATAGCCCAGCATCCGCCCAGTGCCGTGTGGAGTGAACTCAGACAAATTCCTGCACTTCTGCTCCTGAGCTGCCATTCCAGCCGCCTGCCAGCTGCCTGGGGCTGCAGACACGTGGGATCCACAATTCAGCCCAACAGGACCCATGCCCATGTAGAAGCAACAGCCCCGAATTCCTTGAGAAACACTGCAGGCATATGTTATACCATAAATTGTAGAGGGAGTAGATGCAGTGGGCCAATTTGTAGGCCAGTCTTTGCCAGCTATGGAGGAGACATCTGCTCCAGTATACAAAAAGCCATTGATAGCTTTTCCATTTACTGCTATCTCCTAAAAGGGCATTTTTTTCTTTAGTTCTTCCATTGAAAACTCTTGATTTCTTGAATAAAAGCTTCCCTCTCCTCTGGCCTGAGTTTATACTGACTGAACTCTAATATATAATGGTAACAACAACATTTGTGCAACCCTCTGTCCTGCATGAATCTGTACTGTTTTGTGGGTGGCTGCAACATGATTTCATGATTTTTATTTCTCCCGCGTAGTGAGAGTCACTAACTCCTGGAATTACACGTATTTCTAGTAGGGAGGTAGAGCTTCTGCCTAAATTAAGCCCACAGTGCCCGTGGGCATACCTGTGGGCACTGTCCCTGGGGGAGAATCGGGAGTTAATATGACTGAGGCAGTGAAAATGTGGACAGATCTGGTGCTCCCAACATAGGGAGCTGACTGATACCCTTTGTTGACTGGAGCAAAAGGATTCATGCTATCCCCTATTATCCGAGTGGCCTGGGGCTGGACTCCCTGAAAGTTTTTCTGACGAATACAATCCTCTTTAATGGGATGGTGGATTGAATTTGCTCGGCCTAGGAAGTGGCACTATTAGGAGATTTGGCATTGATGGAGTAGATGTGGCCTTGTTGGAGGAAGTGTTTCACTGTGGGTGTGGGCACGTGGGAGTCAGTCTTCTCCAAGTGGCCTTCAGATGAAGCTATAGAACCCTCAGTCTGTCTTCTGCTATGCTTGTCTGAATGCTAGCATGCTCCTGTCTTGTGATGTTATGGGGGTTCCAAGTGTTAATTAAATCAACAATTTATATATTGACTAGAAGTTATACACTAGAAAATATGTTAACTTATTGATGTGAATATTCATAAAATATATTCAAAGTAGTCTAAGAGTTTACAGTGGCAGTAATCAAAAATGTAAACTGTGATGATACAGTATTGTCACAGTACTATGATCAGGAATGAAACAGAAGTAACAGGGAAGAAAAACACAGATTCACCAAATAGTAAACACATAGGAAAGGTTAAAATGAAGTGTAGTTCTCAAAGCCAAGAAGGCGGGTTACAGCATCTGTTATCATCCTACAAGTTGATCCTGGTCCAAATGCACTGGCTGGTGGCATTGCCTTGTTTTGTTTAGCCACTTTATGGGGATTCATGTTGACAATGACACCTCAGTCAATGAGACTTTACTTTAGACTAAACTTTCTTTGAGTACATTTTCTTAGTATGATTAGAGTATAATTCTGTTTAGTTTGTCTTAATAAAATAATTCAATATATTTATATATTGAGGTATCATATATATGATTATTTTTCTTACTATAAAGATTAAAAAGGGACACAAAAGCTGTCAAATACTCACATGCATTAATTTAATAATGAGATTTTATCTAATAGCATAGGATAAGCAGTAATTCCATGGTGTGTGAATCCTAAATAAACATTAATTATAGCTTGGAAAGTGATGTATGAATCATATACATGTGGCTTATAATTATAATTGCCTACATGATATGTGGTTTATTTTCAAAATATACATACACCATTTTATATATATATATATATATATATATATATATATATATATACTTTTTAACGATGAACTACAAAAGTCCATGTTTAAAATGTAAAAGCAACATTGCTTAAGTGGTTTCTCTTGGAGGATATATGTTAAGTAGTTTGTATATCTTTTCTTATATTTATTCTAAATTCCATATACATTAATTTATTTTCCATCCATCTTTCTCCTAGATTTTTCTTAAATATGTGTAGATATTTTTTATTTTCTTAATTCAGGAGAAGTATAGTTGATTTATAAATATGATTCCTTAATGAATTTAAGTTAGTACAGATTTCCTTAAAACCATGTCGGGTATCTCTTATTCACTATTCATTTTACAAAAACACTTTAAAGGTCAATTGAATTGTAATTGCTCTATTTGAGTAAATCTTTTAGAGATATTCATTCAAACAAAATGTAGCCATTATTTTTTAAGTATCTTAATAACTGGGAAAGGTGATAACATTTAAGGTTATGTTGTAGAGAAGAGATTATTTCTAAGGACATGGCATTAAAATGAGAGAAGTGAAAGTGGTGGAGTGAAAAAGTAAGAGAAGCAAGTATTACTTATTTAAAGAAAAGAT
This sequence comes from Arvicanthis niloticus, assembly GCF_011762505.2. NCBI lineage: Eukaryota > Metazoa > Chordata > Mammalia > Rodentia > Muridae > Arvicanthis > Arvicanthis niloticus. The sequence goes on from NC_047660.1 coordinate 36,569,298, forward strand.
AATATTATAATACAGGTTAACATTCATTTTATGTTCACTTCAATTTCTGAGAACTTGGTTTTAGCATACAAACACTTTGTTAGGATCTCCTTATCACAGAACAGACTACAAACAGACAGAGGCATAACTGACTTTCTGGTGTCATAGAAATTGGTAAATAGGAGTCTTTTCACCTAGCCGTCCATGTTCGTACTCCAAGCTCTTGGTCAAATATAGACATTTTGTTTTGCTACTATGCAAAATAGTGAAAAACTGTACTTACTGATAAAACCACAGTGTACTTATTTTCACTGATAATCCCTATTTCTTTTAGATAAATGCCTAACAAACAGATGAGAGTATTTCCTGTTGGAGAGACTGAATGACTAAGACTTTTGTATTTTAGTTTATAATTAGGTTCACTTTTGTGGAGGAAATACATAAATAAGACATTATACTGCAATTTATTACCTTCAGTTATAAATTCTGGTGTGTCTGTTGAAAACATTACTAATGTGAATGGTCTAGGCCAAAATTTGTATTCCACCATGGAAATAGTAAGATTTATTATTTTCCCCCTAAAGGTCATGGGACTCTTTCAGAATAGACCTAGAGTTCGTGATATGGTAAATCTCTACATTATAGATATTTATGAATAATTATGGAAGCATTATATTAGAAAATGCATTATCTATGATACTGTTATTCTATTGAATTTTGTGGAAGTAGGCTGCCATGTCTCAAATATCATCTCAGAATCATATGTGGCCAGATGTAACTGTTTCCATCTGATTTTTATTGTAACTTATGAGTATATAACATTTTCATATGTGTAAATAGTTACAAAATGACTTTATAAAAAGCACTACTGTATATTCATTTTGTAAATACTGTAAATATTTATCTCTCTTATTCTTCTTATAATTTGGTTTCATGAATTTTTCAAACCTATATACTATTCAAGAATCTGTTGAGATATTTATTTGTATCAAGGCATCAAGTCTCTCCTCAAAAAATATCTTCTTTACATTATTGAATAAAGGTACTGATCCCTGGGAAAACAGAATTGGGAGAATATTCTTCTATTTTGTGCTTTATCACCCAATATCCTTAACTGAGATATTTTTTCTCTGCCTGCTTTAGTATTTCATAAATAGAAATAAGATCAATAAAACTTATTTTCAGACATAATATTTAAAATACACAAAGGTTAGGTAAATTAAAACACAAATTAGTATTTGTGAAAACAATTGTATCTTTTTTTATACATAAATTACTTTCTTTATTGAATTTTAGATTTGGAAATTTTTATAGTTATCTAAAATTATTTCAACTGGTTTATTTCATTTTCAGATTGTACTAATATTTAAAATATTAAATACTACAAAGTCCAGTTTTTCAGTTGAGTATAACATTTTAGAACATGGACCAAGATGGGGGGGGGGGTGCTGTGAAACCACGTCTAACGATGTCTAACTTGTCTTAAATGATAATTGTAAAACCAAAGATGAACATTTTATTTTGCTAGTATGAAAAATAGTGAAAACTATACTTACTGACAAAGTCATCCTGCCCTTGTTTTTTAATGATAATCCATCTTTTTTTTTTTTTTTAAATAATGCCTCACTAACTCACAGATGAGATTATTCCCCATTGCCCCATTGGTGAGACTTAATGACTAAGACTTTTGTACAGAATGACTTGATGAAGTGGGCACACTTGATCTTCAATTTTCTCCTCACTATTTACTTAAACCATGTCTGAAACAGTAGCTTAATTCTGCAGGAACACTTTTATTTTACTAGCCTTTGTTTTTCTATTTTAATAGCATTAAAAAATATGAGACAATGGGGAAGTGAATCCAGTTGGTGATCTTTCCACTTACCTTTGTACATGAGGTTGTTTGCCTTGCTGGTGTTCCTGTTGCAAGATGTTGTCATAATCAAGGGCTTCTCTTAAGGCTGATAAACTTCTTTTCATGTGTGTAAGAGAACAACAGTACAATTGGAAATTCCCTCATCTAGCTTGCCAAGAAGCAGTGGGTCAAATGGGGCCATCAGGGCACAGCTGCATTAGTGTTTTGGCTCTGTTTTGTGCTGAGTTGCATCATAGGTGGGGCATTGACAGTGAGTACTAATGTGGATTTCAAGAGCTCCAGGCATTCAAGCAATTCTCATAGAAAGGCAAAACATGAATCTTTTCATGACAATTTCCAGAGAACTGATGATTTGGGACAAATTTGGCCTTTGCAAACCCTTTGACCTAGTTAGGGGTTTTACTGACTAGGGCAATGAAATACTCTGATTAATATTGTTGTGATATACCTATTCAAATGACCTGACATAATCATAGGTAGTAAAATCATACTAGAATTGGAAGGCATTATAAGAAAATTATTCATTTTTACTCCTATCACCGAATCCTTAAGGAGGCATGGGAATCTTGTTACATCTAAGACTTACTTACGTCAGTAGTCTAGAAACCACTCTGGTCATCTCCCATTACATTCTCCTTCTTCTTGAGTATAACATTTCTGCACAGTTTGCCAACAACATTTGTTGTGAATGTTTTCTATCATTAGCTTTTCTAGATACTCAAAATCATAGAATACAAAGTAAGAAAATGGGTAATTATATTTTTCCAAGCAGGGTACACTAGTCAGAAAGAGAAAATCATTTTCAAAAAAATAATCAGAGACTGATTAGTTTCTTCTCTTGAGAAATGATTAGACGATAAAAGTGGAAATAGCCTTTTCTAGCTAATCTTGAGCTTTCCAGACAAGATTTCTGTGCCTGGAATCACTGTGGCATAGACTGAGGGCCAGGCTTTATTCTGATAGAGATCTTCAGGGTAGAAGAAATCTATGACTTTGCTCTGAAAATGTAGACTAAGCAGCTCTACCAGATCTAATAGAGTATATCCATCTTGTCTCTGTTTTCTCTACTTTTCTGAATAATAAGAGGATGATGTGGCACAGAGCTTCAACTGGGCAGCAAACTCAAGCTCTCCCAACCAGATGGTGCATAAAAAGCAGTTCCACTAGAGGGAGGGCTTGTAACAGACACAAGATAGCATCACAATCAGCCTTCAGTATTTCTGTGCATCTTATCCAATGTAAAATATAGTCTAAAATATGTTAACTGTATACATGTACTGTATGTCATATATTATAAAACACAGCCTATTTTGCAAATAAATTAAACTACTAAAATATAGAATAATTTCATAAGAAACATGTTTAACATAACACAGATGATTCATATAATTGTACAAATTTGAAATATATATTCTTATTTTGCCCTACCTCATTGAAAAACTACTCTATGTTCTTCCTGCACCCCCAACACCAGAATTTTTTCAGTTGTCTCAAAGTCTCCATACTGAAGTGTACCAGTTCTCAGTTGTTACTCTTATATATTTTTCTCTATATTTTTAATTGATGATTCTCATTCATTCCTATTATACAAAACACTACCAATGCATAGAATCAAATTTTGTCTGCATTCATGTATCTGTGTATACATATAAGCAGAAACTACATACACACATATTTGGATGTACTCATGTCTTTGGACTTCATGTTTGCAGTCATAACTGTCAACTCAGATTCATTCTTTACTACATATCTCACTTTCAGCACTGTAATATATAGTCATTATTCCCATCTGTTCTGAGCCACACTGAAAGCTCTCATGGCCCAGTCTTTATGTCGTTATAAGCTACTGGTTAGAGATGATGCCTGCTAACCAGAATATTTTCATGCTTTCTTGCTCTGTTCTTCATTTAAAAAATGTGTTCTTCTTCCTCTTCTTCCCACAGTTTATTTTAGAAAATATAATTTCCACTTCCCAGGTATCTAGAGCAAACACTGTAGTCACAGGGCATCTTATTCAGGATATATCTTTTGTCTGTTAGGTCAAACCTTGTTGCAGTTTCAGTGTGTCTGTATAACTATACTATTGGTTATCCAACTGGCTATTCTCAAAACAAGCTCACATATGAATATTTCCACAATATTGTGCCTTAAATCCCACAATAACTGTTCATCTTATTAAAATGGAAGCTAAGATCCTTGTGATAATCTTCAAAGCCACATTGTTTATTGAGATATTTGTTTCTAATCCTAGTAAATTATAATAAAATGGGACATTGCTCATATTTTTTTTGTCCATTGTTATCTTCTCATTGTTCAGAACATCAGATAGATGGCATATAGGAGACATGTGATACAGAATGTGGACAAATGGCAGATAAACATTTCTTTAAAAAACTTTGTTAATATTAGCAGACTTTTTCTTTACTGTCAAATGTATTTTTTAATAACCAAGGAGTATTTGATTGATTTTGTGCTATAATAATTGTGTTATTGAAAAATCATACCTTTAAACATTTTCCAGAGGAAGGGGTAAGAAGAAAACAAGGCTTCTCTGTTCATGCATAAAGCTTGCTGAATTAACTTAGGCAGGTGGTAGCAGGAAGCCAGGTCTGTTTGCATTCAAAATTACTGATACCTTTATTGAATTCTCCAGTTCTGAAAGAGAGGAAATGGAAGGAAGATCTGATTCCCATTATTAGATACCCATTTAACAATTCTGGGAAACGGTAATTCTTATTCACATTTTCGGTTAGAATCCTGAAAGTGGTCTTGGCTGACAATACTGTTATGGGGAGGCTGGTTTTGATCAAGTCTGATGCTTTCCTTTTCAAAGTGAACTGGATAATGCAACTGTGCAACGTTACCTCTTAATCAGATCAGTAGCGTCTTGACGGGGCTCTCAAGTGCAGTTTTAGGTTGCAGACTGCATGAAAGATCTGTCCCAGTTTGCTTATCGTCTTCAAGAGAAAATACACAATCCTCATATTTAGTACACAGAGCAAAACTTAAGTCAATATAAATTATTGATTTCTTTTTAGCAAATGTTTGAGAGTAGACACTTCTTATCCAAAGCAGTATACATGCTACAAAACTCCAAATAGACTTTCACAGAAAAGTATTTTTCTAAAACATGCATAAAGCCTTACTGATAATATTAGGCTGCAGATGCTTTGAAAATGACACACAAGCAAGAAGTCTAACCTCTGCATTCAAAGAAAAAGAAAACCAAATTTGCCTGTCTCTATGATCATTCTTCTATAACATTGGAATATTGGAATGAAGAACAGGCGCATTGGTGAGGTTCTTCATAGTACTTAAAGCATCCTCAAATTTCTCTTCTAGAAGAGAAGAATAAAAATACCATTTGCAAAGTAATATAGATAGTATCCATAGATAGTATTGTAGTTTCCTTCAGTGATTTTACAGATGGCATGCCCTTCCTGAGAATATTTACCTAGGAGTTAAGAACAACTAAATTCTGTTAAGTGTGAATGTCAATAATAAATCTTTCCTCTAAGAACTCTTTAATATTTACTTTTCCGTTGAATTTTCTTCCTTGTTGAGGTACTGCTGATTGAACTTGTCATTTATTGTACACTCCCTTTTTTGTCAGCTGTTGACTCAGCAGATCTTTCAGTCAGACTGTGATGATAGTGACCAAAATTATTAGACACATGAGAAAGCTGCCATCTAGTTGGAGGTAAGAGACTCTGATCCATACACAACTTCTCCAGTTTATACCAATACCCAGACTCTTTACTTTAGCATTGAAAAGTTTTGTGACCTTTACATGAGCACACTATTCCTAAAGGACATGCTGCTGGATGGTCCTGATTTCAGAATAACAGTTTTCAACTGGTTCAAGAGAAGGAAAAGACACCTTTTCCCAAGGACTCAGTATAAAGCTTGAGATAGAAAAAAAATTTTTTTGTTCCATTTAACTGGAAGCTATGTTATTCCCTTTGGAATTTTTATCTGATTGCAGTGTGGCATAGACCATTTTGTGATACAAGATATTATCATACTTCATGTGCCATTTTTAAAAGATTATACTCTGTATCCCATATTTATCCAGAGTCACACCCATTTTATCCCTAGTGATTTGGGGCTTGTATGTGATTTTTCTCATAGGGACATTAAGGTGAATTGATTTCTAGAAAAGCACTTTTGAACTAAGGCTACTAGTCTCAGACCAAAAGTCACTTTTCAGAGGTCAAAGCTTTATATAATTTAAGCTTAGATGTACAACATCCGTACATGCTTAAAGGTCTTCTTACTCAAAGCTCTGTGTAAGTGACACTATAAAGTGGATAAAGAATTATACAGAGATATCAAGGGTAGCGTAAAGTATTAGCAAGGAGAGAGACAGCTGAGAATCTGAGATGATGGAAGAGGAGGTAGTATGGAAAACACTCATGGAAGGAAGAGTTACCACAAGGATTAAGGAACAGTTTCTAGAAGACACATGAGTGATCCTATTTTCAAGACCTTCATAAGGAACTGGATCTAGCAGTCCCTTAATCTTGGGCTCCTGAACTGTCAGCAAACACAGTTTCAATTTGTCTGTGGTACTTTCTATTTTGTTGAGACAAAATAGACAGTTTTACCAAAATAACAGCTATGACATGAATCATTTAATCCATAAGTTATAGACATTGCTCTCCTAATATATTGAGAACATTAATTCAATCTGTGATATGACTTTTAATAGTACATAGTAGTCCAACTTTTTGGATAGTTTCATATTCTTGATTTTTATTAAGAATTCTATAATATATGTGTGACTGAATTGATACACCTATGATTATTTTCTGATAGGATCCTAGAATAATAAGTTGTAAGGTTTTATTATTTTCATATTCCAAAATTCTGTTGTCAATTATTTAACAGCCCCTAGCAATGATGTGCTAACTTATACAGCAACCTATTCTGGCATAAGAATATTCTTTTAGCTCTAAGCTGTTTTCTTTTAAAATATATGTAAATTCAATTCCTTGAGCATAGAAGCTTATTGTATTCTAATTTGCAGCTATTTGGTTATTATTTACATTTAATACTATTTTCTTAACTATTTCTAGAATAATGAGCTTTTACTTAAATTTTGAATGCTCTCTCTTTTTCTTTGAGTGTGTGTGTATGTCTGTCTCTGTCTCTGTCTCTGTCTCTGTCTCTGTCTCTCTCTCTCTCTCTCTCTCTCTCTCTCTCTCTCTGTGTGTGTGTGTGTGCATGTGTCTGTGTGTTTGTGTGGGTCTTTAAAGGTAATGTGTTATCTATAATTCACATCTTCCCTCCTTCTGTTTACAGCAGAACTTTACATGTAGCTTTACTGAGCCTCGAATGGCTTAGCCATGTTGGAGATCACAGTGTTATTATGTTGCATGGCTTTACTATGGGAAGATTCTTGTTCCTATTTCAAATCAAGGGATAGTAATTCTTTTATAGAAATTCTAATAAATAGTAATAATAATAATAAATTTAATTTTTTTTGTTCTTTCCTATAACTCATGACCATTATCTTATAAATGGGGAAATTTATCAAAAAATATGGTGGGTAATATTTATTAGTTGTTCATCCTCATCTCTTTTGCTATGAATTTACCTGACATTAAAATTCTGATATAATGAGAAAAGTCATATTTTGGAATGATTACTTTCCCCCAGCAGTTAATAAGCTTATTGTAGAATCTCAGACTACCTTGCTAACTTTTTTCTCACTCCTAGAACAAAACTCCTTGTCTTCCACAAATTTATTAAACTCTGAGAATTTTCCCATTATGTTATACTGAAATAACCCAACTTTTTGTTTTTTTTTGTAACTTATAACTAAGAATGCTGACTGAAACAATTGGCAGCTAAGTCAACAGTCAGAGGTGAGAGGGCTGTTAGGCAAGCCAGCCTGAGGACGGGTTAGTGCTTCTTGGGAATTGGAGCTGTCTGAACACATACGGAATGACTCAGGGAGCATCTAGAAAGTTTCATAGAAGTGAAGAGGGGAAATGGGTTGATTACAAGGGAGATGAAAGTTACTTCACAGTTTTATCGAATATGACCATACATGAACAAAACTAACAGAAATATTTTAACAAACTGAGCACAGGGAATAGAAAAGGCCAGGAAGAACTCAAAACAGATGGCATTCTGAAATGATCCTACAACCCGGGTTAGGCACCTGAGTTCAGCAGTCCACTGGGCAGGTATCCAAATGGCAGGGAGATCAGGCTGTCCTTGATAATTAAGGCTAATTAAGTCATCGTTTTATATAATTCTAACATTAGAATATTAATTAGAAGTTACAGATAAGACTGATTTAATATGAGAACACATATTTATCCATCAAATATTATACACATTTTATAAAAATATTATCTATCAAAAATTATATAAATATCAATTATTATACTTGTCCATTAGTATTGGTTTACCTATATAGTAACACGAATTTGAATTGGAAAGCTTTAAAATTTTGAAATCTTGATGTGTCATTGCCGACTTTGAATAAAAGCATTACATGAAAATTTGAAATAAAGTATAATTACTGTTGAGTTTTTACATCTTTACTATTTAAGAATACATAAAGTGATATCTGAAAATGTAGAACATATTAAATAACTTACAGAAAAATCTGTTTTTAGTTTAACTACACTCTCAATTATTTATATTTTAAAATGAACTGTCTTCCCCCACACCCCCGGAAAAAAATAAATCCCACTAGCTACTTGTCTTACTATTTTCTTCTGTGTTTAGTGGAAATAATTTTTCTAAGAAATTTGCATTTACAATAATGAGATTGATTTTTTTTTGAGACAATGTCTCACTATGTAGTCCTGATTGGTCTAGAATATGCTATGTAACTAGGTTGGCCACAAACTAACAAAGATCCAACTGCCTCTGTCTCACCAGTGCTGGAATAAGAGAGAACAGCAATTATACCAGGATAAGATTTATACATTCCATATTTTTCACCTATACATGTTTATGTTTTCTATCTCTTATTCATGAAATAGATTTATTGAACTTATTGTTTTTATGCAAAATAAGTGCAGTAAGTGTATCTTGGAAGAACTGATTTTCAAATATTGTGTTTCATTTTTACAGAAAATTAAGAAAAAAAAAGAACTATATAATGGGATTTATTAGGTATAAATTCCTTATTTGTAATAGAACATGCATTTTTTTTTACCTAATGTACTTGGAATATATAAATGTTTGTAAGAAGCTATTTGAGGTATATAGCAGGCTGTAAAAACGGGAAGCTATTTATTTGAAGCATTTGTTTATTCTGTTTGTCTAAGGAAATGAATATTGCTGGCATTACTTATCTAAATTATTTAGATAAATTATATAGCTCATGAAATATGAATTGATGTTCTCTTGCACATTCAATGAACATTAGATATGTTTATATGTTTACTTTAAAAATACATAGCTCATCTCTGTGTGTATGTGTCTTTCATTTTTCCTTCCTGTGAAGATTTGGTTGGTAGCATGAATCTATTGTTTCAACTTAAATCTGAAAATCATTTGACCCACTTTCATTAAAAAAGTATGCTCCTACAAAATCAAGACTTGCTGAACTCAACTATGGACAAGTAATCTCTTTAATTTAGCAAGTACCTATTTATAAAATTTTAATAAAATTACTTTCTTTAAGAGATACAATATATAATATTTTCTATATTATTATTACTTTGGAAAATGGTTTTACATACTTGTAGAAATTTTACAGGTTTGAATTTATCAGTGACTACTGATCTGTCACTTCCAATACTACATTAATTTTAATTGTTTTCAGGGTAGAGTCTGGCTGTTTTGCTTTATGATAACTGAACAATAATGTTAGTAAATGTGTCTGCAACCTAAAGAATACACAATACCTGCTCTGAAGAATTTTTATATGGTACAAAGGTAATATGGTGGTACGTATTTTAAAATAAGTTTTAATTAGTACTTTTAAATCAACTTTTTTATTACTACCTTGATGAATAATTTCATGAAATTAAGTTTTTAACAATTAACAATTTTTAAAGATAACAGGAAAATATATTTTATCATTTTAATATATTTTAAGAGAGACAGAGATAGAGATAGAGAACACAAGAAAGAGAGGGAGGGGAGAGAGAGAAAGAGAGAGAGAAGTAATATTCCTATTATTTATATGGAGTGGATAAAATTCAACTTTAAACTGTGGAAAATATTCCCTGTTTGTTATTGTTTCTATGTAATATGGTAGGAAAAACTATAAGATATTTTTGATTACACTGGTCACTATCCTCAAAGTTGAGAATAAATAAAAATAGAGGAAAATGATATAACTTATATATGACATAATTTGTTCTTTAATATATTAGTATAATATTCAGAATTATTCTTTTAATTTCAATACCATAAAAACATTTTATCCTAAAATGATTCTTTTAACAATAATTATTTCATTCTTATGTGTGTATTTAATATGTTGTTCATGATCCAAACCCAGATGATATTAAATGCTTTTATTATTGATATTAAAGAGTAAATTACTTATTAATTAGGAGTAATTAATTAAAGAGTAAATTACTTATTAAAACATGATATTAAAGAGTAAATTACTTGTTAATTAAGTGCATTAAAACATAGTAATTTATTATTCTATGTGATTCTTCGGTAACTGGTCAATAGTAAAGCCATATAGAAATCAACATTTTATTATTTTTTGATAATATGTTGCTTCTTTTCTCCTAATGTGTTCAAGTAGCTAAACTTGAGTAACAAATTAGGTTCATTTTTCAAAAAATCTAAGTCTTTCAAACAGCTCAATTTTCTGTAAGAAGTGTTACTTTTTATATAAGGTACATGCCTTTTAAACTTCCTTATACAAAACTGCATCAGAAATAAGATGTACTAAATAGGGTGAACTATTGTGGCCCTTATCTAGTATGAGAAAATGTTCTTAATCTCATATGGCAATAAGAATAGTTCTTAGTAGAGATTAACAGATGGTAGATAATGTTAAGTAAACTAGGAGTCTCAGTTACAAGTACATATCCTTAATTTTATTTACTGTCTGAAATGCACTTGAATTCCTGTGTCCAGTGGAAATGAGCTCCTGGATACCAATAGAGTCCTTAAATTAAGAACAGAACAACCAGATCCCCTCCCAAAGGTCCCAGGGACTAAACTACCAATCACCAAGTACATATAGGGGGACCCATGGCTCCAGATAAATTAATAGCAAAGGATTGCCTTATTGGGTATCAATGGGAGGGGAGTCCCTTGGTTCTGTGGAGGCTTGATGACCCAGGGTTGGGTCATGCTAGGGTGCTGAGGCAGAAGTGGGTGGGGGAGTGGGTGAGGGAGCACCCCTATAGAGGCAAGGGGAAGGGGCTTGTGAAGGGGAACCTGGGAAGTGGAATAACATTTGAAATGTAAATAAATAAAATAATAAATAAAAATGATAAAAAGAACAGAAAAAAAAAACAAGAACAATACTCTCTAAATATCACCATTGTCCTCTATATAAATACAGTGATATATAACTAATAAACTACATCTAAGAAAGTAATAAAACAATATAAATACTATTTTTACAATATTTTTGTTTATTTTGCTTTTACTAAGTTTCAAAAAAATTGTATATTACAAGCATTATAATAGTATGCTTAATATTTCCATAACCCAGTACACTGTTAAAAAAAAAATCCCAATTATGTGAAATTTGTCATTCTACAACTTGAAAGAACAATCACATAAGAGAAAGTATCAAAATATATGGTATAAATTTTTCTGATCAAAGAGAATAAGAATCTAGTACCATTGATTCACTTTATTTACAACTATAAACTTAATTATCTTTATTCATAGTCAAAATAAGATACTTAATCAAAATTCATGCAACCAATGTGTTCTGAATTATATTTAAATGTTTTCTTAATTTACATTCCAAATTTTGCTCCCCTACACAGTTCCTCCTCCAAGAATTCTTCACCTCATGCCCCTTCCCTTAGATTCTGAGACTGTGTTCTTCCAACCACCCACTCACCCACCTCCCTCACAAACATCCTTTCAACCACCTCCATCCAGCCCCATTACCTTATCCTTGTGCATCAAGTCTCTACAGGATTAGGCTAATCCTCTGCCACTGAGTTCAGACAAGGTAGTCTTTTGTTACCTGTTTACCTCCAGGACCTCAGTTTAATGGTTGGCCATTAAGTGTCAGCATCTGTCTCAGTCAATTGCCCATAGAGCCCCTCAGAGGGCAGCCATGCCAGAGTCTTGTCTTCAAGCACAACATTCCATCAATAATAGTGTCAAGGCTTAGTGTCCACCCACTGGATAAGTCCTAAATTGGGCCTATTACTAGACGGCCTTTTTTTTTTTTTTTTTCAATCTCTGCTCCATTTTTGTCCCTGCATTTCTTTTAGACAGGAACCATTTTGGGCAAAAAAATTTGAAGTCATTTGGTGACCTCATTCTTCCATTGAGGGCATTATCTATCTACTGGAGGTGACCCCATCAGGTTTTACCTCGCCACTGTTGAGAATTTGGCTAAGGTCATCCTCCATTGAGTCAAGAACCTCAGCATAAACCAGTACACTGAATCTAATAGAAGCGAAAGTGGAAAAAAGCCTTGAATGCATTGGCACAAAGAAAAGTTTCCTGAACAAAGACATCCAATAGTACAGTCTCTTAGATCAACAATTGACAAATGGGACCTCATGAAACAGAATAGCTTCTTTAAGGCAAAAACCCCCCCTTCAACAGGACAAAATAGCAACCCACAGATTGGGAAAAGATTTTCATTAATCCTATAACCATTAATGGAATAATATCCAAAATATATAATGAATTGAAGAAGTTAGATGCCAAAAAGCCAAATAACCAAATTAAAAAATTGGGTACAGAGCTAAAAAGAGAATTCTCAATAGAGGAGTCTAGAATGGTCAAGAAACACTAAATAAATACTCAACATCCTTAGTCATCAGGTAAATGTAAATCAAAAGGACCCTGAGATTGCATTTTATTCTTATCGTAATGACTAAGATAAAAAACAAAAACAAAAACTCATGTGACAGCACATGCTGAGGAGGATGTGGAGAAAGAGGAACTTTCCTGATCCTCTGTACTTCTCTCCTGCCCCTTTCAATACTTGATCCTGCTCCTCCCCTTTTCATTCCCCCTCTTCTCTCCCTTCCAGGTGCCTCCTTTCCACTCCCTCTTATGATTATTTTGTTCCCCAAACCATGAAATTTTATATACATGTACTTTTGAGTTTGGGTTACCTCACTCAAGATGACCTTTTCTAGTTCCATCCATTTGCCTGCAAGATTCATGATATCATTCTTTTTAAAGGCTGAGTAGTATTCCGTTGTATAGCTATACCACATTTTCTGTATCTATTCTTCAGTTGAAAGCCATCTAGATTGTTTCCAATTTCTGAGTATTACAAATAAAGCTACTATGAACATAGTTGAGGAAGTGTCCTTGTGGGATGGTGGGGTATCTTTTGGGTATATGCCCAGTAGTGGTATATCTGGGTCTCTAGGTAGAACTATTTGAGTTTCTGAGGAACCAGAAACCTGGTTGTTCAATCTGAAGGTTGAAATCCACTGGCAAAAGTCATCCTCAATTGGTCTTGGGAGCCTCTTGCTTCCGTAGTGTCTGTGACTTCCTAGTGATAACCCCCAATTCCCCATTCTCCACTGCTACATATTTTTTTTTCAGATTGTTTTCCAAAGTGGTTTTACCAGCTTTTAATCCCATCAGCAGTGGAGGAGTATTCTTCTTTCTTCATCAACAAAGGGGAGATAGAACTTGTAGAGACCACCTCAAGTAGATAGTCATGGCCTCGAGTTGAGATATGGGGCCACCCACCCATCTCAAAATTTTAACCTAGATTTATTCCTATCCAAAGGAAAGTTAGGGACAAAAAATGGAGCAGAGACGGAAGGAAAGGCCATCCAGAGACCACCCTACTTAGGTATCCATCCCATTTGCAGATACCAAAGCTTGACATTATTGTTGACGCCAAGAAGTACTTGCTGACAGGAGCTTGGTATGGCTATTCCCTGAGATGTTTTGCCAGTACCTGAACAATACATGTGCACATACTCACAGCCAAAGATGGGACTGAGCCCAGGAACCCCAATGGAAGAGCTAGGGGAAGGAACTGAAGGAAATTGCAACCACATAAGATAAACAATATCAACTAACCGAATCCTCCATAGCTCCCAGGAACTAAACCACCAACCAAAGAATATACATGAAGGGATTTATGGCTCCAGCTTCAAATGAAGCAGAGGATTGCTTTATCTGGCATCAATGAGAAGGGAGATCCTTGGTCCTGTGGAGGCTTGATGCCCCAGCATAGGGGGATGCTAGATCTGTGAGGCAGGATTGGATGAGTGGGTGGAGGAGCACCCTCATAGAAGCAAAGAGGAGAAAACATGGGCTGGGGGTTTTTGGGGAGAAACCAGGCAGGGGGATATCATTTGAAATGTAAAGGAATAAAATGATTTTTAAAAATAACTGCTGGTTTAGGTGACTAAAGAAGGATTGACCATTGTCCCATTCTCTGAGGCTAGAGTCTTTGATATGGCAGGTTCATATCAACAAAATGACTTTATTCAGGACTTCACATACTCAGGGCTTCCTCTTCTGCCCACAAGTTGGACATAAGTTAAATTCTATTTTGGGGAAATTGTCTATTTCCTGATTTTTAAAACTTCTTCAAGACTAGTGTCCAAAAAATTAATAGCTATTTTGAATTTCTAAAACTGGAAAGAGACCACGGATGTGGAAATTTCATTTTACTCCTTAATCTCTTTCACTGCATTGTGGTAACCATTGTCCTGGGATTTGTGATAAAATGTCTCCCGGAAGTAATAATATCATCAGATACTTTTAAAAATATGAATGAAACTATCTTATAGAATAACTTTCAACATCCCGAGACACTTTACTGTATTCTTGGTTAATCAGAATAATAAACTACGTATTTCAATTATTGGCTGAAGTACCATCTCCACAAACAACATTGAGAAAAATTGTGGTACTTTTTCACATCATAATCAGGGATAATTATAATGTCTTTAATATTGATATTTAGGGAATCTTTGTTAGACATAAGTTACAAAGGATCATATGTCTGCTGTTTCATTTATGTCAGCTTGATGATATTTGTTACACTTACTGTTTAATGAATAGCTAAACATGAGTACATTTTTATTTAGTGTGTGCAATGCACAAATTTTTATTGTGCTTAAGCTTGATGTTATATTTTCATTAAACACTAGAATAAAATAGTTGTGTTAGTTTTTTTTTTGTTAAAATACTCTGAGAAAATACTTTATAAAAATGGTGACTAAACATTAATGTTAATTCAATTAATGTGTTGCTTTAAGATCAAGCAAAGATTTAAGGTGAGGTTAATATAAAAAAAAAAAAAAAAAAGCCCTTGATCATCATTATGAGAAGTGATTTTAGGTCGGAATCTTGCTTTTCTGGTGTGATGGAGTATCCAGAAATTGCTATGGTGAGAGAATTGGGTTCTGATGATGCCAAGTAATCTTTGTTTCTGTTGTTTATATTCTTATTCTTGCCTCTCACTATCTGGTTATCTCTAGTGCTGCCTGCCTTTGCTGTGTCAGAGGTCCTAGGAGTCAAGTTGTCTCTTGTCTCTAGGATCCTGAGATCTTGTGTGACCAACCTCCTGAGACCCTATGATCCTGGGCATGTTAGAGTACCTGGGAGTTGAGCTTCTTCTGGATTTTGTGGGAGTGGGTGAGGAGATAGCATCTGAGGTCTTCTCAGGGCTGTTAGTACTACACGAAATTTGAAACTGTCATTTAAAAAACTCACTTTATTTGGGTTAGAGATATTGTAAAAACTGAACAAAATGCATAGAAAATAATTTTAGTAACTCATATATTCATTAAAAATTGTTAATAGACATTTAATGTTATTTGATACAACATACGTATTTCAAAATGTTCTATAGCTAAAATTAAGAGAACATTCACATGGAAGTTTCTTTTTTTTCTGTCTATTTTGTTGTTTGTTTTGGAGACATGGTCATGTTTACATCAGTCTAACTTCAGGCTTGTTATATAGTAAAGGATGATAATAAATTGCTGATCTCCATACGTCCTCTTTTCAAGTTGCTTAGATTGCAGGTTTGTACCAAGAAATTTAACTTTACAATTATATTTTACTGCTATTTTTATGACTTAAGAAATTTAGGAATATACTTACTTACCGTTTTGTATATTTCAGAGATTTCATTTTAACATTTTGGTTATTTGAGAATTTCATACATGCATATAATGGAAAAACCATTCCCCATTTCCTATCCTCCAATCCAGTCCCTATCCTCCCATGATTGGACACTTTCCCCTTCAAGGTTCATGTGTCCTTGTGTTCAATTTAAGGACTCCACTTAAGGCTGCATATATGTGTGCAGAAGTAGAACCATGTACTGGAGCACAAGTAGCCTCTCAGGGACTGTGGTCCTGAAGAAAACTGACTGTCAGCTGAGGATTCCCAATAGCTCCTTAGCTAGTAGTGGAATTTCATGAGTCCCTGTCTCTTTCATGCTGGGAATTTGCCTAACTTCGTCCTCTGCAGGTTTCATTTTTGCCTTTTTAGCCACTCTATATCTATATGTGAAACGGTGCTGTCATATTCAGGAAATGCTTTGCTACAGATCTTCATTACTTCAGGCTTCTTGCCCCTTCTTTAGAGGTGATTATTGAGACTTTGGTGTAAGGATGTGATATAGTCACCTTATTAATTGTAGAGTGCTGTACAGTCTGTTATTTTCTACATGCTAGCCAGTTGTGGGTATATGTACTAATTGATATCTATGGCAAAAAGAAGTTCTATAGTGAAAATTTAGTGATACACCTCATTACATGTATATGAAATAAGAATTTATATTAAATTATTACTGTCCATTTAGAAAAAAAATACTGGGTTGCCTTCTAGGACCTATATTTCAGTTATACAAATGCTTTGGGTCCTTTAATGTTACCAGGCATGAGTTTCCTCTAGCACAGTCATTTTTTTCTTTTAGCTAAAACATTGTTTCTCACTCCCATAGAATTTGTGTGACTATAGGACCAGTAGGCATGTAGTTCCAAGAATTCACAACTGGGATTGCTTCTTCCATTAGCATGGCTCATAGTTTGTAGCACAATAAAATCTAGCTAGTAGGTACTAAGCCTGAAGGCACCACCTTGCTTTCTCCATGTACTGTAACTCAAGTTCGTGGTGTATTCAGAAATAGAATAGGGTTATTAAGCTATGAATAATAAACATGACAAATGTAAGCAAACTTCAATATTTCTGGGAAATGATTCCCATTGACCAATAACTAGAAAACGAGGCAACCAATATTAGGTCCTGGAATTTTTATTTGAAAACCATGGTATCTTGTCAGGGGCAGTCTTGTTTATACAGTGAAGGCCTAAAATCAGCCACAGGTCTGAGTCAGCCATACATGCTAACACAAAATCTTGGTCTTTGTAGAAATTTACTAGCCTGGATAGTTATAGACCTTGTGGATAGGTAGCCTTGGTGGTAGTACCAGCCTAGATACAAAACAAGTGAATCATAAACAGAGTCATAGTGACCTGTTCCCTGAACCTTCACCCAGCTGATACCCTGTTTTGGAAGATATCTGTACTCCCCCTGAGAACACCTACGCTCCAGGATCATCCCCTTCCCCACAACCTGCCTTTATGTGCATATAACCCCTGTGTGAAAAAGTAAAAATGGCAGTTTGATCAGACTATAGACAAGCCACTCGTTCTTTATGTCCCCTGTCCTCCAGTTCTCTCTTCCAGGTCTTCTGATCCCAGTCAATGCCCAGTCGGACTGGGGCAATATCTGGGAAAGTTATCGGTCTTCAATTACAGTGTAACTCAATTTAATATTCTTTACATTTTGTGTGGAAGATTTTTGAGTGGATTGGTGTCCCCCTCACTCCACTGGAAATCCTGCCTGGCTACAGGGGGTGGTCACTTCAGGCATCATTATCACCCCTCTCTTACTGCTAGGGGTCTCAGCTTTATCACCCCCACATTCTTCAAGGAGTATCTTCTGTCCGAGGTCTACAGTTTGTCCCTGAGATGCCCCACCCTCATTTTCCCTTCTGTCTTCCAGCCCTCTCACCCTCCACCATTGCTTTCCCCATCCCTGATCACCAACATTGGTCCCCTCCTCAATCTCTCTCTCACACAATTCCCACTCTCAATTCAATTCTGATGCCTACTTTATCTCCCCTCCGACTGAGATTCAAGCATCCTCCCTTGGGCATTCCTTGTTACTTAACTACCTTGGATCTGAGGATTGTAGCGTGACTATTCTGTACTTTATGATTAATACTTAGTTATAAGTGAGTATATACAGTGTGTGTCTTTCTAAGTCTGAGTTAACTCATTCAGCATGATATTTTCTAGTTCCATCCATTCACCTGAAAATTGATGATGTATTTGTTTTTATTGTTTTTAATATCTGAGTAGTATTATGTGGGGGAAAAAAATCTTGCGGGCGGGAGAGTCCGGTGGCGGGGGTCCCAGGCGGGCTTCCCACACTGCCGGCAGAGGGTCCCACATTCACGCAGCTGTGTGCAGGTGGCGGCTGCGGTTTGAGGTTCCAGAAGCTGGCAATCTGGCGGCAGCAGGCCCAGGCAACACGTGGAGTTTTTTAAAAGCTTTTATTGTTTATGGCATGGTGAGTGGGTGTAGATGATGAGCGCTGCCCACAAAAGCCAGGCTCCCCTGACCTTTTTATAGAGAGGGGGAAAAGGGGAGGGGATAACTTAATTAGCTATACCCCTGCCCTTTAGATAACTCATTAATATTTAAATCTCTGGAGGTGGAGACCTCTACCTGTGTCCTACATGACAGGGCACAGATTAAATGGAGTTATCTCTTCCAAGGCCCAACAGTATTACATTGTGTAAATGTACCATATTTTCTTTATCCATTCTTCAGATTTGGGATATTTGGTTTGTTTCCAGTTTCTGGCTATTATGAATAAAAATGTTATGAGATATAAATATCAACAGAGAAAATCTAGTATGAATATAAATATAAATACCAGAACTGTTTATTATATTTGTGTTTAGTAGCTACATTGCATACAACTTTGTCATAATAACTTCTCCTTTCTATATTGAAATTTTCTAGTACACTACTTGTATTACTTTTTAAACATTTCCAGATTTCTTTTTTTTTTTTTAAATTTTTTTTACTGATAAGGTCACTTAATTCTCTTAGGACAATTCCCTCTATTCCTAGTCTGTCTACATTTTCTTTACAGTGGCAACCATGTCTGAAGTGTGCTTTCATGTAGGTCATCATAATATAAAAAGAAGGCTTTTCCCAGTATGTTTCAGGATACCATGAGTTGTTTTTTTTTTTCTGCAGATCAAAGTAAAAGTTAACTTTTATTGAAGCGCCAGCCAGATATTTACAGTAGGTACTGAGATATTCTTAAAAGAAAAGTCAGAATTAATAAGACTCAGGCAAGAGTTCTAAAAAACATACAGTCTACCCAACAATTTCTTTAAAATCTCTTCTTTTATTCTGTGAGATGATTTGGTTTCTGAGCTGAACTTTACTTAAGTTCACTTAAGGTAGAAATAAACTAATGTTAGCTTTACTGGGGTTGTAGAAATGTTAATGGGAAATAAAAGGTAAAGTAAATGCAAGTATAAAATGGAAAATGTTGCTTTTAATAAATTTATAAATAAATTTTTGTAACTTATCAATATAAATTTAAGAAAGTCTCATCTTTAGCACACATTTGTACAGTTATGTTGATGAGACATTGTGTGCATCTTCTGATGTTACTTGGGACAAAAACACAGGGCAAACTCCTTGATCCTCTGGCTCTGACAACCTTCCATTACCTTTTCTGCAATATTCCCTAAGACTTAGGTATAGGAAAGTTTTGTAGATATATCCATTGATGCAGGCTACACAACTCTATATTCTGATTAGTTGTGGTTTTATGTACTTATCTCAGTCTGTTGCAATAAGTAGTAAGTAACCTTTGGTAAGGGTTGAAGACCACAGTTAAATGTGAGTAGAGGAACAAACATTTATAGATTCTTTTAAAGTATTATGCTTTTTGCTAATTTACTGGATGTCAATTGATTCTTCTATAATAAACATGACTTCACTAGCACTGAGTAGTAATTAATTACAATACTAGTACTAAATATATTCTCTTGATAAGCAGGTGGCAAGTAGTATTGGTTGCCACCAAGGTATGTGTGCCATTAATACAGCCTTAGGGTTAGCATATGCTAATTAATGATGTGGTCCCTAGTAACCTGGATGGAGAAAAGCACATGATGCCTCCACCCTTCAGAAAGAATTATAGGCATCTGAGAAAACCTAGGAATGAGATAGGTGGCTTTTTCCATGAAAGAGTATACCAACAGTGGTCCTGAAAGCATTTAGATAGGAAGCATATTGTGGTTTAACAAGTTTATATTTAGAAATCAGTCAATCATGATTAGTGAAAAAAAGAAACAGTGAATTTGAAGAGGCGCTAGAAAAAAATATGGGATGGTATAGAGGGCTAAAAGGGAAGAGAGACACATTGTAGTTAAATTATAAATATAAAAACTAAATTTAATTTAAAACTATGATTATTTAATTTACTTATTTATTCTTTTGGATGTTTTATTTACATTTCACATGTGGTACCCTTTCAGCATTTACCTCCCACCCAGGAACCCACTATCTCATCCCCCTTCATCCTGCTTCTATAAGGATGTTCCTCCAATCACCCACCCAGTCCCATTTCCCCACCCAAGAATTCCCCAACACTGGGCCATCCAGCAGAAACTAGAAAAAGGACTTCTTCCTCTTCCACCTATGCCCAAATAGGCCATCCTCCCCTACATATACAGCTGGAGCCATGGATATTTCCCTATGTGCTCCAGGCCTGAGGGTTTAGACCCGAGGAGCTCTGGTTGGTTGGTATTGTTGCTCTCCCCATGGGGTTACAAACCCTTTCAGCTCCTTCAGTCTTCTTTCTAACTTCTCCATTTGGAGCCCCATGATCAGTCCAATGGTTATCTATGAGCAACTGGATCTGTATTTGTCAGGCTCTGGAAGACCTCTAAGAAGACACCTATATCAGGCTGCTGTCCGCATAGACTTCCTGGAATCCATATCAGTGTCTACCTTTGGTGACTGCACATGAAATGGATACCCAGGTGGGACAGTCTCCAGATGACTTCTCCTTCAGTTTCTGTCCCATGATTTATCTCCATATTTGCTCCCATGAGTATTTTGTTACTCCTTCTAAGAAGGACCAAAGTACCCAAACTTTAGTCTTCATTCTTCATGAGCTTCATGTGGTCTGTGAGTTGTATCTTAGGTATTGTGAGTTTTTGGGCTAATATCCAATTATCAGTGATTACATACCATGTGTGTTCTTTTGTGATAGAGTTAATTCACTCAGGATGATATTTTCTACTTCCATCTTTTTGCCTAAGAGTTTCTCAAATTTATTGTTTTTAAAAGCTGAGTAATATTCCATTGTGTAAATGTACCAGATTTTCTGTATCCGTTCCTCTGTTGAAGGACGTCTGGGTTCTTTACAGCTTCTGGATAGTATAAATAAGACTGTTATGAACATAGTGGAGCATATGTCCTTGTTATATGTTGGAGCATCTTTTGGGTATATGCCCAGAAATGTTATAGCTGGGTCCTCAGGTAATGCTATGCCCAAATTTCTGAGAAACAGCCAGACTGACTTCCAGAGTGGTTGCACCAGCTTGCAATCCCACCAACAATGGAGGAGTGTTCCTCTTTCTACACATCCTTGCCAGCATCTGCTATCACCTGAGTTTTTGATCTTAGCCATTCTGACTGGTGTGATGTGGAATCTCAGTGTTGTTTTGATTTGCATTTCCCTGATGACTAAGGATACTGAACATTTCTTTAGGTGCTTCTCAGCCATTTGAGTTTTCTCATTTGAGAATTATTTGTTTAGCTTTGTACCCCATTTTTAGTAGGGTTATTTGGTTTTCTGCAGTCTAATTTCTTGAGTTCTTTGTATATATCAGATATTAGCACTATATCGGATATGGGTTTGGTAAAGATTTTTTCCCAATTTGTTGGTTGACATTTTGTCCTATTGACAGTGTCCTTTGCCTTACAGAAGCTTTGCAATTTGATGAGGTCCCATTTGTCAATTCTTGATCTTAGAGCATAAGCCATTGGTGTTCAGTTTAGGCACTTTTCCCTTTTGCACGGGTATTCAAGGGTCTTCCTCACCTTCTCTCCTATTAATTTCAGTGTATCAGGTTTTATGTGAAGGTCCTTTATCCACTTGGACTTGAGCCTTGTAAAAGGAGATAAGATTCGATCGATTTGCATTCTTCTACATATTGCCCTCCAATTGAAACAGCACCATTTGTTGAAAATGCTGGTATTTTTTTCCACCCCACTGGAACATCTTTGCTCCTTTGTCAAAGATCACACCATAGGTGTGTGGTTTCATTTCCGGGTCTCCACTTCTATTCCACTGATCTACCTGCCTGTCTTTTTACCAAAACAGGTTTTTTTTTTGTTGTTGTTGTTGTTTTTTGTTTTGTTTTGTTTTTATCACAACTGTTACCCAGAAGTTCTTTTATTGTTGAGAATAGTTTTTGCTCTCCTGGGCTTTTGTTATTCCAAATGAATTTGAGAATTTCTCTTTCTAACTTTGTGAAGAATTGAGTTGGAATGTTAACAGGGATTGCATTGAATCTGTAGATTGCTTTCGGCAAGATATCCATTTTTACTATAGTAATTCTGCAATCCATGAGCATGAGAGATCTATCAATCTTCTGAGATTTTCTTTGATATCTTTTTTCAGAGACTTCAAATTCTTGTCATACAGATCTTTCCCTTGCTTGGTTAGATTCACATCAAGGTATTTTATATTATTTGTGACTATTGAGAGGGATGTCATTTTCCCAATTTCTTTCTCCACCTGTTTATCTTTCAAGTAGAGGAAAGCTACTGATTTGTTTGAGTTGATTTAAAAACCAGCCACTTTGCTGAAGGCTTTTTTTTTTTTTTTTTTTTTTTTTTTTTTTTTTTTTTTTTTTTATCATGTTTAGGAATACTCTGGTGGAAGTTTTGGGGTCATTTAAGTATACTACCATATCATCTGCAAATAGTGATATTGTGACTTATTCCTTTCCAATTTTTATCCCTTTGACTTCTTTTTGTTGTCTAATTGCTCTGGCTTGGACTTACAGTACTATATTGAATAGGTAGGGAGCGAGTGATTAGCCTTGTCTAATCTCTGATTTTAGTAGGATTGTTTATATAGTGGATTATATTGATGGATTTCCGAATATTGAACCATCCCTGCATTACTGGGATAAAGCTTACTTGATCATGATGGATGATTGTTTTGATGTGTTCTTGGATTCAGTTTGTGAGAATTTTGAGTATTTTGAATCGATATTTATAAGGAAGATTGGTCTGAAGTTCTTTTTCTTTGTTGGGTCTTTGTGATATTTAGTTATGAGCATGTTTGTGGCTTCATAGAACAAATTGGGTAGTGTTCCTTCTGTTTCTATTTTGGTGGAATAGTTTGAAGAGAATTGATATTAGGTCTTCCTTGAAGGTCTGAGAGAATTCTGCACTAACATCATCTGGTCCTGAAATTTTTTTGGTGGAGACAATTTTAGTAACTACTGCTATTTCTTTAGGGCTTATAGGATCATTTAGGTGGTTTATCAGATCCTGATGCAACTTTGGTACCTGGTAACTATCTAGAAAATTGTCCATCTCATCCACATTTTTCAGTTTTGTTGAGTATAGGCTTTTGTGGTAGGATCTGATGATTTTTTGAATTTCCTCCGTTTCTGTTGTTATGCCTCCCTTTTCAGTTCTAATTTTATTAATTTGGATACTGTCTCTGTACCCTATGGTTAGTTTGGCTAAGTGTTTATCTATCTTGTTGATTTTCTCAAGGAACCAGCTCCTTGTTTTATTGATTCTTTGTATAGTTCTTTTTGTTTCTACTTGGTTGATTTCAGCCCTGAGTTTGATTGTTTCCTGCCTTCTACTCCTCTTGGGTGTATTTGGTTCTTTTAGTTCTAGAGCATTCAGGTGTACTTTCAAGTTGCTAGTGTATGTTCTCTCCCATTTCTTTTTGTAGACACTTAGAGCTTTTCCTCTTTAGCACTTGTTAGTACTGCTTTCATGGAGTTCCATAAGTTTTGGTATGATGTGTCCTCATTTTCATTAAATTCTAAAAAGTCTTCAATGTCTTTCTTTGTTTCTTCCTTGACAAAGTGATTATTGAGTAGAATGTTGTTCAGTTTCCATGTATATGTGAGCTTTCCATTGTTTTTGTTATTATTGAAGATCACCCTTAGGCTGTGGTGATCTGATAGGATGCAAAGAATTATTTCAATATTTTTACATTTGTTGAGGTCTGTTATTTGACCGATTATATGGTCTATTTTGGAGAAGGTACTATGAGGTGTTGAAAAAAAGGTATATTCTTTTTTTCCCTTTGGATGAAATGTTCTATAGATATTCATTAAATCTATTTGGTTCATAGCTTCTGTTAATTTCACTGTGTCTCTGTTTAGTTTTTGTTTCCATGGTCTGTCCATTGCTGAGAGTGGGGTGTTGAAATAGTCTGAGGTGCAATGTGTGCTTTGAGCTTTAGTACAGCTTTTTTTTTTTTAAATGTAGATGCCCTTGCATTTGGAGCATAAATGTTTAGAATTGAGAGTTCATCTTGGTAGATTTTTTTCTTTGATGAGTATAAAGAGGCCTTTCTTATCTTTTTGATTACTTTTGGTTGAATGTCAATTTTATTTGAAATTAGAACTCCAGCTTGTTTCTTGGGACCATTTGCTTGGAAAATTGTTTTCCATCCTTTTACTCTGAGATAGTGTCTTTCTTTGTTGCTAAGGTGCATTTCTTGTAGGCAGCAAAACTCTGGGTCCTGTTTACTCATCCAGTAGTCTATGTCTTTCTATTGGGGAATTGAGTCCATTGGTGTTAAGAGATATTAAGGAAAAATGATTGTTTCTTCCTATTATTTTTGTTATTAAAGGTGGAATTATGTTTGTGTAGCTATCTTCTTTTGGGCTTTTTGAAAGATTACTTTCTTGCTTTTTTTAGATTGTAGTCTCCCTCCTTGTGTTGGAGTTTTTCATCTATTATTCTTTGTAGGGATGGATTTTTAGGAAGATATTATGTAAATTTGGTTTTGTCATGGAATATCTTGGTTTCTCCATCTATTGTGATTGAGAGTTTTTCTGGGTATAATAGTCTGGGATGACATTTGTATTCTCTTAGTGTCTGTATGATATCAGTCCAGGATCTACTGGCTTTTATAGTCTCTGATGAAAAAATCTAGTGTAATTCTTATAGGTTTGCCTTTACATGTTACTTAACCTTTTCCTCTTACTGCTTTTAGTACTTTTTCTTTGCTTTGTGCATTTGATGTTTTTATTATTATAACGTGGGAGAATTTCTTTTCTTGTCTAGTCTATTTGGAGTTTTGTAAGCTTTTTGTATGTTCATGGGCATCTCTTTCTTTAGGATAGGAAAGTTTTCCTCTATAATTTTGTTGAAGATATTTACTGGACCTTTAAGATGGGAATCTTTACTCTCATCTATATCTATTATCCTTAATTTTTGTCTTCTCATTGTGTCCTGGATTTCCTGAATGTTTTGGGTTAGGAGCTTTTTTGCATTTTGCATTTTCTTTAACAGTTATGTCAACATTTTCTATGGTATCATCTGCACCTGAGATTCTCTCTTCTATCCCTTGTATTCTGTTGGTGATGCTTGTGTCTATGACTCCTGATCTCTTTCCTGGGTTTTCTACCTCCAGGGTAGTCTCCGTTTGAGATTTCTTTATTGTTTCTACTTCCATTTTTAGATACTGGATGGTTTTGTTCAATTCCTTCACCTGTTTGTTTGTTGTTTTTTGTAATTCTTTAAGGAATTTTTTATGTTTTCTCTTTAAAGCCTCTACCTGTTTACCTGTATTCTCCTGTATTTTTTAAGGGAGTTATTTATGTTCTTCTTAAAGTCCTCTATCGTCATCATGAGAAGTGATTTTTAATTCTAAATTCTGCTTTTCCAGTGTGATGAAGTGTCCAGAACTTGCTATGATGGGAGAACTGGGTTCTGGTGATGCCAAGTAATTTTGGTTTCTGTTGCTTGTGTTCTTGAGCTTGTCTTTTGACATCTGGTTAACTCTAGTGCTACCTGCACTCACTGTCTCTGACTGGAGCCTGTCTTGTCCATTATCTTGCTGTGTCAGAACTCCTCAGAGTACAGATGTCTCTTTGATCCTGTGATTTTGAGCTCCTGGATGGAAGATCTCCTGGGAATCTGGCTGCCTCTGGGATCCTGAAATCCTGCTGCCCTGAGTTAATTGGTTCCTCTAGAATGGCTCAGGATATGTTGTCTTCACAAGAGCAGACCAGTTAGACATCCACTGCTCTGAATGCAGTGGTTTCTCTAGGATATCTCAAAATATGGTGCTCCAAGTACAGTAGCTCTTCTAGGATGGCTCACAATATGGTGTCTTCATGGGAGCAGACCAGCTAGGTGTCTGCCCCAGCCAAAAGGCTTAATTTACTTTTTCATTTGGAAGTTACACAAGATTTTCTTTGTCATTTTATAAAACAACATCATTATTTTTTATTATTATCTGATTATATATTGGATGCCATTGCATTTTCAAGGTTAACAAGTCAAGTTCCCTTATTTGCCTTTGAGTCAACATTAATCCTTTTTAGCATGTACAACTTAAATTTAATGAAATCGTGACTGACCATGGCAGGACAATTTATTTTCAAAAGGCAATCTTAAGAGACCCTTTTTCACTGAAGAGTTTATGACACTTACAGCTAGTAAGAAAGTAATGCCAATATCATCTGGTTCTTGAAACTGTGATTAAGCACTGGAAACAGCTAAACTTCTTGGGCATTAATTTCCATGCCTAAGAAGAAGACTAGCTCTGAGATTGTTAGTGGTCAGCAGTCACTAACTGTAAGTAATTATATTTTTAACTTATTTGTACACATGTCATTGCAAGGGAGCTCAAAGAAAAAAAATAGGACACCTTTTTTTTTTACCCCCCCCCCATTCAGTGCACACACTTAAGGCCTGATAATAAGTTAACTGTATGAAGAATAATCAATTTTACACTTGCTTATACTTGTTGAATTGGGTATGAAATTAAGAGATGTTGTCACCAAATTTGTTTATAACTGTGTAGTTAGCATATATATCTAATACAAGTTTGTTAATACTTTGATTTCTCATAGTTTAAGACAATATATCTATCCTTGAAATTTTTCAGTTCATTCTGAATAAAGATATATTATTGTATTTGGAAATTTATAGATTTTAATATAATTATACTTTTAATTTGTGGTTTACACTTGAACAAAATTGAATTGGCAAAAAATCTAATAGCTTTTTAAATGATTATGCTAGTAACTTTAATTTATAAGATTAAAAAATATTTAGAAACTATAAATTTCAATATTAGGTAACTGTTAATGTATTATTCTCTAATTATTTATCATTTATCTGTCTTTTGTCCTTAGTGGGAAAAGTTTTTCAACAGAATGTATACAAATTAGTCATCTAATTATTGATTTAAGGACAATATCATGTACCCAATAGATTTTTATTAACTACAATATAAAATTCTACTTGTAATTTATCATTATATCACAAAGAAAAATAGAAAGTATTTACTAGTTATAAATTTGGAAAGATTAATCAGTGTTTACTATATATGAGGCTACTTTTAGAGGACAATTAGATTTATTATTCTTTTGTGTTTCTTACAAATATGAATAGTAATAGGGAGTTTGCATTTTCAGGATTATTATGAACTAAGTTACATTTCCACATAGAAGAAATTTAGTTCCTAAGTGTCCACAGTGGCTACCACCATAAAGATCCCAAAAGAATTCCCCATCAGGCAACACAGTAACTACAGTCTCCTGAGATGCAGAGGACAAAAGAACTCAAAAAACAAAACAACCATCCAACAAAGACAACAGAAAATATCAACCCGAGTATTATATTCTTCCTAAATTTACATGTGTAGACATCAGCATTAAAAACACAAAAAATAACAGCCAAGACAATATCTCCACAAGAGTGCAGTAACCCTACCACAACGGGTTCTGAATACTGTAAAATAGCTGAAGTACAAGGAAAAGAGCTTAAACCTTATGAATATGAATAAATCCCCCAAAGAGAAAATGAATAAATTCCTTAAAGAAACTCATGAAAATACAAACACAGGAAGAAATGAATATAACAGTGCAAGGCAGAAAGGAAACATAGAATCAGTTAAAAAAAAAAACCCTCAAATCTAGATAGAAATGAAAGTAAAATTATGGAACTTGAGTAGGAACCTTAGAGGCAAACCTTACCAAGAAAATATAAGAGAGAGGAAAAGAGAATTACAAACAAGGAAGACAAGATATAAGAAATGACAACCTTGGTGAGAGAAAATAGTAAATCTAAAATAATCCTGGCATAAAACATCCAGGAAATTTGGGACACTATATGTTTTTGTTTGCATTTCTATTGATCTGAAGAGGAACCACAACCACTATAACTCTGTTTTGTTTTGTTTTGTTTTGTTTTTCAAGACAGGGTTTCTCTGTACAGCCTTGGTTGTCCTGGAACTCACTCTGTAGACCAGGCTGGCCTCGAACTCAGAAATCCATCTGCCTCTGCCTCCCAAGTGCTGGGATTAAAGGTGTGCGCCACTGCAGCCAGGCCCACTATAACTCTTATAAAGGAAAATATTTAATTGGAGCTGGCTTACAGTTTCAGAAGTTCATTATCTTTATGGCAGACATGGTGTTGAAACAGGAGCCTAGAGTTCTACTTCTTGATCTGCAGGCAGCAAAACTGACTACCACAAAGTGTGTAGTTTGAGCACAGAATGCCTCAAAATCTGCCCGAACTGTAATACACTTTCTACAAGGCCACACATACTCCAATAAGGCCACAATTCTTTATAGTGCCTCTCCCTGTGGGCTAAGAGGTCAAACACATGAGTATATAAGAATCATTGCTATTTAAATGGTCATATTGTAAAAAGGCCAAATTGGAGAACAATAGGAATAGAATAAGGTAAAGAAAACCAGGCCAAAGTCTTAGAAAATATTTTCAACAAAATCATAGAAGAAAAATTTCCCAACTTTAAGAAGGAGATGCCTATACAGTTACAAGAGCATATAGAACACCCAATAGACACAATCAGAAAAGAAATTTCTCTTGGCACATAATAATAGAAACACTAAACATACAGGATGAAGAATAAATATGAAAAACTTCAAGAAAAAAAACCAAGTAACATAAATGCATATTTATTAGAATAAGCACTCACTTCTCAATGCAGACGCTAAAAGCCATTAGGGCCTACACACATGTTTTACAGACTCTAAGAGACCACAGATTTCAGCCCACACTACTATAAACAGAAAACATTCAATTATAATAGATGAATAAAATAAGAAATTTCATGATAAACCCAAATATCAACAGTATCTATTCAAGGCAGTCCTCAAAATTACAATACAGTTCTTTGTAGATCTTAAAAGAACTCTTTTTGTTTTTGTTTTTTGTTTTTTTTTTTTTTTTTTTTTTTTCCAAGACAGGGTTTCTCTGTGTAGTCCTGGCTGCCCTGGAACTCACTCTGTAGACCAGGCCGGCCTTGAACTCAGAAATCCTGCCTGCTTCTGCCTCTCAAGTGCTGGGATTAAAGGCGTGTGCCACCACTGCCCAGCAGAAGGACAATTTTCAACTTCTAGTGGAAATACAAAACCACAAAACACCAAGAGTAGCAAAAAGAAATTTATAAAATTCTATTCTTACTGAATGAATTGAAGGAGACTACAATCCAATAGGAAGAACAACATTATCAACCAACCAGAGCTCCCAGAGCTCCCAGGGACTAAACTACCAGGTAAACAACCCACTCACATGGATAGGTCCTTGGCCCCCACTACCTATGTAGTGGAGGATTGCCTTATCTGGCTTCAGTGGGACAGGAGGTGCTTGGTCCTGTGGATGCTTGATGTCTCAGCACAGAGAGATTCTTTAGCAGTACAACAGGAGTGGGTGGGTGGGTGGGTGGGGAATTATCCTCTTAGAGGCAAAGGGGAGGGAGTATGGGATGGGAGTTGTAGAGGGGACACTGGGAAGGGAGACAATATTTACATGTAAACAAATAAAATAATCAATAAAAAATACAAATAAATAAAATTCCATTTCTGTTTTCAAACTGTACTACAGAGCTATAATAATAAAAAGAATCAGACTATTGTGACAAAAGACATGTTGACCAATCAAATCCAACTGAAGATTCAGATATAAATTTATATACAGATGGACATATGATTTTTGATAAAGAATTAAGAAATACATAGTCGATAAAAGACAGCATGTTCAACAAATGGTCCAGATTATTTTGATGGCTTCCTAAAGGAGAATCCAAAAAATCCATATTTATACCACCATGCACAAAACTCAATGCCCAATGAATTTAAGAATTCAACATAAAACCAAATGCACTCAGTCTAATAGGACAGACAGTGGAGAATAGCCTTGAACTCAGCCTTGACACAGGGAATACTTTCTGAACAGAACACCATTAGAATTGTTCTTAAAATCAGCAATTAATAAGTGAGACCTCATGAAATTGAGAAGCTGCTACACAGCAAGAAACCTCTTCATTCAGAAAAATCAATACCTAAAGAAAGGGGAATATTTTTAACCAATTACACATGCATAGAAGGATAATTCTCAGAGTATATAAACAACTACAAGTAAATGATCCAATCAAAAATGGGGCACAAATCTAAACAGAAACTGTTCAAAAGACAAACTTCAAATCACCAAGTAATGCTCACATATTAACGATACTTAATCATCGGGAAAATAGAAATAAAAACAAACTAGACATTTTATTTTAACCCATTAGAATGGTTAAATTTATTTTTAAAAACTGACACCTAATGTTATTGAAGATGTACAGCAATAGAAATAGTCTTCCATTGCTAGTGGGAGTGCAAATCTGCATAGCCACTATGGAAATCAGTGTGGTATTTTCTCAAGAAAATGTGAATCAATCCACCTGAAGATCTTGCTATATTAGTCTTGGGCATATACACAAGGTACAGTTCATCTTACCACAGATACACCTATATAACTGTATTTATTGTTGGTTTATTCATAATTGACATAATTTGCAAACAATCTTGATGTCCTTCAACAAGTGAATGGATAAAAAATGAGGTATATTTACATGACAGATATTACTCAGGAATACTAAATTAAATGAATTTAATATTTCATTTAAAGAAAATGAAATCATGATATTCACATATAAATGAATGAACTAAGAATCATCCAAAGCAAGGAAAAAGAACCAGAAAGAAAAGTATAGTATATTTTTGCTCATATATAGATATTAACTATTAAGTCAATGAAAACCAAACTAGAATCTGGAAAATCATAAAGGATAGGGATAAAATAAGGTACAGGGGATTGAGAAGATAGGTTTCTTTTGAAATAGAAGGTAGAAATAGATTTTTAGATTCATTTTTGGAGTGGTAGAGAATGGATTAGAAGGATCAAGTGGAGAGTGGGACAACATAAAGAAAATGAGAGAGACAGCTAAATTTAAGTACAATTTGAAGGATGTGTGGAAACAATACTGTAGAAGTTTTTAAAAATATATACACGTATAAAAGCAATTTAAAAAAATTACCTCATAGTACTGGACATCTCTTGCTACCAATAGAGTCAGTTTGTGCATGGAATGGATTGCATCTAACTTGATCATTGGCCTCTGTAACTTCCAAACAACAGTTTGTTGTAAAAACTGTAAGTTGCTCTACAAACTGACAAAGAGGCCCCATTGCTGAAGACAGCATCTAAAAACTATTGAACAGGAAAGAGTCGACTTGATGACTACATAGATCCTTCAGTCATATGTGCTAGTGTCTTTGTTATAGGAATGTACTCTAAAAACCACTAAAGAAAACACATAAATGCAAACCCAGCCACAAAACCATATTTTCCTAATATTTTTACTGGATATTTTATTTACATTTCAGATGTTATCCCCTTACCCCATTCCCCCCCTTCCCACCCAGGAACCCCCTATCCCATCCCCCCTCCTCCTGCTTCTTTGAGGATGTGTCCCCACTCACCTGCCCACTCACACCTCCCCACCCTCCAATTCTCCCACACTGGGGCATCCATCCTTCTTCACAGGACCAAGGACCTCCTCTCACACCTATGCCCAACAAGGCCATCCTCACCTACATACACAGCTGGCACCATGGGTCCCTCCTTATGTGCTCCCAGGCTGGTGGTTTAGACCCTGGGAGCTCTGGTTGGTTGGTATTGTTGCTCGCCCCATGGGGCCACAGACACGTTGAGCTCCATCAGTCTTTTCTCACTCCTCCATTGGGAACCCTATGATCAGTTCAATGGTTAGCTGCGAGCCTCCTCCTTTGTATATGTCAGGCTCTGGCAGAACTCTAAGGAGACAGCTGTATCAGGCTGCTATCAGCATGCACTTCCTGGCAACAACATCAGCATCTGCCTTTGGTGACTGCTCATGGGATGGATACCAAGGTGAGGCAGTCTCCAGATGACTTCTCCTTCAGTTTCTGTCCCATACTTTGTCTCTATATTTGCTCCCATGAGTATTTTGTTACTCCTTCTAAGAAGGACCAAAGCACTTACACTTTGGTCTTTCTTCTTCATGAGATTCATGTGTTCTGTAAGTTGCATCTTGGGTATTCTGAGCTTCTGGGCTAATGCTCTAAGACGAAGAATTGACAAATGAGACCTCATAAAATTGCAAATTTTCTGTAAGGCAAAGGACACTGTCAATAGGACAAAATAGCAACCAACAAATTGAGAAAAGATCTTTACCAATCCCACATTTGATAGTAGGCTAATATCCAATATATACAAAGAACTTAAGAAATTAGACTGCAGAAAACCAAATAACCCTATTAAAAAATGGGGTACAAAGCTAAACAAAGAATTCTCAAATGGGGAAACTCAAATGGCTGAGAAACACCTAAAGAAATGTTCAGCATTCTTAGTCATCAGGGAAATGCAAATCAAAACAACACTGAGATTCCACCTCACACCAGTCAGAATGGCTAAGATCAAAAACTCAGGTGATAGCAGATGCTGGCAAGGATGTGAAGAAAGAGGAACACTCCTCCATTGTTGGTGGGATTGCAAGCTGGTGCAACTACTCTGGAAGTCAGTCTGGCTGTTTCTCAGAAAATTGGACATAGCATTACCTGAGGACCCAGCTATAACATTTCTGGGCATATACTCAGAAGATACTCTAACATAACAAGGACATATGCTCCACAATGTTCATAGCAGCCTTATTTATAATAGTCAGAAGCTGAAAGGAACCCAGATGTCTTTCAACAGAGGAATGGATACAGAAAATCTGGTACATTTACACAATGGAGTATTACTCAGCTATTAAAAACAATGAATTAGAGGAATTCTTAGGTAAATGGATGGAACTAGAAAATAGAGTTAGTAACCCAGTCACAACCCAGACTGAGATACCCGGCTGCTACCTGGCTAC
Organism: Arvicanthis niloticus; assembly: GCF_011762505.2. Classification (NCBI taxonomy): domain Eukaryota; kingdom Metazoa; phylum Chordata; class Mammalia; order Rodentia; family Muridae; genus Arvicanthis; species Arvicanthis niloticus. The sequence continues at coordinate 36,602,803 of NC_047660.1, forward strand.
AAGTTTTTGACTCTGTTGGGTTGGTGTCCTTATCTCTCCACTGTCTGTCCTGCCAGGATTCAGGACGTAGCCTCTTCAGGTTCCATGTCCACAAAATTAGGCTTCTAGGCTAAGGTTTCCAAATTGACTCCTTGAAGCATCCCCTAACCTTGGCCTGTGGGGCCGCTGCAGATTTCCAATCATTTTCCAGGGCATCTAGGCGTCTCTCCTGGGTCTCTCTGCACCTGATTTTGCCTCCTTATTCTCCTGTCCCACCCCACACCCACCCAGTTTCTTCCTGCCATCTGAGTTGTTTCCAGTTTCTGGCTACTCTGACTAAAGCTGTTATGAACATAGTGGAGATTGTGTTCCTGTGAGAAACTGAGATTGATTTCAGGAGCGGTTTTACAAGTTTGCAAACTCAGCATCAATGGAGGAGTGTTCCCCCTTTCCAAATCTTCACCAGCATGTGCTTAGGCCCATTTTGGCCTAAGGTCAAAAAAGTTGGTGTAAGGTGGAATCTCAGGGTCCTTTTGATTTGCCTTTCTGTGAAGTCTTAGAATATTTCTTTAAGTGCTTCTTGGCTATTTAAGATTCCTCTGTTCAGAATTTTCTGTTTAGTACTGTATACATTTTTATTTTTTAACTTTTTTGCTTTTTACAGACCAGCCATTGCCACTCTTCCTGATCCCCCCTCCCACAGTTCCTTATCCCATTTCTCCTCACTGGTCTCCAAGAGGATTTTCCCTCCCTACTCCCCACACATACCACACTACCAGGCCTTCATAATTCCTGGGGCTTCAAGTCTCTCCAGGATTAGGCACATCTTCTCCCACTGAGGCCAGACCCAGCAGTCTTCTGCTATATATGTGTCAGAGGCCTTGGACCAGCTCATGTATGCTGCCTGGTTGGTGGCTCAGTGTCTGAGAGATCTCAAGGTTCCGGGTTAATTAGACTGCTGGTCTTCCTATGGGGTCACCCAAATCCTCATCTTCTTCCAGATTTTCTCTTTATTCAACCATAGGGGTCCCCAACTTTGGTCCAATAATTGGGTATAAGTATCTGCATCTGTCTTAGGCAGCTGCTTTTTGGGCCTCTCAGAGGGCAGCTATGCTAGACTCCTGTCTGTAAAAGCACCATAGTGTCAGTAATAGTGTCAGGCTTTGGAACATCCCCTTGAGGTGCATCCCAAGTTGGGTCAGTCACTGGACAGTCTTTACCCGAGTCTTTGAGTTATTTGGTGTTATGTAGTTTAACTTCTTGAGTTCTTCATATATTTTGCACATTAGCCCTTTGTGTGATATAGGGTTAATAAAGATCTTTTCCCAATCTGTGGGCTGCTTTTGTCCTATTGACAGTGTCTTGCTTGGTTAGAGTTACACCAATATATTTTATATTATATGTGGCTATTTCAAAGGGTGTTGTTTCTCTAATTTCCTCCTCAGCCTAATCATCACTTGTATAAAGGAGGGCTACTGATTTTTTTTGAGTTAATTTTATATTCAACCACCTTGTTGAAGTTGTCTATCAGCTGTAGAAGTTCTCTTGTATAATTCTGGGGACTGCTTATGTATACATTTTATCATCTGCAAATAGTGATATCTTGACTTACTCCTTCACAATTGGTATTCCTTTGATCTCCTTTTGTTGTCTAGTTTTTAAATTCATTCTCTTCCCCTGTTTGCTTGCATGTTCCTGTATTTCTTTAAAGGAATTATACCCTCTATCAACATCATAAGGTAGAATTTAAGTTGTGTTAGATATTTAAAGCTTTCTTTAGTAGTAGAGCTTGGTTCTGATGATGCCATATTGAATTGGCTTCTGTTGATTATGTTCTTAACTTTGCCTTTTGCAATCTTGTTATTTTTGGTGATGGTTGGCTGAGTGTCCCTCACTGGAGCTGGTGAAGCTGTGTGTCTCAGGTTTAATCAGGCCTCCTGGGAAGCAGGAAAAATGGTGGGTTTGGGAGCCCTGTGCTTCATCACAACCACAGCTGATACAGGGGTAAACTGCAAGGAAGATAGAGCTTCAACCAGCAGAGCAGAGCCCATGGTTGGTAGGCTTGCAGGGGTCCCTGCCAGTAGGGAACATTAGAGTGCATCTGTTGGGTGTTTCAGCAGTGTCTGTTAGACTAGAGCTGGCCACTTGCCAGGTAGGCAAAAGTGTGTGGTGGGAAGCCTTGCTCTGTTCCAAGGCCACCAGTGGTTCAAAAATTAATTATAATGAAAAATAAATGTACACATGAAAATTTCTCAAAAGTATCAATAATAACAAATTAGAAACAGATTAACCTTACTCTGTAGCCACAAATAGAATCATATTCCAGAAATACTTTTACAAAGTAAATCATTCTATTATAACAAACATATGAGCATATTTACAATTAATCTGGATCAATAGAATTATGACATATTCATACATTACAACAAAATTTTGATGAACTGAAATAAATTATGAATACCTTTTCAAAGAAATAAATTACACCAATTACTGTTGATAACATTTATTTATTTGTGAAGGAGTGCTATATCTATCATAGCACACTTGTAGAAGTTAGAAGATACCTTTTTGATATGATTATTTTATTTGGGATGATTATAACATAATTACATGGTTTTTTTCTTTCTGTTTCTTCATTCCAAACATTCTCATTTACATTCCTTTTTGATCTCATTTTAAAATTATCATTGAACATATATATGTATACACACATACTATCTATCTATCTATCTATCTATCTATCTATCTATCTCTATCTATATATATATTATAAATACATAATACAACCTGCTCAGTTTGTATTTTGGTATTGTATGTATATGTTTGCGGAATTCACTCTCTGATATTCGATAATCTATCAGTGAGTTCTTCCCTGGGCTAGACTTTCTCTGGAACTGAGTAATCCTTAATTGCCTGTTGCTATCTGTCATGATGTGAAACTTTGTAGTGTTTTCTTTGTCTACATTACTATGTTTTTGTTCAGATCATCTTTAGGCAGTGCAGTTGGTGAGACATTGGGGTGTATCTTCAAGCACTGTTGGGAGACACAGTCTTACAGAAAACTCCCTGGTATTCCACTGTTAATATTATTTCTTCTCATCTTCTACAATGATGCTTGAGCTTTAGATGTAGGGTTTTATCAGTTATGACTCAATTCCACAACTATGAATTTTGATTAGTTGTGCTTTTCTATAATTGTCTCAGTCTGTTGCAAAGAGAAATTTTCTTGAGGGCTGGGAAGTATAATCATCTGTGAAATTACAGCCAAAATTCCCATCTCATGCAGCACAGAAGGATAATGTTTGTGATGTTTTAGTGCTAGGCTCTGTACTTGAGCCCAAGTACTTTCCTGTGAGTCTCCTGTCTCTGCTTTCCATCTATGCACAGCATGCCAGGTTTCTATATACTCATCACTTCATTTGCCTTTCATACATAGCATCATGGTCCTTCTGGCTTTGGTATTCAGCACTTTCATTGACTGGGTAATATCCTAAGTGACTACACTGATCAGCTGTTTTAAAGTAATCTTACTTTCCCCAATTTGAACTATTTAAGTGTTCATTTGCCTTTTGCAATAGTTTTCTATAGGTTTCCTTCACAGTGTATTGTATTGTATTCTTTTGCTGACTATTCAATCAAAAATATCTCTTTACTTGATACTTAGTTGATCGTTATTCTGTGATCTATTTAGGCATAAGAATAAAGCAAATTTCAACAACCAAATCTCTACTTGCTTTAATTTTTACAAAACTATCTTTGTTAAGGTTTATCATGTTGTATTTGATCTGAACTTTATACGTGCATCTTTCTTTTCTTACATAAACGCCCACCAAGAAAGCAACAATATCTAGTCCATTTTTATACATTTAAAATGCTCAGGATAATGTCTGCCATCTAGTAAAAATAATTTCTGGCTTATGATTAATTTATATTCTAGAAAATATAATTGAAAATGCCATAAGTTAACAATCCTTTGATGCTTCTAAACAGTCTCTCACAGCATTGCAATATAGTAAACAACAGAGAATTGGCTATTTATCCTTCTGATCTCTGGGCAAGCTGCCCAGTGTTTTCAGAGATAGTTCCATATAAACCAATCCCTGGGAGTATCTCTCAGCCATTAAAATTAAATGTGCAGTTTGTAGTGAATGAGAATAGTTTTATATCATTTCCACATTAAAAACTGTAAGTCAATCTATTCTACAACTCAAGATGTCTATATTTACTTGAAAAAATGAAAAACAAATGATAATGACTCGTATCTTCATTGTAAATGCTAGAAATATAGGAACATTTTTTAAAAGTTAGGCTGAATTTAGAAATTAATCATTTAAAAATATAGAATTTTTATAATAGTTTTCGGGTGAATTATCCAGTAGTTTTTCAGATAGTGTACAGTCTCCTTTTTCACCATTTTATTCTGCTTTAGAAACTTGGAAAATTTAAAATTAGTTTAAAAATTTGTCAATATAAAAAAATACCCTTTCTTTTTGATACAAAGTTAACAACAGCATGTTGTGTTGATGATTTGCTTTTGAAGGGAATGAAATTCAGTTCTTATCTCTAAGCAAAACTTGATTTGCTAATTTTCATTATTCATATGATTAAACAAAATGTAGCACAATATTTGTTTGTACAAATTTATTACCATTCATATTGTATCCCACTAAGTTATCAATTAAGTAGTAATTTAAAGAAAAAGTGATTTTACAAATGTAGCATTTACAAATTACTGAACAAGTCTGTTAGGAAGTCAGTGCATTTACTGACATTTCTGCAAATACACTATATAGTTTTGCTCATGGAGAGATAGCCACAGTGATCTTTTAAAAACTCAGACACATCCACTTTTCTTGCAAGGAAGTGAACATTATTATTGAAAAGTGGAATAGGCATTTGACATGAAATGGGAGTTTGTGAATGTTATAGAATTTCTCTTTTCTGTGGAATGTCAGCAGCTCATGTTCTTTGCATGAAGTTAAAATTGAGCCATTGACCTGTGAATGAGATGAGGAAATAGGGAGACTTAAAAAATAAAAACAGAATTTAAAATGCATTTCAAATTAAACCATCTTTATATATCTAAATTTGTAAAAACATATATTGGCAGAATACCCAGATAAGAGGAGATGTTGTTGGGTAGCTGTTGCTGCTTATAGTTAGACTGAACTAACTGGAAGTCTAGTGTGTGTCTGTACATATTCATTCTGGTTGTCTAAATAAACAAAAAAGAATTTGAAGATAAATATTTGTTTTAGCTTCTTTTCCTGTGGCTATGATAAAATACCAAGACAAAGTTTAGAGGTATTTTAATCCAACAACCTGGCTGCTCTGGCAACAAATCACATCCAAAGACCTTTTGGGTATATGTGATCTGACTGTAATGCAGACATGCTCTCTGTAGATAGTATGATCTAGCTGGAATACAGAGACATTCTTAATACACACATTTATCTGCTAATAATGAAGATTTCATTAGTTTATATAAGGAAACAACCATTATTCTAAAGTGATGTGTAATTGAGTGGCAAAGTGTTGAATCAGTGAAAGATATGACAGAATGATACAGAGATAGGATACACCAAGCTCTCACAGAATAGTACAGAAAAGAAAGGTTACTTAAGGGCAGAAAGAGAGAAAGAGAGAGGGGGGATAGGAAGTTGAGGGGAAGAGGGAAAGGGAGATGAAGGAAGGGAGGAAGGGAGGAAGAAAGGAAGTTTTACAGGGATGGTTTTATAGACACAGGTTGTAGGTGAAGACAAAACAAGCCAGTGAATGAGAAGGAGCTAGAATATGAGAATAGATTGCCAGAATTAGTTTGAGGTGTAGTAGAGCAATTCAGTCAGAAGCCAAGAGAAACCAGATTAATTTGTATAGAAGATAGAAATTTCCAAACCTAGACCTATGGACAGTTAGAACAGAGAAGGAAATGTTCTAGGCTTGGCTAAAGCCCTGTAGTCAGTCACACAGTTTGGATATGGCCCTCAAATTTACTTTTTCTCTGAGAGAAAATAAAAGTACCATTTACACAAAATGATTTAGATAATGGAAGAGTGCAAGGTTTATTTATTTTTCAGACCTCAGGTATAACATTTAAGTATGGCATTTAGCAGGGAAATCAAGGCGGCTGGAAGTCAAGATAAAGCTCCTTTGCATCTGTTCAACAAAGCAGAAGCGATAGCAGGAAATCCTGCAGTTTCTCAGCCCCTTCTCTTCCCTTCCATGGCCCAAGCTCCTAGTCAAGGAAACTGTACTACCCACAATAACAAGTCTTCCTAACATGATAAATCCAATAAGGATGACATTACAAAAGCATTCTCAATGGCTAACCTTAATCAACACAATCCCTGACAGCAGAAAGTTTGAGGCTTATATTGTAGGTAAGTTCAGATTCTGTCTAGATAACAATCAATACAATCATAACCAATATAGCTACATGTTCTAAATTATATCATATAACTTAATTAGCTGGTATTCTTCAATTCTGTTCTTTTATATGTGTAAAACTAATGAAACATGAATTTTCCAGGTATATTTTATATACTTTGTAGTTTTACGTTTTGACCATGATTTACATTTATGATATTTACATGAAAAATTCAGAGAGCTAAAAACTTTTTTCTTCTTATATTTCCTCTTCATCTTTTTCTAAATAAATTATGAATGCAAATATACTAAATTTTATTTAAGTTTCAAGTCAATTCAGTTGATTGGCAAGTTGACTAAAATTTTCAGTCATTCTAGAAATTTTCCAATTGGCATTTAAAAATTTAAATAATTATAGATTTTCCCTGTCCTTATATATACATTCATGTTATCTCATAAAGCTGTGAGACAATTAGCTAACAATAAAGATAATAGAGCTAGTGTAGTATTTATCTTTTGAAATGCTATGTATAATTATTTTACCCCAGTCTGGCTTTACTATATAATGATAATATATCTTTAGTAAATATCTAACTCTTATATTTACTTATATTTGATAAATTCAAACCATTATTTTTATTTTTGTAATTGCCATATTTTTCTTACCTTTAAACATTTACATGACAAAAATGGAATCTAAATATTATTATTACTACCTCGGGTAATGACTAACCAATATCCTTGTTGAACATTCTACTTAGTACCTTTTACATATTTCATTTCACTTAGTCTTTGCAACAACAAATAATACCCCTGTTATTATCTACTTAAAAAAAAACTAAGAACAGAATCTAATCTGAGTGGCTCAACAACTTGTTGAAACTACAAAAACTGAAGAGGTGTCAATTCAAAACAAAAACTTGAATTATACTTTAGTTCTCAGGTAAACATATAGATACTCTGTGGTACTATTTTACTGAAAAATTCTGTTACAGCAATAAAGATTCTTCAAATCATAAATTACAACCCTTTCTGTACATAGAGAATTGAAACACATTATAAACAAACACAGTCTTGTAACTTTATGAAGTATGAAAAACTAAATTAAAAAGTTCAAGATCAAGATCTTGATACTAGTCTCCAGATCACTAGCACATGTGATTTAAAATAAAAATTTCAGTATAATTGTTCTCATTTTATAAGGAGGGATATTTGTAATTAAATGTGGAGTTACTAACCAGAAAATGTCTTTATGTTAAAATGACCTTCTCCTCTTTCCTTGCTATTACTGCAACCATGTTCTTAAAGCAGCAAGCATAATTACAATTTGCTATTTGTACATTGTGGCAAAAGAAGTCTCAAATTTATAATTGCTTAAACTTCATGTATCACTGGACACCATGACATCATGCTATTAGCCAGAGTAATGGCTTTTTAGGAGATAATTAAGGCATTTCATTACTTCAAGATAATGCAACACATCCAGTGGCCTATTGCACTATAACCTGCTGATATTAAAAGGGTAACATTTCATAATTTTTGTTCTACATATGATACCCTAGAATATTTTAAAATGTCTTACTTTCAGAAGTAGTATTTGCCAAAACACTGGGTATATGGCTAGAGATACATCATTTAAACAGCAAGACACTATGCATGGCTGAAATAAGTGTAATGGATGTGATTTTAACTTCATATGATATTATACCATAAAGTATAGTCTTAAAATTACTAAAAACCTTTATTTTCCAATAAATAGTTTTGAGTGACGCTATTTGAGAAACATGAGACTCTTGAAATGAACATAATAAGCTTTCTTTTTTCACAAAATAATTTTGTGTAATAAAGAATATAGATAAATGAGCAATTTCAATGACTTACATTGAAAATTATCAAATACACAATAAGAAATCAGCTGATGAAAGAGGAAATAATGAGCATGGCATGATTAAATGCTATTAAATAAAGTGGTGTGATTACTAATACTCATTCCAATAGTAATAGGAATAACTGTAGTAGCAGTGTGACAGCTGACATCAATTCATGAATTCCCATTCACATGAGATGATGCTGAATATATTCCTTGCACAGTTTCCCTGAGACTTTACAATAGCTCCGTAGAGTACAACAGTTACATAATGTATAAGGTCCAATGCACAATGAAAAGACAGAATTTTCTATTTGAAACTTATTAATTTCATAATGACAAACATTCAAACAAATGTAAGACCCTTGTGAATGTAAGGCACCAATAAAGGATCGTGTTTGTGAACTCAAAGCCATGGATAAGTTCATCCATTTAATTGTTCATTAAACAGGTTGGTTTGTGCTGTTACTTACATACTTTTGCCGGATACTTGAATTTTTATGGAGGTTTTCTAAATACAATGTGCAGAACAACATAAAGTAGAAGTGGTTATTGTGATAAACCAAGTTAGAGACTATTTAATCTCATTTAATTGTGGTTAAAGACTGAAAGTGTTATTACTTTGGAGTTACCTCTGAAGAATTTGAAATATTATTATTTACTAATGAGATCATAAAATCATAAGTACTATTTATAATACCATTTTTGGATTTTTCCTCTCCATATGTAAAGCATAAGTGTTTTTATAACTTTGACATATCTGGGGAATTTTCATATGATATATTTAAATGGTAAATAATGCATTTCCTATTTGCACATATGAGCTAAAAAATTTCTATAGAAACTGAGTGAAGAGTGCTAAACATAGTATGGAAAGTATATGTAAAGTGAGAGTGAGAGAAGTACATTAAAGAGTGCAGTTATACAACTGGATAGACAGAATCTCTTCAAATGATCTTTAGCATACTAAGCCCATCATTTCTGAGAATAATGTATTGCACATTTCCAAATATCAGGTAGTAATGTTTTTGAATGTTTCCCCAAATATCACATTTTTGAGGAGATACTCTAAATTTCTAGATCTGATGACAGTACTGCTCCCTAGAACCACTATTCCAGCCAACTGAGGCAGCAGACACTCAGGAACCACAACAGCCCAACAGGACCCATGCCCATCTATGCATGAGCTAACAACCCCACAATACTCTATGCCTTCTGACCCTTACAATCTTCTCACTCTCAGAATTATCTGGGCTCGGAGGAAAGAGATTTGATGGAATACTCCTATTTAGAAATTGTCCTCTCATAATATTTGCCAATGGGTCTCTTCAGATGCTCCTATCTGCTGCTAGACAAAGCTTCTCAGATGATAACTGGATAAGTCATTGTTCTTTGAGTATGGCAGAATATTATTATTTTATTGATTTCTTTTAAATCCTTCAGTGTTTGGGTCTACCCTGAGTATCTAGGTTCTCTAGTCTCTGGTTCTTGTCTACCTAAGTAGTGATAGGTATTGTTTTCTTCTGGTAGAATGGACCTAAAGTCAAACCAAACATTTATTGGTTAATTATACAAGTTCTGTGACACCATTGATCTATCATATTTTGTAGGCAGGGCAGATTGTAAGGCTTTGTGTCTTGATTTGTTATTGTCCATATTTCTCTTTCAGTAACTGGCAGACCATCTTCCCACACCAAAGAGTCTAGAATGTAGGGGTGCATTCTCCATGTAGGTACCGCTTGACTTCTCCATGTTTAGTGAGTTGTTGTCATCAGCAATGGGGTCCTGCTATCAGTTTACAGAGAATAACACTTTGTCTTAGAAACAGGTTTTTCATTTATTTCCATTTCATTCCTACCCTTGGTCAAAACCTCAATTGAATGCTATCTAGTCCTGCCATTGGAAGCCTTGCCTACCTACTAGAGATGATAGTTGAGACTCTGTATTCCCCTTAATAGGAGTCCATTTTGGGGGGTGGGTAGGAAGAACTTTAATCCATTGAGCCATCTATTTTCCCCTACAATCTTTTATAAAAGTTAAGTTCAATATTGTGGAACTTTTGAAATATTATCAATAATTGCATTGATATCAGAAACTATATATTTTCATATTTACTAAAGTTTAATGTTTTTATTCCTAGAAAGTCTATATAATTAATATGTAGGCATACCAATATCTATTTTTATTTCTGATTTTACTATTCTTTAATTTTTAGCGTCTAGTCTTCATTCTACTTCCAGTCTACCTCCCGACCACTCCCCATCCCACAACTCCTCTCTTGTCTCCAAGAGGATGTCCCCAACCCACCACCTCCACCCTACCAGTCTTCCCACTCCCTAGGTCCTCAAGTCTCTCTTGAAGGTTAGGTGTGTTTTCTCTCACTGAAGCCAGACTAGGCAGTCCTCTGCTGTATATGTATTGGAGGCCTTATATTAGCAAGTGTATGCTGCCTGGTTGGTGGAAGAGTATTATAGTCACTTTCATATATTCCAGGAAGTTTCCAATACACTAGCTTTCCATATAATTCCTCAAATGGACCCCAATTCCATTCCCAATTCCCGGCATCTCACCCCATACTTTTTTTCTTTCACTCTGTCTACCTTTATACTGTGATCTTCCCCTCTTGACCCAACTTGAACACATCCTGTCAATAAATGAATTCTCTTTCCCCCTCCCATGAACTCTTACCTTTATTTCTAATCTCTCTGGGTTAAAATTTATAATTTGTTTATCATAGAGTTAACAACGAAAATCCACATATAAGTAAACACATACTCTATTTATTTTTTGAGCCTGGATTACATGTATCAACACACATTTTGTTTTCCAATTTTCCTTTAAATTATATGACATCTTCTTTTTAAAAGCTGAGTAATATTTTATTGTGTAAATATACCACATAATTTTTAAACATTCTTTTGGTGAGGGACATCTAGATTGCTTCCAAAAGCTACTTATTATGAAGTCAGATTGAACATGTTTAGCAAGTATTGTTTTGTAAGATAAAATGTCCTTTGGGTATATGCCTAAGAGTGGTATAGCTGAGTTTTGAGGTAGATCAAGTTCAAAGTTTCTGAGGAACTGCCAGTCTGATTTACATACTAGCTGTACAGATTTGCACAGTCACCACCAAAAGTGTTCTTCTTGCTCCACAATTTTAAAATCATGAAATAACAGCTGTCACTGCTGTTATTGATCTTAGCCATGCTAAAAGGTGGAAGACAGAATTTCAAATGTAGTTTTAAATTGCATTTCCCTGATGGCTAATGATGTTGAATATTTTTTCAAGTTTTTTCAGCTATTTGGGGTTCTTCTAATGAGAATTCTCTGTTTAGGTATATACTCCGTTTATAAATTGAATTTTTTGATATCTAGTTTCTTAAATTCTTTATATATTTAGGATTCTATTTCTTTATCAGATGAGGAGAAAAATCTTTTTCTTTTCTGAAGGCTGCCACTTTGTCTGATTATTGTTCTTTACCTGACAAAAGTTGGATTAATTTATGTTAGATGAGCTAACTGGAGGTATCTAGCTATAGTCCCTCAGTTTTCATAAATAATATTGTTTTTCTATTTTCTAAGTCTTATTTTTTATTTTATATAGGAGGAATACTGAATTTTTGTAGTTATTTGAGTCTTATATCCAGGGACTTAGTTGTAAGTGTTTATCAGATGCAGTTGTTCTTTGATAGAATTTTGGGGGGTAATTTATATATACTATCCTATCATCTGAAGATAATAGTTCTCTGATTTATTACTTTCTAATTTCATCCTCTTGATCACATTCAGTTGTGTATATCTCTAATTAAGACTTCAACTACTATATATATTGAGTAGAAAGAAAAAGAGTTTGAAGCCTTGTCTTGTCCCTGATTTCAGTGAAAATGCATTGAGTTTCTCTTCATTTAATTTGAGTTTATCTATAGGCTTGCTGTAAATTGCCTTTATTATGTTTATGTATGTCCCTTGTATCCCTAATCTGTCCAGGATTTTATCACAAAGTCAGGATGGGCATTTGTTTTGTCAAACCCATTTTCTGCATCTAGTGAGATGATGGTGTGTCTTTTCACTTTTAGTTTTTTTTTTCATTTTTTTATTTTTATTTTTTATTAGATATTTTAGTTACACTTCAGATGCCATCCCCTTTCCCCATCCCCCCCTTCGAAAACCCCTATCCCATGCCACCTTTTCCTTTTTGCACTTATACATTTTTTTAAAAAATGTTAATCAAAGGATTTATAAGTTTGGTAATGCTCAATCAGAGGTGTAACCCACTACCCAACCTAGATATATCAACTATCTTGACTGGTGGAGATACATGAACATCTGCCTCCCTGTCTCCTCCCTCTTTCTCTCTCTCATCACCTAGCTTCTCCTCTCCTTCTTCTCCTCCTTACTCCATCTCTTCCTCTCAGTACTCCTCCCACCTTAGCTCCTCCTACATATCACCCTTCCTGTTAAAATAAAACTTTTCTCTCAAAATACAATTAAAGCATAATTATGCCAATTTGTACCAGTGAGGTACAAGATAGTCCTAATACACAGTCCATCATTTTGTTGACTAACCAGAACCTCCATCATCTATCCTAACTAAAACACTTAGTTCTAAACCTGGCTTTTTCCTTGGCTTTAGAATGAATGTCAGCTGAAGACCATCCACTCAAATCTTTTCTCTCAAGGTAAATAGCCAGGATTGGCTATGAGGCTATAAGTTTTCAACCCTGTCAGAAATCTAGAATGACTGAGTTAACTATAATTGTGGGAAGCACAAAATATAGCTTTTAAAACTTAGCCAATTTATAGAGACCACTGCACACCTGGACACTCCCTCTACTACAAAACGTTGGAGCATCTGTTCTTCCGCCTTCTGGTCCAGGATCATCTGACAGATCTTAGTGCTACAGAATTATTAAGGGCTGATTACTCTGTCTAGGCAGATATAATCAGTCGACTATTCTGCAAGTGTGTCCTTTTCTGGACAGTAATTTGTCTGTAGATGGAAAGAGGCAATTCTTGTTTAGTGGCTGTCTCACCACAACTGGAAAAACTCCAAAGATGTTCAATTTCTTCTTAGAATTCAATATATGAAGCTGTCAGGAGCAGACAGGTCTCTAATCAAAATGAACATTAATACAGAAATATTTGTCATGTCAATTCTGTGGATTTCTGATGTTTTGAAAACCAACTATCCATGTAAGGTAATCTGGACTGTTGTCTGTTAACTCCACTCAGCTATTTCTATGTAAGACAGAAAACACCCTAACAATAAACTCCAAGCCATGAATTTGCTATAGTCCCTTAACTCACAGGCTAACCATCTCAAATCAGTTAAAAAAGTTAAAGAAGGACTGGGTCTAACCCTTGTATTCCTAAATAGTTATACTGGTACAATGCCTATGAGAGTAACAATATTCATCTCACTTTTATATCAATAAGAAGCTTGTACCAATTAAAACCTTGAAATTTGTAATCAAAGTAAATTGGTGCCATTTAAGAAATTATATCTTCATCTTGATAATAATTGTACAGATTTCTACTAATAGGTTATGGCTATCCAATAAATCCTAGCTAATCCTCTCTATTCCCACAAAACCACCACTTTTCCCTAGAAAGACAGCCCAACATTTACCACCTTAGTCCCCAAGCGCAGGGAATAGGGGTGCTGACTCTTCATTAGCTTCTTCAAGCTGATTATGGTAGTTGAGATATTGGAAGAGGAATGGGGGGAAGAGTAAATTAATAAGCCTCTGATGCTGTGTCTTCACTGCATCCAGATGGAATTCTAGGACCTCAGAGGTATGAGCAGGTCTGCCCAGCTTGCTTGATGAGTAGATACACCAAGGCTGATCATTCTACAATACATAATTCTCAAAACAAATTTTAGTATCAAGATACTTATTTTTAAGAGGACTGACATTTTATTAAGGATGTTGGTTCTAACGGCTTTTCTTTTTTCCCCCCTCTTTTATTGGATATAATATTTACATTTCAAATTTTATCCCCTTACCACATTCCCCCCACCACCCAGGAACCCCTTATCCCATCCCCCCTCTTCCTGCTCCTATGAGGGTGTGCACCTACCTAACCCCCACTCCTCCTCCCCACCCTTAGATTCCCCCCCCCCACTCAGTGTTCAGCCTCCATGGGAGCAAAGATCTCCTCTCCCACCTATGCCCAACAAGGCCATCCTCACCTGCCTATACAGCTGGAGTCATGTGTCCCTCCATATGTGTTCCTAGGCTGGTGGTTTAGACCCTGGGGAGTTCTGGCTGGTTGGTATTGTTGCTCTCCTCATGGGGCCACCAACCCTTTTGGCTCCTTCACTTTACTCTCTAACTTCTCCATTGGGAACCTTTGATCAGATTAATGGTTAGTTTCGAGTATCTGCCTCTGGGTATGTCAGACTCTGGGGGACATCTAAGGAGACAGCTTTGTCAGGCTGCTGTCAGCTTTATCTTCCTGTCATCCATATCAGCATCTCTTTTTGGTGACTGCACATGGAATGAATACCCAGGTGGAATGGTCTCCATACAACCTCTCCTTCAGATTCTGTCCCACATTTTGTCTCCATATTTGCTCCCTTGGGTATTTAGTTACTCCTTCTAAGGAAGACCTAGCGATCCACACATGTTCTTCCTTCTTCATGAGCTTCATGTGGTCTGTTAGTTGAATCTTTGTTGTTTCAAACTTTTGGGCTAATCTCCGCTTATCAGCGAGTAAATACCATCCATGTGTGTTCTTTTGTGATTGGGTTACCTCACTCAGGATGATATTTTCTAGTTCCATCCATTTTCCTAAGAATTTCTCAAATTCATTACTTTTAATAGCTGAGTAATATTCCATTGTGTAAATGTACCACATTTTTTGTATCCATTCCTCTGTTGAAGGGCATCTGGGATCATTCCAGCTTTTGGCTATTATAAATAAGGCTGCTATGAACATAGTGGAGCATATGACTTTGTTATATGTTGGGGCATTTTCTGGGTATGTGCCCAGGAGTGGTATAGCTGGGTCCTCAGGTAGTGCTGTGTCCAATTTTCTGAGGAACTGCCACACTGACTTCCAGAGTGGTTGTACCAGCCTGTAACCCCACCAACAATGAAGGAGTGTTCCTCTTTCTTCCACATCCTCGCCAGCATCTACTATCACCTGAATTTTTGATCTTAGCCATTCTGACTGATGTCAGGTGGTATCTCAGTGTTGTTTTGATTTGCATTTCCCTGATGACTAAGGATGTTGAGCATTTCTTAAGGTGCTTCTAGGCCATTCATGTTTCCTCAGTTGAGAATCTTTGTTTAGCTGTGTACCCCATTTTTTAATGGGGTTATTTTGTTGTCTGGAGTATAATTTCTTGAGTTCTTTGTATATCTTGGATATTAGCCCTCTATAGGTTGTAGGATTGGTTAAGATCTTTTCCCAATATGTTGGTTGCCTTTTTGTCTTGTTGACAGTGTCCTTTGCCTTACAGAAACCTTGCAATTTGATGAGGTCCCATTTGTCGATTCTTGATCTTAGAGCATAAGCCATTGGTGTTCTGCTCAGGAACTTTTTCCCTGTGCCTAGGTATTTGAGGGTCTTCCCCAACTTCTTTTCTATTAGTTTCAGTGTATCTGGCTTTATGTGAAGGTCCTTTATGCACTTGGAGTTGACAGTTGTACAAGGGGATAAGAATGGATTAATTTGCATCCTTCTACATGCTCACCTCCAGTTGAGCCAGCACCACTTGTTGAAAATGCTGACCTTTTACCAATGGATGGATTTAGGTCTCTTGTCAAAGATCAAGTGACCATAGGTGTGCGGGTTCATTCCTGGGTCTTCAATTCTATTCCATTGATCTTCCTGCCTGTCTCTGTACCAATACCATGCAGTTTTTATCACTACTGCGCTGTAGTACAGTTTGAGGTCAGGGATGGTGATTCCCCCAGAAGTTCTTTTATTGTTGAGAATAGTTCTCACTATCTTAGGTTTTTTGTTATTCTAAATAAATTTGTAAATTGCTCTTTCTATCACTATGAAGAATTGATTTGGAATTTTGATGGGGATTGTGTTGAATCTGTAGATTGCTTTTGGCAGGATGGCATTTATACTAAGTTAATCCTGCCAGTCCAGGAGCATGGGAGTTCTTTCCATCTTCTGAGATCTTCTTCAATTTCTTTCTTCAGAGTCTTGAAGTTCTTGTCATACAGATCTTTCACTTGCTAGGTTAGATTCACTCCAAGATATTTTATTTTGTTTGTGGCTATTGTGAAGGGTGTCATTTCCCTAATTTCTTTCTCAGCCTGTTTATCCTTTGAGTAGAGGAATACTACTGATTTGTTTGAGTTGATTTTATATCCAGCCACGTTGCTAAAGTTGTTTACCAGGTTTAGGAGTTTTCTGGTGGAAGTTTTAGGGTCACTTAAGTATATTATCATATCATTGGCAAATAGTGAAATTTTGACTTCTTTTTTCCTATTTGTATCCCCTTTACTTCCATTTGTTGTCTAATTGCTCTGGCTAAGACTTCCAGTACTATATTAAATAGGTAAGGTGAGAGTAGACACCCTTGTCTAGTCCCTCATCTTAGTGGGATTGCTTCAAGCTTCTCTCCATTTAGTTTGATGTTGGCTACTGGCTTGCTGTATATTGCTTTTACTATGTGTATGTATGGGCCTTGAATTCCTGATCTTTCCAAAACTTTTAACATGAAGGGATGTTGAATTTTGTCAAATGCTTTCTCAGTGTCTAGTGAGATGACCATGTGGTTTTTTTCTTTGAGTTTATATGTGTAGTGGATTACATTGATGGATTTCCAAATATTGAACCATCCCTGCATTACTGGGATAAAGCCTACTTGATCTTGATGGATAATTGTTTTGATGTGTTGTTGGATTTGGTTTACGAGAATGTTATTGAGTATTTTTGCATCAATATTCATAAGAGAGATTGGTCTGTAGTTCTCTTTCTTTGTTAGGTCTTTTTGTGGTTTAGGTATGAGCATAATGGTAGCTTCACAGAAAGAAATGGGTAGTGTTCCTTCTGTTTCTATTCAATGGAATAGCTTGAAGAGGATTGGTATTAGGTCTTCCTTGAAGGTTTGATAGAATTCTGCATTGAACCCATTTGGCCCCGAACATTTTTTGGTGGGAAGATTTTTAATGACTGCTTCTATTTCTTTAGGGGTTATGCGACTGTTTAGATGGTTTATCTGCTCCTCGTTTAAGTTTGGTACCTGGTATCTGTCTAGAAAATTGTCCATTTCATCCAGATTTTTCAATTTTGTTGAGTGTAGGCCTTTGTAGTAGGATCTGATGATTTTTTAAATTTCCTCAGTTTCTGTTGTTATGTCTTCCTTTTCAGTTCTGATTTTATTAATTTGAGTACTGTCTCTGTGCCCTTTGTTTAGCCTGGCTAAGGGTTTTCTATCTTGTTGATTTTCTCAAAGAACCAGCTCCTGGTTTTGTTGATATTTTGTATAGTTCTTTTTGTTTCAACTTGATTGATTTCAGCCCTGAGTTTGATTATTTCCTGCCAGCTACTTCTATTGGGTATATTAGCTTCTTTTTGTTCTAACGCTTTCAGTTTTACTGTCAAGTTGTTAATGTATGCTCTTTCCATTTTCTTTTTGTGGGCACTTAGAGCTATGATTTTTCCTCTTAGTACTGCTTTCAGGGAGTCCCACAATTGTTGATATGATGTGTCCTCATTTTCATTTAAATCTAAAAAGTCTTTAATTTCTTTCTTTATTTCTTCCTTGACCAAGTTATCATTGAGTAGAGCATTGTTCTGTTTTCAAGTGTATGTGGGCTTTCCCTTGTTTTTGTCCATGTCAAAGATGAGTCTTAGTCCACGGTGGTCTGATAAGGTACTAGGGATTATTTCAATCTTTTTGTATCTGTTGAGGCCTGTTTTGTGACCAATTATATGGTCTATTTTGGAGAAGGTACCATGAGGTACTGAGAAAAAGGTATATTCTTTTGTTTTAGGATGAAATGTTCTATAGATGTCAGTTAAGTCCAATTGGTTCATAACTTCTGTTAGTTTCATTGTGTCTCAGTTTAGTTTCTGTTTCTATGATCTGTCCATTGCTGAGAGTGGGATGTTAAAATCTGCCACTATTATTGTGTGAGGTACAATGTATGCTTTAAACTTTAGTAAAGTTTCTTTTATGTATGTGGGTGCCCTTGTATTTGGGGCATAGATGTTCAGAATTGTGAATTCCTCTTGTACATTTTTCCTTCAGTGAATATGAAGTGTCTTTCTTTATCTTTTTTGATTACTTTTGGTTGAAAAATGATTTTATTCGATATTAGAATCGCTACTCCAGCTTGTTTCTTGGGACCATTTGCTTGGAAGATTGTTTTCCAACCTTTTACTCTGAGGTAGTGTCTGTCTTTTTCACAAAGGTGCGTTTCCTGTATGCAGCAAAAGGTTGGGTCTTTATTAAGTATCCATTCTGATATTCTATGTCTTTTTATTGGAGAATTGAGTCCATTGATATTAAGAGATATTAAGGAAAAATGAATTTTGTTTCCTGTTATTTTTGTTATTGGCAGTGGATATATGTTTGTATAGCTACCTTCTATTAGGGTTATTGGAAGATTACGTTCTTGCTTTTTCTAGGTTGTAGTTTCCCTCCTTGTGTTGGAGTTTTCCACCAGTTATCCTTTGAAGGGCTGGATTTGTGGTGAGATAATGTATAAATTTGTATTTGTCATGGAATATTTTGATTTCTCCATAAATATTGATTGAGAGTTTTGCTGGGTATAGTAGTCTGGGCTGGCATTTGTGTTCTCTTAGTGTCTGTATGATGTTGGTCCAGGATTTTCTCGCTTTTATGGTCTCTGGTGAGAAGTCTGGTGTAATTCTTATAGGTCTGCCTTTATATGTTACTTTACCCTTTTCCCTTACTGCTTTTAGCATCTTTTCTTTGTTTTGTACATTTGATGTTTTGACTATTATGTGGCGGGAAGTATTTCTTTTCTGGTCTAAACCATTTGGAGTTCTGTAGGCTTCTTGTATATTTATGGACATCTCTTTTTTTAGGTTAGGGAAGTTTTCCTCTATAATTTTGTTGAGGATATTTACTGGTCCTTTAAGTTGGGAGTCTTTCCCCTCATCTATACCTATTATCCTTAGGTTTGGCCTTCTTATTGTGTCTTGGATTTCCTGTATATTTTGGGTTAGTAGCTTTTTGTGTTTTGCATTTTCTTTGACAGTTGTGTCAATGTTTTCCATGGTATCTTCTGCACATGAGATTCTCTCTTCCATCTCTTGTATTCTGTTGGTGATACTTGTGTCTATGACTCCTGATCTTTTTTTAGGTTTTCTATCTCCAGGGTAGTCTCCCTTTGTGATTTCTTTATTGTTTCTACTTCCATTTTTAGATCCTGGATGATTTTGTTTAATTCCTTCTCCTGATTGGTTGTGTTTTCTTGCAATTCCTTAAGGAATTTTTGTGTTTCCTCTTTAAATGTTTCGATCTGTCTACCAGTGTTCTCCTTAAGGTCTTTGAGAGTGTTTTTTATGTCTTTCTTAAAGTCCTCTATCATCATCATGAGAAGTGATTTTAATTCTGAATCCTGCTTTTCTGGTGTGATGGGGTGTTCAGGGCTTGCTATGATGGGGGAACTGGGTTCTGGTGATGCCATGTAACTTTGGTTTCTGTTGCTTACATTCTTGCGCTTGCCTTTGCCATCTGGTTAACTCTAGTGTCGCCTGTATTTGTTATCTCTGACTGAAGCCTGCCTTTCCAGTTATCTTGCTTGTGTCTGATCTCCTTGGGGTCCAGATGTCTGTGTGATCTTCTCCAGCTGCACTGAGTACAGTGGTACCTCTAGGATGCCTCAGGATATGGTGCCTCCAAGGTAGCAGTGCAGCTATGTGTCTGCTGTTCTGGGTGCAGTGTCTCCTCTAGGATGTAACAGGATAAGGTGCCCACTGATCTGAGTGCAGTGGCTCCTCTAGGATATCTCAGTATATGTTGGCTGACGCTCTGAGTTCAGTTGTTTCTCTGTGGCTTTGGGTTGAGTGGACCTTCCAGAATGTCTTGGGCAGAATCCGGGGTCCACACAACAGCAGACTGGGCAGAGGTCTGGTCCAGGCCTCAGATCTGGGAGAGGGGCGGAAGTGGAGTCACTTTCAGTTTGTTAATATAATGGTTTGCATATTCTGATTTTTATGTATTGAATGAACCATTTCTGCTGTAGAGCTTAGGATGAGCCTGGGGTTGAGGGTGGGAGTCAGGAACAGTAGGATTGGTATGGGTCCACCAAAAATCCTTATACAAATTAAATAAAAGGTAAAGAGAATATTCAAATAAACAAAATTACAAATGAAAGAGTAAAAAAAAACAATGGAAAATTAAGAGAATCATAGGAATGGACTTTAAAAATCTGTACTCTATCAAATTGAAAATCTAAAAGAAATGGATACTTTTCTCAATACATACAATTTTACGAAAGTTAAATCAAGATCAAATAAGCAATTTAAGCAGACATGTAATCCCTAAGGAAATAAAAGCAGACATTAAAAGTCTCTAAAACAAAATAAATTTAATGTCAGATGGTTTTCATGAAGAATTCTACCAGACTTTGAAAGAAAATTAATTGCAAATACTCGTCAAATTATTCCACAAAATAGAAACAGAAGGATCATTTTCTACTTCATTTTATAAGACCACTGTTCTTATACCAAAATCACTAAAGACCCAAAGGAAAAAAAAAGAAGTATAGGCAAATTTCCTTATGAACATAGATGTAAAAAATAGTAGCAAACTGAAACTAAGCATACATCAAAAAGATGATTACCATGGTCAATTAATCCTAGAGATTCAGTGATGGTTCAACGAACATAACTCAATAGTACTAATCCATCATATAAAGTGATTTAAACATAAAAACAGCATGATTATCTAATTAGACACAGAGAAGGCATTAGTATACTTCAAAAACTGAACATACTTACCTATGTTGTCATTAATGTTCTGATTATACAATACCCTTACTCAAATAGTTTCTTTCATTCAAGTCCTCCTTACAGCATTCCTTACAATTTTTATCTTGTTTGATTGAATAGTTCCTTTAATGAATATGTCTCTGCATCATAATCCATATGCCTAAGGATCATGGAAATCCTCAGAAAAGAAGTGGAAATATTGTAAGAGCCATAAGAAAATGATGTCTACTGTTAGGCTTTAACTTTTACATATTACAGTTGCTGGACCCATGAAATTATATAGTTTTTAATCAAGAACTGAAGAATGACAGTACAAGCTTACATATTAAAGTATATAGGAAACTTTTCACAAGGCTACACCACTGACACCTGAGAGTGGGACCATCTCTTTTCTCCAGAAAAATGTATTAATCTCACATGGTTAGTCCTATAGACATATACATATAATCATTTCTAATGCACCATGTAGGCCTTACACATAATCTTTCTCTTCTCTCTCTCTCTTTCTCTCTCTCTCTTGCACATACACATACACACACACACACACACACACACACACATGCACACGCACATGCACACGCACATGCACATGCACATGCACATACACACACACAAACACACAATGATTCTAGAAGAGGTTACCACAAAATTAATGAGGGGTATAACAATAACACTAGAATATTTGGAAGTGTTAGATTGTCAGAGTAGTAGAAAGATGTAAGTTTAATACTCATGTACTACAATTTCAAAAATAAAGTTTAAAAAACAACAAAGAGTTTTCTATCAAATTCACAAAACAGATAAGAGAAAATGTTGACCATTAAAATTTGATGGTGAACAGGTTAGTGAATCATTAATAAAACAGACATATGACACACACACGTGAGATCAAAATAAATAAAATGTTAAAAAGTCAAATAAATAATAAAATATATACTAAATTCAGGAGAAAAGCAAGTTAAGTTTATACATACGGCTCAGGTATCTTATTATCTTAGCTATTACTCTCACTAACTTTTCCTTAATTTATATTTCTGCCCTCAGATTATTGCCATCTTTTAAATAGTTCTCTTACTGTCAGCATTACTTTTGTCTAAGCTATTCTCCAGATTGCAATTAGAATGATCTTTAAAGTTAAAACTTAAAACCTGGTTAAATTACTCAGAGAGGAAACAGTTCCTTGTAACATATGGTGATTACCAAATGTGAGTCTTTAGTTTAAGTAAACGGGCAACTTGGAGAATAAGTTTGGAGATAAGGCAGTGAGATCTTAAATGATCTTTAACAAGTTTTATTTCATTCTTTGAGAAACTGGTGGATGAAATAATCTGTTGGAATAGAGGAGGGTAGAAAAAAGTTTTTTTAAAAAGTCAAATGTCATAATGTGCAGGTATAATTTAATTGATGAAAATAGCTTGATGTATTTGGGTGGTTTCCAAGTAAACTAAAGAAGAATGTAGTAAATTAGATTATCAAATGAAGGTGAAACTTGTGTGTTGGAAGAGATTAGGAGGATAGTTTGATGGAAACCATGGACAGGTCATCTCTTGTATGGTATCATTTATTTACCAATGTGTTCTTCCAGGAGAGATGCTTTCCACTTTATAAAGAAAAACAAAACAACAACAACCAAAAAAATAAAGTGCCGCTCCTGGGTCACATTACATCACCAAGAGAATGACACTAATGACACTAATGAACTGTATATCGTTATTTATTTAGTTACTAAACTTATTAGAGATTTTAATAAGGCAATAGAATGACTTTTTATGTGAATATAAGGAAATATGAAGTTATATATTTATGACGGTAGGAACTCACCATTTTAAAATGTATATTTATATCAAAATGGGGAAGTTTTATTTCATTGCCTGAATTTTTCTTAAGTTGATGTCTTAATCTAATTTTGATGCTGTTTTAACATTAGTCTATTTTCAAGATTCATGCACAGGGATTCACAGTTCCCTTTGCAAAGAATATGGCAAAGATGATTTTGATGCTGCAGCTATTTTCACATAGAGATGAATAGCACAGCAAATAATTTAGTGATGCTTGTTCGAGTTCTTTTTACTGATATGAGTCTGAATTTCCATCATTTACATAAGAAGCTGTCTTGAGAAGCAGATCTTTCCAACAATATTCCTTCCTCATCACATCTCTTTGTCTCACCCATCATCACCATAGACACTCTTTCTTCCTGGACACCTGTTAGCCAAGTTGTCCAGATCCAGCTTTCCTTTTTCATGTGGACCTTCTCACCCACTGCACTTCTGGCTCGTTTTCATCCCTGTGTTATAGCCCTCATAATATAGAAACCAGTACTACTGGGGAACACAAGATTGTACACCTGACAAGGACTAGAAACACCCCATACTATGCAATATGTAGCCATCAACTCTTTTAAAATAGAGAGAGAAAAACAGAAACTAAGGGACTGAAAACACACCCAACAAATACAAGATGAGATATCTACAAAAAGAATTACAACAATCCCCAAACCCATTGCCTAGATCACAGCATAAAAACACAATCAATAACAAAAGATGAAAATATTTCTCCACTAGAATCCAGAAACTCTACTTTCAGTAGTCTCTTTAAAATGCCATGCAGGTTAAACACAAGAGAAAAACTTCAAAATAGCTATCAATGACCTGCAAGAGGATATTAATAATTCCATAAATGAAGTCAATGAAAACACACACACACACACACTGTGAAATGAAGAAAAAAAATTGTTCAAGACATGAAAATTAAAGTAGAATCAATAAACAAAATCCAAAATGGGGGAAAACTGGAAGTACAAAATTAAGGAACTCAAGCTAGAGCCTCAGAGACAAGCCTCATAAACAGAATGTAAGAGATGAAAGAGAGATTCTCAGGCTTTGAAGGCAAGCCAGAAGATACGTGGATCTAAGAAAAGTGTTTAGTCTAAAAAATGTAGCAAAAATGTCCAGGGCATCTGTGACACTATGAAAAGAGCCAGTCTATGAATAATAGTAATAGAGTAAGGAGAGGAAACAACAGGTTGAAGGTCCAGAAAATACTCTCAATGAAATCATAGAAGAAAATTTCTCTAATTTAAGGAGATGCCAGCAAAGTTACAAGAGGGATACAGAACACTGAATAGACTGTACTGAAAAAGAAATTCCCAGTAACACATAATATTCAAAACACTGAATGTACAGAACCAAAAAATAGTATTAAAAGTGTCAAGGGAGGCTGCCGCTCGCCCCTCCTCCAGTCTGAGGCCTGCGGGTAAGTGCACCCAGGAGCCCCCCAGACACATTCTGGGGGATCCATAGAACCCATAGCCAGCGCTAGCACGCCCCGTCCGCTGCTCGCCCCTCCTGCAGTCTGAGGCCTGCGGGTAAGTGCACCCAGGAGCCCCCCAGACACATTCTGGGGGATCCATAGAACCCATAGCCAGCGCTAGCACGCCCCTTCCCCTGCTCGCCCCTCCTGCAGTCTGAGGCCTGCGGATAAGTGCACCCAGGAGTCCCCCAGACACATTCTGGGGGATCCATAGAACCCATAGCCAGCACTAGCACGCTCCTTCTGCTGCTCGCCCCCCCCTCCGGTCTGAGGCCTGCAGGGTCTGAGTCCCAGACCAGACCTCTACCAGGTCTGCAGTTGTGTGGACCCCGGATTCCACCTGAGACATACTGGAAGGTCCGCTCAACCCAGAGCCACAGAGGAACAACTGAACTCAGAGTGTCAGACAACATACCCTGAGATATCCAAGAGGAGACACTGCACCCAGAACAGCAGACATCTAGCTGGACTGCTACCTTGGAGGCACCATATCCTGAGGCATCCTAGAAATACCACTGTAATCAGGGCAGCTGGAAAAAAACCACAAAGATATCTGGACTCCTAGAAGACCAAACAAAAGCGAGACAACTGGAAAGACAGGCTTCAATCAGAGACAGAAGTAAAGGTAGCACTAGAATTAACCAGATGGCAAAAGGCAGGCACAAGAACGTAAGCAACAGAAACCAAAGTTACATGGCATCATCAGAACCCAGTTCCCCCATCATAGCAAGCCCTAAACACCCCATCACACCAGAAAAGCAGGATTCAGAATTAAAATCACTTCTCATGATGATGATAGAGGACTTTAAGAAAGACATAAATAACACTCTCAAAGAACAGATAGAAACCCTTAGAGAGGAAACACAAAAATCCCTTAAGGAATTACAAGAAAATGCAACCAAACAGGAGAAGGAATTAAACAAAACCATGCAGGATCTAAAAACGGAAGTAGAAACAATAAAGAAATCACAAAGGGAGAACACCCTGGAGATAGAAAACTTAAAAAAAACGATCAGGAGTCATAGATACAAGTATTACCAACAGAATACAAGAGATGGAAGAGATAATCTCATGTGCAGAAGATACCATGGAAAACATAGACACAACTGTCAAAGAAAATGCAAAATACAAAAAGCTACTAACCCAAAATATACAAGAAATCCAAGACACAATGAGAAGGCCAAACCTAAGGATAATAGGAATAGATGAGGGGGAAGACTCCCAACTTAAAGGACCAGTAAATATTCTCAACAAAATTATAGAGGAAAACTTCCCTAACCTAAAGAAAGAGATGTCCATAAATATACAAGAAGCCTACAGAACTCCAAATAGTTTAGACCAGAAAAGAAATACTTCCCGCCACATAATAGTCAAAACATCAAATGTACAAAACAAAGAAAAAATACTAAAAGCAGTAAGGGAAAAAGGCAAAGTAACATATAAAGGCAGACCTATAAGAATTACACCAGACTTCTCACCAGAGACCATAAAAGCTAGAAGATCCTGGACTGATATCATACAGACCCTAAAAGAACATAAATGTCAGCCCAGACTACTATACCCAGCAAAACTGTCAATCGTTATTGATGGAGAAACCAAAATATTCCATGACAAATCCAAATTTACACAGTATCTCAACACAAACCCAGCACTTCAAAGGATAATTGGTGGAAAACTCCATCACAAGGAGGGAAACTACAACCTGGAAAAAGCAGGAAAGTAATCTTCCAAAAACCGTAAAAGAAGGTAGCTACACAAACATATCTCCACTGCCAATAACAAAAATAACAGGAAACAACACTCATTTTTCCTTAATATCTCTTAATATCAATGGACTCAATTCTCCAGTAAAAAGACATAGACTATCAGACTGGATACGTAAACAGGACCCAACATTTTGCTGCATTCAGGAAACGCACCTCTGTGGAAAGGACAGACACTACCTCAGAGTAAAAGGTTGGAAAACAATCTACCAAGCAAATGGTCCCAAGAAACAAGCTGGAGTAGCGATTCTAATATCAAATAAAATCAGTTTTCAACCAGAAGTAATCAAAAAAGATAAAGAAGGACACTTCATATTCATGAAAGGAAAAATGTACCAAGAGGAACTTGCAATTCTCAACATCTATGCCCCAAATGTAAGGGCACCCACATACATAAAAGACACTTTACTAAAACTTAAATCATACATTGCACCCTACACAATAATAGTGGGAGATTTCAACACCCCACTCTCAGCTATGGACAGGTCATGGAAACAGAAACTAAATCGAGACACAATGAAACTAACAGAAGTTATGAACCAATTGGACTTAACTGACATCTATAGAACATTTCACCCTAAAACAAAAGAATACACCTTCTTCTCAGCACCTCATGGTACCTTCTCGAAAATAGACCATATAATTGGTCACAAAACAGGCCTCAACAGATACAAAAAGATTGAAATAATCCCCAGCACCTTATCAGACCACCATGGATTAAGACTTGTCTTTGACATGGACAAAAACATCAGAAAACCGACATACACTTGGCAACTGAACAATGCTCTACTCAATGACAACTTGGTCAAGGAAGAAATTAAGAAAGAAATTAAAGACTTTTTAGATTTAAATGAAAATGAGGACACATCATATCAAAACATGTGGGACTCATTGAAAGCAGTACTAAGAGGAAAAATCATAGCTGTAAGTGCTCACAAAAAGAAAGTGGAAAGAGCATACATCAACAACTTGACAGCAAACCTGAAAGCATTAGAACAAAAAGAAGCTAGTATACCCAAGAGGAGTAGACGGCAGGAAATAGTCAAACTCAGGGCTGAAATCAACCAAGTCGAAACAAAAAGAACTATACAAAATATCAACAAAACCAGGAGCTGGTTCTTTGAGAAAATCAACAAGATAGACAAACCCTTAGCCAGACTAACCAAAGGGCGCAGAGACAGCATTCAAATTAATAAAATCAGAACTGAAAAGGGAGACATAACAACAGAAACAGAGGAAATTAAAAAAATTATCAGATCCTACTACAAAGGCCTATACTCAACAAAATTGGAAAATCTGGAGGAAATGGACAATTTTCTAGATAGATACCAGGTACCAAAGTTAAACGAGGAGCAGATAAACCACCTAAACAGTCCCATAACGCCTAAAGAAATAGACACAGTCATTAAAAATCTTCCCACCAAAAAATGTCCGGGGCCAGATGGTTTCAGTGCAGAATTCTTTCAGACCTTCAAGGAAGACCTAATACCAATCCTCTTCAAGTTATTCCATCGGATAGAAACAGAAGGAACACTACCCAATTCATTCTATGAAGCTACCATTACACTCATACCTAAACCACAGAAAGACCCAACAAAGAAAGAGAACTACAGACCAATCTCTCTTATGAATATTGATGCAAAAATGCTCAATAAAATTCTCACAAACCGAATTCAACAACACATCAAAACAATTATCCATCAAGATCAAGTAGGCTTTATCCCAGGAATGCAGGGATGGTTCAATATTCGGAAATCCATCAATGTAATCCACTACATAAATAAACTCAGAGAGAAAAACCACATGGTCATATCACTAGATGCTGAGAAAGCATTTGACAAAATTCAACATCCCTTCATGTTAAAAGTCTTGAAAAGATCAGGAATACAAGGCCCATATCTAAACATAGTAAAAGCAATATACAGCAAGCCAGTAGCCAACATCAAACTAAATGGAGAGAAACTTGAAGCAATCCCACTAAGATCAGGGACTAGGCAAGGCTGCCCACTCTCACCTTACCTATTCAATATAGTACTGGAAGTCTTAGCTAGAGCAATTAGACAACAAAAGGAAATCAAAGGGATACAAATAGGAAAGGAAGAAGTCAAAATTTCACTATTTGCAGATGACATGATAGTATACTTAAGTGAACCTAAAACTTCCACCAGAGAACTCCTAAACCTGATAAACAACTTTAGCAATGTGGCTGGATATAAAATCAACTCAAACAAATCAGTAGCCTTCCTCTACTCAAAGGATAAACAGGCAGAGAAAGAAATCAGGGAAATGACACCCTTCACAATAGCCACGAATAAAATAAATTATCTTGGAGTGAATCTAACAAAGCAAGTGAAAGATCTGTATGACAAGAACTTCAAGTCTCTCAAGAAAGAAATTGAAGAACATCTCAGAAGATGGAAAGATCTCCCATGCTCCTGGATTGGCAAGATTAATTTAGTAAAAATGGCTATCCTGC
The DNA here is from genome assembly GCF_011762505.2 of Arvicanthis niloticus. Classification (NCBI taxonomy): domain Eukaryota; kingdom Metazoa; phylum Chordata; class Mammalia; order Rodentia; family Muridae; genus Arvicanthis; species Arvicanthis niloticus. Next base: position 36,631,502 of record NC_047660.1, read on the forward strand.
CAAAAGCAATCTACAGATTCAATGCAATACCCATCAAAATTCCAAATCAATTCTTCATAGAGATAGAAAGAGCAATTTACAAATTCATTTGGAATAACAAAAAACCTAGGATAGCGAGAACTATTCTCAACAATAAAAGAACCTCTGGGGGAATCACCATTCCGGACCTCAAACTGTACTACAGAGCAGTAGTGATAAAAACTGCTTGGTATTGGTACAGAGACAGAAAGGATGATCAATGGAACAGAATTGAAGACCCAGAAATGAACCCGCATACCTATGGTCACTTGATATTTGACAAGGGAGCTAAATTCATCCAGTGGAAAAAGGACAGCATTTTCAACAAGTGGTGCTGGCTCAACTGGAGGTCAACATGTAGAAGAATGCAAATTAATCCATTCTTATCTCCTTGCACAAAGCTCAACTCCAAGTGGATAAAGGACCTTCACATAAAGCCAGGTACACTGAAAATATTAGAAGAGAAGTTGGGGAAGACCCTCGAATACCTAGGCACAGGGGAAAAGTTCCTGAACAGAACACCAATGGCTTATGCTCTAAGATCAAGAATCGACAAATGGGACCTCATCAAATTGCAAAGCTTCTGTAAGGCAAAGGACACTGTCAACAAGACAAAACGGCAACCAACAGATTGGGAAAAGATCATTACCAATCCTACATCTGATAGGGGGCTAATATCTAATATTTACAAAGAACTCAAGAAATTAGACGCCAAACAAAAAAATAACCCCATTAAAAAATGGGGTACAGAGCTAAACAAAGAATTCTCAACTGAGGAAACTCGAATGGCCGAGAAGCACCTTAAGAAATGCTCAACATCCTTAGTCATCAGGGAAATGCAAATCAAAGCAACACTGAGATACCACCTCACACCAGTCAGAATGGCTAAGATCAAAAACTCAGGTGATAGTAGATGCTGGCGAGGATGTGAAGAAAGAGGAACACTCCTGCATTGTTGGTGGGGTTGCAAGCTGGTACAACCACTTTGGAAGTCAGTCTGGCGGTTCCTCAGAAAATTGGACATAGCACTACCTGAGGACCCAGCTATACCACTTCTGGGTATATACCCAGAAAATGCCTCAACAAATAACAAAGACATATGCTCCACTATGTTCATAGCAGCCCTATTTATAATAGCCAGAAGCTGGAAAGAACCCAGATGCCCTTCAACAGAGGAATGGATACAAAAAATGTGGTACATTTACACAATGGAATATTACTCAGCTATTAAAAATAATGAATTCGAGAAATTCTTAGGTAAATGGATGGATCTAGAAAATATCATCCTGAGTGAGGTAACCCAATCACAAAAGAACACACATGGTATTTACTCACTGATAAGCGGAGATTAGCCCAAAAGTTTGAAACAACAAAGATTCAACTACCAGAAGACACGAAGCTCATGAAGAAGAAAGAACAAGTGAGGATGCCTAGGTCTTTCTTAGAAGGAGTAACTAAATAACCAAGGGAGCAAATATGGAGGCAAAGTGTGGGTCAGAATCATAAGGGGGGTTGTAGGGAGACCATTGTGTCTGGGTATTCATTCCATAGGCAGTCACCAAAAATAGACGCTGATAGGGATGTCAGGATGGGAAAGCTGACAGCAGCCTGATAAGGCTGTCTCCTTAGAGGTCTCTCAGAGTCGGACATACCCAGAGACAGATACCCACAGCTATCCATTAATCTGATCAAAGTTCCCAATGGAGGAGTTAGAGAGTAAATTGAGGGAACCGTGAACCATACGGGCTGGTGGCCCTGTGAGGAGAGCAAGAATACCAACCAGCCAGAGCTCCCCAGGGTCTAAACCACCAGCCCAGGTGCACATAGGGAGAGACACATGACTCCAGCTGTATATGTAGGGGAGGATGGCCTTGTTGGGCATAGGTGGGAGACAAGATCATTGGTACCCTGAAGGCTGAGCACTGAGGGGGGGGAATCTGAGGGTGGGGAGGGAGGCTGGGGGTAGGTGGGTAACACCTTCATAGAGGCAGGAGGAGGGGGGATGGGATAAGGGGTTCCTGGGTGGTGGGGGAAATATGGTAAGGGGATAAAATTTGAAATGTAAATATTATATCCAATAAAAGAGGGGAAAAATAGAAAAGCGGTTAGAACCAACATTCTTAATAAAATGTCAGCCCTCTTTTAAAAAAAAAACTATCTTGATACTAAAATTTGTTTTGAGAATTGTATATTGCAGAATGATCAGCCTTGGTGTATCTACTCAACAATCAAGCTGGGCAGACCTGCTCAAACCTCTGAGGTCCGTGAATTCCATCTGGAGGCAGTGAAGACACAGCATCAGAGGATTGTCAACTTGCTCTCCCCCCCCACTCCTCTTCTAATATCTCAACGCCCATAATCAGCTTGAAGAAGCTAATGATGAGTCAGCGCCCCTATTCCCTGGGCATGGGGACTAAGGTGGTAAATGTTGGGCTGTCTCCCTAGGGAAAAGTAGTGGTTTTGTCGGAATAGAGAGGATTAGCTAGGGTTTATTGCATAGCCATAACCTATTAGTAGAAATCTGTATAATTAATATCAAGATGAAGATATAAATTCTTAAATGGCACCAATTTACTTTGTTTACAAATTTTAAGGTTTTCATTGGCATGAGCTTCTTAGTGATATAAGAGTAAGATGAATATTATTACTCTCATAGGCATTGTACCAGTATAACACACTTAGGAATACAAAGCTTAGACCCAGTCCTTCTTTAACTTTTTTAACTGATTTGAGATGGTCAGCCTGTGAGTTAAAGGACTATAGCAAATTCATGACTTGGAGTTTATTATAAGGGTGTTCTCTATGTTTTATTTAGAAATAGCTGAGTGGAGTTAACAGGCAACAGTCCAGATTACCTTACATGGATAGCTGGTTTTCAAAACATCAGAAATCCTTAGAATTGACATGACAAACATTTCAGTATTAATGTTCATTTTCATTAGAGACCTGTCTGCTCCGGACAGCTTCCTATGTTAAATTATAAGAAGAAATTGAGCATCCTTGGAGTTACTCCAGTTGTGGTGAGACAGCCACTAGGCAAGAATTGCCACTTTCCTTCTACAGACAAATTACTGTCCAGAAAAGGACACACTTGCAGAATAGTCGACTGATTATATCTGCCTAGACAGAGTAATCAGCCCTTAATAATTCTGCAGCACTAAGGTCTGTCAGATGATCCTGGGCCAGAAGGCAGAAGAACAGATGCTCCAACGTTTTGAAGTAGAGCGAGTGTCCAGGTGTTCAGAGGTCTCTATAAATTGGCTAAGTTTTAGAAGCTATGCTTTGTGCTTCCCACAATTATAGTCAACTCAGTCATTCTGGATTTCTGATGGGGTTGAAAACTTATAGCTATTTACTTTGAGAGAAAAGATCTGAGTGTATGGTCATCAGCTGACATTCATCCTAAAGCCAAGGAAAAAGCCAGGTTCAGAACTAAGTGTTTTAGTTAGGATAGATGACAGAGGTGCTGGTTAGTCAACAAAAGGATGGACTGGGTATTAGGACTATCTTGTACCTCACTGGTACAAATAGGCATAATTATGCTCTAATTGTATTTTGAGAGAAAAGTTTCCTTTTAACAGGAAGGGTGATGTGTAGGAGGAGCTAAGGTGGGAGGAGTACTGAGAGGAAGAAAAGGAGTAAGAAGAGGAGAAGAAGAAGGAGAGGAGAAGCTAGGTGATGAAAGAGAGATAGAGGGGGGAGACAGGGAAGCAGATGTTCATGTATCTCCACCAGTCAAAGATAGTTGATATATCTAGGTTGGGTAGTGGGTTACACCTCTGATTGAACAATACCAAACTTATAAAGCCTATGATTAACCTTTCTTAAAAAAATGTATAAATGCAAAATGAAAAGGGGGCATGGAATAAGGGTTTTCTAAGGGGGGGGGGAATGGGGAAACGGGATGGTATCTGAAGTGTAAATGAAAGATCTAATAAAAAAAAAGTGTCAAGGGAAAAACACCCAGTAACATATAAAATATAACTATTAGAATAATCTCCTATTTCTCAATGGATATTCTGAAAACAAGAAAAGCTTGGATGGATGTTAAACAAACTGTCAGAGACCAGAAATGCCAGCCCAGAGTACTACATCACAGCAAAACTTTCAATAACAATGGTGAGGGAAACAAAGACACTCCATAGTACAACAAAATTTAAAGATAGTCTATCTACAAATTCAGCTCAATGAGTCACTACAGGAAATTTTCAACTCAGAGGTTAACAACCCAAGAAAACACAAGAAATCTTACACTATAATATTAAAAGAGAGGGATAAAGTTACACAACAATAAAATAGTAGGAACCAGCATACAATACTTACTGATATTTCTCAATATCAACAGTTTCATAGAGAAATTAATGGTGATACTCTTCAAAATGTTCATTCACAGAACATTCCACAAAATAGAAACAGAATAAACAGTTGCCAGTTCTTTTTATGTGACCACAAATACTCTGTTTCCTAAACAATATAAAGACCCATATAAAAATAGAATTACGTACCATTTTCCCTTAGGAATATATATTTTAAATAATCAATAAATGACTTGCTAGCAATAACCAGAACACACCAAAAAATTATGTTGCATAATCAAGTAAGCTTCACCCCAGAGATGTAGTTGTAGTTCAAATACATAACTTGATAAATTTCACCAAAAAAAAAAAACTGACTGAAAAAAATAGTACATAATCATCTCATTCACTGCAGAAAAGGTAATTAATGAAATCTAGCATGTCTTCAGGATAAAAGTCATGGAGAGACTAGGGATCAACAGAGAGGCAATTTGCAGCAAGCTCAAAGCCATCATCAACCTTCATGGATCAAAAGATCAAAGAAATGCCACTAAAAACAGAAATAAGTTACTATAGTTCACTCTCTTTTTACCTCTTCAATGTAGTCTTTGATCTTTTAGCTACCACAGTAAGATGATTAAAAGCTATCAAGGAAATACAAACAGGAAGCGAAAAATATCAAAATATTGTTATTTGCAGGTATGATTACATAGTTAAGTGACCCTAAATGTTCCACAGGAACACTACTACATATAATAAACACTTTCACAAAAATAGTAGGATACAAAATTCACAAATCAAATTAGGATACTTCTTATACACAAATGACAAAAAGACTGGGAAAGAAATCACAGGGAAAATACCATTAACAATAGCTTCAAAAAATTATCTAACCAAGTAAGTAGAAGACTTGTACAATAAATACTGTAAGACATTCAAAAAAAAAAAGAACTTGAAGATGTTTGTTTTCTGAAGTGAAATGAGAAATAATGTGGATTTGGGTGGGTGGGTGATGGGGAGAATATTAGAGGACTTGGTTGAAAGGAAACCATAAACAGGATATAGTCTATAAAAAAACAGAAATATTTTCAATAAAACAGATATAGACACATCTGAAAATGTATATAAAAACATATCTCCTCCTGACAAGTGCTTGCAAAAAAATATTTTTTTTCTTTAGTTGAATTTCACGGAGTATATAAAACAGACTTAAGGGCTGCTTACATGCCCAGAAGAAGATGGTCAACACAAAAAGAACAAAATGATGGTTTTGGAGATTTTCTTTTTGTTTCATATTACTTTGTTGTTGGGATTTTCTTTTAATTTAATTTTAAAAAATCTTACTAGTTTTCACTTGTATATTATGTTTTATTTTTAATTTAATTTTTTATAGTTTTGCTGTGTGTACGTGTGTTTGTGTGTGTTTTGTAGGTTTTTGTTTTTGGTTGTTCTAGTCCTTTTTCTTTATCTTTACCCCCCCCCCCTCTGCTTATTTTCTAAAGAGAGAGAAAAACATGGTCCAGTGTTTGATGGGTGAAGAGGTGCAGAGTATTTCTGAGGAGATGAGGGAGAGAAAACAGAAAACATAATATATTGAGTGATTATTAAATAATGCAAAAGAATCCATGGTTGACTGTGCATGCATGTAACCCTGGTACCAAGGGGCAGAGTCAGGCAGGTTCAGAGTGCTCACGGCCCAGCTAGGGAGAGCAAGATAGTCAGCTTCCTGATCAGGAAGAAAAAACATATCTTAATGCAAAACTTTAAGAGTAGTAGAGTAAGGCCGACACAATGCCCTGACCTGCTCTGGCTTCTTCATGTACAAACAATTAAAAAAAATAATGAGCAGCCAAATGCCAATGTGAATAAATCTCCAGTATACATATGAGACAGTCCTCTGGCACAATAAACATAGTGTCAAAAAAAGTAATTATTGAACCCAGCATTTGTTCATTAATAATCATCAACTTTCAATAACTCCCCATAGGGAAAGACCTTACAACCTTATAAATTTTACCCTGACAATAGACAGTCTTTATTGAACTCTATAGATTTTCATGATGATAGATTATTTTTATTCACATGAACATATTTCAGAATGTTCTTTGATACTTGTACAATAAGAGTGGTCATTCCTCAAAAAATGTATTCATATTTTTCTTACTTTCATTTATTAAGAAATACCAGAATGACAAGAGTGCAGATATTTAAATTAGCACATTCTATTTTGCAAAGCATATAACTTTGTTCTCCATGTATTTATACTTATTTAATAATGGTATAATGGTAATGTGTTATTGAATATTATAATGTGTTAATATTTTGTATATTTATATATTTAAAGGCTTTCAGCATTCCATTTTGCCAATGTACATAATTGGTTGTTTTTCAATGAAAATCTGAAACATACAGTTTTGAACTTTCACAGATATGCCATAGTTAGCAATATTTATATATTGCTTCACAAATACATTATTGCAAAAGAACTCTTTATGTATAAAATTAAAGATATTGTTTCTGACACTCTCTGGCTTATCTTTTCACTTTTAGGGTATGTGTGTGCTTATTTCCCAGGTTTTATTAATCGCAGCCATCCAGTCTGCCAAGTGATGTGAGATAACCAAGGAGCTGAATTTTCCTTGTTATTGGTTTTCTTCAACCCTGATGCCCTAGGGCAAAACCCCTCAGAAATGAAGTTTCAATGTAGGCTTTGAGCTAAAGTAGGAAAGGCCAAGTTGTCCCTCTGGGTTAGGATATCCTTCCAGACAGTATGTTTTCTTGCCATCTGTAGATCTCACTAATGAGATAAGGAAGGGAATCTCCCAAGAGGCACTAGACAGAAAAACCACTCTGAGAGGATCAGCTACCATCATCCTGATTGACAGAGCAAGCTAGACTATCCCTGAGGATTCTCAATGCTGTGATGTTGATATCAGAAAGCAATTGATGCAGGGTTTTCTTTTCCTTTTCTTTTAGATTTTGTTCCTTCATCCTCTATCCAGGAAAAACTGCAATAAACTTTACTGATCTTACACATTAAATTTTTTATTCTGTCTTCCTTCTAGAATAGAACCTCAGACAAGGGATCTATTTCAACTTTGTATCTGGCTTTGCTTAGTATTTGCTTTCAATGATAAATTATTTTAAAATAAAGAAAATAATCTAAAAGGTATATTACTCAACATAGTTATTTCTAAAATAAACTAAAATATATGAAACAATATAATATAAACATTTATCATTTCACAAGGATTAGCCATTTCTGGAAAGAAATAGCCTAGAGAAATTACAGACTCCAGCATGAAACTGTGAAAAGGCATATTCATAAAAATTATTTTAATTAATAAAGTGGAGGTTGTTTTTAGAGAAATCAAAGGTAAATAACTTTTTAAATTATATTTGCTTGGTAGTTAAGATCTGTTAATGTCATAATTGATCGGTTTATATTGTATGTTTGTATCATTTCATTAAGAGAAGAATAGAAACAGAATCTCGTAGAACCAAGACTCTTTGGTTAGGGGATTTGAACTTCTAACTTTCTTACCTCAAAATGTGTTGATTACAGGCATGAACAGAATAACTTGAACACATAGTCTTGATTGCAGAAATGTCAAGCACTGCAAAAATGGCTCTGCCAAAGTCTGATCAATACAGATGTGGATGCTTGCAACCAACTATCAGACTGAGCACAGGGACCCCAATGGAGGAATTAGGGGAAGTACTGAAGGAGCTAAAGTGGTTTGCAACCCCAAAGAAAGAAAAACATTAACCAACCAATCCCCATAACTCCTAAGGACTAAACCACCAACCAAAGAGTACACAAGGAGGGACCCAGGGCTCCAGCTGCATATTTAGTAGAGGATTGACTTTTCAGGCATCAATGAAAGGGGAGGCCCTTGGTCCTGTGAAGGCTCTATGCCCCAACTTAGAGGAATTTTAGGATTGTGAGGCGAGGGGGTAGTGAGTAGGTAGGTGAGGATCACCCTCATAGTAACAGGAGGGAATTAGGAATGGAATAGAGGGGTTGCAGAGGGGAGACCAGGAAGGGGGATAACATTTGAAATGTAAATAAATAAAATAATCAATTAAAAAAGAAAAAAAAAACGAGAAAAAATTAGTCTTCAATTTCTTGTCTTTTCAAAAGTAAAGACATGAAAACCTGGTGTTTAGTGGTCTCAACAACAAGCAAGATGTTCTTTAATTTTTGGTTATTCTCATCTCAGTAGTGTGAAAAGGAATCCCAGAGAGTTGTGTGTGCAAGACATCTTGGATTGAATAAGTAGGACATAAAGGAGAAGGCACATCTTGATTATTTTTGTCTGTATGGTAAATATTGTTACATGTGATTTTGTCAAAGTGCAATGTTAAACTGACAAGCATTTTTGAGCAGAAGGACAAAAATGTACTTATTAGGAAATGTGACAACCGTTTGAGGAAAATGATTGTGCATATATATATATATATATATATATATATATATATATGTATATATGAATTACTTTTGACCATCTAATTAATGGCCCTAAATTTGGCAGACTGTAAAAGCTGGTAGCAAACTAAGATTATTGCTGAAACTAGTCAGTCTAATTAGAAATCTTTTAAGGTAGATATTACTAATATATTAATTTCAATACAGTTATTCTAAATTATTAAAAGCATATGATGGTAAAAATAATACATTTAGAAAACAGTTTGCTAATTCAACAATTAGGCAGATGTCAGGTGGTAATAAATGACTAAATATGAGGTCATTAGAAAATTGGTATCATCTAATTTATTTAACATGTTAAATATTCTGTTATGAGTACAGGTGGGATAAATGCTATAGCCAATAGCATAGAATCTTGACTAATATTATAATAAAGATGTATACAATGTTGCCTTAATATTTCATTATTATGCTCTGAAAGTTTCTTCATAACAGTAGTCACTTTTGTCTATGCAAGTCAACATTTAACATATTTTGTCAAAAAATATTAGGAAGTTACATACACAGTTATATATTAAATTAATTTCAACTCATCGAGTTGGAATTACATAAAAGTTTCATTAGTTGTAAAGCATTACTAGATATATTAAAAATACACATACACACATATTCTTGTATATATATGCATATATATGTATATATATAAATATATATATATATATATATGCACACACAACCATTATCACTAAAACGTTGTTGTCTTATTTTTATGAGACAATTCCACATAGCTGTGGAATGATTGAATGTGATTTATTCTCAGCTATACACACTTTTCTTCTAAAAAATGCATCTTATCTTTTGTCTTAAACTCAGGATGGAAAAAAACTGTGGTCATCCTCAATTCAGCATAATCATGATCTTGAAAAATTTACAATAAAAATGAGTTAATTTTTTTGAAAACCAACATGATTATTTTCAAGAACTAAGAGTTTAAATACTTTAAGAAACATATTGACCATGTTAATGTATTTATTTTATTCATTGGCTTACTAGAAAATTTAGTCTAACAAATATATTACAGAGTCCTGACATGAAATGATGAAGTACTTTTGTATATATTTTTTAAATCAAATGTGACAGAACCTTTGAGTCTAAGAAAGTAGCAAGAGTGATCTTTGAATATGCTAATTACATTATACACTACAAAACATCATATCCTAAGGAAATATTTGAACCAGGAGAAAATAGGCTTCAATTTTTCTCCCATTTGATCTTTTCTATCTGTTATTATTCTGTGTTCCATAGAAGAGCTGAGCTTCTAAACATTTGCAGCTTATGAGGACCATTTTTATATGGACACACTGCCAATGTTAATGGAGCCTTCCTTGTAATGCTATCCTCTGGAATCCCTGCAACTTGCCTGAAAACTTCTTCCTACAAGCTTAAAGATAGAAAAAAAAAATCAGGCTGATCTTTTCTTTTTTTTCTTTTATCTTATTTATTATTATTATTATTTTACACTTCAAATAGTATCCCCTCCATTCACCTTCTGACTGTTTTACATCCCATATATCCAACCCACCCCAACTCCACCTGACCTCTAAACTCCCTGGGGCCTCCAGTCTCTTGAGGGTTAGGTGCATCATCTCTGACTGAACACAGACCAAGCAGTCCTCTGCTTTGTATGTGTTGGGGGCCTCATATCACTTGGTGTATGCTGCCTTTTTGGTCGTTCAGTGTTTGAGAAATCTCAGGGTCCAGATTAATTGAGACTGCTGGTTCTCCTACAGGGTCACCCTACTCCTCAGCTTCTTTCAAGCTTTTGGTAATTCAACCACAGGGGTCAGCAGTTTCTATCTATTAGTTAGGTGCAAATATCTCCATCTGACTCATTTAGCTGGTTGTTGGGTCTTCTGGAGGGCAATTTTGATAGGTCCCATTTTGTGAGTGTTCCATAGCCTTAGTAATAATGCCAGGCCTTGGGACATTCCCTTGAGCTGGGTCCCACTTTGGGCCTGTAGCTGGACCTTCTTTTCCTCATGCTTCTTTCCATTTCCATCCCTGTAGTTCTTTCAGGCAGGAACAATTATGGGTCAGAGTTTTGACTGTGGGATGGTAATCCCCTCTTTCATTTGCCCTGTCTTCCTGCTGGAGGTGGGCTTTATAAATTTCCTCTCCCTACTGTTGGGCATTTCATCTAAGGTCCTTCCCTTCGGCTCCTGTGAGTCTCTCATCTCACAGGTTTCTGGTGTATTCTGGAGGGTCTCCCCAAACTCCTACCTTGATATGTTGCCTGTTTCCATTCTTTCTGTTAGCCCTCAGTGCTTCACTCCTTTTCTCTCACCCAAAATCAGATCAGGTTTTCCTCTCCCCCAACCCGGTCTACTTTCCCTCCCAGGTTCCTTTATACTCCCAACTTGTGATTGCTTTCTTCTCCTTCCCAAGTGGAACTGAGGTATTCTCCCTTAGGCCTTCAGCTTGTTGACCTTTTTTGACTTCTGTAGGCTGTATCTTGGGTATTCTATACTTTTTTCTTCTTTTCTTTTCTTTTCTCTTCTTCTTCTTCTTCTTCTTCTTCTTCTTCTTCTTCTTCTTCTTCTTCTTCTTCTTCTTCTTCTTCTTCTTGTTAACATTCACTTATTAGTGAGTATATACCATGCATGTCCTTTTTGGTCTGAGTTACCTCACTCATGGTCATATTTTCTAGTTCTATCCATTTGCCTGCAAAAGGCAGAATGTCCTTGTTCTTAATAGCAGAGTAATATTGCATTGTGCAAATGAACCCAAGAACTCCAATGGCTCATGCTATAACATCAAGAATTGATAAATGGGACCCCATGAAACTGGAAAGCTACTGTAAGGCAAAGGACATAGTCAATAAGTTACACTGGTAACCTACGGATTGAGAAAAAAATCTTCACTAACCACACCTTTAAGAGAGGGCTAATATCCAAAATATATAAAGAACTCAAGAATCTAAACACCAAAAAACCAAACAATCAAATTAAAAAATGGGGTATAGAACTAAATCCAGAGGAATCTCAAATGACTGAGAAGCACCTAAAGAAATGTTTAAAGTCTTTAGTGATCAGAGAAATGCAAATCAAAATGATCCTGGGATTCTACCTTAAACTCTCAGAATGGTTAAGATCAAAACCACAAGTGACAACACATGTTGGTGAGGATGTGGAGAAAGAGAAACATTCCTTTATTGCTGGTGGGATTGCAAACTGATACAACCACTCAGAAAATTAATCTAGAGTTTCCTCAGAAAATTGGAAATAGATCTTCCTGAAGACCCAGCAATACAACTCTTAGGAATATCCCCAAAAGTTGACTTGCCTTGCCACAGGGGATCATATTCCACTATATTCATAGCAGCCTAATTTGTGATAGCCAGAAGCTGGAAACAATCCAGATGTCCTAGAACAGAAGAACTGATATAGAAAATGTAGTTCATTTACACAATGGAATACTACTCAGACAGATGTTTTCAGTGCTTCAAATCCATAATACTATATCATCTATCTTTCTATAAATATAATGATACATAAGATAATTGTTATAAATGTCCTTTTTCCAAGTGCATTGAAGTAAAACCTTAGCAATTTTGACAAATACACAAATTTGGGCTACTAAAGCTTAAGTAGTGAGCTCATAGTACAAAGCAAGAAAAGCAAATGTAGCAAATACTTTGCCTTAAAAGTGGGTTGGTTTATGAACTGACTATTAAAATAACTATGGATATATTTAGAAAAAAAATAAATACAAGTAACACAAGTGTATTGTATGCTAGTGACATTACAATGCATCATTATGCCAAGAAAGGCACACAATATTGAGAGCTTATAAACAATCACATCATATTTTGTGTAATAATTTTTAAATTAAGAATTATTAAGCTTGTAAAAGGTATAATATTTCTCAGTTCAAAACAGTTTATAATCTATTCTAACATTCAGTAGGAAAGTATACTTTTGTTTATGAATTGCACTGTTAAACACTGCTACCTCCACTTTCTACTAAGTCTCATGAATATGGAAGCCCTAAATTTCTTAGATATAACACACATATTGAAAGGATAATAACATTTCATATAATACTGCTGGATTTTAAGAATTTTTAGCAACAAGTTTCTGCACTTTCCCTGATTTTTTCTCTGGTTCAAAGTTCAATAACCTGCTAGCCAGAAGATAACATTATATTCTACTCTTGAATGTCAAGTTACTCAAATATATTCCTTCATTGGAAATTCATTCTATATGTTGTTAATTATTATATTTGATTATTTCCGTGTTTTATCATTAAGTTACAGAAAAAAGATAGCAAATAAGTTATAGAAAAAGACAACACTACTCATTTTGATATTATTTGTAGTGTAGGGTACCTTGGGAACAAGCTGAGTGAATGGATTGGTCATCTGCAGTTACTCTGCATTGTCAAAGCATGTCTTCAATTGTGCTCACACCTCAATATCTAAGATGCACTTTACCATTTTTCCCTGAATCTCAAAGTATTCAATCAAAGTATTTAGGTTCACAGCAAGATGGTTTAAGCAATTAAAATGTGGTTAACTATAGGTGTCAATTATTCATTCCTTGTCAGGTTTAATACAGTCAGAATTATTACCTTCAGAAATGTATCTGATATGTCACTTTTCTGAATAGTAGTGACATTTTATGATTATTTCTTAGAAACTTTTAAACACACTAACAAATATTTTGTGAAATATGGTAAGATATAAATATATGTTAAAATAACGTTGAAAAAACATAATCATAAGTGATTCACCCAAATTCTAAAACTACTTAGTAGTGCTAATATTTTGATTAATTGTTTCATCTAATTTTTATAACACTGAAGAGCCTTAAAATAAACTCTTTACTTGTTTCCTCACAGATAAAGTAACAATAAGAGGAGCAAAAGAGAAATTTAATGGAACACTGTTACGTACTTCTGTGATAAGCTGAGATTTTAAACAAGAAGTGGTGACATAAAGTGAAAGAAAATAAATTCATGAACACAATGAAATTTCAATCTGTCTTATGCAAATATATTCTGTACATTTCTGAAGAAAGATAGGAGAAAGTGTGACTTACTTTATTCAAAGAAAACTCCTTGTGAGGTGTTTTATTTTGAATACGAAATATTTTGTATGGATGAATGCTTTGTCTGCAGCTAGTGGCTCTGATTTGGAAGTTTACAGAACCTTTGTAACTTAAGGTACCACTGTCAGATATAAGCCAATAGATGTAGGCAATTTGATGACACTCATCCATGCACTAGTTTTTGATTCACAGTCTGCTCCTAGATTAAGAAATATATAAACAGGTGTCACTTTTTTCTGTCTCCACAGTTGATTGAGTCATTTGAACTTTACCAGTCTTTCACACTGCACTGAACTGTAGACACAGAGACTGAAAGCAGCTCAATCTTCTTTTTAGTAAGTTACATTTGTCAGGTATTTTGTCAAAGCAATAAGAACATTAGTGAGGTGATGTTACACTTTCTTTGAAGAGGAAACAGTTACTGGGTAAATGTGTTTTAAAAGATCAATGAGTTTAGGAGCTGGCTCTTTAAAACAGACTAACAGACTGATGGCTAAACTAACCAGAAGAAAGAAAGAAAGGAACCAAACAAAACGAGTCAATAATGGAGAAGGTAAAATCTTAACACATTTCAAAGAAATAGAGAATACTGTAAACAAATACTTTAAAATTTTGAATGTTGTTAAACTGGAAATTCTAAAAGAAGTGGATTAATTTCTTTATTCAACCAGAATTTCAAAAGAAAAATAAATAAATAAAAGGGGAAAACAACAATGAACTAAACAAACCCATCATGAAAGAAGAGATTGAAACAGTAATATCAAGACTTCCTGCTAACAAAAGTTCATGCCATGATTGATTCACAGTAGAATTACATCAGGCTTTTAAAGAACTACACCTAGTCTTTTTCAAATTCTTCATAATAAATAGACACGGAAGGCCTACTACTAAATTATTTTGATGAAAGCAGTATTACTCTAATATACAAGTCAGGTAAAGATGCACACAAGAAAAATTATCATAAGCTGCAAATGTTTAGAAGCACAGCTCTTCTATTGGAACACAAATAAATGACAGAAGAAATTAAATGAGAGAAAAAAATCTCTTTTCTTTGTTCAAATAGTTCCTTAGGATATGATTTTTTTGTAATATTTAATGAAATCAAAATATTCAATTATCATTAAAAACATCAGTCTAAAATTTTTTTCTATCTGTAAGTTTCTTGTTACAAGATTTTATGCAAATAGCAGAGGTTCCAGAGGATAACATTATGATAAAGCCTTGACTACCATGGGCCAACTGTACACATAACAAAACTCATATAATCATCGCAATAGAAAAGGAAAAAAAAACCATGACAAAATCCAATATACTTTGATGATTAAAGTCTTACAGAGACTAGGACTGGAGGGAACATGTTAACATAATCAAGGCCTTATATAACATATAGAAACTGCCAATGTCACTCTAAATGGAGTAAACCTCAAAGCAAGTACATTTAAATCATGAATGAGACAGGGATGCTCACTATACTCACCCTTTTTCCACATAGTGATGAAAGGACAAGCTGAAACAATAGGGCAGGAGGACGAAGTAAAAGGGATACAGTTTCGAAAAGAAGAAGTCCAACTCTCCTTATTTGTAGTTGATGTGATATTATATGTAAGAGGCCACCAAGATTATCCAGTAAACTTCTAGTTTACAATAAATTGTTTTATTAACATATCAACCTACAAAATCAAAATTTAAAAGCCAGGAGCTTTTGTAGATAACACCAACAAACAAATTGAGCAAAAGTTTAGGCACACTCTCCTTTACAACATCATGAAAAACATAAAATATCTTGGAATGAACATAACCAAGGAAGTGAATGATCTCTATAATGACAACTTCAAAGTTTTGAAGAAAGAGAATGAAAAGAAAATTAGAAAATGAAAAAAAATCCCATGTTCATAAATTTATTGAATTACTCATGAAAATTTCATACTTCAGTATTTATTATAGAGTTATAGCAATACAAACTCTATTACAATAACACAAAAATACATATGTAAACCAATGAAATAAAATGGAAAACCTACACATAAGCACTCAGCATTACAGCAGTATGACATTTGATTGTATGACAAACCATATATATTGGAGAAAGGACAGCATCTTCAATAAATGCTATTGTGAAACTGGATGCCCACATTCATTTAAAATTAAATAATACCTGTTCTGATTATATGTCTCTGCACAAAAGCTAGATCTAAGAGCATCAAATACCTAAATCTGAAACCTGAAATATCAAAGTGTGAGTAGAAATAATAGAAAATAGTCTACATAATGTAGGTGTAGAAAAGGAGTCTCTGAGTATGACTTTATTTACCCAGGAAATAAAGCCAGCTCTGACAATTTATAACACAAAAAAATGCTACTGTAGATTTAAGAAAATGACAGGAAAAGAAGTGAAATCAAATATTTCTGGCCCTTAACATCAACCTGCTTCTTCTGCAATGTTCTCTGAGCCTTAGATGCTCAGAGAAATATTGCCAGCTCTAAATGTGACAGAGGTTTACGGTTTACATAGTGTGTGTGTGTGTGTGTGTAAGAGATACTCAAAATTTTCCAGTAAACTTCTAAATTACACTAAATAGTTTTAATAAAGGTTCTGAGAGAGGACTGGCATAATTCAAGTGATATGAAGTAAGTAAAGAAAATTATGGAAGGGTGATTCAACTGGATTGAAGAGAAAGGAGAGGAGAGACCAATAACACCACAGTTTGTTTAAGAAATTTATACTTTAACAAAGTTATACTGTGTATATAGATATATATGACCAAATGGAATCAGAAAATTGCAGAACAATTGTGTCTTAAAGTGATTTCTGTCACTTGGCCTGACAATGCTCTATGACACAACAATAGACTAACAAAAAAATCCTCACTCAATAGTAGATGCAAATAATTGCCTTTTGAATGATTGGTGACAGTCTCTGTAACTTCCAAAACCATACTAAATGGAGCCTATGGTTGTATCATAAGGGTTTACAGTAGACCTCTATTGATGAAGACAATTCACACTTGGGACAGAAAACTCAGATGATTTGAGCTGGATGTGACTTAAAAACTCCTTCCTGTTGTATTACTTTCAAGTTGCCAGAAAGGGCCCTGCAATCTTATGGGACATGAAAGCACCAATATCTTTGAATGTTGAAAATTATCATTGTGGTAAATTATTTGTAAGAGAATAATAAGTGGCACCACTTATACTGGTGGCAATCAGTGACTGTCTATCTGGATTTAAGGCTCACTTAGCAGAAGGGAACTCATGCCTGATGCTTGAAACCTAGCAGATTCCTATGAGTAGTATGGTTTTGTAGATTAGAATAGAAACTATAGTGGCCAGTTCAATTCCTTACTACATTTTAAATTTTATTATTCTACTCACAGGTAACTGCCCCTCGTCCATGAAACTCATCTTGATAGCAAGTGAATAGCATGACAAAACATCATAACCAGATACAATCCAGAGGCCAACAGATTATGGTGAGTCTAACCTCAGTGGATATATCAATATTACAACTCCTGCATCTAAGGCTCAGAGAACATTGCAGAAAAAGCAAGTTGATGCTAAGGGCCAGAATACCAGGGAGTCTACTGTGAAACAATCTCCTAATAAGAAGGTTATGAGAGAGAGAATTTCCTAGGGAAGAACATTCTTTCTTTGTTTTCAGGTATATTTGTCATGGATATACAAATAACATAAATAAACTCATCAGATAGTTATTATTTATTTTTGTACATATATGTATATATGTATGTATGTGTATTAAATAATAATTATCAAGGATAAAGAGGTTATCACTTGAAATTGAGGGGGTAGTAGATACAAAATGAAAGAAAATGATGAAAAAATATTATAATTCTACATATTTAATATATAAAAAGCAAGTTCAGGAGAGAGGATAAAGGAATTATAGCATGTTTAGGTATATCACACAATAAAATAATATCAATATTTATGGTGAGGGAAGCAAAATTATGAAGTAGTTATAAAACCAGGGAAAGCATTGTTCTCAGACAAAATAGCTGAACCAGCTTGTTTTTATACTACAGGAAATATCTAATACTTTAAAAATATGGAAATATACAATATGCAGTTTGAATTGTTTTACTTTACTGAAGGTGAATTTAAAATCACGACAGAAAGACAGATGGTTATTTTCTCATGGTTAAGTACAGTATAATGAAAGAACTTGCTGACAAACTCTAACATATAAATAACGAAAGAAAAATAGCTCATTAAAGCAGGAGCTTGATGAGATACTTAAGAAAGAAAAGTTCATATATGGCTAAAAGCAAACACAGATGGTTGGTTTCATTAGCCATAAGGGAAATAAATATTACAATCTCAATTAGATGCCATTTACCATCCTTTACTATGGCTAAATTAAACCAATACTGGTGATACAAAACTATTCAAAATCTCTCAAATTGCTGCTTGGAAAGTAATTAGATAGTACATTCTTTCATAACAGTTCTGTAGATTTTAGGAAATCAAGTATAACGAAACTAAGACCAAGTCATTCTATTTCCAGATATTTACCCAAAGAAAATGAAAGCATATTTGCATAACAACTATGTATATGAATTTCCATAAAAACTTTATTCATTGTAGACTCAAATCATAAATAGTCCAAATACATAAATAGTCCATCTATGACAATATATTATTATTTGAATGAGAAATTTCTTCAACACGTTTCTATATATTTAAATGTTTGACCTGCAGTTATTTACACTGTTTTAGGAAACATTGAAAGATTTTAATTATGGAAATAACTGGAAAAATAGATCACTGAGGGTGGACCTCTAGATTTACAGTCACCTGTACAGGGCTGGAAAAATAAGTTAATGAGTGTGGACCTGTAGAGTTACAATCACCTGTAATTCAGGACTAACCTTGTCTTATCTCTTAATAGATTGTTCTGAGAGGAGTTAGGCTGCATGCCCCTGCTGCTACTGGTTGCTCTTCTCTTATTGCCATGGCTTTCCAGCCAAGACACATTGAAGTCCTTTGAATTCATGCGCCAAAATAAATCCCTTTCTTCTCTTATGGTGTTTCTGTCCTATGTTCTATGAATCTAGGAAGGAGACTCACTCTTGTACTATTGGAATCATCACTAAAGGAAAATATGATTTGTTAATTTAAAAAAGCATGCATAAATAACTGAATATGTATGTAAGAAAAAAATGAGTGTATATTTTTTCAGTACAGAATAATACATGTACTTCTAATCTGTAAAGAATAAACTGAAGGTGATAGCATGGGAGATACACATAGTAGAAAGCTTCACTGTACCCAAATAAGTATGATCCATCTACAGAGGTAATAACTGCTTCCTTTGGTTAGAATTTTGGGCAGAGCCAACACTAGTCATGAAGACATTTGATAGACAGTGTGATAAGAATGGAAAGCAAGTCTCAGAAGTGTTTGCCTTAATCTCTATTAAAATAAATTTTCTGGGAATTGAAACACACACACACACACAATACAAGTTCAGTTCCTATCACCACTGAATAGCATATGTTATATGCAACTGTGCCTCGATTGCACATGGCCTCTAGGAGAAGCTAGAGTATATAGGCATGGGATGACTGATGGTATGAGGGTTCATTTATGTAATTTTCTGAAAACCCTCATCTTTGCTGGTTAAAGACTTTCTGGGAGTACCCTGTTGTGAAAGTTAAGGAAGATCCCTAATACCCCTGAATAAAACTTCACCTATTCTCACAAAGAAGCCTAATAAGCTTATTGATTCTCTGAGAATGAACATAGACCAATCATACATAAGAGTTTAAGTGAGGGAGGGCACATTGGGAAGAGTGCTAGGTGAAAGTTGGTTACATCTGTCACTCAAAAGGAATTTTCACAACAGGTATTAGTAGATTTGGATAACTCAGACACACACACACACACACACACACACACACACACACACACACACACCAGATACACATGGCACAGGGCAGCTACACATTTTGTGTTTATTTGGTTTAAAACAAATAAGCAAAGCCACCAAATACCAAGGAAACCAACAAACAAAATACCTGGGATTACTAAGAAAGGGCAACAGATGGAAAAGAGGAGGGGACTTAATATTCAAGGTATTTCTCAATCCTAAAAAACAAAAGATTCTGTGAGAAGTAGAAAGGAACAAGATGATCTAAGAAAATATAGAAAGTAAAAGAAGAGTGTCTTAGGTGTCAATTAAGTAAAATATAACAAGAAGAATAGAATTATTTGGTCAAAAAATAATTATGATAGCTGTAAATAATGAGAAGACATGTTAACTAAAGAAATTTAAAGTTCTTCATTGGTTTGTTTAGAGATAGAATCTCACTACATAACCCTAGCTAGCCTGGAACTCTAAGGGAAAGAGATCAACTAGCCTGTCTCCAACTGCAGATCAAACATAGGCACCATCATATCCAACTGTACGGCCAGTTTCATATCTAAGAAAAGTAGTAGAAATTGAGTGAGCACTTTATATACTTCACTTTGTATGTGTGTATGTGTGTGCATATACATATATGTATACACACATATGTACACACACATATATGTATATATGTGTATATATTTAGATATATGTATATATGTTTATGTGTACATAATGTATATATTTATTTGGATATACATGTATATATGTGTTTATATATGTATATATATGCATATATACACATACATATGAATATATCTATATCTACATCTACATCTCTATCTCTAAGTCTATCTCTATCTCTATCACTAATCTCTCTCTATCTATATTTCTAATCTGTATCTGTATCTGTATCTCTCTCTATCTCTATCTCTATCTCTATCTCTATCTCTATCACTAATCTCTCTCTGTCTGTATTTCTAATCTGTATCTGTATCTGTATCTGTATCTGTATCTGTATCTGTATCTGTATCTGTATCTGTATCTGTATCTCTCTCTATCTCTATCTCTATCTCTATCTCTATCTCTATCTCTATCTTTATCAGCTTTATAAGGTTTGCAGGACAAATGTCTTCTGAGTGAAAGGAAATTACTGTTGAATGGAAATAAATAATATTCAATAGAATTAAGGAATTCAATTTTATTTTTTCAGAGTTGGCCAATTTAGAAGCTTTTAACCATATAGTAAATTTCTTTTTTTTTCTATTTAATTCCTAAAATTAAAAAAAAAAAATTAAAAAAAAGAGAGAGGAAGAGTTACCACCGACACATAATTCACATGATTCAACGTGAAAAAGAAATGAACATGAAAATACTATGTAGCCCAGAAATATACTTCTTAGGTGCAAAGGTATTAGAATTTCTTCTCTGATAGCAATGTCAGTACTTATTGGAAGTTCATATTCAAACCGTTCACAGGTTAACATGATGCTACTGGAGAAAGAATCAGGAGTTACATAGGCTTCTTTGGTTGTGAAGTGTTTAACATCAGACAATTACATTATGATAATGAGGAAAAATACTGAGTGATAACTTAAAATCATAATATATATATTAAAATTGGACAAGGAGTGATATAATAAACAACAGATGTGTTAAACTATATTTATAGCAATTATTTTAATATGTTTTCTAATAAAAAGAAAACTTTATAGAGTTGTACATATTTCTCATATAGTAACTTTCATATTTAAACAACATTTTCAGAATAAGCTATTTTATTTTTTATATTAGTATAGATTACATCATTAATAATATATATTAAATGTTTATAATAGGTGAGGTATAATACTTGTGTTATGGATATTATTGTATACAAATTCAACAAAACTATCCATATTTAAGAAACTTAGGGGATGGGAATAACTATCTGAAGAAGGAAACAAAATGTTTTATGTTTGTTTAATTAAATTTTCTTTTTATTTTTATTTATTCTTCTTTCATACAATATACCTGGACAGCAGCTTCTCTTCTTCCATTTCTCTAAGTCTCACCCACACACTTTCGCTCTCCTCCAGATCCACTCCTCTTCTTTTCCCTTTCAGAACAGGACTATCATCCAAACATGGCATAACAAAAACTTTCTGTGTCTAAAAGCAGAGAAAGAGTTAGTGCTGTAGAAATACCATACAACATGTCTGTGTGGCATGATCTGAGACTTGCTGAAAGAAGGAAATGTTTGTAATAAAACGTAAGGCATACTGCTATTGTAGGGGCAAAATAAAAATGGAATAACAGAATTGAGACTGGGCAAAGACACAAAGAAAAGTCAAAGGCCGAATGTAAATCACAGTTTACATCCATGCTTTGGGTCATATAGTTTTAGTGCATTTAAGGTTCTGAAATTTAGGATAAACATGATATAAATAAATGCATGCAAGCTTGGGACAACAGAAGAGATACCTGGGTGCATTGCTTTATGATTCATTGTCTAATTTTATTGAGAGAGTTCTTCTCTTTCACTGAATTAGAGATAATTTTTAAAGAAACATGATTATAGGCCATCATACCCTCTCTATATCCCCCGTCTCTATCTTCCTTCCTCTCATCCCAACATTGGCAAGTTATAAATGAGTACTACAATTCAGAAATCATGTTCTTTTCCTTGTGATGTGACTCTCTTTCTGAAGTTGTAAACACATGCAGAGAAATTTGGAGAAGGAGATTAACTATTTAGTTATAGTCTTGGAAGGTACAATGAGGGAGAACATAAACTTGGGACATATAGGAATGTGTTTGAAAAAATTTTTAAATAAAGTCAGGTAAAGAAAAATTACAATGGAGTACTGAGAAGAAAAATTAGTGAAGCATATTATGTTCTTACATGTCGACATAAAAATATTTCTGACTGAATATATTACAAGTTATTCAGCCTGTAAATTTAGCCTGCACATTTTGATATATAGAAAGGACATGTATTAAGTTATTATCTTTAAAATTATAAAATATTCTTTTTATTCCCTTCCACAATTAAAGCATTTCCCATTTTTTTCATATCATTTTTCATCATCACTATTCACACCACCTATATCCTACTAATCCCCTTTCTTGTGACATGTGCTCTATTATCATGTGACTTGTAGTGCATATCTGACATGCACTTGTGAATATTGCTGCTGATATCTCTGGACTTTGACAAATTGATGGTAGAGAGACCTTCCTTTTCTTCTCATGCTATTTTTCTTGTGCCATCTTCTTTGTCAATGTACTCATTAAAACATTCTTTTACATAATATTAAACTGTAATTTTATCTTTGAACTTTGCTGTGAATTGACAAATCGTATCAAATCTGTTCTTTCTGTTAGTCATCATAATTAAATATGACAAGTTGGGATAGTACTGTTTCACTTCATATTTGATTTTAGAAATTTCTATAAAATCTATAGGTGCTAGATTTTTTCCTTTTTTATTTACCTGCTTTCTGTGGTTTTCCAAGTTTTATATATATATATATATATATATATATATATATATATATATATATATATATGAAAACTCATATATATAAAACTCGTATATGAAAACTGGAGCTAGAGGCCACTGATGAGAAAGAACAGGCGGCAACTGAATTTATGGGTCTGAGTTACTTCAACAATATATGTTTTCAGGTCCACCCAACCTATGACGTGTAGATGCTATGTTTTCTTTATACCTGGATACTATCCTATTGTGTGTGTGCACCAAAGTTTTTATCTGTTCATTGGCTGAAGAATTTTTAAGCTGCTTCAATGACCTAACTACTGTGAATACAGCATCAGTGATCATAATTGAGCAGCTCTCTGTGGAGGAGGATACTTTGGCCATTGGGCATAAGCCAGCAAGTGCTATAACTGAGTCATCCTGTAGATTTATTTTTATTTTAGTTTTATTTTAATTCATTTTTTATTATACACACTTACTTATTTAATTTATCTCATACTGGAACTAAAACCAATA
Organism: Arvicanthis niloticus; assembly: GCF_011762505.2. Taxonomy (NCBI): domain Eukaryota; kingdom Metazoa; phylum Chordata; class Mammalia; order Rodentia; family Muridae; genus Arvicanthis; species Arvicanthis niloticus. Next base: position 36,655,215 of record NC_047660.1, read on the forward strand.
CTCTAGGCTGACCTACACACAACTGTGTAGCATAGACTGTCTTTCAAACCATGGCAGTTATAATGTAGAAGATGCCCAAATGGTGAGATTACAGACATGGTACAACACTCTTGCTTGAGAAATGCACCTGTTTATAAAGTGACTATACATGTCTGAGAAAAGGGAACCTCTCAGAGTAGGACATCATTTATTTTATAGTCCTATAAATACAAGTCTATGTACCTTCAAATTGCATTGCTTCAATCTTTGTGCAGTTCCTCAAGATCTTACTCTATCATTACCTTTATATGGCAGAATTTTTTCCAAGCACAAAAACTTCATCTGGGATACTAATCCAGTTTTCATATGAATCTGAAGAAAGCAAGTTTCCTTGTATATTTCTAGTGAAATCCTTTTTTCTTTTTCTTTTTTTTAATTATCAAATCATAATTTTTACTTTTTAACACAGGGGTTGTAAACACAAAAAATGCAGAATGTGGGGAAGGGGATGACACAAGAGAATAGGTGTTCAGGGGGAGTACAGATATCTTTCAGAACAGGGTATCAGCTAGGTGAAGGTTCAGGGGACAGGTCACTATGACTCTGCCTATGATTCACTTGTCTTTATCTAAGTTGGTACTATCCTCCAAGGCTGCCTATTTACAAAGTCTATGACTACTCAGGCTGGTAAATTTTCATAAAAGCTGCCAGTTTACAATAGCTTATAGCTATCTGGTTCAGTGTTTTTCCACAGAGACCCAAGACTTTGTGTTAGCAGACCTGAATGTTAGGCCTATTGCTGATTTTAGGCTTATGGCTGGTTTTAGGCCTTTCAGTGTATAAGCAGGGCTGCCTCTGACATCTCCTCCCTTCTCCACGTATAGAAGAGCCATGGTGATTCTAATCTTGTAAAAGTGGAGATAGAGGCCTGTCCTCCAGTAATTAAAGGGGACTTTATAATGGCTCCTCCGGTCCTCCTGTCATTGTCCAGTGAGGCATGAGGGCCATACCCATTCCCATGTCTTTTTCCTGGAGAGGGGATACTTTTGACATCAACCCCTATGTAGTCAGGCTTGTCCCTCAGGGAACCCAGAAAAATATTTTAAACTTTATTTATATTCTCTTTCAATGCTTAGCCTCGCAGCCTAAGCAAGAATTCAGATCGTCAGTCAGAGGGGGTTCTGGGTGGCCCTTTCTGCTTGGTCTAGGGGCAGAAGTCCCCTCTTTTAGGTTGGGTGGAGGTGGGATTTGAGAACACCCTGGATAGAGTAACAACCTCATCTTGAGTCTCCTGTTCTTCCATAGCTAACTTATGAAAATGTATCTGAATAGCTTTTGATATCAGATTATCTATCTGTTGTTTCACAAAGTTAGTCAGCCTATTTAAGGCACAGGGACCTTAAAAAATAACCCAATTAATGGTCCCAAGATGGAATGAAGTAGGGCTGACAACCATGGACAGGTTGAAAACCAGTTCTTGTACCAGCTCTCATCTTTCTCTCTTTGTCTTTTCTCAAAACCTTCCCTGACCTTTTTCATGCTCTCTTTAATCATTCCTGTTTTGTCTATATAAAAGCAATAATCTTCTTAAAGTGCTGTACACAGTCTAGAGCTGTACACAGTCTTTTCTATTGAAAAAGAGTAAATCAAGTCTAATCAAGTCCTCTGCAATTTTTGGATATCACTTCAGACAGACAGTGAAATGAGGGGTTTCTTCAGAATAGTGACATCAATTTCTAGCAGTTTGATGTCCTTGTCAAAGGCCCATTGAAGGTCTGAGTAGCATAAGTCCGGAGGCCAGCATCAGGATTAGAACTCCTAACATCAGACATCATGGGTCATTCATTTTTACCTGGAAAGGAAAAGGAAGGGAATTCTCAGGGAGATTTCTCTTCCCTGGATGTCAATTATTATTCATCTTATTTATATTTGGGCCTGTTTTTTGGTGGGATATCTATTTATTTCATTAATCTTTTTGGCGGCCATTTACTTGTGCCTTCTGTGGTATCAAACAAGCATATCAATCTTCAGCCCCATATACTTTTTTTTTGTAAAATTACTCCTTTTTTGTCAATTAATTGTTGAGGGAAATTAGGATTTGCATCTCTCTTGAGAATATTAAACAGAGACTTAAATTCTTTTGTGAAGAGCTTAAAATAAGATCTTAGCTAAAAAGCATCTCCTGGAAACTTTTGAAAATAATTAGAAATAAGTAAACTATCTTTTTTTTCTAGACCATTTTTCTGTTATTTATTTACTTATTTATTAGATATTTTATTTACACTTCAGATGCCATCCCCTTTCCCCATTCCCCCCCTTAGAAAGCCACTATCCCATGCCCCCTTTTCCTTTTTGCATTTATACATTTTTTAAAAAAAAATGTTAATCATAGGCTTTATAAGTTTGGTATTGTTCAATCAGAGGTGTAATCCACTACCCAACCTAGATATAACAACTACCTTTGACTGGTGGAGATACATGAACATCTGCCTCCCTGTCTCCCCCCTCTTTCTCTCTTTCATCACCTAGCTTCTCCTCTCCTTCTTCTTCTCCACTTCTTATTCCTTCTCTTCTTCTCAGTACTCCCACCTTAGCTCCTCCTACACATCTCCCTTCCTGTTAAAATGAAACTTTTCTCTCAAAATACAATTAGAGCATAATTATGCCAATTTGTACCAGTGAGGTACAAGATAGTCCTAATACCCAGTCCATCATTTTGTTGACTAACCAGAACCTCTGTCATCTCTCCTAACTAAAACATTTAGTTCTGAACCTGGCTTTAGGATGAATGTCGGCTGACGACCATCCACTCAAATCTTTTCTCTCACGGTAAATAGCTATAAGTTTTCAACCCCGTCAGAAATCCAGAAAATGACTGAGTTAACTATAATTGTGGGAAGCACAAAGCATAGCTTCTAAAACTTAGCCAATTTATAGAGACCTCTGACCACCTGGACACTCGCTCTACTTCAAAACATTGGAGCATCTGTTCTTCTGCCTTCTGGCCCAGGATCATCTGACAGACCTTAGTGCTGCAGAATTATTAAGGGCTGATTACTCTGTCTAGGCAGATATAATCAGTCGACTATTCTGCAAGTGTGTCCTTTTCTGGACAGTAATTTGTCTGTAGAAGGAAAGAGGCAATTCTTGCCTAGTGGCTGTCTCACCACAACTGGAGTAACTCCAAGGATGCTCAATTTCTTCTTAGAATTCAATATAGGAAGCTGTCCGGAGCAGACAGGTCTCTAATGAAAATGAACATTAATACAGAAATGTTTGTCATGTCAATTCTAAGGATTTCTGATGTTTTGAAAACCAACTATCCATGTAAGGTAATCTGGACTGTTGTCTGTTAACTCCACTCAGCTATTTCTAAATAAAACATAGAGTACACTTTCTGGTTTTTTTTTTTTAATTGAATATTTTATGTATTTACCTTTCACTGTTATCTCCTCTTCGATTCTCCTCCCAAGCCCTTTATCCCATACCCCCTCTTCCTTTTTTATAAGGATGTGCTCCCACCATCCTCCCAATCCTGCCTAACTGTTTTCACATTCCCCAATACTAGGGATCTAAATTTTCAAGGACCATGGCCCTCCACTTCCACTGATGCTTAACAAGGCCACCCTCAATTACCTATACAAGTAGAACCATGAGTTCCTCCTTTTGGGTTCTCAGGCTGGAGGTTTAGACCCTGGGAGCTCGCTCTGGTTGAGTATTTTGATACTCCTTCTAAAAAGGACCAAAGCACCCACACTTTGGTCTTCCTTCCTCCTCTTGAGTTTCATGTGGTCTATGCATTGTATCTTAGGTAGTGTGAGCTTTTGGGCTAATATCCACTTATCAGTGAGTGCATACCATGTATGTTCTTTTGTGATTGGGTTACCTGACTCAGAATGATATTCTCAAGCTCCATCCATTTGCCTAAGAATTTCATGAACTCATTGTTTTTAATAGCTGAGTAGTACTTCATTGTGTAAATGTACCACATTTTCTGTATCCATTTTTCTGTTGAAGGACATCTGGGTTCTTTTCCAACTTCTGGCTATTATAAATACAGCTGCTAGGAAGATAGTGGAGCATGTGTCCCTGTTGTATGTTGAAACATCTTTTGGGTATATGCCCAGGAGTGGTATAGCTGGGTCCTCAGGTAACACTATGTTCAATTTTCTGAGGAAATGCCGGACTGCTTTCCATAGTGGTTGTACCAGTTTACAATCCCACCAACAGTGGAGGAGTGTTTCTCTTTCTCCACATCCTCGCCAGCATCTGCTGTCACCTGTGTTTTCGATCTTAGCCATTCTGACTGGTGTGAGGTAGAATCTCAGTGTTGTTTTCATTTGCATTTCCCTGATGACTAGGGATATTGAACACTTTTTTAGGTGCTTTTCAACCATTTGAGTTTTCTCAGTTGAGAATTCTTTGTTCAGCTCTGTACCCCATTTTTAATAGGGTTATTTAATAGTCTAGAGTCTAATTTCTTCAGTTCTTTGTATACCTTGGATATTAGCCCTTTATAAGATGTCAGAATGGTAAACATTTTTTTTCTAATCTGTTGGCTGCCCCTTCGTCTTATTGACAGTGTCCTTTGCTTTACAGAAGCTTTCCAGTTTTATGAGGTCCCATTTGTCAAATCTTGATCTTACAGCATAAGCCATTGGTGTTCTGTTCAGGAACGTTTCCCCTGTGCTCATGTGTTTGAGGCTTTCTCCAATTTTCTCTTTTATTAGTTTCAGTGTATCTCATTTTATGTGAAGGTCCTTGATCTACTTGGAATTGAGCTTTGTACAAGGATATAAGTATGGATCAATTTGCATTCTTCTACATGCTGACCTCCAGTTGGACCAGCACCATTTGTTGAAAATGCTGTCTTTTTCCACTGGATGGTTTTAGCTTTTTTGTTGAAGATCAAGTGACAATAGGTATGGGGCTTCATTTCTGTGTCTTCTGTTCTATTCCATTGATCCTCCTGCTTGTCTCTGTTCCAATACCATGCAGTTTTTAACACTATTGCTTTGTAGTATAGCTTGAAATCAGGGATGGTGATTCCCCCAGAAGTTCTTTTATTGTTGAGAGTAGTTTTCCGCTATCCTGTTTTTTTTTGTTATTCCAAATGAATTGTAAGATTGCTCTTTCTATTTCTGTGAAGTATTGAGTAGGAATTTTGATGGGGATTGCATTAAATCTGTAGATTTCTTTCGGCAGGATGGCCATTTTTACTATATTAATCCTGCCAATCCATGAGAATGGGAGATCTTTCCGTCTTTTTGAGATCGGTTTCGATTTCTTTTTTCAGGTGCTTGAAGTTTTTGTCATATAGGTCTTTTCCTTGGTTGGTTAGATTCACACCAAGGTGTTTTATATTATTTGTAACTATTGTGAAGTGAGTCACTTCCATAATTTCTTTTTCAGCCAGTTTATCTTTTGAGTAGAGGAATGCTACTGATTTGTTTGAGTTAATTATATATCCAGCCACTTTACTAAAGTTGTTTAGTACATAACAACAGAAACCTAGGAAATTCAAAAAAATCATCAGATCCTAAGAAAAAAGCCTACACTCAACAAAATTGGAAAATCTGGATGAAATGGACAATATTTTAGACAGATACCAGGTACCAATGGTAAATCAGGAGCAAATAAACCATCAAACAGTCCCATAAGCTTGAAAGAAAGAGAAGCAGTCATTAAAAGTCTTCCCACCAAAAAAAGTCCAGGATCATATGGTTTTAGTGCAGAATTCTATCAGACCTTCAGGGAAGACCTAATACTAATACTCTTCAAGCTATTCCACAAAATAGAAACAGAAGGAACACTACCCAATTCATTCTATAAAGCCACAGTTAATCTTATACATCAACCACACAAAGACCCAACAAAGAAAGAATGTGCCCTCCCCCACAGCCTTGAACAGGCTACAGTAGATCAAAACAATAGGACCTTGGAGGAATTGCATTGCAGGCCTTGGTGCCCTGCAGTCTGCAACAAAAGCTAAGAAGAATGGACCAGCTGCTGAGCTTGCCTTGACACCTCCTGGCTGCTATCCCCTCACCCAGCCACTGGGCTGAAACTAGAAGAGACTCTGGGGTGTGGGGCTTTCCCTTTATATGTGAAAGCAAAAATTAAACTTCGGGCCTTGATCAGAATAAGTTGTCTTGGCCCCATGTTTTCACTTGCCCTCCATTCCCCTTGCATTTCCAGCCTTCCTTTTAGGTGAACCTGGTTACCTGTAGCTGCAGGCAGCTACAAAAGAAAACTTCAGACCAATCTCCCTAATGAATATCGATGCAAAAATACTCAATAAAATTCTCCCAAACAGAATCCAAGAACACATCAAAAACAATTATCCATTACGATCAAGTAGCCTTTATTTCAGGAATGCAGGGTTAGTTCAATATATGGAACTTCATCAATGTAATTCACTATATAAACAAACACAAAGAAAAAAAACACATGATCATCTCACTAGATGCTGAGAAAGAATTTGACAAAATTCAACACCCCTTCATGATAAAAGTCTTGGAAATATCAGAAATTCAGGTCCATATCTAAACATAGTGAAAGCAATATACAGAAAACCAGTAGCCAACATCAAACTAAATGGAAAGAAACTTGAAGCAATTCCACTAAAATCAGGGACTAGACAAGGTTGCTCACTCTCCCCCTATGTATTCTGTTGTTATGTCACACTTTTCACTTCTGATTTTATCAATTTGGTTATTGTCTCTCGGCCCTCTGATTAGTCTGGCTAAGGGTTGATTTGTTGATTTTCTCAAAGAACCAGCTTCTGGTTTTATTGATTCTTTGTACAATCCTTTTTGTTTCTATTTGGTTGATTTCAGCTCTGAGTTTAATTATTTCCTCTTGTCTACTCCTCTTGGGTGTATTTGCTTCTTTTTGTTCTAGAGCTTTCAGGTGTGTTGTGAAGCTGCTAGTGTATGCTCTCTCCAGTTTCTTATTGTAAGCACTTAGAGCTACAAGTTTTCCTGGTAGCACTGCTTTCATTGTGTCCCATAGGTTTTGGTATGATGTGTCTTCATTTTCATTAAATTCCAAAAAGTTCTTAATTTCTTTCTTTATTTCATCCCTGACCATATTATCATTGAGTAGAGTATTAATCTGTTTCCATGTGAGTGTGGGCTTTCCATTGTGTTTGTCATTATTGAAGACCAGCCTTAGACCAAGGGGATCTGATAGGATACATGGGATAATTTCAATTTTTTTTTGTATTTCTTGAGGCCTGTTTTGTGACCAATTATATGGTCTATTTTGGAGAAGGTACCATGAGGTGCTGAGAAAAAGGCATATTCTTTTGTTTTAGGGTGAAATGTTCTATAATATCTGTTAAGTCCATTTGGTTCATAACTTCTGTTAGTTTCACTGTATCTCTGTTTAGTTTCTGTTTTCTTGATCTGTCCATTGTTTAGAGTGGGGTGTTGAAGTCTCCCACTATTATTTTGTGAGGTGCAATGTGTGCTTTGAGCTTTAGTAAGGGTTCTTTTATTAAAGTGGGTGCTCTTGGATTTGGAGCATAGGTGTTCAATATTGAGAGTTCATGTTGGTTGACTTTTCCTTTGACGAGTATGAAATATCCTTCCTTATCCTTTTTGATAGCTTTAAGTTGAAAGTTGATTGTATTCGATATTAGAATGGAAACTCCAGCTTGTTTCTTAAGACCATTTTCTTGAAAAAATGTTTTGAAGTCTTTTACTCTAAGGTAGTGTCTGTCTTTGTTGCTAAGGTGGGTTTCTTGTATGCAGCAAAATGCTGGGTCCTGTTTGTGTATCCAGTCCATTAGCCTATGTCTTTTTATTGGGGAATTGAGTCCATTGATGTTAAGAGATATTAAGGAGAAATGATTGTTGCTTCCTGTTATTTTTGTTAATAGTGGAGGCATTGTTTGTGTGGTTATCTTCTTTTGGGTTTGTTGGAAAAGGGTTACTTTCTTGCTCTTTCTGGGGTACAATTGCCCTCTGTGTATTGGAGCTTCCTGCTATTATTCTTTGTAGTGCTTGGTTTGTGGAACGATATTGTGTAAATTTGGTTATGTCATGGAATATCTTGGTTTCTCCATTTATGGTAATTGAGAGTTTTGCTGGGTATAGTATCCTGGACTGGCATTTATGTTCTCTTAGGGTCTGTATGACATCTGTCCAGGATCTTCTAGCTTTTATAGTCTCTGGTGAGAAGTCTGGTGTAATTCTAATATGTCTGCCTTTATATGTTACTTGGCCTTTTTCCCTTACTGCTTTTAAATTTTTTCTTTGTTTTGTGCATTTTTGTGTTTTGATTATTATGTGACGGGAGGTATTTCTCTTCTGGTCTAGTCTAGTTGGTGTTGTATAGGCTTCTTTTATGAGTATGGGCATCTCTTTCTTTAGGTTAGGGAAGTGTTCTTCTATAATTTTGTTGAAGATATTTAGTGGCCCTTTAAGATGGGAATCCTCACTCTCTTCTATACCTATTATCCTTAAGTTTGGTCTTTTCATTGTGTCCTGAATTTCCTGGATGTTTTATGTTAAGAACTTTTTGCATTTTGTGTTTTCTTTGACAGTTGTGTTAATTTTTTTTATGGTATCTTCTGCACCTGAGATTCTCTCTTCTATCTCTTGTATTCTTTTGTTTATGCTTGCATCTATGACTCTTGATTTCTTTCCTAGGTTTTCGATATCCCTGGTGGTCTCCCTTTGTTATTTCTTGATTGTTTCTACTTCCATTTTTAGGTGCTGGATGGTTTTGTTCAATTTCTTCACCTGTTTGGTTGTGTTCTCTTGTAATTCTTTAAGGGATTTTTGTGTTTCCTCCTTAAGGACTTCTACCTGTTTACCTGTGTTCTCCTCAATTTCTTTGAGGGTGTTATTTATGTCCTTCTTAAAGTTTTCTATCATCATCATTAGAAGTGATTTTAGATCTGACTCTTGCTTTCCTGGTGATATGTGTAATTTAGGACTTTCTAATATGGGAGAACTAGGTTCTGATGATGCCGAGTACCCTGGATTGCTGATGATTGTGTTCTTGTACTTGCCTTTTGTCATCTGGCTCTCCTTGGTGCTACCTGAGCTGTCTCTCACTGGAGCCTGTCTTTCCTTTTATCTTGGTTATATCAGAACTGTTTGGGATGGGTGTTGCTGCTGGGGTTAGAGCTAAGGCCCAAGATCTGCTTAGTGCTCTGAGGGGGTTGGGAGCAGGAAGGAACCAGTCATCTGAGCCCAGGAGTGAATTCCTGGGTCCCAGTGGGTCCCAGGTACTTCCTGTTAGGTGTGAGTGTTTCTGCATCCTTAATACTGCTCAGATTAGAGCTCCTGAGAGCCCCTCTTCCTCTGCGTTCTGTGAGATTGGGTGCAGAGATCTCAGGCCCTGCTGAGAGTTCAAGCCCAGACAGGAATGTACCAGTGCTCTGGGCCAGTGAATTTCTGGGTCCCTGTGTGTCCTATTATTCCTTGTTTGGAGCAAGTGTTGCTGTTTCCTTACCTGAGATACTGCCTGGGTTAGAGATCCTGGGAGCGTTTCCTACTCTGGGTTTTGTGAGGTTGGTTACAGAGCTGTTGCAGGTGATCTGCTCAGTGCTCAGTCCTATTTTAATTCTTAAAACCAGTTTACAGACTGGCTGCCCAAGTTTGCAATTCTCCCTACAGTGAACAGGGGTTCCTCTTTACTGCCATCCACGCCAGTATTTGTTATTCTTTGCTTTTTGGTCTTAATTATTCTAACTGAGGTAAGATGGATTGCCAAGTTGTTTTAACTTGTATTTTCCTAATTAGAAGTAACTTCTTTGCAAATTTAAATTAAAACTGGTCACTGTTTTCTTAAATAATATTAATGAGATAAATGATTTATTTCCCAAAAATCCATGTGAGCTCTCTCAAATGCCTGTATTTATTAATTTTGTTTTTAATGATGAAATAGCTTAGTGTTTTGCACAAGTTATAATGGACATGGCAATTAAAAAAAAACATTTTAAATATTTACCACATTTTGTTAAATTTTTTTGTTATTATTACTTTAATTTTTTCACAGTCCAATCATTGTCTCCCTCCTGATTAGCGCTCCAAATATTATCATCCTATTTCTCCTCCCCCTGACTCCAAGAGGAAGTTTCCCATCCTCCTAGGCCTCTTTACTCCCTGGGCCTCATATTTCTGAAGGGTTAGGCACATCTTCTCTCACTGAGACCAGACCCAGCAATTCTCTGCTGTCTTTGTGTTGTAGGCTTCAGACCAGCTCCTGTATGCTGCCCGGTTGTGGCTCTGTCTGAGAGGTCTCAGAGGTCCACATTAATTGAGAAGTTCCTATGGGGTTGCTGTTGTCCTCAGCTTCTTCCAGCCTTTCCCTAATTCAACCACAAAGTTCCTTGACTTCAGTCCAATGTTTGGGTGGAACTATCTGCATCTGTTTCAGTCAGCTGTTTGTTGGACCTCTCAGAAAACAGGCATGATAGACTCCTGTTTGTAAGCACACCATAGCATCAGTAATAGTGTAAGGCCTTGGAACCTCCCCCTTAAAATGAATCCCAAGTTGGGCCAATTACTGGACCTCCTTTCTCTCAGTCTCTTCTTAAATTTTGTTCCTGAAGTTCTTTTAGACAGGAGCAATTCTGGGTCAAAATATCTGACTATGGGATAGCAACTCCATCCCTTCACTTGATGCCTTATCTTTCTACTGATGGTCTTTTAAACTATGGTTACACATGTAACAATGGAAGCACATTTTATAATTAATGGAAGGCTGTTTTTTTTTTATGAGTTAAAACATTGATGAAGATGCATTCCTCTTATAGTCAACATGTTAAAATAACAACACAAAACAAAACAGAAAAAAAAATCCCCACTCATAAAATATGAAGGATGGCCATGTGTAGTAGATGCAAAGTGAATTTCAAAAGAGTTAAAATTCAAATTCTTAAACTTAGGAATAGTTATTGTTATGGGTCTTTATAGCTATTTCGAGAATCAGTCCACCTTCCTCATGTGAAATTTCTTTTACAAGCTTCAATTACATTTTTTTAGTTTGTGATTCAAACCCGATAGGAAAAGTAGAATAATAAACACTATTATGAAAGCCAATAAAATGACTTAGGCTTATATGTATGTTCTATACCCATTAATGTTATTTTAATTTTGTTAGCTTAGTGTTATTTCTGAGCCTAAAACTAGTTTAAATATGAGACTAGAATTATATATATATATATATATATATATATATATATATATATATATATCATGTATATATATACATATATACATAGTGCTGAGAAAATATGTTGTGAATACAGTCTCTAGAATTTGATAGAGAGCAATATCTAACATATTCATTTGCATTCACATGTTTGTACTACTTAATAGGTGCGGGGAGCAAATTAGATGAGCTGCCTGGAAAGCTCAACAGTAGAACCGTGAGGCTGCAAAGTGTAAGAGCTGTTAACTTTTTATTTGGTTTTATTCATGACCACCTGTTGTAACTACTTGCTACCTGCACCGTGGTTGCTAAAATTTGGAGCACCATATGTGAACTGTATGGGAAGAAATTAAAACCTAGTGAACAAATGGGAACGATGGTATTAATCCTCAAGTTTCTTTTCTTTCCAAGCTTAGGGGAAAAAAAACAATGATATTTGAATTGTATATGCCAGATATCATGGATTCTCAAGCCGTAGCCTTAACAAAAGTAGTGATAATGAAAATACATGTAAAACTGAATTAAGTTCATGTGCAAAATGTGATATTTAAAACCTCACTGACTCCACATTTTAAATCAACCATGATTTCTGGAAAAGTTCTTTTAAATTGTTGCTTTACATTTTTCTATGAATTACATCTCTCACACCAAGTACAGAACCCTGAAGGGTCGACAGAGGAGATGAAATAGGTTAAAGTTTGCCATTGCCTGGTCTTAAATTCTGTAGAATTTACTCTGCAAAGGTTCACATGCTCTAAATGTCTTCACTTGTGGTGGCAAGACTTTGAAGATTATAATTTCTCTTATAGGGGCCTTGGGTTTTTCTATAGTGTCATATACAACACACACACACACACACACACACAGATAGATAAATGACTCACTCTTTTTTTTTTTATCCTTAATGACCACAAACTGTACAAGCTGAGGCTATTTGGGTGAATGCCACAAAGCTTTCCCTCCTGGCAACATAATAGCTGTTTTATTTCAAAAGGACAGGAAGAAAACCTCTCATAGAAATATAGGAACACATTAAGCTCTTTCTGATTTAGTTGCCATTCTGTAGTCTGTTTCAATGTTCCAAAGACATGTCTGACAGAGTAAATCATCTTGTATTTGATGTACTTACCTCGAATGAACAAATTTTGTTTAATAGTCAATTACCTCTATAGATTTTCTTTCTTGATCTTATCATTTTAATATATTGTACCTTTTGTCTAATTTTCCCTGAAAGCCATCATGTCTTGCTCATAGTTTAGTTATGAATAACTCCCTCTAAATATTGCATACTGATTTCTCAACTAAAGTGATATTGCAAAGAATAATTTCAAGATTTATTTTATTCTCTTTCAGTGTGTGTATGTGTGTGTACCCATGTGTATGTGTACATACATATAGTGACATGTATAAATGTATGTGGATGGGTGTGTTTGTGTGAATGCATATGTATACACTGCAGGCACCAATTTCTGCTGGAGCTGAGGATACAGGTGGTTGGAGCTACCTAAAATCTATATTTGGGAAGGATCTCAAGTTTTCAGCAGGGCCACTGGGCACTCTTCGCTACAAAGCGATTTCTCCAGCCACTGAAATAATTTAGATTTTTTTTCTTGTTACCTCTAAGATCACAATGAGTAATTTAGTTTGAAATCACTTGTATATGTATAAATCACTTGTATATGTGAAATCAGATATTTTGCATGTATATGATGTGTTTTGAAAATGCTTGGAGCAGGGTATACAATTAGATATGGTCTTGTTGGAGCAGGTATGGTCTTGTTGAAGGAAGTGAGTCACTGAGGCGATGGGTTTTGAGCTCCTCCTCCAAGCTCCCTGGAAGAAAATAGTCTCCTCCTGGCTTCCTTTGGGCAAACATGTAGAAACTGTCAGCTCCTCTAGTGCCATATCAGTCTGAATGCTTCCTGCCTTGCTGATAATGGACTGAATTTGTAAGCCAGACTCAATGAAATGTCCTTTATAAAAATTTCTTTGTTCATAAGATCTCTTCACAACAATGAAAATCATAACTAAGATGTATATGTGTGTATGTGATCATGTATAACATTATATATGAATATATATATGAATATATATATATATATATATATATATATATATATATATATAAAGTTGGAACTGATTGTCTTCTTCTTTAACCATTATTCACTCTTTTCTTTTACTTTTATTTCTTTTCTTTTTTGTTTTTCCCTTTTCCCTTCTTTTTTTCTTTTGTTTGAATACAATCTCTCACTAAATACTGGCTCCTCAGGAATAGTTACCCAGTGTACTGCAGGATACTCACGCTCTGTGTTCCGAGGCCTGGGATTACAGGCATGCACTGTTATACTCAATGTATTTAGTAAATGCTGTGCGTCTGAATTCTGGTTAGTATGCTTGCTTAGCAAGTTCTTTTCTGAAAGGGTTACCTTTTCAAGCTATACATTAGTTTTTCATAAGATTTCACAGTCAATTATTTAGAATACTTATTCAAATTTTAAGGTTTATTATGAATAAGTAATTAATAAAACCAAGAACAGATATTCATAAAAATGTATAATATTTAATCAAAAATTCTGATTTTCTCTATAAAGTATTTGAAATGTTGTGATAATCTATGCAATGTAAAACTTAATTTCTATTCTTTTTCTGGAAAGGTCTGGTAAATAACACATTATAAAAAGGGAAGTGATAAAATAATAAGTTATACAGTTATTCTATTTCAGTGGCTGAATTATTACTCTACTTTAGCCTTTATAGCATCTGAATTCAAAGTAGATTGTATTTACCGAAGGAAAAATAATTTATTCATAGTTGCTCCATACTTTTATGGAATAAAACTTTGCCATTCTATGAGAGGAAATGTAATTCACAACAGAGAAACAAGGTTATGTTTGGGACATGATCATGTTCTGCCTGAAGTATTACAAAGTTCCAGTGATGATACTGGTGCAGGAAATGTCTGATAAGATACACAATAATAACTTTAGTCTGTTATTTCAATTTCAGCATAACAAATTGAGTTAACAAAAGGAAAAAGCAACTATAGCCTTCTGTCTCAACAATCAGCAATTCATTTGGTAGAGCTAACTCCCAGGAAGTGGATAACATTATTGAAGACTGATTTTGGGATTCCCTATCATCTCTGCTTCTCTTAATAATTGTTGCAAACTGTCTATTCATATCTTCAAGAATATTTGGGCAGAATGCGTACTCATTAATAAATACTACTATAATACTAAGTTTGCTAGGTGAAATTTTTCCAAGGTTACATGCTGTATCTTGTATTAATATAAGAAAGAGTACCTGATATAGGATAGTGGATGCCTTTAATCTCAGTGATTGGGAGGCAAAGCCAGGCAGATCTCTATGTGTTCAAGGCTAGCCTGCTCTGTAGAGCTCCAGGAAAACTCAGGTTTCAATGAGAAACCCTGTCTTAAAAAACAAGCAAAAGATAAACAAACACAAAGACCAAAACAAAATGACAACAAAAACCAACAGAACACGAAAACCTCATAAATCAATAGAGTGTTAAACAAATAATGATACTTATTGCATATCTCTTTATTTAAACATTCTATTTGTATTAACATGTAATGTTTTGTTGTTATTTTGAATTAATTTTTTATTTACAAAATTTGATTTTTGTCAAAATATGCTGATATATGAACATGGATTTATTAGTGCTATTTTTAAAATTAAATTAAAAACTTTGGATTTCTAGTAGTAAATACTTATCTATGTTCCTCATGAGGTTAAAGTTCAGTTGAGGTCTTGCTAAATAAAGGTATCTAAAAGGCTCCAAAGAGTAAACCCATCAGGATCACTGGGCTACCCTGAATGCTCACTAGTAATAGTCAGGGTAAATTTCAGGAGACATTTACTTTTATTGAAACTCCCTAGAATATTTATACTTTATTTCAAAATATTAGCTATGTACACTTATTTGGAACAACCTATTAAAACAGGTTTACTGGGGTAAAGGAGGAAAATTTGGCCAAGACAGGCAAACCCATTTCCCTGGATTAATGCACCTTCTTGGTGTAGAACAGTAGAACCCAGCTTCTCTCTGGTTGTGAATGCAGAATTCAGACTTGCCATGTTGTAGGCTCTGTACTTTAAAAGTGGAGCAGGCAGCAGATGGAACCCCATGTGTTAGAAACCAGTCTCTGAATGCTGAAGGTTTTTTTCTGTTCTGAAAAGATCACTATAATTACATACACTATTTTGGTTAGTTCTCAGGATGAAAAAAATCCAAGTATGTCAAAAAGTACTTCTAATTTTATTTCATTATTAAAACATATGATATTCCTGAAGAAACATGACCCCATTAATGACATTAAACTATTGGAAATTTTATGCCTAAGCATATATTTCCACTGAACTAATATACTAAGCTCAGTAAAATACAAATATTTAGCTGAGTTACTTCAATGATTATTCATTGTAAGCTTGGTGAAAATGGCCTTTGAACTGCCCAGATTGGGTAAAAAAAATCTAAATAATACAGAAACTGAGTACAGTAGATAAAAATGCTAAGCAAATATGTATTGAAGATTATGTTTACAAAACCATATAAATGTTGAAACTTTAAAAATATGATTAGCACATTTTCAGCTCAATATTTTTATTTATTTTAGTACATTTTAAAAGCAATGTACATAAACTGCCAATATTTTGTTTGGTGCAATTTGTCTAAAACTTAAAATAACAAAATAAGTAGTTGATATATTTTCTCAAAGCTCTGAAGAGAAAAAATGGATAATCAGAAGGTGGTATATAAACACCATGGAATAGTACTCAACTATAATGAAATGTGAATTAATGAAACATGCAGGTGCTTGGGTTGACCTATAAATATTATATTGAGTGGGAAAACACAGACTCCAAAAGACCAAGAACACATACTTTTTTTCTCATCTGCTGTTCCCAGCAAAATATCTCAGATATGAATATACAACATGGAAACATAAAATGCAAAGAGACCACATGTAGGGGCAAAGCTTGACAGTGGAATGGCAGCATATAGGTGATAGAAAGTAGGAAACAGGAGAATGAAAGAAAATCTCCAACTGAGGAGAAGGGAATTAAATTTTAAAAAGGAGGAGGAGAGATTAGGGACAACACCAAAGTTTTATGATAAATCCTTAATAGATAATATTAATTTAAATTTACCTAAAATTATATACAGTATATGTATTTATGTGCATATACATTTACACACACATGCACACACAGATTTATATCATGTATATATACAATGCATATACTATAGTGCATATCCATATATAGTACTCATATAAATGAAAGACATTAAAGGCACTTGGGCTGAAAATGTAACAGTGTTCTTTACAGGAACCATAGGTTAATTAAAAGAAAGAAAGAAACGAACAAAATCCCAAATTCAGTACCAGGAAAAATAAAAGAAACAAAGAACAAAAAACATGCCTTTGAATGCTTATTTTAAACTACAGTCAGCTAATTACTCCTGGCAGAAGGAGATTTTACCCTTTCCCCAGGATGAGCACTCTTACTGGTTGTCCAGTACAGAGTGGTCAGCCTTGAAATAAGATACAGAAAACCACAAAAGAGGAATAATCGACTAATCAGGTTGTAGTTATACACGATTGTGCTTGTGCATACATATAATATACCCATACATACATGTATCACTGTAAATATGTAACAATAATAATTAAGTGGCTCTAATCTTGAGAGTGTGGGGGACATGGGAGAAATTGAGAGAAGTTAGCTAGGAGGGTATAACATAGTAAAGAAAAGAATGACACTTGTAATTCTATTTCTTGTTAAAAGTTGTTATACTAATGTTTTAAGTGTTTATATTTATATCAATAAAGACGTATGTTTTCTGCTGGAGAGATGGCTCAGGGGATAAGAGCACTGACTGCTCTTTCAGAGGTCCTGAGTTCAATTCCCAGCAACCACATGGTGGTTCACAACCATGTGTAATGGTATCTGATGCCTTCTTCTGGTGTGTCTGAAGACAGCTACAGTGTACTCATAAAAATGAAATAAAGAATATTTTTTTTAAAAGATGCATGTTTTCCTTGTTATTTGCAATTTGATTTTAGAAGCAATTTTTCAGTAATGGAAGTTAATTTTGCATCTAATATTTCTAAGAAAATTGATGTGGAAATGACATATGACTTTATTGTATCTGCTTTAATCTAGGAAAAAGTCAAATGCAGTGTTTCTCAATTGTTCTTTTTTTGTCTGATAAAGTAAAACAAATGGAGCTTTTTAAAAATAAAGATCAATTATATATAATTAATATATATATATGATATATGTATTTATGTTATTTTTTGAATAAGTTTTATTGGAATAAGTATAAACAATTATATATTAATGTTGAAAACTGTGCACTAGTCATGTTCTAACTAACTCTAAGAGATCTAATGTCTTATGTTTACTTTTATTCTTAAATGTTTTAATATATATGATATCTATATATCATATCTATATCTATATCTATATCTATATCTATATCTATATACCAGACAATGTTATTTGTTTAGAAGCATCATCTGTTTTATGCTTTGAATATGGTTTTGTTGAAGACTTTGAAAGTTTTGAAATGGCATATGGAATTGGGTGTATAATTAGTAGAGGAAGCTGTGACAAGTCTGCTTTATGTTAAGAGTGCTATTATCCCACTCAGTGTTTTTGTGTTCATCTGCTAGTCAACAAGATGTAAGATGTGCTCAGAAGAGGAAAGTAACTCTCTCATTCTAAGAGCTAATTATGAGAGGTGTTTTATTGAAATAAAATAATTTGAAAATCTATTGAACTAAAATTGGTGATATTTTCTCTATAATCCTAAAAATTTAAGAAAAGTTTTGCCTTGTTAAATGAACTAGAAACTCAAATACTTGGGAATAAGGCATAGTGAAAATTTTGAAGTACAAAGAAATATGCTTTTAAATTTGTCAGTTTTTAAACGTTGGAGGTAGATTTTGTATATTTATAAATTTAAACATATTATCCACTGAACATTATTTGTTTTATCTTCATTTATTTATCTTATTTCAAGAGATTTGTTATTTTTTAAATTTATTGAATAACTTTGATACAAAAATCTTTTAAACTTTCTTTATTTCCCTTCTATAAGTTAGAAGATAGTTTAAAATAAAAAGGAAAGTCAGAAACAACTTACTTTCTTTTGTATAAAGATAGCTTTTAATATTTAATATTATATTTCAGGGAACATATAAGTACACAAATCTTTAATATGTGTGTACATATATGTATGATCATGTTTATATAATGAGAGAGAGAAAGAGAGAGAAAAAGAGAGAGAGAAAGCGAGAGAAAGAAACAGAAGTATACTGGAGAGATACAGAGACTCAAAGAAATGGAGAGACAGAGGTAAAGAGAGATTAGGTGCATTGATGGACCTTCAATCTCACAGAAAGCTAACAGACTTGTTATTAGACAGTTTGATCAAATGCTGTTTGGAGGTCAACTACTGTTTCTAAGATCACTGATTTATTTATTTAACAAGCTGATACAGACCCATGGTACTGAGATTCATTCACATAACCAAAGCCTACAATGTAATTGGCAATCACAGGTGATTCTCAATGACATTAAGACAGATTTGTAAAAGTAAATTTTATTCACTAGATGTAATTGTCATCACAGAGGCTTACTACTGAAAAAGCTTGTCCTTTCTAGTTCTGAACTCTTAGGCGTTGTTTCAACTGAGATGTGGCTCGAAACTCTTCACAAGGCTGACTAATAACAACTGTTTTCTTCAGCTTCTTACTGAATATATATATTTATCAATGTCAGTAGCCAGTAAAGAAGTTTGGGGGTGGCAATATAGGCTATGGGATTTCACTGTCCAACAGCAATAAAAGTAGTAAAAGTAGTAAAGCATACATACTACTGGGAATTTGATAGCATATGGTGCCATGTAAGGGTATTGGCATTCTGCTATAAGGTAACACAAACAAAATTCTTTTTATTTATATCAATATCATCTGTACTGATCTATCTGTCTATTGAATATTTATGTATATTTTCCAATATCTATCATTTGGTTATTTTTTATGTTAACTTGTACTGTTTATAAAAGAAATTGAAAATAGACTCAATGCTTACCACATTATCAAAGGCATTGTAAATGAGCCTAGGAAACTATAACTTTATTTTACCCAGAAAATTGTTTTATTAAATACTGAAATCATGATGGGCTAGCCTGACCTCACATATCTTTAGTCCCAGCAGGTAGAGGCAGATGAAAGGCAGAGAGGCAGAAAGAAAGAGGCAGAGAGGCAGAGAGAGGCAGAGAGACAAAAAGACAGAGGGGAACAGGGTCATGGAAGCACAAGGGGCGGGCACAGGGGCAGAAGATTTCTGTGAGTTTGAAGTCACCTTGGACTGTACTATGAGTTCTAGGCCACCCAAGGATACAGAGTGAGAGTCTCTCCTGTCTCAAACAACAACAAAATAATTAACAGATTATGGACATTTATAATGTTTAAGATTTAAAGATTGGCAGTAAAACCAATGACAGATTCCACAACAGTAGTTCAATAATTTCAATATTTTCTGTCATCCAATTCACATTTTATTTTATTTTTATTTTTTACATGGATTACATCCCCACTGCAGTTTTCTCTAATCCTCCAGGCATGCCACACATCTACCTGCCTTCTCTGTGATATCTACTTCTCTTCTGTTTCCCTTCAAAAAACAAAACAGAAAAAACAAAAATGAAACAAAATACAAAAACAAAATAAAAATGAGCTGAATTTCTAGGAATATTAACTGAACATGATGTAACAAATTACAATAACATTAGGCAAAACTGTTCATATTATGGAGGATTAGCTGACCCTTTAGGAGGAAAAGTGTTCCAAGTGCCAGCAAAAGAGTCAGAGATACACACCACTCCAGTTGTTAGGGATCAATAAGAACACAATTCAGTCTCTGTGAGCTCTATGAGCCCCCCTTCTTTGATTTTGTGGGTCATGTTTTCATGGTGTCCTTAAACTCTCTGGCTACTAGAGTTCATTCTTCCATTCTTATTTGGGGCTCCTCTGACCTCAACTAGTGTTTGTCTGAGAGTCTATGCCTCTGCCCCTCTTATCTGCTGAATTTTGCCCCTGTCATATACACTTCTGTACTAGTATAGCAGAACATATTCTAAATCATTTTGGTTTTGTTTACATTTTTTAGCCTATCATATTTGGTTCTGTTCTAGGTCGCTGTGCTGATCAACTTCTGCCTTCTGGATGTCCATGCAGTGCCAGATGTGGGCTCCATCTCATGGTGTGGCCCTCACATTTAGAACAGTAATTGGTTTATCATTCCCACATGTTCTATGCTATTGTTATCCCATTATATCTTGAAGGTATGACATATTGCAGGTTGAAGATTTTGGTGGACTGATGTCCAGGTAACACTGCTGGGAGACTTGGCTGATTATTGAAGATGGTTGATTTAGTTTCTGCATCCCTGCCATTACTAAGAAACTTTGTTAAGGTCACTGTCATAGATTCCAGGGAGTTTCCACTGCACTGGGTTTCCATATCACCCTTGAGGCACCTCGATTCCATTTATCTCTCACAGTATTCTTTGCTTCCATTCCTACTTAATCCCCTAGTAGGGGAAATAGAATAAATTTTACTGGTAGACTGGGGACGTGGTGGAGATGAAAACTATAACTTCATAAACATATCACTGAGAATGTGGTAGAGAAAAACAATGATTTTTCAGAACAGCTTGTTGTCAGTGGCATAACAACCATTATCATCCCATCCTACCTTTGCAAAAAAGTATAGATGCCTACCTAATGAAATGGGACAGTAATTTTTACAGTCAAAAAGGTATTTTGGATTTCACAGATCCTGCCAGTGTCCGGGTATTTCCCAGTTGTATTAATCACATTGTATAACTGCTGTCATATATGTGATTAGAAACAAAGACATATTTAAAGTGTTGCCTTATAAATCCAAGTATCTGAACAGCCTACTTGGTATTTGTGGGATTTTTAGTGTTTTCTAAGACTGAAGATTTCCCATACTTCTTTCTAGAAAGTTAGTTGGTTCTACATAAAGCATGGTGTAGGTTTGAGGAACCAATCTGCAAAGATTTTATTAAAATGTTATTTAGCATTTCAGGTAAGAATTAACAAGAAATTATAATGACTCATATTTGTAAAAATGTAAAGAAAATTATAATTTTTAAAGTTAACAATGTCTCAGTAGATTTTCAGATGGGACTGAATACAAATGCAATATCTATTAATTTTAAAATGTAATATTATTTTGACCAGGACTGGGGGACAGTGAATCATGGAAACTGGCTAGTCTGAGCAGGTTCTGAGTCCCTGGCACCCAAGCACCCAGATGAAATGGTAGGCAGCTCCCTGCTCCCTACCAGATTCGTGGCCTGGAACACGTGGACATTGCCCACATAGGAAACGTGACCTCTGGTTAAGTAGACTACAACAGAGTTCTCCATGCTAATGAGGTATTTAGAGGCCCTGAGAGTTTAGCCAATAAGCTTCCCTTTAAGGACATTTTTTTCCTGCAAAAGGTATTTAATCTCTTGTCCACCCTGAGAAAGTGGTTTGAACCCATTTTCATGATGAACAATTAATAAACAGTTTAGAACCAAGGATTGTCTCTTTCATCAAGAACCACCAAGGAGAGCATAGAAATGTCCTTCACCTACAGAGCTCCACTGTCTAATCCTCTTGCAGAAGTCCCGTCTGTGACTTCCTGTAGTGTCTGGATGTCCAGGAGTCTGAAAAGCCCCTAGTCCAGGACTCCTTATCACAGGTCCATGGACCCTCAACCATTTGCTCCTAACTTCATGCAGTTTCCAGTGGAACTGGATGCCCGGGAGCTTGGAAACCCCAACTTCTGCTTCCAACATCCTAGACTGCATTTTCTCTCCCTCTGAGCACTGTATAAGCACTTTGCCGAAGAGAGCAGTGCCTAGGCAATACATTCTAGTGCTCATCATTTTGCATGCCCAGCTCCTCAGCAGCAAGCCTAATGCAGACTCACACAGGACAGCAGTAATGTTATTATTTGAAGCAAAGTTGGATGATATATACTTAGTTGAGTTTAAAGCACACAATTATCCTTATTTTCTTCCTCAGGAAGAACGGGAAAGACCTGACAGGAAGGACCTAATGTTTGGCTATCATCTTGGAGGCTTGTTCTTTTTTTTTTTTTTTTTTATTAGGAAAGGGAAGAGGAATGGGTCTGAGGGATAGGGGATATGTGTGAAAGAGGAAATGTATATGTAGGAGAACAGTACTGGAAGGGGTGGAGGTAGCAGAAACTGTGGTCAGGATGTATTATGTAAGAGAAGAATCTATTTTCAATAAAAATCAAAATAAGAATAAAAACAAAACAGAAAAAACAGAACAAAACAGAAAAGAAACCATACAATTAGCTTTTGTCTGTTTTATAAACCTGTTGGTGTTGTTACATCTACACAAAGAACAAAATAGAAATAAAAAATATAAAATATAAGTGTAAGTTAAAAATATGACTCTACACTGTCCCATTGCGGATGAACTTCTTGGTGTTTATGAGAATTCCTCCTCTGTTCACTCATTACAGTCCTAGTCATGCAAGCAACATCTGTGTCCCATGTTACTTAAAGCACAGGCAGTAAGAATACATATTCACAAGTAAAAGAATTTATGAATGAAAAGCACCAGAGACAAAGCCAAGAAAATGACATACATAAAGGTAATATTGCCAGAGATGTCTGCTTGATAAGTATATAATCCTGCCTCACAATAGTCTTGACCCTAGGATAGAGATGGCAAGGTATAAAAGGCTTTCTACAAAACAGAAGTAAATAAAGGGTAGCTATATAAATGAGTAGTAATGAGATATTTTATATCTTAATTTTAGGAAAATTAATTAGAAATTAAAATAATTAAGTCTTCCACACTACTAAAATGAGATACAATAAAATTTAAGTTTTCATAATGGCAATAATACGTGGTCATAGGTGCCCACAAGTGAACAGAAACTGTTAAAAAATGAATGCAATGAAAAGAAAAAGAAAAATTGTTAACTACAATATAATACTATAATACAAATTTGATTATCTGTAACTAAGTTTTAAACTAAAATTGTGAAAATTGCAAATTTTGAAAACAAAGAAATACAAACAACAAAGGTAATATAAAATATCAATATGTTTAAGAAAGATAATTTTGAATAAATATTAAGTACTAAATTTTTGCCCATGGTACTTTTTCCTTCTGTGTCAGTAACCCTAGAAAAGAGTGAAACCCAACAGGGTTGCTCTGTCTTTCCTAATTGGGAGAGAATGTGCCTAACCCCCTCAGAGACTTGATGTGACATGGTAGGAGGTATGGTGGGGAGTATCATCTCAGGGCTCCAGCATTTGGGATGTAAATATACAAACACATAAACACATAAACAAACACATAAATAAATAAATAAATAAATAAATAAATAAATAAATAAATAGAATTTGCTACCCTTAGAGATAATTTAATCCAGCAACATGGCTTCTCTGGCAAGTGATCTTATCCTGAAACCTTCTAAGTATTTATGATCCAAGAATGCAGACAAGCCTTGGATTACATTATGATCTCCCTGGAATACAGACACTCCCTTAGTATACATTTTTAATCCCTAACAATCAAGGTAAAGCTAGTTTGTAGAAGGAACCAGCCATGTTTGAAAGTGACATCTAATTGAGGGGCAGACAAAGTGATGAATCAGAGAAAGATTTGGCAGAATGAGTCAGAGATAGGATATGCCCGATATGCCCAATTTACAGGAGAACAGCCCAGGAAAAGAGGCTACTTAAAGAGAGAGAGAGAGAGAGAGAGAGAGAGAGAGAGAGAGAGAGAGAGAGAGAGAGAGAGAGAGAGAGAGAGAGAGAATATGGAAGATTTATTTATAAGTTGCAGGGAACAAGCTAGACACAAGTGAAGACAGAAGAACCAGAGAATGTGGCAGAGCTAGAAAATTGGAACATATTGCAAATGTTAGTGTGAGGCCCAGCTGAGCATCTGAGGCAGAAATGAATAGAAGTTGGACTGTGCCAAAGATCAGCCTTGGCTTAAAGAGGGATTCTGAGGAAGGAGCACTTGGGAATGACAAAACAAAAGACTTGAAGTTAAATCATGGGTACATGATGACAGCCTAGAATCTCCTGGAGATAGCTTTCCATCCTGCTTTTGCTCTGCTCTGCTTTCTCTCTCTGATCTGCTTTTTCTGGAGATCTCCAGGAAGTTCTCTGTATGTTCTGTCTGAGATAGTTCTCCAAGTAGTTCTCTTTTGCTCTTCTAAACAATTCTCAGGATAGCTCATCTCATAAACATGGTCTTTTATTTTACATTTACTTCAGGTTTCCTTTTGATAATCCTAAAAACCAGTATCCCATGACTCCAGTTCCTTAATTCTTAGGAGACAGCAAGCACATATTTCCTTTTAACATTGCAAAAGAATTCAGAGATCTTTTTGTCTCTGTTTAGCAGAGATTCTAAGCTAGCTGGGTGGGACCCATTTCTGAAATTACTATTTCCACCACACCTGGGACTAGACTTGCTCTGTTCCAGGCTGATACTGAACCCAGAAATTTGTCTTAGATCCCTTTTAACACCATTTTCCGCTATAGAAAACGGAAGGATGCTTCTCTGTATAATGTATAATATTTAATTAATTGTACAATGTATAATATTTAATGTATGTGGTCTGTGTCCAGTATTATTTACTTTCACACTTGAAGCATTTTGCTCATTATTCTTCTGTTTGCCTTTTTTCCATTAGCACCATGTTTAAAATATAAAAATCACAAACGGAACATGCCTGCTATTTGTAATAATGGTAACTAGGAATCAATTTAATAATGCATCAACAACAACAGCAACAAAAGCAAACAACAAAATGGCCATGATACCAGTCATTTCATCAAGATAACTGAAAACTCTCTACAAGTAATTCAGAATGATTATCTAACTCTTCCATCAGTTCCAGGAGCATGAACTTGCCACTCCAGTGGCTATAGAATTTATTCTTACTCTTTAAACCCTAAGCTTTCCTCAAGGACCAGCAAAATTAGTGTGTTAAGTTTGAACACTCTGAAAATTTTTATATTTTCATCTTAGTTATTGTAATTCCAAGAGCACAAGTAATTAAGTGTCTGTTTCAATTAGGACTTAATTATCTAGGGTAATGAATAGACACACAGGAATAGTTTGTCAGCAAGTTAATAAATGTTGACATATTTGAATATGTCGACATTTTTTCTTTCATTATCTCAAAATCTAATTCATCATCATATCTCTGATGTCAGCATTAGCATCTCTTATCTAAAAGATAACATAGAACAAAGCAGATAAACATGACTTTATTAATTATTGCTTTCTATAGCACAAGGATTGCAAGTATGAAAGAGTAATAGATTTATATTTATTAATTTTAATAAACAGTACAGCTTATTATAACAAACTAAAATAGAATAAAAGTCATACATTGCATAAATCTTTTATTTTCCACTTTCAAATTTTCTGAAATATTAAAAAAGTTTTATACTAAAAAGCTCATGCAAAGGAAACTCTAGCAAGATCTTAAAATGTGCCTTTTAAAATTATTGTTTTACCTTTGAGGTTATAATAAGCAATAAATTCCCCCATACCTTTCTTTCTTCTAAACTGTCTCTTTGGACTGTTTTATATTTACAACCTACTACTACACACTCTTTAAAAAATAGTTTTGTGTATTTGGTTAAGAAAAAGGCACACGTGATTTCTAACACGTTCTTCTACAGTAGGCTCTGTTTCTGTGTTGAACCTGTCTTCAGCCTCTTCTTTAGCTGACTAACTTGGCACAACACAGTTCAATGTTTTGGATCTTCTGGATGATTAGTTCATAGCTAATTTTGTAGAACACCGCTTGTCATAAAGTAGAAGCAATGAGCATGACTTTGATCGCGTTCCATAATCCTCTAAATGTCTTCCTTTCACTTTCTCCTTCACCTCAATGGAATGTAAGAAAAAATATTAGAAACTAACAATGGAACATGATGGAACTTGGAATAACGGTATGAAAAACAACTTAGAGTTACCTGAAAGAATACAATAATTTTAGATTTTTCATATCATTTAATATGAGTGGGTAGCTTTGTGTGCTAATATGGATAGTTTTATAGTGAAATTACATCATATTATATATAACTATTATGTTATAATATTTTAAATTAAAATTATATATATATACAAAAATATCACCACATTTTTATTTTTATTTTACCCCAAATCACAATTCTCTATAATTATGGCATATGCTGTTTTCTTTAAACAAGTGTTTAGTGTGAAATGGTTAAATGAAACTAATTCATATACCCATCTCTTACGTTATTTGTCTTTTTCATAGTGATGCATTTGAAATTGATCTTTAAGTGCTTTAAAATATACTAAATTTTTGTTTTCTTTCTGCTAGAGAAAAGCATGCCTACCAATGTACCTACAGAGAATTCTAGGCAAGTGTTCTCTCACTGAACTCTGAGTTTTGAAATTATTTATTTATTGTTTATCACAGATAATGTTACTTTTTTGAGTATGAAATAATATTTCATTAAGTGTCCTTCAGGTTTATCCCCATTGTCATAAATAGTATTTTATTCTCTTTTGTATGATTTTTATGAATGTGAATGGGGTCACTCATGCAGTGTTTGTGCGTATGTATGGGTATGCCATTTGCTGCCTCTTGCTTCTTTGAGACAAGGTATGGACACAAGTCTAAGCTGGCCACAAACAAATATTTTTTTTTCTGCTTCCTAAATACTGACATTATAGATCTGCAGCAACAAGCCTCATTCCACAAACACCCTTGAGATATTGATTTCAATTTCTTTTTGATGTGTTAACAGCAGGAGGACTGCTGAATCACATGTTAGTTGTGTTTAGAGATTTTTTAAAATTCAACTCCATGATGTATTATGAAATGACTATACTCATTTTATGTACACAGTTGTTTTATCCATATTCTTTACAACTTTTTAAATTTAGACTTTTTGATACTAGTGACCATGACCTGAAATTTAAACACATATAAGAAAGCATAAAACAAATGGGACCAGCATTTTTAATGTGAGTAAAGAACTTACAGCAAAAAGAAATAATTATTAAACCATTTATTCCACATAAAAAATTCATGTGTGAAATACAAAATGAATTGAGGTGTGTTATAATTGAAATGTTAACAAATGTTCCAAACAGAAATTTATCAAATAAACATGTAATAATGAGATAACCTGTTTACAAAATATACTTAGTCATTAGGATATTCATAATATAATAAGATAAAATCAAATTTTTATTGCCTTTATCAAGTGGTTGTTTATCTTATATCTGTTGGGAGCCGACTTTTAGCAGAAAGCGGCTAGATTATCTTTGCAGCCATCTGGAACCATATACCCTGATAAGAGATTTGTTTTTTAATAGCCTACAACAGCTGAAGCACACTCTGATATCCCACATATTTTGTGTTGCTGTTTACTGCCCCCAGCTGCAAGGTGCACGTGGTAGCCATGCCTGCAAGGCATGCAGTTCAGTGCTGTCCACGTGCTATCAAGGCCATACATGCCTGTAAGGCGCACGTGGTATCCAAGCCTGCAAGGTGCGTGGTGCATGTGCTATCCAAACTATAGATGCCTGTAAGGCTTACGTCATATCAACACCTGCAAGGCACGTGGTATCCACGTGCCTAAAAGGCACGTGGCAAAAGCGTATAAATACCTCAGATTTCCCTTCAATAAACGAGACTTGAGACTCGAGACTTGAGACTTGATCAGAACCTCTGTCTTGTCCATTCTTCAAGTCTCTTCCCCTCCTGCCCCACTCTCTCTCTTGACCAGAGCACTTAGCCCCAAAGCGTTGAGGCAGAATGCAGGTTCTCAACATATATGCATAGAATTAATGCATGCTTTGGCATGTTCTTTTCCAATCATTTATTATTTGGAAATTATTATTACAGGAATTATTTTCTTAAACATTGACTTATTAACATAATTTTAAAATCAAGTTCCGAACATGTGCACAAGAGAGACCCACACCCTCTGCAGGCAGACGCCTTAAGGGCTGAGCCACCGACGAATCAAGTTCCTAATAATACACATTTTATAACATTTCAGAGGATTTTTTTATATTTGTAGACTATGATTTTTATAGTAAATATTCAGGTATTCAATTTTTAAAAGACAAGATAGAGACCTAAGTATATTTCTTCCATTCCTTTAAACCCCCAAAGCTACTTATTCTACCTATTTCTAAGTTAATATACACAGAGAAGAGACCCATCCAGGAAAGAGCCTGACATCAACTATGCAATTTAGAAAACCCTCCATAGAATTAAAAAAATTGTATAGCTACATGATTTCTAGAGTAGAAACAATTATTTTTGTTGTAGCCTCATGCTTATGCCAATGTGAACTGTTTATGTATTTCCCTAAACATCTGTTAATTGTTCTTTGTACAAGTCCACCGAGAAGAAACAGAGAAAGCTGCTTTGTAATGCAGTTAGCATCCAAACTGAAGCAAATCATCCACCCTAAGAAAGTACTCGCCTTAGGTTTTTCTTTTCATTGTAACCAGGTTTAAGAAAGTTAAAAAAAAAAAATCCTTGTTAAAATTTTTTGAAAAAAAAGTATACACAAATGACCTAAGAAGAAACCTAAGTACCATGAAAATCATGGAAACAAGGTTGTCCCTGTAACAATAAGAATGATGAATGTTGTTGAGGATTGAATGTGAGATTTAAATTGCAACAACAGAATAATTATAAACTTTTTGATTGTATTGATAATGTAAAAACATAATAATTTTACTATCAGCCATAATTATGACTCTTGCTACTATTTATTGTAGAATTTGTGTTAAAATACATTTTATGCTGCTAATAAATTTGAATGATTGAAAAACCGAAGGACTAAGTATAAAGCACTTTATAGATCTTATTTTATTTGTTAAATATTCTTTTGTAAGTATGTTTGTTTATACATCTAGCCCTCTTCCAAAAGCTTATTAACCATTGATTCAATAGATCTCATGACAAATGAAGGAATATTTAACCAGCACTTATTTAATGCTTGTTATGTGGACAACACTCAAATCATTTAATCTCCAGAAATCCCTTTAAGGCTGTTTCTGTTGTTTACATGAGGAAACTAAGGAATAGAAAGGTTAAGTGATTTGCTCAAGATTATTTAATTAGTAATTGCCATGACTAGGGTTTAAAACATGCCTTCTTTGCTTGAAATTTGTATGATTAACTACAATATAAAGTCAATTCATAAAAATATCAAGAAATATAAATTTTATTTCCTAGTACTCAACTTTAAAGGGTTTTATTTATTGATTATAATAAATTAGTAATTCTTGTGCTTGGTGGTTACAGCTGCTAGCTGTATCAAATGACTTGACTTTACTTAGTACCCATATGGCAGAAGATATGACTCCCAAAGTTTGCTTTTTGATGTTCACATGAGCTTCAGTGCCTGTGTTCACACATATACACAAAATAAACATTGTTTGAAAAATACAATAATATATTATTATATTGCATATAGTTATTATTCTAACAGTATCTGTATAGAAGAGGTTTTATTCACAAAATATTGATTCAAAGAAATTTTGACATCATGGTATTGTGGATTTGGCTTATTGTTTATATTATGTTAATTGGTTTCCCAGAATTAGACAGGAAATTGGTATCTCTACATGTAAGACACTGAGGGTCCTCGACCCCAGTTGGCTTTAATTGGTAAATAAAGTTGTTGTTGGTCAATGGCTGAACAGCAAAATAGAGGCAGGATGTTTAGGATTCCCAGATAAGAAATGCAGGAGGGGAAGAAAGCAGAATCTCCATGCCAGAAAAAGAATAAAATGTCCCTTTAAAGCTGCAGAAGAGAAAACATGCAATCATTTAAGAGCCAGGGAAGAATGACTCCAGGGAGGGGCCCTCATTTAGTATAGGGTAGCAAAGATGGAATAGAGATTTTAGTAAGTAATAATTCAGCAGTATCACAGGGAAGGTATCAGGAATGTGGAAGTTTGGGAGTGGCTCAACCATTGAGCTGATTAAAGCCTATTAAATTTAAGGCTGCGTGTATGTGTCTGAGAATTCAGAGTTTTGAAGTGGGTAGTAAGAAACTTGCACTACTGCCTCCTGGGAGATTAGATTAATCTAATCTAACATAATATAATCTAGTAGATTAATCAACTATAGCAGCATTATGATATAGTCTTAAGCATGGTTTTTGCTTTATCCATTTGAGGTTATTAAGTTAAAAATGAATATGTTTCTACCTTATTATATAAAATAATATATATTATTAATATGTTTTTATTTTGAATTAAATGTCTTTTAGAACTTAATAGTCTCTCTTCTGTCTTTAAAATCTGTCTGTAAAGGTCTCACAGTCAACCAAAAATGCATATAGTATATCTGGTGATTCTAGAAAAAGATGTGCTGATTATAATAATGTCAAGTAGAGTTTGCTAGATCCCAAAATTATTTTACATATTTTTTATTTAAAATACATTAAATGCAACATAAAATGGAAAGCATTGATGTAATAAAATCTTAAAACATTCAAATTATAAAAATCAAAAAAGTCAAGAATCAGAATAAAGACTCCCAGGAAGTATGCACAAGTGGTGAACTAACCCATAGCATCTAATGGCTCCTATGAATCTCTGTGAAACACAGGAGTCATTTTCTCTCCTTTAATAAATTGCCCCAGAAGTTTCACCTTTACCATCAGCATCAAGACTAATTTTTATGTAAAGAACAAAATGATTTCAGAAAACGTGTTACAGAAATTAGAGGAAGGTATATCTGAATATAAGAATTTTAATCTACTGTGACAAATTACTTCTGAGTAAAAATTTTTTAAACATTAAATATAATAATCTTCCTCTTGGATAATGAGAATGATTCAACATGTGTGAGTTGGGTTTTGAGATAAAGAGATTTGTTATCATGTCAATAATTACTTATAAAATTGAGAAAATTTAAACAAATAGTTCTGTCAGAGAAGACTGAATTAAGTGACATTTTTGTAGTAAGTAAAAACAATAAAGAAGACATTTAATTTACATGTATTAGTGTATGGTGGGGTAGTACCTACCCCAATGCACTAATAAATGTGGATACCAGTAGACAACCTAGGGCAAAGTTCTTTCCTTCTACCATGTGGGTCCAGAAATGTAACTCCCTCAGGTCAGCAGGCATAGTAACAAGTGCCTTAATCTGATATTTACCCAACCAAGGAGAATCATTTCAGAAACAGATGTGAAGGATATACTATAGGCTTCCTGTTACTTTAGAATACAATACAGTTAGAGTACTTTTGCTTTGGTTTGACTTTACTCTAGGGTACACAATTCTTATGTTAGTATTAGACTCCAGAGTGTAATTTCTCTTCTCAATGACTCATTCCCTCTTTTCTGTTGGTGCTAATGTATCTTTGAATCCCTTCTGGCATTTAAACTGCTCACAAGCATGGGAGTAACTGAGGTAGGACCTCCATGCTATGGTACTTTAATCTTTAGTTCAGAAGTAATTATGCATACCCCCCTTTCACCATGTGTATCCACAGACTTAATAATAAGCACTAAGGGCTTTCTTTTAACAATGTTCTGTAGCGTCTGAGCATCATGGTCTTTAAAATCTATTTGTAGAAGGTTATAGGAGATGGGCTTTTTTTGGTTCATATAATGCAGGTATGACATATTTTGTGATTCATTAGAAATATGGTTTGAGGAAGGAATGCATGTTTGAGTAAAATTATATGTCCCAGACAGACCACTAAATATTCCTCTACTTTAAAGAGACAAGAGGTACAGTGTATCTGTAAGAGGAGTTTTATTTTTATTGGTCTTACTTATTTGACAAACTGGTGGGTGAACATCAGAATTATACTATTAATGTGTACTCTGTGGTTTTGTAGCAGTGTTCATCTTCCCTTTAAAGGGGGGTTCATGTGGTAAGTTTCTTTAGATAGTAAAAGACAATGTATTAGAAAAGAAATATGTACTTGTATTTCCTTAATTTTTATTAATAAAGAGACCAAGGAGGAAAAATAGCATCTCCCATTTTGTCTCCATTGTTTCTGATGCACTATATATATTGATCTTTGCTCATAGTTATCTGTCTTTGAAATTATAAAAAATAATAGATCAATGTAATTTATAGCTGAATACTTTCACTCTAAATTTGTTTAATATTAATTAAAAATAAAAAAACTTTTTATGAATGCTGATATCACAGAGACCAGCTACCTTATAAGTAATAAAATTATATTATTATTGTATTATTATTATTATTATTATTATCATCATCATCATCAATCTTTTTTTACAGTCCAGTTGTTGTCTTCCTCCTGGCCTGCCTTCTAACTATTCCCCATTCTATACCTCCTCCCCTGTCTCCAAAAGGATGTTTCTACCCCCACCCCATTCCTACCATTCCTCTCCACTCCCTGGGGCTTGAAGTCTCTCAAGGGTTAGGTGGATTTTCTCACTGGGGCAAGAGAAGTCCTCTACTGTATATGGGTTGGGGGTCTCATATCAGCTGGTGTATGATGCCTGGTTGGTGTATTGGTGTCTGAGGGTTCTTGGGTGTCCAGGTTATTTGAGACTTGATAATCTGTAAAAATCATGTAGATGGTACTGATTTTAAAGGCATAAAATCAGTACATGGACATGGGGTACAGCTTCATCTACTTTCCACCATGACATTAAAACGTTTAAAACCATGAACTTCCTCATGTCTTTGGGGCCCGCCATGGAGAAACATAGAGGGAGCCTTCAACTAATGAGCCGCCAGAGGACTTCTCTACGTTCCAGCCATGGAGGTCTGTCTATTCAAGCAAGCTAGCCAAGCCAGCCATGACCTAGCCAAGCGAGTTGCTGCAACCAAGAGTCTCATTACCCTGCAAGGCATGCTGCCGGAGCTTCACACTCTGTCTGATCTCCATTCTTCAAGTCTTCCCTCACTCTCTCTCTTGCTGAACCCTGACCTGTGGACCAGAGCAACAGTATGAGCTGGAACAATTTAGCACCAAAGCTTGGGGCAGTGTGGGCTCTAACAATTTTGGCCTCCAAGCATTTGGCAGTGTGGGTTCTGTCATTGGGCAGAGTGGTCCCCAACAATGGCAAACTCTCATGTTTAACTGCAAACACAAAAATAATAAGTTAACTAGGTGGGATTTTGCCTCAAGTCACCACTTTCCTAATTTCATTTAATTACTATCCTTGAACATAGGATTCAGCTCCATTCCTTCCAGTTTTCATATTTTCTTTCTAATCTTGCTAAGTCTGATCAAAAGACTCTTCATAAGAATGACTCACAGAAGAAAGTCCATGCTAGGCTGCTTTGAGACCTCCTTCCTCAATGCAACCAATCTGAATCTCTTCATTTGAACTTCAGACAGGCTTCCACAAGGAGTGCAAAAAGAAGCCACATTCGTCACCAAAACTTCACAAGACTGTTCTTTCGGCAACATATCAAAGTTCTTCTCCCAGAGTTCAAATCAGCATCAATACTGTCTTCTATTTTCCTACTAGGATGACCCATAAAGCCCACTTAAAGCATTCTACTGCTCTCCAAATCCAAAGTCCCAAAATCCACATTCCTCAAATCAAAATCATGGTCAGGCCTATCACAGCAATATCTCACTCTTCATACCAACTTTTGTCTTATTTAGGATTTCTTTGCTGTAAAAAAACTACCATTACCAAGGCTGGTTATGAAGAAAACATTTAGTTGGGAATTGCATACAGTTTTAGTGGTCTAGTTCATTATTATCACAGCGGAAAGCATAGTATTTTGCTGGAAAACATGGTGCTGAAAGAGCCTAGAGTTCTACAACTTTAACCAAAGGCAACCAGGAGGAGTTTGTCTTCTGTAGGCAGCCAGGATGAAATTCTCTTCCATATTGGGCAGAGCTTGAGCATAGCAGTCCTCCAAGGCCTGCCTACACAGTGACACATTTCTTCCAGTAAGACAACACCTATTCCAACAAGGCTGTACCTCATAATAGTTCCACTTACCATAGGCCAATAATATTCAAACCACTATGGAAGGGGAACTATAAATGCAAATAAGTAAATTATTGCAGAAAATGCAATATGATTTAAAAATAATACAAGCTTTGTGTCGGGAGCTGACAGAAGGCGGCTATCATCCTTGCAGCCATCTTGAGCTGTATATCCTGACAAGAGACTTAATTACAATAGCCTACAACAGCTGAGCACACTCTGATAACATCTTGTTTTAGATACCCAGGATCTTCCCTTGGGTGTGTGAGACTTAAAGGTGTGATTTAGAGCTGAGACTTAAGTGTGTGACTTAAAGGCATGGCTTAGAAGTGAGACATATAAAAGGTGAGAGGCATACAGAAGAAATTATTATTAGGTAGTAGGCACTTAGCACTTGGAGAAAGAACTTGGAACTTGGAGCCACTAGGGACTAGGAACTAGGAACTAGGTACTAGGAACTCAAGACTTGGGACTTAGACTAAGAAAAGAGACTGAAGAATAAATGGGATTGAATCACACTTTGTCTGGTCTCCATTCCTCGCATCCATCTTCACTCTCTTTTGCTGAACCATGACCCGCAGACCAGAGCAGCCTGGGGCAGTGCAGGCTCTAACAATTTAGCCCACCAAGGTTTCTGGCACTGCGAGTTCCAACATTGATAGAGCAGCCCACGACATTTTTGGCACCCAAGTTGGGGCAGCTTTGGTGGCAACATTTTGGCCCCCAAATGTGGAGTAGCTGGGGCCGAAACAGCTTTGAGTTTTAATTAAAATTTCTGTTATCTTATATACAATGAACTCGACATGGTTTGAATGTTTTATTGTGATGACAACACAATTCTCAGGTATAGGAGGAAACATCTGCTCATAGCACATACATAGACTGAACTTTGGCTACTAATATTTAAATTTTAAATATTACTGATACTTAAATTTTAAATATTTTGTGAGAAAAATAGAAATCATTGAAGGTTTTAGAAAATCTGTTTTACATATACAGGAGGAGGATTTTAGAAATAGTATAGGATTTCACCTGCAAGTAACATATGTATACTCAACTTTTTAACAGAATAGCATTTCTATTGACTTTTAGTAATATTTTTACTTATATATTAGAGTTATCAAGTAGTTGAAGACATGTATAATTTTCATGCACCAATTAACATATTTTTATTCAGTTAGAAAATTTAATTTCAACTGAGTTTGGTAGTACATGTCTTTATTCCCAACATTTAGGAAAGAGAGTCAGGGTGATCTCTGAGTTTGAGGCCAGCCTGGTCTATATAGTGATTTCTGGGAAAGCCAGATCTATACCCATATGGGTCTGTCTATATCTGCCTCAGTTTCCAAATAATGACACAAAAACTTACTTATTTATGAATTAATGCCTAGACCTTAAGCTAGGCTTGTTCCCAACTAGCTTGTAACTCTACTGTCTTATTTATACTATTACATGTCTGCCACATGGCTGGTTACTTCTTGGTTTTATATATCCAACATCTTCTGGGACTCAGTAGCAAATCTTTCCACATCTGACTCCCAAAATTATTCTCTCTTCTGGATGTTCCATCTTCCATTTTGCCTTTTGATATAGGTCATCAAAACCAATGTTAACCAAATAGAAGATACCTTAGATACAGAGGGAAGGAAAGAGGCACATCTTTATATATTACATATAAACTTTTCTGTAGCTTTCATTTTTATTTCAATAAAAGACTCTTTTTTCTAACATCAATAAAGTACATATAATATGAACAGTTATGAAAACTATCATTCACAGTGTCCAGTTCATATGTATTTGGTAACTTTGGAAAAAGTACTATAATATCTATCTTATCTTTGTAAGTCCAAATTTTTGTAACTAATTCAATTACTGTAAGTTTTGTTTATCAACCTAATAATATCTTTTTAGAACTTAAATCATTTTCTTAAATCCTAAACAACTTAAATTTAAGTTATGTGACTATAACTATGCAGTATTGAACTACACCAGAGACTTGAGAAAGATGAATATTGCCTTAGAAACAGGAAGTACAGAGAAAGGAACTTCCAAAATTATAGAAAAAACAGGATAGAGGCTACCTGGTCAGTCTCCCAAAGTTTCACTGCAACATTGGAGTATCCATCTATTGCCTACTGGTACAGTATTTGACAGACGTTTTTTGTGAAACAGGAATATTATAGGATTTGCCTACATTGTCTTGGCAAAGCTCTACAATTGATTTTCTCCAAGTTCTGCTTGTTCACAATTTGGAAAGCATTCTGGGAGCAGTCAAGTAAAGGTTTTTTTTTTTTTTTTTTTTTTTTTCCAGTGACTAGCTTTGCTACATTTAAAGAAAATTCAATATGGAGGTTATTTGATGCCAATTGTCTTCTATGAAGTCGTGTGTGGGTCCCACCAGAAGCAGACATGTCTTACTATTGTGAAAATTCTTATGTTAATAAAACATATTCAGATGCCATACTCTGTAAATTATTCAGGTTTTTGAAGATCATCTATCTATCTATCTATCTATCTATCTATCTATAGTATATTCTTTATTTCTAGCTATGTACTCTCTGTTTAATTTTAAATCATCTATAGGGAGCTAAATAAATCTTATTTTTGTAATTAACTAAACCAGTTCCTAACACGACCACAAGTTTGACTAACTACTAACTTAAACTTCTTGATTATCCTAAACAATTCATAATAGTATCTTTCAAAATTAATTGAACTTTACTTTCTATTTGTAAATGAGTTTCATAGGTACAATACCTAAAAACAGAGTTGAAGCATATATATAGTATGTTATAGAAAAATATATCATCAATTTTGTATCAATATGCAAAATTTATATCACATATAAAATATTATGATTGTTAATGCTCTTAAGTCTAAAATTTGATTCACTAATCTACTCTTTTACATATCTTTCCTATAGTCCCCATTTGTTGTTTTCATCCCTTCTCCACCATTTTCCCTAGCATTCAATAGAAAAGAATGAAAAATGGAAGGAAGAAAAAGAGAGAAAGAAATCCTTAAATCTAACCCCCATTTACTTTGTTTTCTCCAGGATCATGACCACTATTATAACTGATAGATTTTTCTCCCCCAAATAAATAAGCCAAAAACTGCTAAATTAAAAAAAAAAAAAAAAAAAAAAAAAAAAAAAAAAAAAAAAACCACACAAAAAGCCACAGGCTTATTTAGAGATGGTATCCTGGTGTCCTTGGGTGAATTTTTCAGTCTCATAGGAAGAGACTGAAAAAAGTCTCAGGCAGACTATGGTGTGAAATCTTTTATAGACTATGAAGAAGGTACCTTAGGTAATTAACGCAGGAGAGAGACACATCTTCACAAAGTGCATATTAACATTATACCCACTACATAGTGAGATCCTGTCTCACAAAGAAAAAGAAAAGCAAAAGAAAAGCAAGTTTCTGAATACTATATAATATCTATTGCAGTTACAGTAACCAAATAGAATATTTTTGCAATGTTTTATTACATTTTCTAACCCATGTCTTGTTTCTTTTAATAGAGATGAAAATTGAGGGAAATTGTTTTTCTAAATTGATTTTAAATAGGATTATTGTAACTACAGCTTTAAACATCTTTACAAGTACCTTTTATGTCTGTAAACATTTTCTATTAGTAATTGAGTTTTATAAGAAGATATGATTCTCACAAGAAGATATTTTCTAGCACTACATTTTTAACATTACAAATTGAAGTGAAATTTAGATTTCGTGTAATTATTACTTTATTATAGAGAAACAAATGGGAATAATTTTAATAGTATATGAAATAATACATAGTTAAATTACTTTTAAATTGCTAATCTGTTTGGAT
Organism: Arvicanthis niloticus; assembly: GCF_011762505.2. Lineage (NCBI taxonomy): Eukaryota > Metazoa > Chordata > Mammalia > Rodentia > Muridae > Arvicanthis > Arvicanthis niloticus. The sequence goes on from NC_047660.1 coordinate 36,693,280, forward strand.
ATAGTCTTTACCATTTATTTCACAGACTTAGTGTAGCAATTGCAAAGTTCCTTAGTGAGTCAAACCCCAGGTTTTCTATAATCATAAGTGACTGAATAATAAGGGTGTATATGTACATAAATCAGCCCGTAAAATATTCTACATTAACAGAATGCAAAACAAAACCACATAATCCTCTCAATCAATACTAAAACTGCCTGAAACTATATTCAATACCCTGCATAAATAATGTCTCACACAAACTAAAATATAAGACAATTCTTACAAAATAATACAAAGCATATGTAAACAGTTGGCAATGTTATATTCTATAGTAACAACCTGAGGGCTTATTCCCTATAACTAGAAAAAGATTGACTTGGTTCTTCATACTAGGTACTTTTATTCAATATTTTACTGAAAATTATCTATGAAACAAGTATCATAAAGTGAAAAAAAACCACTCAACTAAATCAGAAATAGTGTTAGTTGGTTGAGAATTGTCCCCATAGGCTCAAATGTTTGAATACTTCCCTGGCACTGTTTGGGTAAGTTTAGGAGTTCTGGTTTTGCTGGAGGATATATATCCCTGAGGGCAGGCTTTAACATTTCAAAGCTATAGGCATTTCTTAGTTTATTCTCTATATCCTGTTTGCAATTTAAGATGTAAGCTCTCAGTTTTCTGTTCCAGTCATGCTACCTGCCTACTATCACAATTGTTCACAGTAATGATCATAGTTAATTGACTGAAGCTTATTTCTTGAAGTAAATTTTTATCTTTCTCTTTGCAGTGAAATATTTATACTCTGATGTCTCAGTTCTCATTCAATAGAATCAGGTGGACCAGTTACCAATATTCATATTGGTACTTATTTTGAAAATAACTGACAAAAATTGATTATAGAATCTTCCCCTTAACATACAGTCACACATATACAAAGAAGTGTTATATTATTAAGTAATACATTTCTACATAAATAAATCAAATAATAGAAACCAAGAAGATGAAGAAATATTTGTTGGGGGCCGACTTTTAGCAGAAAGCGGCTATCAGCTTTGCAGCCATCTTGAGCCATATACCCTGACATGAGATTTAAATTACAATAGCCTACAACAGCTGAGAACACTCCAATAATCTTGGTTTAGATACCTTGAGATTAAAGGTGCGTGAGATTAAAGGTCTCTATACTTAGAAGTATAGAGATCAGAGTTAGAGATAAGACCTAAGGGCATGATTAAAGGTGTAACTTAGAGGCGTGGCTTAGAAGTGAGACATATAAAAGGCAGAGACAGAACAGATCAGAATTGAGACGATAGAAGACATTAGTCAGACTATAGAAGACAGAACCAGAGATCAGAGAATATATAGACGGAGATCAGAGAATACAGGGGATCATCAGAGACGAATTTTAGACATTAGAGAGACATCAGACTAGAGAGAGAGATTCATACACATCAGACATTAGGTAGAATCTGCCGTCACCCTCGATCTTGCTGGAACCTCAACCCACAGACCGGAGCGGCAGCTTGGACCGGGATACAGTGGCCGCCCAAACGTGGGTCGGCCCGGGCCTCAACATTTTGCCTGGGCTGCAACATTTATTTTGGCCGCCCCAACGTGGGGCTAGTGCTGTCCCCAACATTATTTATGTATAAAAGTATCCAGTAACCATCCCAACACTATTAATAATATCCAAATAGTAAAAAAGGGATAATTATTTAAAGTATATTGTTTAAATATATTCTCATCTATACTTCATGTTTATTTAAAATAATATAACATTAAAATGGAGACAGTAAATCTACATCAACTCTACTACAATTTTAATATGGGACTGTTGATATTACAGTAGTTGTTTTCTTGTTCCAAGAAAGGACATGTTAATATACTCAAGTATACTTTAAATAGTTGATTCTGTAAGGACTCTCAAAGTTGTAGATCTGAATACAAGTATTAATAACATTACAAAGAAAATGTAAAGTATTTGTAGTTTCAAATAAGTGTAATTCTTACCACGCATCAAAGAAACATCCTTTTGCATAGATGGAGACAATTATAGAAAGTATAATTGATCAAAATTCAGAGAAGTGATTGCATGTTGACCATTCCCAACTGAAACACCTACAAAACGACTACAGCACCTAAGGCTCAAGAACATTGTGTAAGGGAGAAACACAATGATTCTAAACACCTGAGGGGCAAGAAGATTTTGCTTGTTCAGTTTTTATGTTTGTTTTCTTGTTTGTTTGTTCCAGGTTATATGCACTAAAAATATTAGAGGGGGTATACTAGTGGAATCTCATCATAATTGCTGTCTAACCAAGCCCTGCACAATGATTATTACAATGGACTGTTAACATAGAGCAAGAAAATCTTACTTGTCTCCAGATCTATTAAAAAAATTATGGGCAAAACGAGAGTCACACTGTTGGTTATGTAACACCAAGTGGTCTTCCTCTGAGATCATACACACAAACTCTGAGATCAGGTTATGCAAACTGAGCAAGTTATAATTTATATATATATATATATATATATATATATATATATATATATATATATACATATATATATATATCAACAATTAAAGATCAGCCATGAATTTGAGAAGAGCTCAAGAATGGTTCATGGGAGGGTTTAGAGCACAAATGTGAAAAGAGATAATGATTTAATCATAATTAAAAATAAAATATTATTGAAATAATTGTGAAATTACTGTTAATCATTTTCCTTTGAATCACTATGTGTATTTTTATGGATTGTTGTTTCCTTAGAATATGATATTCTTGCTCTTAGGAAATTTAATCTAACATCAAAATTTGATGGTATTATTCATTTTATAATGAAAATAAGCTGAAATCATTAGAAGATGCTCATTACAAGTCTCTTATTAAACTGTCTCTTAAATGTCCCTTTTCATCCATTTTCATGTTTCTTTTCAACCCTGCTATTAATATAATTTCTACTGAAAATGAGTTTAGAAGAATAGACACAAGCCCAGATCTAGTGCTTGAGGGCACTATGTTTATAAGTGTCCTATTCACTGTAATTATGAGCAAATAATTCTTCAGTATTTCAAAAGAGTGTTAATTCTTAAAGGTTATTTTATTTTATTAACTCCACTATTGGTCTAGTTTTAGTGCATAGTATTGTCACAAAATAATTCTGTGAGCTATTACGATAATATTAGCAAAAGATATTTCAAAAAGTCTGGCTAAATGCAAAATAATCACAGGATAAGATATATCTTAATTTTTTATACCAGTATATATTTAACTCACAATTTCTGAAATAATTCTACTTCTGAAACACTAATCACTTATTGTCAGTCAGTAAAATATTTGTAGATATTTATTAGTTTAAAAAAATTAGTTAAAAGATTGTTGGTGGGATTGCAAGCTGGTATAACCACTCCGGAAATCAGTCTGGCGGTTCCTCAGAAAATTAGACTTAGCATTACCTGAGGATCCAGCTATACCACTCTTGGGCATATACCCAGAAGATACTCCAACATATAACAAAGACATATGCTCCACTATGTTCATAGCAGCCTTATTTATAATAGCCAGAAGCTTAAAAGAAGCCAGATGTCCGTCAACAGAGGAATGGATACAAAAAATGTGGTATATTTACACAATGGAGTATTACTCAGCTATTAAAAATAATGAATTTGAGAAATTCTTAGGTAAATGGATGGAACTAAAAGATATCGTCCTGAGTGAGTTAATCCAATCACAAAATAACACACATGGTATTTACTCACTGATAAGCGGATATTAGCCCAAAAGATTTTAGCCATTGTAAACATAAATAAATAATGACATAAACAAACAAACAAACTTTTCTTGTAACCGTCACTGAATTTTTCCTCAAATTATTAGATTCTATAGTTCAGGCTATTGTTTTATTACAGATAAGTCATTAGCACACTATAAACATGATATAATTTTTCTCCTCTACATCTCTTATATGATAATGGATACTATTACTCAGGTATCTGTGTGCATCCTTTCTCTGTTAGTTCTTTTGGTTCTATACTAATATTATATATTTTATTTATGCTTTGCCCTAAATTAATTAATAGTCTCTTCTTTCAGTCCAGATAAATTCTTCACAAAGCAGTATATTTTACTAAGATTTCTAGTCACTTTATTTGTCTGTTTATCACTATGTGAACACTGGCAAAAAGTATACCTTTTCAACTATAGACATCTAATACAAGCAACGGTGGCCTACCACATTGAACCTTTTTTGGATTGAAGGTGTGAAATAAATTATATAATGACCAAAGGCCTAATAGAGTTGATTTAGTAAATGTCACAAAATAACTTCAGCTTACAAGGAGTTAGATTACTATATTTTTCACTGATGGAAGAAAATAAAGAAAAATACATGCAATTAGAAAAAACTACTTGAAAGTTTTTGCCCTTTCCTGGTTTGAAAGGGCAAATATGATATGTACTCTTATTTCTTAGGACCTGTGAAAGAGAAAATATTTCTTTCATAGACAGAGAAAAATGTGGCTGGTTTCTTTAAAAAGTAGAAATGAATCCATACATTGTTTTGTAAAATGATATGTGTCAAGAAAGTCTAAAAGTCTAAATGTTACAATGGAATAGTAACACAACTTAAAATATATTGAATGTGTAAGATATAATCAATCCATTAAAATATTTTAATTAACTATAATTAAAGGAGGATATTTAAATCTCTAAATAGAGTTTGTTTTCAAATAATAGTACTTATTAGATAGTTACATAATTTGTGAGTTTAAGTTTAGATTAAGTATGAGTAAAATTACCTTTGCATATGGTTTTATATTAAATTATACTGCAACCTATTTAATTTCTTTATGTAGGCCAGAAGTGCATCATAAAAAACTGAAATTGTCTCTAGTATTGTTCAGAAATTTTATTGCTATTAGATAGAGATTCTAAGTAGTATTTGTTAGTTATGCTGCTTAGAGAAGTATGCTATGAGTTACAATGAATCAATTAATAATGTGCAAACATAAAAATCCATTGTCCTTTTGGAAGTAAAAACGTTCATAAGAGAAATAAAAAAGTATTTTCATGTGTTATGCTTCCAGAGATGAATGAGACTTTCCTTGCTGAAAATATGTTCTTACCTAGTGATCACAAGAAGAGAATTTTTCCAAATAGTGCCATGATTTGAAAAATACAGACACAAAATCAATTCTTTGGTGTTGGAGAGGTAGCTCAATTGTTAAGGGTACTTAATGCTTTTACAAAGGACCTTAATTTGTTCTGAGAGTCCATATGGCAACTTACAACCACATGTAACTCCAGTCTCAAGAATTCCAATGCTCTTTGATGCCCTCCTAAGGCTTCACGGCTTCACACATTTATCTGATACAAATATATACATGTACTCATACGTATAAAATAAATACCACCTAAAATATTTAATAAAATTTACATTACTTTGCTTTAAAATTATATTATTTAGAGGTGTCCTTTAAAATGTTTTAAATATTTTATAAGGAATTGGAAATTTAGTACACTAACGCTATTGACTGGCTGATGAATTATATAAAATTTACTTTAATTTTAAAAGTAATAAAATTACTGTCATTTGGATACTTTTAGAACAACACATTTGGAGATATATAAGAAGGCATTCCTCAGATATGATTTCCTCTTCAGTGTCAGATGTACATTAGAATTATCTGCTTCAGACAATGGTATATATTTTCTTTAAAGTCTCGATTCTTGAGTTTCTTGATGCCATAGTGCTTTAATACACTTCCTCATTTTGTAGTAACCCCAAACAATACAATTATTTTTGCTACTTCATAGCTGCAAATTTTCTACTGTTATGAATTGTAACACTAATATCTGGGCTACAGTGGTCTTATGAAACCCCTAGGGAAGGGGTCTCATAGTTTTAGAACTATTGTTCTAACTGCTCAACTAGTAAAGTTTTAGACTTATAGAATCATTTTGTTTCTGTCACAGCTGCTAGTGCTTTAGAATGTGTAAGAAGATATATAGAAATTATAAGTAGTGAGTGCAACTGATTTTAAAACAAACTTTTATTCATAATAAAGTAATGGTTTAATTTTGTTCACAGTTCTAAATATTTCCTCTTGGAAGGCTATTTGAACAAATTCTATTGAGAACTGCCGCTTAAAAAGAGAAAAGAGCTGTGGTCATTATGGAAGCCTACCTCAATGTATTTTTATTTTAAAATATTTTTCTTTTAACAAAGTACATTATATATATATATATATATATATATATATATATAATAATATATAATATATATATATATATATATTATATATATATGTGTGTGTGTGTGTGTGTGTGTGTGTGTGTGTGTGTGTGTGTATAATACAGATGTGCTGTCTGACTTGAGAATGAAATTGAATTCAATTCTCAATTTCAGAAATTTGTTATGTTCAGAATACTCAGAAAATAAGGCTCAACAGGATGTGGACTTTGTAGTAACTGTTGTCCATTCTGTCTTCAGTACTCAACACTGAAGTCTTCTCTTTATAGATACCCACTGAATATGAATGTGGATTTCAAAAGCATGAACACACAGCAGTATATAGGGCTGTGTGTCTCACTTTAAGCCATTCTCTGAGTCTTTGTGCATATCTCTTTTAGTATTTTACTAGAACATTTTTCTGGTGATATTTAGCTCCCTGTTAAATGTATGCCTATAGTAAATGATATACAGGTAGTTGATGGTTGAAAAAGAAAGGAACATACGTCTTTGTGTTTGATTGTCATGTTAGCAAATTTCTTTAACATGTGTAAGTGTATTCTATTATATTATCCTAGACTGTCCTACATCCATGAAACTGGAAGAACCCAAGCATCTCAATTTGAACCCAAAGTACTCTTATTAAACTTATTAAGATTTCGATATTCTAATGTCTTTCCTTTATTCTTTCAAGTCTAGGATTGTAGCAATGTACTGCTGTTGTTTAACCAAGGGGAAAATGTTTCTCATATCTTTTCTGTATTTTCAACTGTACAATAACTAGTTAGGAAGCCTTTATGCTTGATTATCATTGCTAGACTAATAGCTGGAGATTCTATACCCATATTGAATTATAAACAATGCAGATTCTATACCCATATTGAATTATAAACAATGCAAAGTACAGTATAAATATGCCTGTACCAAGTGAACACAAAATCATACAAGTTAGAACAATATATATATATATATATTTTGGTTTTTTCGAGACAGGGTTTCTCTGTATAGTCCTGGCTGCCCTGGACTCACTCTGTAGATCAGGCTGGCCTCGAACTCAGAAATCCACCTGCCTCTGCCTCCCAAGTGCTGGGATTAAAGGCGTGCTCCACCACTGCCAGGACAAGTTAGAATAATTTGAAGGGAAAAATATGTTAGGAATTGAAAGAAGTATGGATGTTTGGCAGTCTAACAGCATGAATAATAAGGATCTGAAAGACAGGGGTAAAATACTCCTGAGTAAAACACAAGAATGTGAAATAAATGGAAATATTCACTGTATGTAGTAGAATGTGGTTGATGGCAACTCTATAAAGTATATAGTAGACTGTGTGGGTAGAGGAAACTGTAAAACATAGGTAGTGGAGTATGCTTGAAGTAGATAGGTTAGTGTGAGCATAGGAAACACAGGAAGCCAGGGGTCAGTATGAAAGATGCCAGAGAACCACCCTGGACCATCCATGGGCAATAGGTTAAGCACATCCTTTCACACTGAGGCCCAATCAGGCATTCCAATTAGGGGAAGAGGATCCAACTATAGGCAACAGAGTCAGAGACAGTTTCCCCTCCATTAGTTATGGGACCCAGATGAAGACAAAGCCAACTTCTCTAGCCAGGTGGTACTTTTAGTGGCAGAAAGGGGACATCAACCCATCCACAAAACAATCAGCCTTATATTTGTTCTGCCTACAAGATACAGAGGGATAAAGAAGGAGCAGGGACTGAGGGAATGACCAAGCAATAACTGGCCCAATCTGAGACAAATCCCATGTAAGAAACCCAATTTGTGACACTATTAACAATAATCTGCTCGGCTCACAGACAGCCTAGCATAACTATCTCCTGAGAAGCTTCTTCCAGCAACTGATGGCAACAGTTGAAGAACCCAACAGCCAAATATTGGGTAGAGCTTGGTTAGGCCTGTGGACGAGTAGGAGGAAGGACTGAGAAAGCTGGTAGGGTCAAAGATACCACAAGAAGATCTCCAAAGTCAGCTAACCTGGGTCCATGGGTGCTCACAGAGACTGAACTACCAACTCAATCATGCAGGGGACGGACCTAGTTCCCCTCCACATTTGTTGTGAATTGCAATATTCTTGTTTGAAATTCCAGCAAACAATGATTTTATTTATTTGAATTCAGTTTTCGACCACACAAACACATAAAATCCGTATCAAGTTATGTTGGGAACCGCACTAGTACCACGTTTGGGTGCCAAAAATGTTGGAGCCTAGGCTGTCCCACTTTGGACGGCCAAAAATGTTGTGTCCCTATCCACTCCACCCTTGGCGGCCACTGTAAGCTGCTGCTCTAGTCTGTGGGTCAGGGTTCAGCAAGAGAGAAAGTGAGGACAGACTCGAAGATGGAGACCAGACAGAGTGCAATTCAATCCTGTTTATTCTTCAGTCTCTCTTCCTAGTCCAAGTCCCAAGTCTTGAGTTTCTAGTCCCTAGTGCCTAGTTCCTAGTTGTACTCCTTCTAGTTCCTAGTTCCTAGTTGTACTCCCTTGTTCTCTTCCGAGTGTCTAATGTCTACTCCTACTCCTAGTGTCTGAATCTCTGTTACTCCAAATTGTTCTCTACTCTCTAAAGTGTCTGATTCTCAGATCTCTCTTCTGTCTGCCTCTCGCCTTTATATGTCTCACTTCTAAGCCATGCCTCTAAGTCACACCTTTAATCATGCCCTTAGGTCTTGTCTCTAAATCTGATCTCTAGGTCACACTCTTAAGTCACATACCTTTAATCTCACACACCTTTAATCTCACACACCTTTAATCTCACACACCCAAGGAAAGTCCTGGGTATCCAAAGCAAGATGTTATCAGAGTGTGCTCAGCTGTTGTAGGCTATTGTAATACAAGTCTCCTGTCAGGGTATATGGCTCAAGATGGCTGCAAAGCTGATAGCTGCTTTCTGCTAAAAGTCGGCTGCCAACAAAGTTAACAGTTTTTTGATAAGTCAACCTTTCTGATGATGTTCTGAGAGTCACTCTTGCCCTAGTCTCTTTATCATTTCTGGGGAATTGTGCTGTTGTCTTTCACACTCTGTAGAATCTTTGTCATTCTTTCTAAATACTTGGTGTCATATGAGAATTTATTGTAACGTGTCCTTTTCAAATGTCAAATTATTGCAGAAATCTCTTCAGGAACCTTATAGAAAATACTGTGTCACCACATTAATGTCCATTCTTCTTTCATATTTGACTTTACTTTCCAGCTGTGATCAATGAATTATTCATTTGTTTATTGTGTGTTGATCCTCATTACACTGTGAGCTCCATGAAAAAGAACTCAAGTCTGTTTATTCTCCATTGTGTCCCTGGTGTCTAGCATATTATAGCTACTTAATAAATATTTATAGAAGAACAAATGTGAGCTAAATATTTTAATACTACAGAACAGCTCCCTTTAAGTATAGTGATAACTTTTACTTAAAATATATTTTATATCATACTAATATAGCCCACTGATTCTCAAATGGAAATAATTATGTGAATCAAAAGATCATTTTTCATATCTAAAAAAGTTCTTGGTTGCCAAAATAATAGGTTTGAGAAGACTATTTTCACCTATTACACAGAGGCAAGAAAATATTTGAATAGTCTCCCATTCAAACACTCATAGAATAATCTTGTCCTATGTATTACTGTGTATTACTAGCATTACTCTATGGAAACCTTTAAGCCAATATCATTCTAGTTTCTATTCCACGTTCCTCATGGAACACACTTCACTTTCAGTCTTTACATGAACCTATAATAAAGTTGCCTGGATTAGGACTTTAAATTTGAAATGTGTCTTAATCCATTTACATAAATATGCTATGTCTGTAAAAGTTTAAAATTGTACTGTAGGCCTCTTTTCTATGTGTTTTCTTTTTTATTCAATGCAGTTTTAAATTGATATAAAAATTGAAGTAAAATTTAAATTGTCAAATTTCCAAACATATGATCAAAGACAAATGTCTATAACTCAGTGTATTTTTATAAAATAAAACCATACACATATGTGGAGTGCTCAAATTACAGAAGAATATTATGATTACTCCAGGAGTCCACATGCCCTTTTGGACTTCCTATATAATTCTCTATTTAGGTCTTGGGAACCAGAGATATATGTAATACATATATATGTATACATATATATGGTATGATATGTGATGCATACATGCTACATATGTAATATAATATTTAATATGTATGTATATTAAATACATATGCACATATTACATATGTATTAGAATTACAGATTTATGAATTCTTTTTTCATAATTGTATTTAGTATAAGAAAGGAGATTGATACCTAGACTATAGAACAACTACTCTTCTAATTTACCTTATATATTGTTTAAATACTTAGGGTAACCTATTCTTTATTATTATATATTTAAGTTATTATATCTTATAGTATAAATTATAATGTAAAAGCTAAATTTTAGTTATTGTACTCTTTAATTCTACCTCTAAATATTTTTCTAGATTTGAAGGTTTTTTATTAAATACTTATAGTATGGTGATACTTAAGAGTAACTTCAGTGTACTGATAATATCTAAATTCTATTTAAATTAAATTATTTTCATAAAAAGGAAAAATATATAATTATTTTCAGTTCAGAATAACACATGTAAGAATTAAAGTGCATGTGAATGGAAAAAAACTTTATTCTTCTCTGATAAAAGAGTAGTTACATTTTGGATACAGTACAGATTCAGGTTTCTCAAGAGAAAACTCATATTTTCAAATTTTGTTCCTTTTATTTCCTTATTTATTCACTTCACATCCAGACTGTATTCTCTTTCTATCCTTTTCTTTCTGTCCCACCCTCACACACCCCTTCCTCCCAACTACAAGTCTGTCTCCACTGAGAAGGGATGGCCTTCCACGAGTACCAACATGCCATGGCATCAAGTCATGACAAGATTAGGCACATCTAGGAGGAAGGGATATAAAAGGAGGTAATAAATTCAGAGATAGCCTTACTCCAAAGTCTTGGGGATCACTTGGAGCTGTGCATCTACTATATATGTGTATGTGTCCTAGGTCCAACCCATAAATACTCTTTGGATGATGGTTCAGTATCTTTGATCCCCATGGGCCCAGGTAAATTGACTCTGCATGTCATTTTGTGATGTCTTTGAGCTTTCTATCACTCATCTCTTTCAATTCTTCTTCCCACTCTTCCACATGACTACCTAATCTTCACCTAATGTTTTGCTGTAGATCTCTGCATCTGTTTCCATTAGCCACTGGATGAAGCATCTCAGGAGACAGTTATGCTAGGCTCCTGTTTGCAAGCAGAGTAGTTTATTGTTAATAGTGTAAAGGGTTGGCTCTCTCCAATGGGATGAGTCAGTCATTGATTGGTCATCCCTTCACTCTCTGCTCCATCATTATCCCTCCACATCACATAGGTTGGACAGATTTGGAGTTGAAGGTTTTGTGGGTGGGTTGTTGTGGGCTTGAGAACCATGAAATTGGCATTAAAGAAAGTAGTACTAGGTTGACTCCTTGTGTGTTAATAAAATTCTCCAGTAGGCCATAGCTGGATGAATTAAGTACAGATTCACATTCCTAATAGAAAATTCACTGTATGTCCATGCAAAGGTTATTATAATACTGTTTTAGAGTCTAACTTATATTTGGTATTTTTGTTTCATGTATAAAGATTCATTTATCTGACACCCAGAACACAGGGTTTCATTTCATTCTGAGAAACTGAATTTGAAAGAATGTTTAATGGATTATGGATATATTTTAAATATCAACAAGTACAGATTTTCTAAAGAATGTGTTTCATTATTAGAGGCATGTTTAGGTCAATCCTATAAGGATTATGTCTCAGACAATATTAATTTGTTAAAATTAATTCTATCACTTAGTAGAGATAAAAGCTTTAACATTTTTATTTTTTAATTAAATCTTGTTTTAAATTTCAAACATAGTCTTCCAATATTATTATAAATGAGTAAAAGCAAAAAAATGAGTAGGACTAGATAATAGTTTGAAAAAAGATCTGTGAAGACAACTCACTAAGAGAATAGGTGACATCATCATAAATTATTCTAATGGGCACGTTGTGTTCATACTGGTTATACCATATGGAGAAAGTACCAGCAATAACTTTCAATTAAGATGGAAAGGGATTGGTGTGTGTTCATATGACTAGAGGTTAATCATTCACACACTATCCTAACTTCTTGTTCACATCTCTCTGGTTTATTATAGATAATCATGTATACTTTAAAGTCTTAGGGAAAAGCACTTATTGATGCATTTTGTTTTGGGTTGAAACAAGGTCAACATATGTAATCCTTTCAGGTCGTGTGATTTTTCTAAGTTAGCAGATTGCAGATATGCACCATGAAGCCTGACTTCATAAACTTTTCCTGTCATTCCAAAGAGATCAAATAACAGAAGCAAAATTCCATGTTAAATAAATATGACACTAGATGGCCATGAATCTTAATTTAAAGTATAGACATTGCCTCTTTATATTCTACATAATTAAAATTTGTAAATAATATTATCTGTTAGAATCTATGAATATTTAGGTAAGTTTCTGAAGAAATTCAAACCATCCTCTGGAGTTACTTACAGCCACTTTTATGAGTTTCACTTCTCCAAGGGAAGTACATTAGAATGCACCATTTTACTCTAGAAGATTTACAGTAAATGACGTTTAGAATTTTAAAGATGTTTTATCACAAACACATGGGTTTAAGCCTTTTCACTTTTCCAAGGGCAAAGAAATCTATGTTTATATGATGTTTTGCGTGCTTCCAAACTTAGCTGTAATAAAAAAAAAATCATTCATTTTAAAAGGGAGAAGTAAAAGAAGAAACTGATTAGGAGATACACCAAGTAAACATAGTTCAAAACATTACACCAAGGAATGTATTTGCAGAGGAGAGAGGTGAGATAGAAAAACTGCATTTTAGATAAACTCCTTCAATATTAAATTTAAAATTGAATACTTAAAAGCTACTTACAGTATAATTTAGGTGCTAAAAATACAAAAGGATCCCAACAGAGTGAGGTATTTGATATGTTATTTAGCTTAGATGTGGTGAACATTAACACATGTATGTAAATATATATATGTATATATATATATACATACATATGTGTTATACATATACATACATATATACATATATATATATGTATATATATACACCTTAAATATAAGCACTTTATTTCTTTATTATACATAACAAAGTCTGAGGAAGTATAAAACAAGATCTCTTTTTAGCTACATCAAACAGGAATTGTCTTTATTTTTCTCTAGAAAAGGAATAGATTTTTGTGGAATGCAAGATACTTCTGGTTACACAAATGGAAACTGTGTCTGTGGATATATGATTTTATTCAATTATGCATTTCTTTTAGAGAAAACCACAATAAATATTGGTATTTTAAATTATAAGCAATAAAAATCAAATAAAAATAAAAGTTCATGATATAACATTCATATGCATAATTCAAAAATTTAAATATTTACTTAAATATTTTGAATATAAATAGGGTACAGGTATTAAATTCACTTTAAATTCTTGTTATTTGTAAAACATAATCAAGTATTTTTGATTATGTATCAAGTAATTTTGAAAATCTTTTATACCTTGTCCAGTATGATTTCATTGCATCTTATCATAATTAATAACAGAAACACATTGCATTATTTTTCTCAATGTTTATTTACTGAACTGCAAAACTAAGTAAAGTTAAAATCTGAATAAGTGACTCTGTGAACTAGATGGTTTTGTTTGAATGATGGAATACATAGGTTACACAGCTATGATTGTTAATCTTACTTACTGAGATTAACTAAATCTACATACAACGCAATCTGGAATTTCTATGAGGGATTTTCTTGTCAAGGGAATTCCCACTCTAAACATTGATTGAACTTTCTGGTGGCAGCTTAGATACAAAGGAAGAAGAAAATGTTTTTTGTATCCTGTGTCACTTCTTTTATTTTATTAACAAAGAGAAAGTATTTTCTCTTTGTAAAATTGGAAATACTGAAACTAGCTAGTTTTTTTTGTGCAACATATTATGGTCACAATTCCCCTTTCCCAGATCTTCCCAGATTCTCCCCAACTTCCCTTTTTCTAAATACAAATTCCTTCTCTTTTTCTCATTAGAAATTAAGCAGGCAATTAGAAAGAAATGAACAAGCAAACAAACAAATCATAATAGGTCAAATAATAGCAAGCCCATCTCTCCTGTGGTTGGGAAGAAGAACAAATCTTTAGTCCTCCATGACTTCAGAGCCTGACTCTGGCTCATGAACTGAACCACTTCTGTGTTCTGAGCCTCTCCAGGATTTGATAGGCATTCAGACCATATCAAGTAAGCCAATCTAGCAACTCACATATCTATGTTTACAATTACTTGTATGAATACATGTGTGTCTCATATATATATATATATATATATATATATATATATATATATATATATATATATATTCTGTCACTTCTGTCACTATAGAGAACCCTAACTAATATAATTTGTTGTACCAGGAGTAGAGTACTGCTATGATGGATCTGACCATATTGATTTTGGAGGAAGGATTGTAGACATACTTGGAAATTTCGATTAGAAATGCTCAAAGAATTTGGGAGTTTTGAGTTATTGTGTAGGAGCCTGGAAGACAGAAGCGCTGTGGAACATAGAGAAAATAGAAACCTGGCTTGTGAAGTTTCAGAGGAAAGCAAATACTTTCTGATCCTCACATGTGATACATTTTAAGAATTTGTGGTTACTGGTTAGCTGGAACAGAAGAATCAGCTGTGGTACAAGTGGGCCAGTGTTACATCTCAAGCTGAGCATTGATTCTGGCAATGTGTTAGCATCATACATATGGTACTTGTTTGAACATATACAAAAAATATTGATGAGGGTCATCATGAGGGGTTGGGGCCTGGCAACGTCTAGCAGGGCTAAATTTCCCTGAAGTGAGGCCAGGAGAGATGTTGCAGCCTTAGGTATAACAAAGATCCTTAAGTAGGGAAGATGCTAGGCCACACATTAAAAAAAAGCAAAAATTTGGGAATCTATTTGTATGATTTCTTTTCTGTTTTTTCTTCTTTGAAGAGAGTATTCCTTCATATCAAGTTCATTTGGATAATGTAAAAAAACTATAGCTGAAAAGGAAATTTTCTCATGACACTCAGTTATTATAAAAACACTGTGGTTTGGGTGGACAGAGAGGATCATTTGAAACTTACAATAAAAGTTTTGTAAACATATATAGATGTGTATATATATATATACACACACAATCTATATATACATCTATATATACATATACACATGCATATATATATATACATATAACACACACATATATGCACACACACATATACACACACACATACACACACATACACACACACACAGCTAATTATTTAGCCATGTCAACACACATTTAGTTTTTATTTAGCTTTGTTTTGTTACAGAGGCTCTGCTCATTAATATCCTTCAAGTCATTTTCATGACTTAAGCTGTGCCTACTTTCAACGATAAATGGTAAATGAATAAAGAAGAAAAAACAAAATTATTCTCAAGCTTGATAATTGTAAGTGTTCATTCATAGAAGGACTCTCCTTTTAGTATCTAGCCAGTTCTCCCAACCTAGTACATAATTCTGCCCTACTTGCATATGGCTGGGTCTTTGGGAGAACAAAAATATATATGGTTAAAATGACCAAGGAGTTGAACCTCATTCTATGTGTCTGGGGGGAAAGCCATAATTACTCTGAGTAAAGAATTTGCAGTGAGGTTGCCTCTAGGGTGCCCCTACTACAATTGGTCACCTATATTTTGCTATATTTCTGATCAAGTTTATCATTTTTGCACTGTGCTAAAAAATGCCACATTGCTGTGCTTGACCCTCTGAGTGTTTAATAGCCATACTTGGAAGCCTAAAAGGCAACATTGTGCTATGTACGATGGAGCTGAGGATGTGGAGGTACCTGTAATTTCTGAAGCAGAGGAGATCATGAGTGAGTCCCAGATGCTTTGATCTCGTTATAACTGTGCCCTGGTTCTTGCCTCTTGGAATAAGAAAGTAAGTAATTTACTTTGTTTATGCAGTAGTCCACCCAACTTGCTTCTCATATTGCAGTTTAAAATATGAGAAAAACATTAGAACAACAGTTAAAATGTCACTAATCAAAAGGTTTATTTTTTTCAGAAAAAGATTGAATATATCTTTCTTTATTAACAAGGCTGCTAGAGAACTTAAGGAAGATGGCAGTAGTATTGACAAGCATGACTTCTCTCCAGTTTATCTTAAAAGAAGTGTGAGGGACTTGAGAGTGATATCCAGTGAATCCAATGCATTCATTCTGCAATTTAGAGCACTTTACTCAGACATAAGTTATCAGAAAGGAGTATGTGTAGTGCTAACACAACCATAAACTATTTTCAGATGACAGATTTTAAGAATGTAGATCTTCTGATTCTAGTCTATCATTTTTATGTCTAGAAAATTTAGAAATTCTGGTAAAACATCAAATAATTTTTTTAAAAAATGCACTTGTTAAAGATGATTTTACAATTCTCTATCATGGTGTATAACAGTAGGTGACCCTGGAGGAAGACCAGCAGTCTCAACTAACCTGGACCCCCAGAATCTCTCAGATACTGAGCCACTGACCAGGCAGCATACACCAGCTGTTATGAGGCCCCCAAAACATATACAGTAGAGGACTGTTGAGTGTGAACTCAGTCAGAATAAATTCATCTAACCCTTGAGAGACTTGAAGCCCCAGGGAGAGGGGAGGCCTAGTGGGGTGGGGGGTGGGTGTATCCTTTGGAGATGGGAGGAGGAGGTGTGGGATGTGAAACAGTCCGAGGGTAAATCAGTAGGGAGATAAAGTATGATCCATAAAGAAAGATTAAAGAAAAAATTTGAAAAATAGTTGAGTAAATAAATAAAGTAATTTCCTAAAGTGCATCCATCACTTTGTTAGGAAATATCTAAAAGTCTGATTACTGGATGGATATATTCAATGTATGGTAATTACATATTTGAGTATGCATTCTCAACTTCTTCTAGTTCTTATGGTTTCCATTGATTAGCTATGCATGTGTGAGAATGTGCCTTATAGCTTATGTTCTTTTAAATGTTATTTTCTGATACCTGTATATAGTCTTTAAATTTTCCATAGAAGGCAAAAGCAAAAACGAAACAAAATAATGAATAAAAGTCTTTCACATATAATATTATTTTAGAGGCAATTATTCATTGACAAGCCAAAATATGACTGAAGAGATGGCTCAGACTTCAAAATCATTTCCTTTACATTAATGAGAATCAGAGTTTAGGTGTTATACACATGTGTTCCTCATAAACTGGTAGCTCCAGATTTTAGACTTGAACCACAGGTTCAGATAGAAAACCTGGATGGTACAGGCAGAGAGCATTAGGGAACATCTGACAACCTCAGATCCCCGGGTATATGCACAGGCCAGCACATCTGCACACACAAATGCTCCAACACTCATAAGGACACTTGCATACATTAACAAGCACACACAAAGAAACAAATACCTTTAAAAACTGAACTGAAAAAAAAAAAACCCACAGAGGACTTTTAGAGAAACACCAGTTGGAATCTTCCTGTTATGCTTTCGTTTATGGCCTCATGTAGTGGGTAGCAATGAGGCATATAGTAGGCGTATGCACGAATGTTTCAAATAGTCAGTTTGCATTTTGAAAATAAATAGGAAAAGGGAACAAATGAGGACAGTGTCTAGTTTTCTTGAATTTTCAATTATCAGTTAATTTTTGTTAATGATTTATTTAGTAGTAGCAGTTAGTTGGATAATAAATAGGACAAAAGAGACCCATGCCTATTGGATTGGGCACAATAAAGAGAAAGAAGTATTTATAATGGTAAACAGAGGCAAAAGAATAAAGATGATAAAAGGATGTGTATACAGGAGCCTCATAATCAATGTGTGTGTATGTGTGTGTGTGTGTGTTTATATACACATGATGAATATTCTTTAATATTAGCACAATTTATTTATTGTGGAACCAAAGATTCTGCGTTTCTGCTATTCTGCTATACGGTCTGGCTCCTATCTGGGGAGAGGTCAGACATTCATTTGAAGAACAGCCAGTATGTTCTAAAATTTTAACCTGCTAAGAAACATTCATATCCTGAGAACCTGAAATCTCACCCCAAGGTGTAGTTTAAGGGCAATAGTAGATTTATATGCTTGTGCATTTCTCTGAATGTATCACCAAGGCATAATACACTTTACAAAGGCCTGTAATGGTTCTAAATGCTGGTGTTATGTGTAGCTTCAGGTCATATTTTCTATTACAAGAGATATTGGAGCATAAAAAGCTGTGTCACATAGTACATCGATAAAAGAGCACTATAGGCTTTGTCTTATCTTACAGAAGTTTTCTTTGATGCTCTCCCTCTTGCTCCCTCTTTCCCTCCCCCTCCCTCCCTTCTCTTCTTTTGTGAAGAAACTTGAAAAGTTTCTGGTACTTTCTGTCTCTACCATCCCAGTTACTCTGCGCTTCAGGTATGGTGCAAGATCTTAGGACAGATTTAGGCAGAGGCTCAAAGAGAAATGAGGGAGGTGGACACAGATCTCACTGCTGATGATAAAAACAAGGGTAGCTTCAAACAGTTATGCTAAGAGGTACAATGAAGGAAAACATTGACTTTGAGTGCAATATTGTTTATCCAAGAAGAAAACAATACAATAATTTATTAAAATGTTTCACAGCTTAACTCAGCAGACATCATATTTTAATGATAATTTCTATGAGCATTGCCAAATAACATATTCTATGGACTATTTACCTCACATTGGGAAAACTAAAAACAAATGAAATGCATTTGTTTTAGCTATCTTTTTTATTACAACTTTTGTGAACACTGCCTTATGAATTATTTATACAGGCTCTATTTTTCCTGCTGGTCTCACTATCCAATCTATTTGAATAATATTTATTCTGATTGATGCTATATGGTTTTCATTGGTTCAGAACAAGTCCTGTATTAGTGTGGAAGATGCTGGTGACTACTACTACTACCATCACCACCACCACTATTTCTATAACTACTACTAACCGAAAGATTACACCTTTTACTTATTAACATGAATTGAATTATAAGTGAGCCCTAAACAATTAATTATGTTGTATTATAAGGAAATAAAAATGAAATCCTAGGAAAGAAAAAGAAAAAATAGTTTTAGCTTTATGTGAATTAGAATTACAGCCTGAAACAAGAACATATTGAAAATATTTTGTGAATAAATTTATTTCTGAGCATCATTAGAAATTGCAAGGTTTGTTATATAATACTTGGAGTACAAATTAATGACAATTAAACAATGATGCATAAACTAATGTACTTTTTGTTGAAACATAAATGTAGCCTTCATGTGTTATAGTATCCCAGGATTTGTAAAAAATGCATTAACCTTTGCAAGCAAGTATCCAATGATGTAGATAAAAATAGCAATATGACTTATGGCTATTATTTATATAATACAATTGGTTAGTATCTAATAATAAGTTCTATGAGATCACTCTAGAAACACTTATTAATACTTACTTTTTAGAGTATAGTGTTTACTCGAACAGAAAATTTTAATTTATGTCATTGCATCTCTCCTTGTTGCCTTTCTAGCCTTTATCATAAGAACTTTTATTGGCATAAACAAACTTCACAATATAAACACGTTAAACAGCAAAGAATATCATGTGTGAAAATTTTTTTTACCTGATAGCTTTGAAGTGGTATTTTTATATATTAGTTGTTTTTCCAAACCTATTCTTTTGTTTATATTTTATTGACTGTGTTAACTTTTTCTCACACTCCCTGGCACAACCCTATTCTCTACTGACAATTATAAAACATGCACAGAAATAGGGATTATCACAGTATGGACATATCGCCAAATTAACTGAGGGCTTTGTAATAAAATTGTGACAGTAAATTATTTTTGAGAAATTCTGAAATTAAATTTAATCTGATTTTCTAAAATAGTTCACAAGGAAACCAAATTGAACATAACTCAAGAATTATTTTGGGAAAGATTTAATAAAAGTGTACTGCTAAGTTTTCCTTTTGACATAGATATGGACTGTGCTGCTCCCTCCTCATAATTTATTTGTTAATAGTCTTAGCACATCACCTCTTTGTTTTCTGATATGATTGACTCAATTGAATCTGAATGGAGCTGAGATGGACCAGTAACATAAGATTGGTACCGCCTTGAGTCTATGCACAAGAATGTGTTCCTTCTGTGTCCTTCCGAATCAGTTGATACGGACTCATTAGAAAGATAATATCCTTTCACTATCAGAAAGACAAGATGGTTATTAAAGTTGTGTGGTAAGAAAACTAAGCTAAACCTAGAAAAAAAATACAGACAGTATCTTATTGTAGAATCTACACTTTAAAAGTAAAAGATCATAAAGCAGATGTGGGTTCTATTTAGAAAAAAAAAAGGATCTAGTGAAGGACAAAAAGAAGTCAGGTTGAATAAGATCATAAAATATGATATAAATTCAATATCAGTCTAATGGAACCCATAATGCCGGACATTGAATATTTCTAGAAAAATTTTAAAATAACAAGAGAAATGTCTGTATTTGAAATCATCCTATGTATGGCATTTTGTTATGGCCACCTGAGCTACTGAGAGTATAATAGATAGAACACCTAGGCAGTATTACACCTGCTCACAGATGTTTTATCATAAAGGAGGTTTAAATTACCTGTTACTTGTAGGACTCATCAAAGATGACAGCAAAAGGACAAGTTCATTAACTCAAACTTCTAACATCCATTAAAATATAGTTCTTGTTGGAGATGTATATAATGGTGCTTTATGTTCCTACATAAATTAGAAGATGATTTGTGACTCCTGAAATGATCAAAAAATACAATTAACCATATTCATTAAAACACCCATCTAAGAATGTAGTTGAACTGATATTTGGAGTTTTAATCAATTCCCGAATAGCAGCCTTCTTTACTCTCTATACTTAGAATGAACAGAGACGTGGACAACAAATTAAGGCAAATAAAGAACAAATTTTGAGTTTTCTCGCTATGAAAAAGTGAACAAATGAGCAAAGGACGTGGATTAAAAGAACAGCCAAACTAATCAGAGGACATCTCCTAGTGTAGACCAACTTATTTACTCAAATATCAGAAGTGGACAACAGCAGTTTGCTCCAGAAAACCACTGCCAGAGTGTTAAGCTCACCACACAGTTGAGGAAGCCAGCCAAAACACTCTCCATAAGGCAGAATTACTCAAATGGGGAGCAATTCCAAACTCATTAGTCAGATAATTCTGTTCTTTGAGAGGAGAACTATTTGGGGAGCCTGAAAAGGGTGAGCATGAGTAGTTATACAGCAGAAATCCCAGTGGATAAACTGAGGAACCAGAATGAGTGCTGTCCTTGAGAGCACAATCCAAATGTACACAATGAAACAGAAGGGCAATGTCTGCCGGGATTAGTCTACCCATCTGCTGCTGAGTGTGCAGCTCACCTGCTGTTGAAGGCCCCTGCTTTCAATAAAATAATTTATTGTAAAAACTACTTACCAATATAAAACCCAAAACATACTATTTATAGATTATCTCTAAGTATGGTGAGTTATATGGTAAATGTTAGCTTTGTTGTAATTATTGAATAGTAACATATATTTGAGGGATGTGGTGTTAAATACCAATGCATGCTGTGATGATTAGTTTTAATGTCTGCTTGCCATGACCTAGAAGCACCAGAGTAGGGAGTTTCAACTGAAGAACTGACCTGATGACCTTAATAGATCTTCATTGTGGGGACAACCTTATGACAAGTATTCAGATTTAAGAGGTATAGAATAAGGAAGATTATGTGGCTTTGTTCTCCCTTTTCCTGTTCATCCATGAATGGCTCCCATTTTGCTACTGAATTTGTTGACACAGTACTGTTGTTGATACTATTGGTTCTTCTGTTGGTATAAAAACAAAACTAACCAGGTAACCATCTTTGTTGAGGAACTGAGACTCCTAAGAAATGTTACAGATTTTAAATGCCAGGTTGTTGGTGTTGAGGTATCTAGTCTCCTAGATAAAACAACTAATAGGCTGTCAGCCTTTGCAATATGTGAATAACTATTGCAAAGTTGTCTAAAATTGAGGTAATTTAATAAATTGTATTACATATAAAATAAATAGACTGCATGATATATATATATATATACACACATATATATCTTGAGTAATACACATGAATACAATTCTAATTATCAAATTAAAATTGTTTTAATAAGCAAAAGAACTCTAACCTTCTTCCTCAAAATTGTTTTGAAACTTATAGTAACCTCTTCTTACTTATTGTTACCCCTTACAGTCCCAGTATTTATTTTTCTTTTCTAAGTTTGTATCCTTAAAGAGGAATGTTATTTTTTCAAACAGTATGGATATTTCACACACACACACCCACACTCACACACACCCACACACCCACCCACCCACCCACACACAAAACCATATATATATATATATATATATATATATATATATATATATATATGTCCCACAACTAGATAAATGACTAAAGATAACTAAAGAAGAGAAAATTAATATTCAGAAGGCAACTATATCTCATCTGTAAAACAACACTACAATAAACAGGTTGTACTTATTTATTTAGAAATGTACATATTTACCTAAATGTGTATGTAAGAAAAATAGTGAAAAATCCATGAGTTTGAAAGGGAGAAAGTTAGGACTTAGGGGAAGAAGAGAAAAGAGGAAAATATGGAATTATATTATGATCTCAACATATGAAATAAATGAAATTTAATGTAAATCTGTAATTGTGCCATTTGGGTGATGTTGGAGTATATCATGTTTATATGAAATCACCCAGATGCAGATAAATGTTGAATATCACATGCTCTCATACATGAGGAACCTAAAAAGTGCAGAGACATCTTTATTTTGAAATACTTACCCATCTTTTGTCCTTACTACATTCTTCCTCTTGTTTCAGTCATTTTATTCATTTGCGATTTTCTGTCTCTACATTTTAAGCCCTCTACTTCATCCAGCCCAAATATCCTCTACTGTCCTCACCTTGACTGCATCAATAATGGGAGTACAACTTGAAATTTGCTTTTCTAAAGAGGCTAGTTTGTGCTTTTATTAGAAAGAGAACCTGAGACTCTGTAGCAATGGGGGCATCATTGTGCTTCATTCTCTACTGCCTCAGTGACTTGAGATCCTTCTGTCATTACAGATGTCAAGTGTGTGACAGGAGATTTATTTCATGCTTCTTTTTATTTTTTGCCAAATGAACAGACAAACACTAAATACTATGAAAGAGAATGTGTCAGCTAAGAATGGAAGTATATATGAGTTAAAGGGTCAGTAATAAGCCAGGGGTGTATGTAACTATTGACATCTCAAATTATTCTCATACAAAGTTTTACATATCTTTAAAAAAATAAAGGTTAATTCAATACACAGTTTGAAAAGAACAGTGAATATTGTCCAGATCAAAATTAATGATTGATGACATTATGAAATACACTAGAATTGTTTTCTTTCACACTATATTAGATTAAGACAGGGAGTGGTTCCTAGATAATGTGAGTTTGAAGTTTCTCCAGGTAGAAAGGGGAATTAATTATGTTAAGTCATTATCTTTGGCTAAATATTTCATTGTTATATACCCCATGTTCCATTGTAGTTCTGATTATTATGAGAACAGTCAGGGTATCATTCCTTTTACCTAGATGTTGATTTTTTTTTTTTTTTTTTTAGCAGAGCTGGTAATTACATTTTTATTTCTCAGTCAAATATATTTTCTTAGTTCCTAAGGAAATATATGTCTAGTTATTTTAAAGTTTTAACCTCCTTAGAGAAAGTAACAGAGTATCTTACTCCTTTTCTTGTTATTCCAATAATTTCCCTAAGGAGAAAATAAAATATGCCCTTACCTGTTAGAATAATACAACACAGTCAAGCATAAATAATTTATTTACTTTTTTGAGTGAATTTTAATATTTTAGTAAAACATTCATTTTATTCTGAAATGGTTAGTAAATATGGATCTCTTAAAAACTAATGACTGCCACCTTCAGTGCAGTCAGATCCTCATTCTTTCATTTCAAGGCTGTTAAGATTGGTTTTAAGAGTGTATACTTCTTAGATTCTCTTTCTATAGAATCATTTGATAATGTAATCTTCTGGGGTAAACTGAGTTATTTCAGATCAAATAGCCTATGCACTGAATTCTTAAAATAAAAAGTATATAAATACTGTAGAAAATCAGGGGAATTTTCCAAGACAACCTGATCTACAGGTGAATGAGAATATAAATATTTTGTGATAGGAATTTTCATTACATTTTACTGTTTACACTTATACTACCTAGAAGTCCTGGAATTTTGGAGGCATCAAATAAATTTCAGATAAATTAACTTTTAAAAATATTTTTAGGTGTAAAACAACATATAAAACAGGGATAAAAAGGGTTCAAAATGCCATTTTATATAATAATATTTATTGATGTTTTTCTCAAAGGACTTTTCCAATTTAAAAAAAGAGAAAATTATGCCATTGAAAGATAACAAAATCACATGTAAGAATATTATACTTTTGTAGTAGAGTCTACGTCAAATAAGAAATAGTACATAAAAATCATAATACTCCATTTGTGGTGGTACACGCCTACAAGATTTGCTAAAGAAGGCAGATGCAGAAGGATCACAAGTTTGAGGTCAGCCTGAGCTACACATTTTTTTAGCTGAGTGATGTTGATGCACACCTTTAATACTAGCATTTATCCATCAGTGTTTGCAAGATCTACGTGAGTTCAAGGCCATTCTGGTCTACATAGCAAGTTCTAGGACTGTCAAGGTTACAGAGAAAAGTCATGCCCCCTCAAAACAAAACAAAACAAAACATAAAACAACAAAAGAAAATCATATGGACATGCATATACATACATGCATTTTAACACTCCTAATCAATATTTCGATGGTCAAAAAATTAACAAATCTTATAAAAATAAATTTATTGCAAAGTGATAACTTTGGAGAAGGCTAGATATGAGTGCACAGTGTATGTAAATTCATCTAGTATACAATATGTCAGGATGAAAATTTTTGAACAATCCAGAACCACTTCAGACAAATTCTGTCAACTGAAAACTAATCCAGGTAAAATAACAGAAAGTAGACCTTAGAAAAATTACACTACCAATGAGTACATTCCATATCATTGAGCTCACCATTTCATAAATTTACTACTGGTCTTAGTTACTTTATTTGTTTCAAAGAATAAAATATGATTATATCATAATATTGTCATAAAAAGTACTCTTCCGTGTAATGAACCCAGCAAACACTATGGTCATATACTGTCATAATTATGAGATGTGTACTTAATTTGAATCTTCGTTCCAAATCTTATATTCTTTCTACCATTGGAATGGTTTCACATGCTATGTTTGCTCTACTTATTCTATTAAGTATACAGAATTCAGAAAATAATAGGCTATAATCCCTACAGCTTTTATTTAATATATGAGCTACTATGTGTGAAATATAGACATAGCACAGTCTGCTTTCCTCCCCAGTTCACTGGGAAGGATTTGTTTTAATTTGTTAATCTAATGACAGCCTCCAGAGGTAAACTACACTTCCTTGTGTAGCTTTGCTGCAATAGAATGTCCTTTGTTGAACAGATAGTAAAATAACAGTAACAAATAGTGTCTCCATTAGTGTCATTCATGGCTGTGATGAGACACTATGACCAAGGCAAATCTTATAAAGGCAAACATTTAATTGGGGCTGACTTACAATTTCAGAGGTTCTGTTCATTATCATCATGATGGGAAACATAGCAGCTTGCAAGCAGACATAGAGCTGGAAGAATGGAAAGTTCAACATAATCTGATGGCAGCCAGAAGAGGCATGGCTTTGGAAGGCAGCCAAGAGGAGTCTCTCCTCCACACTGGGAAGAACTTGAGACTAGGAGAGCTCAAAACACACCCCCACAGTTACATACTTCCTCCACCAAGGCCACACCAACTATAACAATGCCAAACTTCCTAAGAGTGTCATTCCCCATTGACCAAGCATATTCAAACATCTGAAAATAGGAAAGGTCAAGCATTTCTATCATATACTCAACTTTCCTTAATTATTTTAAATTATTGATTATTTCATTTATTTACATTTCTGTGGGGTGCCAACAGAAGGCGGCTATCATCCTTGCAGCCATCTTGAGCCATATACCCTGACAAGAGACTTGAATACAATAGCCTACAACAGCTGAACACACTCTGATAACATCTTGTTTTAGATACCCAGGATCTTCCCTTGGGTGTGTGAGACTTAAAGGTGTGTGACTTAAGGGCCTGACTTAGAGATCAGATTTAGAGACAAGACCTAAGGTCTGACTTAAAGGTGTGACTTAAAGGCGTGGCTTAGAAGTGAGACATATAAAAGGTGAGAGGCAGACAGAAGAAATTATTATTAAGTATTAGGCACTTGGAGTAGGCACTTGAGACTCAAGACAGGCAACTATTATTAGGCACTTAGCACTTGGAAAAAGAACTTGAAACTGGGAAAGAGACTAGCAACTGGAACTAGGATTAGGTGCTAGGAACTAGGGACTAGGGACTTGGAAAGAAGAAGAGAGACTGAAGAATAAACGGGATTAAATCACACCCTGTCTGGTCTCCATTCTTCAAGTCCGTCCTCACTGTCTCTATTGTTGAACCCTGATCTGTGGACCAAAGCAGCTTGGGGCAGTGCGAGCTCTAACAATTTAGCCTCCAAGGCTTTTGGCAGTGCTGGTTCCAACACTGACAGAGCGGGCCGCAACATTATGGCCCCTAAGCGTGGGGCAATGAGGTTCTCAACACATTTCAAATGTTATCCCCCTTCCCAGTTTCCCCTCCACAAACAGGTTTTCACACCCCATCCCTGCTACTATGTGGGTGCTCTCTCACTCACCCACCCATTCCCGCCTCAGTGCCCTAGCATTTTCCTAAGGTTGACCATCTAGCTTCCACAGAACCAAGAGCATCTCCTCCCATTGATGCCAGACAAGCCCATACTCTGCTACATATGCAGCTGGAGACATGGGTCCCTACTTGTGTACTATTTGGTTGGTGGTTTAGTCCCTGGTAGCTTTGGGGGTACTGGTTGGTTGATACTGTTGTTCTTCCTGTGGGGTTGCAAACTGCTTCAGCTCCTTTAGTCATTGACCTAATTCCTCCAATGTGGTCTCTGCATTCAGTCCAATGGTTGGCTACAAGCATCCACATCCCTGTTGGTCAGGCTCTGGCAGACTCTCTCAGGGGACAGCTATACCAGACTCCTGTCAGCATCCACTTCTTGGCATCAGCAATAATGCCTGGGTTTGTTGTCTGCAGATGGGATGGATCCCTAGGTGGCAATAATTCTTTCCACTTGCTTTTTCTTGATGTACAACAGTGGCATAAATTTGTACCTTATGTTCTTTCCATATTAGTGCTATTCCATACTAGTGCCAGTAAATATTCAAATTTTGTTCATATATATATATATGAAATAGATTTTTTTTTATTTTTCCTATTTTGTATATTTTTTAATTATTGTGTTTTTGAGCATATCGATATTTTCGTCTGAAAATTTCTGGTAAGCATTATAATAATCTATAATGGTACAGAAAATGTATAATGTTTAAATAACCTATCAATTCCCATATGCATCCTGAAGTGACATCCTAAATCTGTATGAAAACATTATATAATGGGTTACATCTCTTTTAATGTGACTTGGTTAGAACATAAAGACCTTTAATTGTCCTGTTCCTGCTCAAATGCTCTAGCACTCATATAAAACAACTCAGTCAACTTGTGAAAAATCTGGCTTTACCATTGACTGAGCCATAATTTCAATATGAAGACCTATCAATTTATATGGCACTATACCTATGAAGTCTTAGAAATAGCATTTCCAATAATTTATGAAATATTCATAAGAAACTACTGGGAACAATGTCTATTTCTTGAAATAACTGTTCTGCTTATGGTCACATATAATTGTTCAAATAAATACAATCAATGTTGTTATGTATTCATTCAGAATATAAAGTTTTTCTCTAAGTTCAGTTTTTGTAAAATATGCTGAGTTATTTCAGACATAAATAAGTAAAATGATGCATGATGCTCACATCATCCACTTTTTAAAATACATTGAAATGACAGTAAACTAGAAAAAAAAATGATAAAAGGCAGAAAGATTTTATTATAAGAAAAAATATATGCTTGTTCGGCATTTGAGTATTAAATATTCAGTATCTTACAATATTTAAAATAAAATACCATGAAAGCAATTAAGACATGCATTAGTACATTAGGTTTGAATGTACAGCCTTTGCACTTCTGGACTCTGCTAAACTCTCAATTCTTATCTTTTGTGTTTCTCTCTTCTCTATGTTGTACCAATTCCTTGTAGAAAAATGCTTGCTGTAATGTTATTGGTTTAACAGCTATGTTTATGCATTTAGCTTGTCTGTGTGGATATACGTTTGTGATGTTGTGTGTCCGTGGAAGTCAGAGGATGTACTGTAGGCATCAGTTCTTTCCCTCTACCACGTGAATCAGGGATGTAGATCTCTCTGCTCCTCTTTAACAAAGTTAAATATACTGATTTTTCAACTGAGAACAACCACATTCTTGTGTTATAACACTTTGTATCCATGTTTTCAGATTTGAAGAAGAATATTTACTTTTTTCTCTAGTCATTCAGTATTTATTGTACTATCTCTTCCATAGTTAGAACAAACAATATTGTATCTAACATAATTAGCATAGTGTTGGTGTTCAGTGAATGTAAGTAAGTTAAAGCCTATTTTTTAAAAAATAAGAAAATAATATCCAAACAGTATAGAACAATTTGTTTAATTCAAATGAAAATATTTGAACATGACCAAAACTGGCCAGAAAATAATGTGTGTAGCAGAGAGAGTAAATGATTCATCAGGATCCTGTATTGTTTTGGATTCTCCCAAAGCTGCCCCTGAGATTGTGCCCATGAGGTGCAATCAGTTTATTTGTTATCTTGGCTCCAGATAATTCTAAGTTCTTCTGAGACCAGTTATCAAATATTAGTGCAAGGCTTCTGTCACTGTATTTTCTAGCTATAATTAATGTTGCTGAAATAGCCTTGTCTTGGCTTATCAGAGTGGATAAGCTTTAAGACCATAGAAGCAGTACTAAAACTGTCTAGGAAGATGAGAATTTCTACTTGTAGACAGAAATTCTCTTTTTTCCGGGTAGAGCTCCAGTTTGTTCTTGATGTTCGTTGCCTGAGATGCCTATCCTAATATTCATGGCTTTTTTTCTTTTGTCAGCTTCTGCATTTGCTTAATTAGGTTCTTTGAGATGGATGAAACTCTCCATATATGTAACTCCTACTATTTGGAGTTATTTGGTCACACTCCATCTGATAACTATGCACTCATAGAAATAATCATAGAAAAAGAAACTTGAAAAAGATGAAAATACATCCCAATATAATATGTTTTAATGATCATGTCCTGTAATGGGTAGTGTTAGCATTTCTTCTAGGCTCTGCCCAACAGTTACCTAGCAACAGCCAGGTAGGCCTGCCTTGATATAAAGGGACTGTTTGGTCTCTCCCTCTCTCTGCCCCTTTTCTCTCTCTGATCCCCTTCACTCTCTCTCTCTGACTTTTTTTTTTCTCTCTCTCTCTCCCCTTCCATTTCCTGCTCTATATTGTTTGGAGGTATCTTTCTTACTGTGTTGAGTTTTCTGACCCTGACACCTTTTTGTGCAAACTGAATTACTCTCTACAATCTTTCATCTTGCAAATGTCTTTAGTAGTTTCCACCAGTCCGAGAAATATTAGTAGTCATACCAAAATGTATTATTACTACAATTTCTGGGTATTCTTGTGACTGTATTGCTCACACCTTAACATTGTACTTATCATTCAGTCTGTGTCTAATCTCTTGCTTTGACATGGTTCTGCATAGAGTTGCTACTGGTATACCTTCTAATTCTCTAAAGTTCAGAATTTCTCTTTCATTCAGTAAAAAAAGAAGAACTCTGCATTTCTCACTGTTTCTGCATTTATATTGTATAAATAGAATTTAATAAGACTACTTGGAAAGGTGGATGTTTAATGGTTTCTGTGACATAATTTGTGTAAATTATTACCCCAGTATCAAAAGCATTTCTTTAATAAAATATTTGACAGCAAAAAGAAAACAATATCAATAATTAATGGGAAATCTGTTTTGGTTTGATTTCTGCTTCATAGATAAAACCAGAACCAAAAGAAACTAGGGCAAAAAAAATTATTATATTTTACAGGTTAGAGTCAATCATTGAGGGAAGGAAAGGAAGGGACCTAGAGACATGAAATGAACCAGAAACATGGAATGGTTATGCTCAGCTTGATTATTTCTTATACAACTTAGGGCACTTGCTAGTGCTGTTATCATATACAGAGAGTTAGGGCATTCCGTATAATTCATAAATCGAGAAAATGTCCCACATGTGAATGAGGTACTTTCTCAATTGAGATGTTTTCTTCCCAGGTGACTTTTATGACAAAAATTAATAAGCACAAAGTGGAAGATTGCTTCATGAAACAGCAAACAAGCAGACATGGATTTAAGTTAAATAAACAAAAATAATGATCAATGTACAAGGATTTGCTAAGAGGAAACTAATTAAATGGTAATGAGCAAAAACTTTCAAACAAATGAATTAGTTTTCTTACAAAGCAGGAAGATTGTAAGTTTTTATCATCATGCATTATTTTTTCAAATAAGAGAGGAAAAATATGATGTAGTAATTTTTTAGTAGAAAATAGCTAGTAATTTAGCCATGATGTTTAAAAAAAGATATAACCAATTAATGGAAAGAAAAATATCAGAATTAAGCATTCTCAAATTATAATAAACTAATTATTAAAACTATAATTATAGGCTGCAGGGCTGTCTTCTCTGTTGACAAGAAACACTCCAGCAAGATAACCTTAATGGTCCAATAATGGCATGCAATTCTTGGTGGTAACCAACAGCTGTCTAATTAGAATTAAGGCCTCCTAAACCAGAATGCAATCATGCCCTGTACTGAAAACCTAGAGAGCCACCTCTGGCTTATGATGTCATGAGCCTTGGAGGAGAACCTTAGACTACTACTTAAGTAAGCCAGAATAATTCCTAATTGCATTCAAAATCCACTCACATGTCAATGGAGTGCTTACCTTTCATCAAAGAAGCTTATTTTTACTGCAGACGAGCACAATTACAGAAATCACCAACTGGTCATAAGTTAAAAAAAATGCAACATTTCTTTGCTCAGCCCCAATTGTTGCATCTAAAACAATCCCTACACCTAATGATTTAGGTAACATTAAGGAACAGGAAACAAAGATTTTAAGTTTTAGACTAATAAGAATTCTGATGTGAGATTCTGTCCTTTATACAACAAGAGAAGCCCCATATATAAAATCTCTACACTGTGGCTAAATAGACAGGACCAGAAAAAAATGACTGTACCAGATGATATGCTAATGTGAATGAGAGAATTAGAAAGGATCTCACCCTAAATGAAGAGTTATAGAAATTAAAGATTGCTGGAAGAAAGAGGGTTAATCTTCCCCAAGGATAGATTTCCTAAATGATTATCAAATATCAAATACTTAGCCCTAAATATACCACTTTTCCACAGGCTTTTAAATAATTTTCTTTAAATTTACATTTAATCACCCACTAAAATCTTACATGTATAGTATAATTTTAAGTTATTTTAGCATAATGTATGTTACTTTTCTCTTTACATCTAGTGAAATGTAACTACTGCTTGGCCTGCTCACAGTTACATTTCCAGAAATAATCAAACTGTCTCACCTATGGATGGATTTTCAATAAGCACACACTGATTCCAGGGCAAAAACTTTATTATCCTACTACTTTCTCCTAGAACTGAGAGATATTCTCCTGCCTCATCATCACACCCCACAGAGCATTTCTGAATAAGATAATTATTTTTCTGTAAAATGACAATTGCTTCGGAAGAAGATGTGCTTTTAAACCAGATACTGTCAAATTATAATTTAAAAATATTTTCATGAAAAATACCTCATCTACATTATAAGGAAATTGAGAACACAGTATTTATTTTGCATTCATTTTGTATTGCTTTCTGGTTGCTCTAGGAATGGTTTACCTATAGTTAAGTTATAAATGTATAAAATGTTAAGTGGTTCCTGAGGAAAGTGTCTTTATTAATCTATTTTCATATTTGAAATCATAACTTTTCTTTTTTTTTTTTTACAAAATACTGAGAAGGATGACAATTGTCATTATGGTTTTCTTCTGACACCAGTATACTGAAGACCTTAAATAGTAAGGGAAGGAAGGATATAAAATAATTTTATAACATATGAATTGAAAAAACAGTTATTTACAATATTTCCATAAAGATCCAACTAGATATTTGTTTTCCTTTATGAAGAAAATTATGTAAAATGAATTCATAATTTTAAATAACACCATGCTCTTTGTGCTGATGTTTAGTATGTTACTGTGAATCATAGCCTATAATTCTTTAGTGTTAAGGTACATTATACTTTAATATTAAGATTAATGTTTTCCAAATTTTATCTATGAATTTTAAATATCACATACTCACAAAGTATCAGATTATATATATATATATGTAAATATATGTATAGACATATATAATATACATATTTCAAGAATTAAATAATATTTTCAGGTTAAATTGCATGTTCAGTGATCCTCTTATAGTGGAGTTATTTCAAATCCCAATGGTATAGTAATATAGTGATTGCAATATAGCATCTCAGCATAAAGGGTAGACACATATGAGTCTGAAAAAACTATATGATATTTAACATTTGAACAGGGGGCTGTTCAATTAAAAAATCTTCAACCTTTATTACTTCTTCTAATTCTGAGACAATTCTTAGTGTTTTATAATACATTAAAATTAAAATTTAATTTTTCCTATGGAACTAATAATTAGACAATGCCATTGAACAGAAGTAGTGAGAAACCATTAATTTTTGACTGCCAATTTGTAAAACAGAAAGAGAAGATATTCTTTCTGTCGTAGGCCATTGACTAATACCAAAGGGTGATGATAGAACTTAGGATTAAGGATATAAGTGAAAATTGTTTCTTAAAGTCTTAACTAAATTTTTATAAAGTAAATCAAATTTTACACTATCAAGAGATACATTATAGGATCTATATAACTGGGTAGTTAGTTCATCACCAGAGTTTATATTACTATCATATGCTCATGTATTCACTGATAAGTGGAATAAAAAAGTTTGGAATATCCATGATATAAGCAGAGAGAGGGTGGTACCTGGTGGGAAAGAGGATAAGGAGGGGGAAAAGAGGAGTAGGAACAGATATGGGGGAAACAGGAGAGAAGCCAAGAGGGCCAGGAGAATGTATAGAAATATGCAGCAATGTAGGATGGGAGATGGGGGAACCACTAGAAAGTCACAGACACCAAGGATGTGAGAGGCTCCCAGGACACAATGGAGATTACCTTAGCTGAAATGCCCAAAAGCAGGGAGATAGAACCTGACGAGACCATCTACAGTAGATAAACATGGCCCCAAGTTGAAGAATGACTCCACCTACTCATCTCAAAATTTTTGATCGTGAAATTTTTCTGTCTAAAGGAAATGGAAAGACCGAAGAAAAGGCCATCCAGAGACTGCCCCACCTAGGGATCTATCCCCTCTGCAGACACCAAACCCTAACACTATTGCCGATGCCAAGATGTGCTTGTATACAGGTGCCTGGCATGGCTGTTCTCTGAGAGGCTCTGATACCACTTGAATGAGACAGATGGAGATACTTAGAGCCAACCATTAGACTGAACCCAGGGACCCAAATGAAAATTAGGGGAAGTACTGAAGGAGCTGAAGAGGACTGCAATCTCATAGGAAGAACAACAATATCAAATATTTTGGCCCCTCAGAGCTCCAAGTTACCAACCAAAGAGTATGCATTGGCTGGTCCTGCTACTGCCTTGTGTGGCCTCAGTGGGTGGGAGACATGCTTGGTCCTCTGGAGGCTTGATGCTCCAAGACAACAGGGATGCTAGAAGGGTGAGGTGGGAGTGGGTGTGGGAGCACCCTCTTAAAGGCAAAGGGGAGGGGGCATGAGTATGGGGGGCTGGTGGAGGGGGAACCAGGAAGGGTAAGAATGTTTGAAATGTAAATATATGAAATAATTATTTAAAAAGAACTTTACAGGGATTCTCTTTCAGAATAAAAAAAAAACAGTAATCCTATATGTCTATATGTCTATTCTCTCTTATTGACATAAAACACAGTATATATATATTAATTCTCAACAGCATATTCTGTTTATTGGTTAAATGACATTCATTGAAGGTGTGCATTATTATCCATATTATCAAAATTAATCTGAGCCCAAGTTCCTGCATTAGTCTTCTGGGCTAACACTCTGCCCATTCACCCACCAAATGTAGATTTGAGAAGCACTTCATCTATCCCCTGTGCCTTTCAGAGCTTCTTGCTCGATTTTCAGCTTATTCCAGTGACCTCTTTGTTGCTTTTTAAAACCTTCATCTTCTTTCAGACTTGATCTCTTGCTTCATATTCTTGATTCAGGTATCTTCCTCTAGCCCTTGATTTCTTCTTGACTTTGTTCTCTCTAGGCTGGGTTTTCAGTGTATTAACCCCAGATTTTCTGTTAAATGGCATGTTTTCACATATCCTTTGATTTAAAATTCCTAAAGTCTTTTGTCTTGCTGAGCTAAATCTCTTAGAAAACTGAACCATGTACATTCCTCTCCCAGGATCAAGTTTTAAGATGTAGAAAAAAAAAGAAAGTGGAAATATTTTTTTTCCTAAAAAAATGTGAGCTATGCTTAACTTACATGATATAAAAATAGCACTTAGGAGACCTCTCTACAATTGTCGTGGTTTAAATAAGAACTATCTCCTTTAGGCTTAGGCACTTGAATGTCTGGCGCCTAATTGTATTTCTTCTTTGGGGAGTTTAAAAGATGCTGACCTGATGCAGGAGGTATATTCCTTGGGTGGGTTTTGAAGTTCATAGTTTCTCCCTATTTCAATCATCTCTCTCTCTCTCTCTCTCTCTCTCTCTCTCTCTCTCTCTCTCTCTCTCTCTCTGTGTGTGTGTGTGTGTGTGTGTGTGCTCTGTGAAAAGAGTTAAAGATGTGATCTCTTGTAGGTGCTTGTATTATAAATGCTAATTGTGCATCCCCTCCCTCATTGCCTTACATAGAGTTTCTGTATATAGTTTCAGGGAACCAGTCTCCAGCTGGTTCTGATTGGTAAATAAAGATGCCAACAGCTAATAGCCAGGCAAAGCCTACAGAGACAGGAGTTTAGGATTTCCTGGGATTGGGACCAGAAAGAGAAGAAAGGAAAAATCTGCCATGCTATGAGAGTGTGAAGGAGAGGAGAGACTTCATGCCTGAGAAGAGTGCAGGACAAAGAGGCATGGCCACCATGTGAAGGAGCTGAGAGAGATTGGCCAAGACTGTGACTCAACTGAGAAGATCTCTGAGTCCAAAGCAGCCAAAATAGAACATAGAATCAATAAGCAATAACCCCAGATTAACCACATGGAGGTTAGGCAATGGCCAAGGTATTAGATGATTAAGGTATATTAAAATATAAAGGCTGTGTGTTTGTGTCTTTAATTTGGGAACATAAAGTATTGAGGCAGGTAGCAAACCACAGCCAGGATTTATTAATAAATATTTCAACAATCTCTCAATTTCCTGTTCCTGCTCCTGTCATCTCTGTGTTGCTGTACCTCCAGAACATGATGGATATGTATCCTCTGTATCTGTTAGTCAAAATAAGCTTTTCTTCTATAAGCACATTTTGATCATTGTGTTTTACTTCAGCAACAAATAACTTATATAGAGACTGCACTTTCAATTCTTTCACAGACATTTTTTTTTTAATTGTACTTTCTTGGACTATGTGGTTAATGAAATAATGGCTCATAAAAACATCTATGTCCCAATTCAAATACTTATTAACTTGTGTTAAATGTCAAAAGAGCCATTGCAATTGTGATTAAATTAAAGGTGTGAATATGCAAAATATTGTGAGTTACCTATTTATGAAATGAATAGTAGTATTTAGCATTTTCTAACTGACCAAATACATATGCAAATGTAAGAAAAAGAAAAGAAACTGGAGATATACATTCTCAATTCTGAAGAAAAAGAAAAAATCTATCAATTCAAGGATATTATTTTATCTATTCTATTATATTCTAAGAATATAATCATTCTATTCTGCAGAGATAACAGAATCCTGCAAGCATCTTGATTTTCATTCAGTGACATTTGTTAGGAAGATATGACCCATACAGATGCAATATAGTTTCACTATATTAGAGGACAGCACAACACTTGTGGTGACTTTTACAAAAACAATAGGAATCTAATTCAGAAAAAAAACACCAAGTTCTACTTAACAGAATGTCAACGTATTTATAATAGTTACTATTGAACAAATATTTAATCTTAAAAATTTGCAGTCAAATGTCAATGCAATAGTGTGAAGATGGAACATACCTAGGAACTCTGGAACATGACTAGCTTCTGGGGATGGAACACTCCTAAATATAATTATTATCCTTGTAAGGGAAATCTGAGAGTGGTTTTCACCTAACTGTTTATACCTTGTAAAAGACACAGCAGGAAGATGCACTGTGAACTAGAAAATAGACATTAATCAGACTGCATTCTTCTTTCCACTTATGTTGAGGTATTTTCCCAAATTGCTAGTCATTAATTCTGTCAGAACCAGGATATCAATGTATCCTTTACTTACACTCAACACAAATGATATTTAATCTGAGCACAAGTAATTCTAAAATAATTAATATTTATATTTACCCATCATAGGCATCTTTATTAGTTTGTTTCTCTAAAGATACAATAAGAACAATGATCAAAAGCACAATAGGAAATAAAAGTGTTGTCTTACTTATCAGAGTCCATCATGAAGGATAGTCAGGATATACACTCATGAACTCAAGGCAGGAAGCTGGAGGCAGGACTGCAGTAGAGACAGTGAAGGGATGTCTACAAGCTATTTTCTAATGCCTTGCTAAAGCAGCTTCTTTATTATACAATTCATGACCATATTTTCAGTGCTAATACTACTTGTAGTAGGCTAGTCCTTGAAACATCAGTCAATCAAAAAATATCTCTTTGGTTGGTGGTTTTAGTCCCTGGGAGCTCGTGGTGTCTGGATGGTTGATTTCATTGTCAAAGAGTTAATAATGTGTTCAAAGCCCATCATAGCTTTCTCCTGGATATTTATGGGACAAAGACTACTCCATGATAAAGGTTGTTCCTTTCAAGGTTAGATAAAATGTCTCCTTCATCCATCCGTATACCAAAACTCTGCTTCCTTATTTATCTGCATGTAACAACTCTGCCTTCTTGGCCAACTGTATGCAATAACTCCCTTTTTAATCAACTGTATATAAGAAACACCAATTCAGGAGTTTGAGGCTTCTCTGACAGAGCCTAGTCTACCCAATCCAGAATTCTTGTGTGTCTTTGAGTCTCACTTTTCTTTCTTCATACACTTGTCACTCCCAGTAAGGTTTATCAGTGGAGGCTATGCAAAAGACTGAGCACTTGAGTTTGCCAAGTAGCTATTTACTGATTTCTTAGCAAGAGCCAAATTTATTGACTTTGGAGTATATTGGTTCAAGAATATAACAAAGCTTATTTTATGTAAAATTTTAAAATGATATTTCTCCATAGATTTCTCAAAAAATTCTTAATGGTGTCTCACCTTCTCACTCAATATTATTCTTCCTTTCTACTTCTCACTTAGAATCCTCTCCCGCACCTTTACTCTTCTGTCTTTGTTCTACCTATTTCTCAGCTCTACTGCCTAAAATTCCAAACAATGTCCAGCCAAGTAATATAATCCCAATGGTAAAATAATGACACTTATAGCGTAGGTGAAATAAACAGTTTCCTAATTGGACTCAAGGCTTGCTAAATTAGAAGTTTTATTTTTATCTATTTTACAGCATATAAAAATACTTCTAGAGATATTTAACTCTGGTCAAGCTGCAGAGAATATTCAAACCTAGAGCGCCAAGGTCCATTTGGCATAGCTATAATGCAACCTTTATGTTGAAGGTTCATGGATAAGGGAACAAAATATTGAAAGTGCCTGATGATTAGGAAACCTATTGGGAGAGAATGTCTTCTGAACACTAAAGAGATTGTGAACCCATGGAATACCAATAATGTGGCTTCAGAAATAAAACCTTCATATGGAAAACTCTAGTGAAGATGAAAATATGGATGGAGGAAATTTAACAACCTCTGTCAAATCCCCATCTGAAAAACAGTTTCAGACAATAACTACTGAGAGAGCAAGAATCATTTTTCTTCAGTGATGAGTCTCCTCAGTCATCTGATATGTTCTCCAATTCCATGTGGTCATTTCTAAATGTGTGCACATATTAGCAACTCAAAATGCTCTCTCTCATTCTTGCTATTTCTGCATATATAATCAATGCAATGTCACACACACACACACACACACACACACACACACACACACACAGACATTTTAATTACAACGCTTATAGAAGAGGCCATAAATTTAAGAGGGAGTAAGAAAGACATTGGAGCAGTTAGAGTAAAGCAGGAGAAAGCAATGAAAATTATAAATAACAGAAGTACACTACTCATCTACAAAAGTCTTCAAAATTAAGAAAACCCTAAATAAAGAAGTGTTTCAAGAAACATTTTGGAAACAGTTATAACCACAAAAAAACTCTAAAGAAGAAAAGCACTAGAGCAATATAGAGAAACTGAATTCGGAATATCTTTACCTGTAAAAAGAAATCTTTCTTTAGTCATGTGTACATGAAAGGCTAATTTAATTTAAACTATTTATTTATTTATTTATTTATTTATTTATAACTCCAAATTTTGTACCTATCCGAGTCTACCCACCAACTGTTCTACATCCCATACCTCTCCTCATCCCCTGTCTCAACAAGGATGTCCCCATCCCCTACTCCCACCCCACCAGACCCCTAAACTCTCTGGGGCCTCCACTCTCTTGAGGGTTAGGTACATCTTCTCTGACTAAACCCAGACTCTGCAGTCTTCTGCTGTATATGTGTTGAGGGCCTCATATCAGCTGGTGTTTTCTGCCTGGTTAATGGTCCAGTGTCTGAAAGATCTAAGGGTTCCAGGTTAATTAAGATGGCTGCTCCTGCGACAGGATTGCCCTCCTCCTCAACTTCCAGCTTTTCCCTAATTCAACCACAGGGATCAGCAGGTTCTGTCCATTGGTTGCCAGCAGTCATGATTTGTCCCTTTTTGTGAGTGCTCCATAGACTCAGTAATAGTATCAGGTTTTGGGGCCTCCCTTTGACCTGGATCCCACCTTGGGCCTGTGGCTGGACCTTCTTTTCTTCGGGCCCCTCTCCATCTATTTCCATCCCTGCAGTTCTTTTAGACAGGAGCAAGTATGGGACAGACTTTTGACCATGGAATGGCATCCCCTCCTTCACTTGATACCCTGTCTTTCTGCTGGAGGTGGGCTCTACAAGTTCTCTCTCTCCACTGTAGGGCATTTCATATAAGGTTCCTCTCTTTGAGTCCTGAGAGTCTCTCACCTCCCAGGTCTCTGGTGCATTCTGAGGGATTCCCCAAACCTCCTACCTCGGGTAGTTGCCTGTTTCCATTTTTTTTTCTGCTGGCCCTCAGGGATTTCAGTTCTTTCTTTCTCTCTCTCTCTCTCTCTCTCTCTCTCTCTCTCTCTCTCTCTCTCTCTCTCTCTCTCTCTCTCATCATGTTCCCCTCTCTGTCCCTCCATCAGCTTTTCCTCCTAGGTTGCTCTCTCCTCCATTATGGTTGCTTTCTTCTCCCTCCCAAGTGGAACTGAAGTACCCTCACTTTGGCCCTTCAACTAGTTGACATTTTTGAGTTTTGTGGGCTGTATCTTGGGTATATGGCACTTTTTATGTTTTGGCTAATATCCACTTATTAGTGAGTATATACCATGCACATGCTTTTGGATCTGAGTTACCTCACTCAGGATATTTTCTAGTTCCATCCATTTGCCTGCAAAACTCAGGATGTCCTTACTCTTAATTAGCTGTGTAGTATTCCATTGTGTAGATGAATCACATTTTCTGTATCTATTCTTCTGTCATGGGACATTAGGATTGTTTCCAGCTTCTGGCTATCACAAACAAAGATGCTATGAATATAGTGAAATACATGCCCCTGTTGCATGGTGGGGCTTCTTTTGAGTATATTCCCCCAAGAGTGGTATTACTGGGTTGTCAGAATTGCATATGCCTAATGAGAAACTCCAAGGAAGAAGGCCCTCTAATGTGTCCATAGTCAGTTTAAATTACTGTAATTCCATATTATTGTGCCTTTACATATTTTGTCTTAAAACAAATTTTCTTGATTAAAATTGTCAATTTATACTGGTCTTCTAATGCCTTTAGCTATTTCTCAATGTACTTTTCTGATTTTATAAATCTTATAAACTCATTTTATGTATTGATAAAACAGATTTTAAAATAATATATTAAAATAATACATGTCTCCTTTACTGATATATATTTTAGAGTATTTTCTGTATTAATCCCGAAACTACATTGAAAGATTTATCAGATTTCATTCTCTACATGTATGTCAATGATATACTGCATGTTAAACATTTACCACTATTCATGCCTGTATTGTACAAAACTATGTGGAAGAATGTGCTTTATTATGCTGTTAAAATTTCTATGTAGGCCACTTTGGTCTTACTTGCCTCCTTAATATTTTTTAATCTCTTTCTTCTTCATGTGGAATTTGTCTGCTTTCTTTGTATTATCTCTTTTGTTTTTATTTTATAAATTTTTCATCTTTCTAGATAATAGAAAATAGGATAGTGTTTTTTCTGAATCGGGGTTATTTTTTTTAAGTGATTTTTATGATGATTACCAAAATCAACCATTATCCTTCAGATAACATATTATAGTACTACATATTATCTGTTTGGGTAATAATACGAAATATACATAAACAAACATAAAACACATATACATACACACAGAGGTGAGGGAGCACACATAGACACACAAATCAATTTATTGGTTAATGAGTATTTAAAAAATTTGTCGGGCTGGAGAGATAGCTCAGTGGTTAAGAGCACTGACTGTACTTCCAGAGGTCCTGAGTTCAAATCCCAGCAACCACATGGTGGCTCACAACCATCTGTAATGAGATCTGATGCCCTCTTCTGGTGTGTCTGAAGACAGCTACAGTGTACTCATATATAATAAATAAATAAATCTTTAAAAAAAATACTCTAAAAAAAATTTGTCAACTATGTCATTGTCAATAGTTCCTTAATGACCTATATATTCCTATTGATTATTGATTTAGTTTGATTTGTATCCATTAGCTGTAGAAGGAGGAGTGTTATAGGTGCATCTAGTCATGGTTTGTTTTTTATTTATACTTTTGTGCGTGAAACAGAAGACACAATGCAAATAACACATGAATTCCTATACTTGATACAAAAATTTTTTATTTTCAACAAAATCGTATAAAAATTCCTTTTATTATGCACATCCTAACAAACTATTGTTGTTTTCTTGACAAAAACCATTATGTCTGCAGTGAAAAAGACTTCTAATGTGGTTTAGATTTGCATTTCCCTGATGGCTAGACAGACTGTGCAGTTTGTCTTGCATTTATTTGCTATTTTTATGTCTTCATATAAAAAGCATCTGCTCTGTTGATTTGTCCATCTATTGAATGGATTATTTGCTCATTTGGTGTTTATTTCTGAGCTTTTACAGATTTTTGGATATTAGTACTCTATCAGATGAATGGCTGGTAAAGACATTTTCTCATGGTATCATCTGTTTCATCACCATTTTGGGTCATTCACTACGCTTGAGCTTCATAATTTATTGAAATCCTACTTGATAATGTTTGCTATTATTCCCTAAACTATTGGAGTTCTATGGAGTTGACTCATTTATTTCAACTATATGTTGACAGATTTCCCTTTGTTATTCTCTACTAGGATCAAATAATCTAAAATTTCCAATTAAAAAAATACAGACTGACAGAATTGCAAAACAAGATGCAACTATTTGTCATCTCATTTCACCAGCAAGGATACAAATTGGAGATTGAAGATGTCATTATGAGTAAGTGGTCTCTGGAGGCAAGCAAGGAAACTATATTCAAATGTGATAAAGCTGATTCTAAGCCAAAATTACCCTGCAGATTAACATTGTAACTATAAAATTGAACATGCTTTCAAGAAACATGTATACATCCAATATTAGTGCACTCAGATTCACTTTACAAATAATAACAAATAGAACTTCTGTAATTCACAGAAGATACTTGAAGAAAGTTTATATTTTGCTGATTATATTAAAATTTAGAGATATATCAAATTAATAATTACATAATTTGTCTAAGGAATAAGAAAAACAAAAACAAAACAAACTTGCAATTAATATAATAGAAATGTATTGAAGATGAGAAATATCAGAGTCTGTATTAATGCTCTTCTTAGAGCTCATCAGAGAAATTTCTTGGTGCATGGTAGCTAACATCAAAATGCACTTATGATTCATGTGTAGAAGATAAATGATTTTAGATTGCTTAGATATAACTTGAGATCTACTTCATACCCTCTTCTCAAAGTTTCTTTTTTATTTAATATACTTAATAAAATTATAAATATATAAATAAAATAATATATATTTATAAAATATTATATTTTTCCACATTATTTTGTTTTCTCATTCACTGCCCCCCTCCTAGTGACCATCTCTCACAATCCTTCCTGCATTCCCACTTTCCCTTGTCTTCTGAGCAGTTGGGGATCCCCTGTGTATTCCCCCACTTTTTCACTTCAAGTCTTTGCAAGGCTAGACATTTCCTTCAACTGAGACCAGACAAGGAAGCCCAGCTAATAGAACATGTCCCACATACAGGCAACAGCTTTTAGGATAGCCCCCATTCCAATTGTTCAGGACCCACATGAAGGCCAAGCTGCACATCTGCTACATGTGAG
Source organism: Arvicanthis niloticus (assembly GCF_011762505.2). Lineage (NCBI taxonomy): Eukaryota > Metazoa > Chordata > Mammalia > Rodentia > Muridae > Arvicanthis > Arvicanthis niloticus. The sequence goes on from NC_047660.1 coordinate 36,736,678, forward strand.
CAGGAAGGCCTCAGTCCAGCCCATGTATGTTCTTTTCTTAGTGAATCACAAACCACAATTTCTTACAGTAAGGCTCAAGTACCATTGCAGAAGAAAATGAGGAAAGACAGTATAAAACGTAGGTTAACAAGACTAGAGTAAAACAGTGTTTTATAGACAAAGGAGACAACGACATTAATAAACTTACAGCAGTTTTGGTGACCAGCAATAAGGTCAAGATATTTGGTACTCAAGCATGGAATGAAAACAGACTCATAAGTATTGGAAAATGAGGATTATGGCTAGGAAAAAGAAGACATCAATAAATTTTAAGGCTATGAAATATGGTATGTCGTCCATACTCCAGTAAATGGCCCAACAGAAGAAGTATATGTCAGCCTATGTTACAGTTCGTAAGTTCTTAAATAAATATTAACAAAATTGGGAGGTAGGGGTCTAGGAGTGGGTCTAAGATGAGATGAGGGAAGGTGTGGAGGGAAAATATGTTGAAAATATTTTATATAGAATTTAAAAAAAACAAGAAAGAAAATATTTATTTGAAAATATAAGTAAGATTGGCAAAACTTGATCATCTTCCCCTCTTCACCTCCCTTTCTCTCCTCTCACCCAGATTGCTCCTTCTTTCTGCTTCCTGTGACTGTTTTCTTCTCCTGTGCAAGTGGGATTGAGGCATTCTCGCTCTGGTTCTTCTGCTTGTTAACCTTCTGGAATCTTATGGGTTGTGTCCTGGGTATTCTGTAATTTTTGTATAATATTCACTTATTAGTGAGTACATACCATGCATGTCCTTTTGGGTCTGTGTTACCTCACTCAAGATGATATTTTCTAGTTCCATCAATTTGAGTCGAAACTCTTGATGTCTTCATTCTTAATAGTTGAGTAGTATTCCATTGTGTAAATGAACCACATTTTCTGTATCCATTCTTCCATTGTGAGACATATATTTGTTTCTAGCTCCGGGCTATCACAAATAAGGCCACTATGAACATAGTGGAACTGAAGCCCCGAAGGCCAGCAGAAAGAATGGAAATAGGCAACCTTGGGAGGTAGGAGGTAGGGGTACCCTCTAGAATGTACCAGAGACCTGGGATGTAAGAAACTCTCAGGACTCAAAGGGAGGGACCATGGATGTTCTAAGGTAAGGAGAGAGAACCTGTAGAAACCACGTCTAGTGGAGGAAAAGACATCAAGTGGAGGGCTGTGGTTGCCATTCCACTGTCAAAAGTTCTGACTCAAAATTGTTGCTGTCTAAAGGAACTTCAGGGATAAAAATGGAGAAGAGCATGAGAGAAAGGAGCTACAGTTATAGGGCCAAATTGGGAGTCAGCTCAAGGGGAGGCCTGGGGCCCTGAGACTATTATTGATGCTGTGCTACACTTGAAGACAAAAGCCTACCATGACTGCCCTCTGAGAGGCCCAAGAAGCAGCTGAAAAAGTCAGATGCAGATATTTACACCCAACCAATGGACAGAAGCTGGTGACCCCTGTGGTTGAATTGGAGAAAAGTTGGAAGAAACTGAGAAGGAGGGCAATGCCATGGGAAGATAAGCAGTCTCAACTGACCTGGGCCCCGAGATCTTTCTGAGCCACCAACCAGGCAGCATATACCAGCTGATAGGAGGTCCCTGACATATATACAGCAGATGATTACCTAGTCTGGCCTCAGTGAGAGAAGATGCACCTAACCCTCAAGAGACTTGAGGCCACAGAGAGTGTGGAGGTCTGGTGGGGTGGGGTGGGGATGGGGGTTGAGGACATCCTTTTGAATGTGGAGGGGCGACAAGGAGATTTGGAATGGGGAGCAGTCGGGCGCAGACCTGTAGAAGGAAGTCTGGACAGATTACAGAATAAAAAATAAATAAATTGTAAAAAAAAATAGAAGACATAAAACACAGAGAGAGACACACAGATACACACATAAACACACACACACAGAAGATTGGTAAAACTTCACTTTAATTAGCTAAAAGTTTTCATCATGGAGATGCATATTTTAATGCATTATTATGATGATTTCTTCTACTTATAACCCATAATGCATCTATGTCATACTTATTTTATGAATTTATTTGTAGCAAGTCTTTAAGAGAGAAAGCAAGAAAAAACATTAAGAGTATTAGTCATTAGTATGGTTCTTCATTTAAATGACCTGATAACACATTGCCTGATACAATTCAGTGTATTTAATTTAAGAGATGTTTTAACTGTGCTGTGAGTAGTTATAGCCTGGATTGTGTTGATGAAAAAAACAGAGAAATAAGAGTTCACTATTAATGAAAAAGGTAAATCAAACAAAAAAAGGTACAATAGGAAATATTCTTATTTCATATATGTATTCACTGCTAAGAAGTAGTGAACTTTACAAAAAAAAGTGGTACTAGCTTAAACCATCCTTATAGCCAAGCTAAATTTGTTCTAAAAGACAATATAAGTATCTTCAATTTTAATGGATAGTTTTCAAAACTAAATTTGTAACTCACAATATAGGAAAAACATTTATGTTATTTTGACATTTCTATTCTTATACAATCTTTCAAAATGAACTATTTAGGAAAGTGTGTAAAATAGCATATAGAGTTCAAAAATTTAAAAATATGTGGTGATAAGCAGAATTACAAAGTAAAGACATTTAATAGATTATGTGTTTAAGTTTATTTCTTAAAGTTTGTATTACAGTGTCAAACTGCTATAAAGAATGGCAATTGAACCGTTGCACTTTTTGTCAAGGTGGTTCATGACAGATCTTTATTCACAGTCCTTTTATACATCTAATTTTAAAAGACAGATTATCACTGAATTGTCTACTAACCTTCAACTCAATCTGTAGCCTAAGCAGAACTTGAATTTTAGAACTTTTTGTTTCAGCCTCCAAGTAGCTTGTAATACATTTCTGTGCTGCCAATACTGACTCTATTTGTTCAAATTGTTGGGTGAAATTTTAAATAATTTGATCATTTTTAAAAAATGTATTTATTTTATTTTAGTTAGTTATGTTCCTGTGTGTATTCATGTACACTGCCTGTCTGGCTATAAAGTCCAGAAGACAGGATGGGATTCTATTACCTGGGTGGTGGGCAGATGTCAGATTTCAGGTAGGCACTGAGTGTGGGTACAAGAATAGGTTACTTAACAGTTTCTAACCCTGAAAAAAAAAATCTTTCTCACATGCAGAGTTATTATTGACTACAATTTTAAGAAAAAAACAGGATATTATCAGCCTCTCCAATTTTCTTGCTGGAATGTTGACTGGTTCAGTCATTTGCATGTGACAACAGATACACAAACTGATTTTAGGACACCTTAGCTGAGAATGACAACTATACAGTTCAACTCATTGAACACACAGAAGTCAAGCTTGAGTAAATAGAAAGCCATTAACCTATGTGCTAGTATCTTTAGTGTAGAAAGGTACTCTGTATGTTCCCAAAGAGAAACATAAACACCAAACCAGGCACATAATCTGTGCTCTACAGTAGTTTTATCTGCAGGATCTGCTAGGGCAATGGTGGCACAAAGCTTGTGGGGGTAGCCAATCAATATCTGAGTTGACTTAAGACCTACTCTATGAGAAGGAACTCATACTCAACCCTGTCTGGTGACCATGAAACAGAGATGATATAGCCAAGGGACTTAGGATAAAACAAATACTACTGGTCCTAAGGAAAAATATGTAGCAATAAAATGATTCCTACAGACAATTTGAAATACTCACAGGTCAGTGCTTTGCACAGCTATTGTCAAAGACGGTACCTCCTGTAGTAGATTGGAACAGATATAGAGACCCATAACCAGACATTATTCAAAGAATGAAAGACCTTGAAATACTTTAGCCCTAAATGCAAAGGCTCTATCAAGTACCTTTCCTCAGGAACCTCAAAGGAAACTTCAAGTTCAAACGGAACTTTTCCTTCTGATATTTTCTTTTCTTTTTGTTCCTTTTCTTTTCTTTCTTTCTTTCTTTTTTTTTTTTTTTTTTGATTGTGCTAAAGGTGGCTTTTATTTGGAAAATATTTATAGTATATATCATATACAAATTCATATTTCTTTTATAGCAAAGATGATAATAAAACCTTGTTTGTTTGGAATGCACATAGAAAGAATCTAAACAAATGCTCCACATATTTAATTAATGTTGAGAAAGACTAAGCTTATATCAGATTCTAAGTAGTTTCTAGAATATTTATTTTCTTTTTTTGGGGGGTAGGGCTTCTTTGTTTTTTTTCTTTATTGGATATTTTCTTATTTACATTTCAAATATTAGTTCCTTTCCCAGTTTCCCTCTGGAAATCCCTTATCCCATCCCACCTCCCCCTGCTTCTATGAAGGTTTTCACCCGCCTCCCCACTCTGGCATTCCCCAAAACTGAGGCATCAAGCCTTCACAGGACCAAGGGCCCCTTCTCCCATTGATGCCAGATAAGGCCATCCTCTGTTACATATGTAACTGGAGGCATGGGTCCCTCCATGTGTACTCCTTGGTTGTTGGCTTAGTCCCTGGAAGCTCTGAAGCTCTGAAGTGTCTGGTTGGTTGATATTGTTGTTCTTTCTACAGGATTGCAAATTCCTTCAGCTCCTTCAGTCCATTCTCTAATTCCTCCATTGTTGACCCTGTACTCAGTCTCAAGGTTGGCTGCAAGCATCCACCTCTGTGTTTGTCAGACTCTGGTATACTCTCTCAGGAGACAGCTATATCAGGCTCCTGTCAGCATGCAGTTCTTGACATCCAGAGTAGTGTCTGGGTTTGGTGACTGTATATGGGATAGATCTCCAGGTACATATTTCTATTGTTCAAATTTGATGCACATTTTTTTCTTTTCTCTTGATATATTTTATTTTATTATTATCCATTGGAAACCCATTTGTTTTCTAGTTAAAGATATAAATGGAATGTATTAGAATTGGAGAGGGTGAAAGAAACTGGGAGGAAAACAGTAAGGGCAAAATGTAACGAGAAAATACTAGAAAATATTATGTAAGACTAAAAATTCACTTTCAGTAAAATTAACAAAGACAAAAGCAAAATCAACAATAAAAACAATATAATTACTATGTTATGTTAGGAAGATAATGTTAAGTATCATTTGGCCCTTGCTTTGTCAAAACACTATTATTTTCCCTTCTGTCATGTGGATTTCCAGTGTGTCGGAAATTGTGATTGTGTGCCTCATTTATGGATATAGATTAGGTAGTACTGAGGGCAACTCACATATTTTTAACATTTAATACAGAATTATTTCAAACCATATAGCACATATGTCAAAAATCATGAAGGAGGAAATTAACATTTCTAGTGGGGATATGAATCATATAATAGAATATCTTCTTTTCAAATACTTATAATTAGAATAACACTAGATGGAAGTAGATATGTCAGATATTTCTGAACGAGTTCCCTTAAAATTTATGATTATAATTTAGTTATACATACTTAATCAATCTTGCCTGGGGTTTCTCAGCTCCTAAAATAGAAATGTAAAATAATTTTTGTGTCTCCTTTTATTTTTAATATAATATAAAATTATACACATCATACAGCAAATTAATAGTTTCAAATATTATTTAATATAAAATTATTTAAAAATAAAATGTTGCATGTTATACAACATAGAAACTACAACATCACATAAGTTATTAAGACACAAATATATTCTATGAACATGATGAACTATAAAATTTTTACATAAAATATTATTCAAAGTTTAACAATAGCATCATTTATATCTTAAATGTTGAAGTCTCAAATGTCCTCTGATAAATTTATAAAATTTTTTCATTCCAACAGTAGAATATTTCCTTATTTTGAAATAAAGATATATTCTACAATGAGAATATCATTAAAAACATTACTTTATGTGAAATATAATAAAAACCAGGTAAACTTGTGATGGGAAAGAGGGTATCTTTAGTTAAAATTTATTAGTACAAAAATTCACATCAAGGAAATAAAAATGTTACATATTATGTTTAGAGTATTACATTTTTATTATTTTTCCCAATTATATAAATAATATTTAATGACTGTAGAGATATCAAAAGTCTATTAAATAAAACTCTGGTCAACCAATCTAAGTATCTAACTGTAAGCTTTTTTCTTATGATGTTGCTTAAAATAATTTCTCAGTAATATATTAATACTTTGTATATCAGTATATTAAGGATTGAACTATTCATTTTAAAGTAGTGAATTTATGCTGTATGAATTAAGTTCAGTAATCACAGTAAGGGAGAAAATATTAGAGTTCCCATAGAGTACAGTAAATTTCACTTTAATAATAACTTAATAATAACATATAATAACTGTATGGTACATTTTTCAAATTAATGAAGAAATATTGAATTTAAAAATTATCAATGAAATTGAATCATAAGCTAGTTCTGGTCTAACTAGATGTTTTCATGTAAAAGAGTGCAAATAGATCCATATCTATCATCCTTCACAAAACTCAAGTCTAAACACCTCATCATAAAGCTTGATATGTATAGTCAGAAGAGAAAGTGAAGAATAGCCTTGAACACGTTGGCATTGAAGAGAACTTTCTGGACAGAACACTAATAGTCCAGGCACTACAAACACCAGCCAATAAATGTGACCTCATAAAACTGAGAAGGTTCTGTAAGGCAAAGGACAAACATGCTCAGATCCACAGACTGAAAGATGTTAAGTAACAAGGAAGGCTCAAAGAAGGACATATAACCCTCACACAAAAACGAAATAAAATAGATTTTGCAGGCGGTCTGCAGGACAAGGGGATGGGAAGAAAAATCATGCAGGGCGAGAGAGAGAGAGAGAGAGAGAGAGAGAGAGAGAGAGAGAGAGAACTGGGAGAGAACATTGGGAGAGAACACTGGGAGAGAGAACTGGGAGAAATGACTGGAATTTGAAGGAAAGGGGAGTTTGTGGAAACCAATTTGAATGGGAAATTTCCTGGAATCAATGAGAATGACTCTAAGGAAGTCTTCTAGTAATGGGGAGTCACAGAAATTGAGATGACAAGTACAGACCCTCTATGGATCTGACCCCTGACCTAGGTTCTCTGCATATACATTACTGTTTTGTAGCTTGTTATTCTTTTTGGATTGTCAATATTGGAAGTGGGATGTTTCTGACTTTTGCCTGTGCTTGGGACCATTTTCCTCCTTCTGGGTTACTATGCACAGCTGTAGTTAGAGGGTTTGCAGTTCTTACTCTATCTTTAGGCCAAATTTGGTGTATATCCCCTGAAAGACATTCTCTCTCTCTCTCTCTCTCTCTCTCTCTCTCTCTCTCTCTGTCTCTGTCTCTCTCTCTCTCTTTCTCCTTCTTCCCCTTACATGTGTTTGTGTCTGTCTGTCTGTCTGTCTGTCTGTCTGTCTGTCTGTCTTTTTCTTTTTAAGAAACACCAGAGAAGCTGATCTGGGGAAGAGAAGAGGTATTGGAGGGGACTGGGAAAAGTAGAGGGAGGGAAAACTGGGTCGGTAGTAATGTATGAAAGAAGAATAAAAAAAAGAATAATAAATACTTGAAAATCTTCCATATTATTAAAAAACAAACACATTTCAAATTGATAACAGGTCCATTTCATTGCTAATTTTATTTGAAATATGCGTTTAAGGTATTAATGTACTTTCATGTATTTTCTATCAATTAGTATTTAAATGAACTAGTATTTATCTCTGTATGTGTGTGTGTATGCTACTTATTTTAGACTTTTTTCCCCAACTGTATTGGACCTGGTAGTTTCTTTTCTAATTATGTTCAGCTATTGTATTAATTATATCTTTCAAAACATTTTTTTCTGGAAGTAAGGTTGGAGTAATACATATAGTTCATACACAAGAAAGTGTTCATGAAGAAGTTCTTTTATCATAGACCTAGAAACTAACTTTTACAGATTTAATTTATCAGTAATAAAGCTGTGATTTATCCATGCACTTAAAAGATTAATGGGTGTTATAAATTCATGGCAAGAGTGTAAGATCATATCAAACCAACCAGTCAGCTAACAACCAACAACACCAATGTCTTATAAAGAATATTTAGTGGGAATAACATTCAAATGCACAGGCTGTGCATCTCTGTATATGGTCTTCTCTGTTACAGTCTTTGTGATATTATTTTTTGTTGTTGTTTAAAAAAGTATGGTTGATATTTCTTAGCCTTGTTTATTCATCTAGATTGGTAATGAAAATATTTCCTGGAACATTAAAATTAATTCAAATAATATCTTTAGCACAACTTTAGTGACATAAATTGAAATTCAATAGTCCCTGTAACCAGGCTGCCTGAATGAATCACCTCAGTTTGCATTGGATTTGGAATTATTACAAGTACAACTGAATAACAATTGTAAATTAAAAATTAAAATCTATGAGGCAGGAGTGCATGGGTAGGTGGTAGAGCACCCTCATAGAAGCAGTGGGGGGGCAGAATATTGGGTTACGGGATTTTTAGGAAAGGAAAGTAGGAAGAGAGATAATATTTGAAATAAAAATAAATAAAATAACCAATAACAACTTTTTAAAAATTTAAAATTAAATCTAATATATTTTCAGTGTTAAACTCATGAGTATTTGAAGTTCCTAAACAACTTTTGAATTTAATTGGCCCATTAGGTATACTTTTCTCCAGCACTGATTGCCATACTGATATGTCTTCCTTCTTTTACACCTGCAACTTTTGCTTACAAATTGTATACCCAAGCAATCTACTGTTTAATGATTTAATTTTAATTAGACTGTATGTGCATCTTGCATTTTCAGTTAACACAGCAAAAGAAACCTTCATCCCCATAAGTCATTTTCATGACTTGTCCCCTATCATTATAATGTGGCAATTAATTAAGAGTCTAATAACTTTGAACTTTATCATAGCATGCTGAGTGCAAGAGCCTAGATATACATGTGTCAGCATTTTAGGTTTTTTTGTTAAGTCTCTTTAATACTTAGTAATTATAATTCATTAATTTGCTTTGACTAAAAATGTTGGAATGGATTGAATTTGACTAACAATGTGTTCTTAAGAGATAACATTAATCAATTTTAAGTATGATATTTGCCAGTGATCTAATTAAATATCATTATCATAGTACCAAGTTGGTGTCTGTCTATACGTTCAAATTTTTGTCATGCTCTCAATTTTCCTTAATTTTTTTTATTATTTTGCTATAACACTTCTAAAAATGTATTTTAGAGACCAGTTTATAAATGTAGTTTTTGCCGGGCGGTGGTGGTGCACGCCTTTAATCCCAGCACTTGGGAGGCAGAGGCAGGAGGATTTCTGAGTTTGAGGCCAGCCTGGTCTACAGAGTGAGTTCCAGGACAGCCAAGGCTATACAGAGAAACCCTGTCTCGAAAAACCAAATAAATAAATAAATAAATAAATAAATAAATGTAGTTTTTCTGATTATGGCTTATTTGTAATATGTTATAATAATATTTTATCATAATAGAATTAAATTCTATTATTTTTATGATATGAATTAAATTCATTATTTTATTTATCTGTTCATTTATTTGTTATTGACAGGGTCTCTGTGGATAATTTTAGATGTTCTAGAACTGTTTTTTGTAAATCAAGATAGACTGGAATCCACAAATATGTTTTTACTACTGCTGCCCAAGTTCTGTGATTAAAGACATGCACCACCATACCCAGCGATCTGACATATGAGCTATAGAAATGCGCTTATGACAGTTCTTTTCAATTAAAACTTAACAAATACAAGAAGAATGTTTTCTACAGTAAACCAGACCTCTACAATTGCTCAGTGATGTATTTCTAAGATTAACTGAATTCCCTAGATCATCAAGGACATAAAAATTGTCTAACATGTGAAGTTTGTATATAAAGATATAAAATTATTTCAAATATAGGAAGGCTTAATCTCTCTCCATATATATATATATATATATATATATATATATATATATATATATATATATAATATCACTGGAATTTTAAGAATTTTAAGAAGTTTAAGCTTATGATTATTGCAAAAATGTAATGGGTTCATTTAAGTAACTATCTAGAGGAGTACAACATTTGCTACATTATACTGAAATGAATGAAACAACATTATGACTTTCTTTTAAGCATGATCAGGTTTAAAATAAGTTGAACTCTATGAACAAATTATTTTAGTACATTTTGGGATTCTTTTTTTTTTTTTTTCGAGACAGAGTTTCTCTGTGTAGTCCTGGCTATCCTGGAACTCACTTTGTAGACCAGGCTGGCCTCGAACTCAGAAATCCGCCTGCCTCTGCCTCCCAAGTGCTGGGATTAAAGGCATGCGCCACCACTGCCCGGCCATTTTGGGATTCTTATATATTTTTCTACTTCTCCAGTTTAACAACCTAAATAGTGAGTAGATACACATATTAATGCATATTAATAAAAAGAATAGTAGAATAATATGATATTGTTAACATCAAATATTATAACATGAATAAATGTGAATTTAAAAATATATTCCATTAAATAAGTTCAGGACAATTTAATCTTAATCATAATAGATATGAATACAAAAAGGTATATGTTATATGTCTGTACATATCACTAAACATGCTCATTGAAATAAATACAACTACTCAGGAGTTTGAAAAATTATTAAAAACATCAATACCTGCTTTGTGTTTTCAAATCTATGTTTTTCTTTTTTTCTTACTTTTATTAGTTCTTTAAGGATTTCATACTACTACATTGGCTATATTCTCCAACCTTCTCGAAGTTCTAAGATATTTTCATTCCTTACTCAATGTTGTATTCTCTCCATTTCTAACACATACAGAACAATTTCAATCTCACATGGACCCTTTGGTGTGTGACATTTCACTAGGCTACAAAAGACCTACCAGGAGTCTGACCCTTAAATAAGACTGCCTCTTCTTTTTCCAGAAGCTATTACTTACCAATATCATCTTATGTTGAAGTGGGTTTCAGAGATGACCTCCCTTTCCATGTTGGCAGTTTGTTTGGCTCAAGCTTGTACAGTTTTTGTGCATGTTATAAAATGATCTGGAAGCTCACCTCTGCATCTTCTCAGCTATGTCTGGAAAATATTCTTTTCTTGAAATCTTCCATCCCTTCTTGCTTTTAAGCTCTTTTCTTTCCTCCTCCACTGCAATTCCTGAGTTTGGGGAACAGGGCATATGAAATATGTATCCCATTTAGTGCTAAGAATTTTGTAATAGTATCTTCTTTTCATAATGACTTTTTATTGTTCTCTGAGATTATGAGCAACTACTAAAAAAAGAAGCATTTACAAAGATTGAGAAATGTATTACTTGTGCGTTTAAAAATAACAGATTAGTCAGATTGGTACTATGCCCAGGTACTAGGATAAGAATACACAGTTATTTCTTGTTATTCACAGTTATTAAAGGGACAAACCTTTGTCAGCCCAGAGGTTCTTGGCCATGACAATAGGTGCCATATATGGGTTTTAACATGTATGGGGAGTAGCACACAAAGGCTTTCAGAAGTTGGTTACTCCCTTGACATTCATGCTATGATGAATGAACATATCTTGCCAGGTTGTTAGTGTAGCTCATAGTGGTAGAGAGCTACATTAAACTGAAGCTTACTTTTTCTCTTCCTATAATTTACATAACATCTGAGAGTTCCACAACAACTAGCCATTAGGGAAGAAGCTTCCAAGGGAGCATGAACTTGATCTCTATGACTACAGTAAGTGGACTCTTTAGAAATACAGCCTTTACTTCCTTATTTCTCACTTTCTTGATTTATTTATTTTCACTTTATGTGATTGTTTGGCTTACATGGATAGTGTATATACCACAGCTAGTCAGAAGACTCTGGAAGTCAGCAAAGAGCATTAGATATCCTTAAACCAACATTTCAGATAGTTGTGGCCTGTCATGTGGGGACTAGGAACCTAACCTATATTCTCTGGAAGAACATTATATGTTCTTAATGATTTTAGTGGCAAAGTCATACTTCTAGCTTCCCCATCTCTAAACAGTAGCTTCTTACTAGAAGATCCATGAAGGTACCTGAGAGCCTTGTCAATAACCAAACAAAGTTTTAAAATCTTTAGCTCAACAAATTAAACTGAAAAGATTTTGCATGAATTAAATCTAATTAAATCTTTCATATTTATGAGTCATTAAGTCAAATGATTTTCATTTATATCATATATCATTATATGATATATGATATATATTTATATCATATATATCATTAGAATGCTATAATATGATCTACAGTTAAAGACTCTATCCTATAACTATGACAGTTAACAAGATGGTTTTGACTTTTTATAAAATCACTCAATGTAAATTGTTATAGAATATTAGCAGATTTATAAAGTGAGAAAAACTTAGAATGAACAGGCATCTATCTGATAATATAGTGGAAGGTAATATTAAAATTAAATAATTCATAGAAAGAGTAGACATATCTGGATCAGATCTAACATAACAAAACCTATAGAAGAAAACCTATAGGCAACATAATGCTTAATAGAGAATATCTTGAAGCAACCTTCACTGAAATCGAGAATGCAACAGGCTGATAACCCCAATGAAAATGAGACTAAGATAGTCTAGCTATCCACTATTTCCACTCCTTTTCAATAATATTCTTGAAGTACTATCTGGAGCAATATAGTAAAAGGAGGAATTTAAAGGAATAACAACAGAAAAAAATATGTCAAACTATCCCTATATGAAGATGACATAAGCTATTTCAAATGTTTCCTCACAAAATTTTAGAAAGAATAAGCAAATTTCAGAAATATAATGTATAGAATGAACTTACACAATCAAAAGCTTTTCTACATACCAACAAAAATAACTGTGAACATAAACTATGGATACACTCCCATTTTGAACCACCTTAATGAAATAAAATATCTTGAAATAAACAAAACAACAGAGGAAAAGTTCATTTACAATAAATATTTTAGCCTTGAAGAAAATAAAATATCTTGAAATAAACCCAACTAAGGGGGCAAAATTCTTTTACAATAAAAACTTTAAACTTCTGAACAGAGAGAAAGGCATTAAAAATGGAAATATATCCCAAATTTAAGGGTTCTTAAAGTTAATTCTGTCAAAATGACAACAATGTTGGTAGACATTTATAGATTCAATGAAATCCCAGTGAAAATCCCAATATCATTATTTTTTAAAAAATCACAAGAGTACTATTCTCCAAATCAATGGGAAGCCCAAGAATCACAGATCACCAAACCAAATGCTGAGGTAAACAAAGCAGGAACAATGTCCATTTCAGATTTTCAGACAAATGACTATGGCATCATATTACAAATATATGGTATTGGTACATAGAACCATGAAACAAATCCACTGTTCCAAATATGAGTACATAAAACAAAAATGATTTGATAATGAAAAAAAAATCCAAAAGAATGAAAGCTTAAAGAATATCCCCAATTTAAAAAAAATATTGAGAAACTGAGTAAAATGAAGACAAACCTATATATGATGGTACTGAAGATTGTCTTCTAAGAGCACAGATCCTTTAAGTGAATATAGAGGCAAGTACTTTATTTGTGTGAGGGATGATCTGTGCATTAGAAAGTTGAATAAGGCTGGACCAGACCTCTGTCAGGTCTGCTGTTGTGTGGACCCCGGATTCCACCTGAGACATTCTGGATGCTCCACGGATCCCACAGCCAGCATTAGAATGATCAGCCTTGGTGTATCTACTCAACAAGCAAGCTGGGCAGACCTGCTCAAACCTCTGAGGTCTTGGTATTCCATCTGGAGGAAGTGAAGACCCAGCATCAGAGGCTTGTCAATTTGCTCTTCCCCCCACTCCTCTTCTAATATCTCAACGCCCACAATCAGCTTGAAGAAGCTAATGAAGAGTCAGCGCCCCTATTCCCTGGGCTTGGGGACTAAGGTGGTAACTGTTGGGCTGTCTTTCTAGGGAAAAGTAGTGGTTTTGTGGGAATAGAGAGGATTAGCTAGGGTTTATTGCATAGCTATAACCTATTAGTAGAAATCTGTATAATTAGTATCAAGATGAAGATACAAATTCTTAAACGGCACCAATTTACTTTGATTGCTAATTTTATTGGTATGAGCTTCTTATTGATATGAGTGAGATGAATATTGTTACTCTCATAGGCATTGTACCAGTATAACACATTTAGGAATACAAGACTTAGACCCAGTCCTTCTTTAACTTTTTTAACTGATTTGAGATGGTCAGCCTGTGAGTTAAGGGACTATAGCAAAATCATGGCTTGGAGTTTATTGTTAGGGTGTTTTCTATGTTTTATTTAGAGATAGCTGAGTTGAGTTAACAGGTAACAGTCCAGATTACCTTACATGGATAGTTGGTTTTCAAAACATCAGAAATCCACAGAATTGACATGACAAACATTTGTGTATTAATGTTCACTTTGATTAGAGACCTGTCTGCTCCTGACAGCTTCATATATTGAATTTTAAGAAGAAATTGAGCATCTTTGGAGTTACTCCAGTTGTGATGAGACAGCCACTAGACAAGAATTGCCTCTTTCCATCTGCAGACAAATTACTGTCCAGAAAAGGACACACTAGCAGAATAGTCGACTGATTATATCTGCCTGGACAGAGTAATCAGCCCTTAATAACTCTGCAGCACTAAGGTCTGTCAGATGATCCTGGGCCAGAAGGCAGAAGAACAGATGCTCCAACATTATGTAGTAGAGGGAGTGTCCAAGTGTTCAGAGGTCTCTATAAATTGGCTAAGTTTTAGAAGCTATGCTTTGTGCTTCCCACAATTATAGTTAACTCAGTCATTCTGGATTTCCGACGGGGTTGAAAACTTATAGCCTCATAGCCAATTCTGGCTATTTACCTTGAGAGAAAAGATTTGAGTGGATGGTCGTCAGCTGACATTCATCCTAAATCCAAGGAAAAAGCCAGGTTCAGAACTAAGTGTTTTAGTTAGGAGAGATGACAGAGGTTCTGGTTAGTCAACAAAATGTTGGACTGGGTATGAGGACTATCTTGTACCTCACGGGTACAAATTGGCATAATTATGCTCTAATTGTATTTTGAGAGAAAAGTTTCATTGTAACAGGAAGGGTGATATATAGGAGGAGCTAAGGTGGGAGGAATACTGAGAGGAAGAGAAGGAGTAAGAAGAGGAGAAGAAGAAGGAGAGGAGAAGCTAGGTGATGAAAGAGAGAAAAAGGGGGGAGATAGTGAGGCAGATGTTCATGTATCACCACCAGTCAAAGATAGTTGATATATCTAGGTTAGGTAGTGGGTTACACCTCTTATTGAGCAATACCAAACTTATAAAGCTTATGATTAACATTTTTAAAAAAAAATGTATATGTGCAAAAAGAAAAAGGGGGCATGTGATAGGGGTTTTCTAAGGGGGGGAATGGGGAAAGGGGATGGCATCTGAAGTGTAAATAAAATATCTAATAAAAAATGAAAAAAAAAAAAAACAAGGAAAAAAAGAAAGTTGAATAAGAACTAAGATGTTTCCAACCAATAATTTCTGAAATATTCTGAGAATGTTGGCTTGATACACTAAGGAACAAAGTTGAAAATAAACTTGCAAAGGTAACAGGATGGTTTTCACTGTCTATAAAACAATGGTAGAACCTCAGAAAGCTAAAAACGTGAAACACTAATGTCATCCTTATTCAATTAACTCTAAGAATCAGAAATGCACAAAAAGATGCAAATTGGAAATTATCTAAGGTAAGCCAATATATACAAAGTAAATATCAGATTTTGATTACTAGAGAGTAAGAGGGGCTCATATTAAAATTATCTCAGTGAATGAAAATACTTACAGTATAACAAACCTTAATCCAAATATAATACTTGAGAAAAATTATGATTGCAAAAGGATTGATACATAGAAAATAAGTATATTTTCTAAGGAAGAATTCAGAGCTAAAGAAGAAAGATTTTATAAGAAATTTTCAGGGACAAAGGGTATAGAGAAGTATGCTGCAAAAATAAAAATTAAAAGTGTCCAACCTCAAAATATGTATGTGTATGATGATTTAAACAGCAAAAATAACATAGATATATCTAATCTGTTGTGAGTGAAAGATAGATTATATAAGTAGCACTGGAAGTCAAGAAAACATCTTAAAAACAACAAGGAAGACTTTTAAACTTCTTATTGAAATAAAATTATGATTAAGATTTCCATTCTATTTAAATGTCAAAAAAGAAAATTAACTTATTTTGTGTTGAGCTAGAAATTTAAGAAGCGGTTTCCTGTAGATCTAGATTCATGAATCTATTGGTCAATTTCTCTAACTGCAGAAAGAGAGGGGAAATGCAGTATTGTGTTTATCAGGAAGCAACAGAAAGGAGAAATCTCTGAAGAGAGGAAGAGAGAGAGAGAGAGAGAGAGAGAGAGAGAGAGAGAGAGAGAGATAGAGAGAGAAAGAATCAAGAAGGCCAATAAAAAGCAAGCAGCATGCATAATAATTCAGCAATTAAGTTACTATTTCTTCAACACTACTTCCAAGCTAGAAAATATAATCTTTAAATTGTTTAAAATATAAACAATATATATTTGTTTGTTGTTATATAACAAAATATATTTGCTATTATTTACAATAAAGCACACACAACTCTAATATCTCAGAAGACCCAATTCAGTATAGACACTGTTAATTGATTTTTATACAAAATTTAAAACCAAGCCAGTTAAAATTATAATACATATTCCAGTAGAGAATCTTGACTCTTGTCAATGTAAAATAGTGTAAATGAAACCACTGAAGGTCCGTTACATTTTCTTAGGATCTCACTCTGTCTGTCTTTATCTGTCTCTGTCCCTGTCACTCTGCTCTCTGTCTCTCTTTGTCATTCACATACACACACACACACACACACACACACACACACACACAAACACACACATGTGGTGATTATTTGTGTATTTTCTTAAAGAGAAGGATTTATATCATAACTGGGAAGTGAAGAACGTAAAATTAGACATGATAAAAGTAGGGTAACTCTGAGACTTATAAGTAAATTACATGTTTCTACTTGAACTCACCCCATGATATATCACCCCAGCAACCTAAATTATGTTTCTATTTTCATAAATCATGACCATAATTACTAAGAAAACATCTTTTGATAACATTTCTTTCTAGGTGCCATTTCTTTCTTATTAGCATCCTGGCTTCTTTCCATTTGTACTGGGATTTCAAATGTGTATGCATTTTGTATCAATTTCCTTATGTTTTTTTATTTATATACTAACTTTGGATTTCAAATGAAAACATACCAGGCAGAAATCTAATTTTCTTATCCTAGGAAGCAGAGGGGATGGCAATTTAGGTAATATTTAGACAATTTTGCCTGAGTTTATATTAACGTTATTCATATATAGCATATATTTTATACTAAGTTTGGCATAAAGATGATTATTTTACTCATTTTTGGATAAGATAACATATTATTTCACAGTATTTATAAGTACATATATTAAGGCTAGTGAGATAGCTTAGCCCATAGAAGGGGTTTCTGTGCAAAACTAACTACTGAGGATCTGTGAACTGAGGCTTTATTATCTACCTAAAAAGCCTCATGAAGATAGTAGTGCCATTATGTAATACCTATATTTCTATATTAATATGAGAATCATAGATAAAAAAAATTTCCCAGAAGCCTGAGCTATTAATGACCAGATGTATTTAGTTACATAAAAATAATAGGAGACCTCCACTTCAATGAGGCAAAAGGTGAGAATAAAGAAACAAAAATCATGTCTACACTCATAATAACACATCACATTCACAGAAATACAAACACACACACACATACACACACTTAATTTTTAAACTTTTAAAAGAAAAGCAGTCACTTAAAAATAAATAATGATAAAACAGACTTTAAGTTTAACAGACATTTGTTAGATGCATTTTAAAAAAATCATTGGCTGCTAGTACAATACACATTTCACTAAAGAATGACTGTCTGTAGGATTGTAAGTCAGACACTGTGGTATGGTGATTATGTAAAATGTGTGAGGTACTTCATTCAGTTCCAGATCTATCCCCCCGAAAAAAAAAATAATAAATGGCTTACTGCTACATTTAATTGAGTACAAAATGGCACAATGACTGTGCTACTCTATTTTTGATACATAAATTTTAGTTAATACATAATTCATACACTTTAAATTTGTTTTCACTTACTAGGCACTATAATATGTATTACTTCAGCAAGTACATGGAGATTTTATTTTTTCAAAGTCCAATTGCCTTTTAATAAAAATTTTTCCATGATCGTAGCTACTTTATCTTGTAAACAATTTAATGGTAATGTTATTTTTAAAATAATAAAAATATTCCAAAGTCAATTACACCTTTCAAAATGAGATTATAAGAATGGAAAGCAATGCATTAAAGTGGTATTTTTCAATAATTCATAATTTCTTAAACATTCACATCGATCACATCAGTTTAAAAGGCAGTCTGTCCCTACAGCTCTACTGGAAACATGTTTATTGGTTTAGACAGATGAGCATGCCCTGAGGGTCATTTTCAAGCTTAAATTCAAATTTGGCTTTATGCTTTTAAGAAACAGATGATGGTAAAGAATCGTCTACTCAACAGATTGTTTCTGTTCTTCAACAATGAAAAATCAATGAAACATGTCATTTAACAGTCCTAACTTTTCAAAATCAATTAAGGTTAAAAAACACATTGTTTTTCAAGATTATTCCAAGTAAAGTGATTTTTATCATTAATACAAAAACTCTAGTTTGGGACTTAAAATGTGTTTTCAAGAGAAAAAAAATTACATACACAGCATCATCTATATCTAAGTAGTAATAATGAATTTTGGGGTCAAATGTAATTAATATAAATGTGCATAACCATAGTAAATTATTGTGTGCCATTCTGCACATATTTTTAGTGAAATATTTTTGTCAGATTTCATTTTTGTATTTAAATTAATTTTATTATTAAGAAAAATGATATGTTATCTTGCAATAAATAACACTGAAATCTAAAAGAGGTCTCTGGAATGGACTCCTTCTAAAAGTAATATGTGAATATTTTCTGTATCTTTGTTTATTAGTATTTCAGAGAGAAAATAACAATCTTATGCTTTCATAAGTACTTTGAAAAATGCTAGGTGAGAGTCTGCAAAGATAAAACTTACTAACAAATATGGGTAGCTTAATAACACAGAATAATTATGTCTACACTAAAATTACTAAATTCCACTATAGCTACCCATGGAAAGATAAAACACTTCTGTGAAAAACCAAAATTGTATGCAAGGGAAACATAAAGATAGGTAAACATGAATCATTCAGTGGCATACATTGCAAAACTAGTGGTCAGCTATTAAAGTCTCCTATATTCTTAGATAATATGTGCTTTATTTTCTTTTTTCATTTTCATTTATTCTTTTGTTATATAATAATCCTGATATCAACCACCCCTGCCTCCAGTTCTCTGCTCCTCCATCATCTCACCTTAGACTCAAACTAATATTAACTTGTCAGCAACTTACCAAATGGAAAAGACAAATGTTAATACAAGTAACAGGAAAAATTATAAGACCTGATCATTTTTAGAATATATATTCTTTTATGGCTATACATGTTTTGAGTACTAAGCACCACGTTTTATTTTCATGCTGGCCTTCAAAAATAGTATTTAATATAAACGGATTATATAAGTTTCTCAAGGAGGTTTTGGGTTTATATAAAAAAAACCTTTATTGAACAAAAAATGCTTTCTATATATAACTAGATATTTAAGAAATAATAAACTATTCTCAAATACATTCTTTTGTAAGAGAATGACACATTTTAGTGTTAAAGTATGCAATTAATGTATCAGAAGAACCCACAGAACCCAGATGCTGTCCTGGTCCTGGATACCAAGAATTCAACAGGCTCTCAGCTGTTAAATCACTCAGATTAGTGGAAGACTTCATGATAGAAATCTAAGGGATGTGACACGGTTTGTACACAGCACTATAAAATTCAGAGAGAGAGAACAAAATAAACATTTGGGTGAGGTCTTATCTTCTTACAGGTAGACTTAATTGATGAGCTATGTTTAAGTGATTTTCTTTCCTACAAATAAATGGTTAAGAATTTCAAATGTGGGATGTGATGTCATATGCTGGAAATGGATGTGAGTGGAAATATGTACAATAAGTGAAAAAACAGACACAGAAAGATAAATATTATAAAAAAAATCAAAGAAACAGTACAAATGAAACCACAAATATTTCACTGAATACTATGTACAAGAAACTTTTGATGGTTTATAAAATTTAACACATTTACTATCTGACCTGGTCATGC
Source organism: Arvicanthis niloticus (assembly GCF_011762505.2). Taxonomy (NCBI): domain Eukaryota; kingdom Metazoa; phylum Chordata; class Mammalia; order Rodentia; family Muridae; genus Arvicanthis; species Arvicanthis niloticus. The sequence continues at coordinate 36,756,955 of NC_047660.1, forward strand.
ATCAAGAGGAAAAAAATGTTGCTCAGCACTGTTATACAAAGTAATATGCTATTTATGCGTACATTTTAAAAAGTAAATTAACAGTATATTTTCTTTTATAATGATGTTGTATTACAGAAAATATAAGAGATACAAATCAGATTCTAACTTCTTCTTATCCAATCACATGAAGAATCACCTTCATTCCAGCATACCTATCACAAAAATATATTCATTAGAATCAATGAACGTATATAATATAGAAAGTCTAAGAGTTTCATTCATGATGTCATTACTTTGAGAGGCCTGATACAAGTTATTATATAGCTATTTCTCTGTTTTGTTTGAAATAATATTTTAAGGCTCTAAGAATCCTCTCTGGTCTAAAATCCTCCAACCACAATTACTGATTTTTTTATTATCTACATATCTTTGCCTTACATTGACCATGTATAACTTTTCAAGATTGATGTCTTGTACTCAAATACATTCACTTACAACCCACTCTTCTCTTTCAGTGATTAATACATGATTTACTTTTACCACTGTTATATTACACTACTTAGATTTTGGCACTTATGAATAAAGCTGCTCTAAACATCTGTGTTTAAGATTATATGTAGATATAAATTTTATTTATTTGGCAAAATTTAGAAGTGTGGATGATAGACATTATGATAGAACTTTGCTTACTTTGATCCCAAAAAAATCAGTAAACTATATGTATTACTTCCCCACAACAAATTTTAATTGCTTTTAGTTTTATGATTACTTAATTATTAAAAGTAAAATATGCCACAAAATGTCTTTCATTTTTATTGAACATATATGGTCTAAAAGAAATTAGTACTGAGTTAATTTTCTCTATTTTAATATATTTTAGTTTCATTTTAGTCATATAAAATTTCTAGAAGCAAAATATAATCAAAACAACAAGATACTTCTTTAATTATTAAAATTATCTGTACTCTACCAAAAATTTTACAATTTAGAAATGGAAGACAAAAAAATTTCTCCTTTACAATGACACTGAGTTTCAGTGTTTTACTTGATACTTTTGATACACTAGTATCATAGGTTAATCTCAGACTGCACCTGAGTTTCTGGCTCTACACCATAAACCATCACACATGCCAAGATCTCCTTTATGTTAAAGTTATAGGGAGAAAGACACATTACCAAATGATTAGAACTAATAAATGGTGTCTTAAAAATCAATTTGAATAAATGGAATTTATCCTTCAAAAGCTTCTTACAAGTATTATTAGGCTTACCTTTCAATTTTTCAACAGCAATCAATCTATAGTTTGGTAAACAACATTAAGTATTAAATCTTTTAAACAAATATTAGAAAATGTGAATTCAAAACAGATGGATGAAAAAGTCAAGACTATGTCATAATGGGATATTTGCTGATATATTTGAGCATGAGTCTTATGGCTTATGACTATGACAACATATTCAAGGAACTGAAATCACATGTTGTTAGATGTGATTGTCCTTTTATGTAGTTTCTTCAGCCAGTGTCTCTAGGAAACAAACTATGATACTAAGATTTGTGAGCAAATTTTGTTAGGAATTAGGCTTAGAAACAATATTTGTGAAGAGTTACATGGATTGATAAGCAGAACATATTGAACCGTGTGATTATGGGCATCAGAAATCAATGTATCCCCTAGACTGCTTGTTGGAACAAAAGTGGTCCCTGAGAGTTGGTGAGAATGTACCTGGAGGCTAGTTTACTGGTTACCCAATTTAGCTGGTTGGAGGCTGTAACCAGAGTCTCACAGAGAGAAGAGCACAATAACAAAGCATAACAAAGAACTGTTAGCAACTCAGAGTCTGAATATAGAGTTGAATCCAATTGACAACTGGGGGGTGGGAGGTATGCCACAGCTTATGTTATAGTCCATTCTTTCACCTGTCAAATAGGATGCCTTTAAATAATAATTTCATCCTATGTGGAAACTTTAACATCTGGTGATTTTGTTGTGGTTTCCCCCACAAGAGATGATATGGTAGGAAATTTATTCAGAACTACAGTTACTAATTTTTTGTAGCTCAGTATTTATTTTCTTCTGATCTCCACAATGTTACACATGCCTTTTATATAGCTAGTGTTTTGGCAGATTTATAGTATTTATCTGGTGGGATGATATAGTTTCTCATTACAGATAGGTGAATACCATCATTCAGTGTGGATCATTGTGATGGTAAGAAAACTAGCCCAGGTAACAATCCTTCACTGGTTTCCAGATTAGTGCTGGTCCTTCAGTGTTCATCATTGGTGAGATTCTTAATATACTTGAGAGAAAAATCTCTAAGAGACAAGGTAAGTTTGAATGAGTCCACAGTTATTTTCTAGGGAGACCTATAAGAATCTACTTATGTTTAGGAAATATTATAGGTTCTCAGAAGTTTACCAGCAATGTATTTATTAATAACATGCATAAAAATAACATATATTAGTAGTATGGAACAACAAAACAAATATGGAATAGAAAAAGAAGAAACATTGTTTGGCCATTTTACTCTCTACAGATAATAAAGATTATTAATGTAAAGTAGATTCTCGTGCACTAGGTTTAAGACCTATATAAGGTAAAAAGTGACATCACAGATAGCTAAACAATCTGATAAGACTGGTTCTCAAATACTATAAACAAAAAACTAAGGATATATATCAGTAGGAGAAAGTGAAAGTCCTAGATTTAATATCCAGTACCTTTTTCAACAAAAGATATAGGAAAATATGAGAATAATTCAATGCTATACCATTTTGTCATTAGTACCAAATTAAAATAGGGGTCAATTGCTGAACATTCCCTCTGAAGGGTAGTTTTTATCAATCAAGACAAATGTAGATAATCCAGGCATGAACATCACAAGAGGTAAGATCTTTTTGCATCACTATTTATCTTTATTGTATTAATCCTACACTATATACATTTAGTTTTTATAAAATCCCTAAGATAAATCTTTAAATTTCTTGATAAAAAGCAATTAAAATTATATTTTATTAGAAAATAATTGCAAGATGGTTAGTCTTATGCATCATTCCAGACATACTGGATGCATCACAAAATCATAATTTAATCCTCTACTTCCAATCCCTTTATGAAGACAGTGGAATATAAAGTCAATAATGTAGCAAGTGCCAATTATTGAGAATGCAGTACTGAAATAATCATTGGAATACCATCAAAATTTCACTTAAGTATATCTCTGGTACAAAACGCACTTCACAAGGTGTGAATATTAAAGCACTAAGAAAGTGTAACAAAATGCATTGTTGCAAGTGTTGAATAAAGGAAACAACATATGCTGAAACTTATAAATATGTATTTAGTTAAATCCTTAACAAGACAAATAAACCATGTATTATAAATAAAAATATTTTAGAGCAAAATGCATTCACAAACTAGGCTCATTATGAGTACTAATAAGGTAACACTTGTTTTAAGTTTAGCAAACTGCTCTATATTATATAATTTTTATACTATGTAAATTCCTATGCTTGGAATGAAAATTAAGTTCACATATATTACAAATAAATCTTAGGTTTATATAAATTATTGCAAATTATTAGAGCATATGCAGATACTACTGATAGACTTGAACATCAATATGCAATTTCTGATGTTAGCAGCAGAATTATAATTTGTGTTGAAAGGTTTTAAAGAAGAAAAAACATTGTGATAGTTTCTTAACATTTTACAAAACAAGTACATAAAATATTTGTGGGCTATACTTCAAAGTAATCAAAACAATATTTTACAATGATTATAAATTTTAAAAATTGGGATGACATATCTCTGGCAGCCTTGGCAGATTACCAAAGATGGCCTGTTGAGGCTCGGTACCTTCTATGACTAGAAGTCCTCATTAGGTTCACCCTCATAGGTTTTCTGGCAAGAATCCCAGTTGTGGGAACAGGACACCAACCCTGTTACAACCCTTCATCCCATAACTGTCCTGGCTGCAAGGTGCACTGGAGCAATGGATATCTCAGAGCTTGTGAAAATGACTAACTAACCTTGATATGGGAGCCCATCTCCACACTGCCTGGATGTCCAGGAACAGGAAGCCCAGAGAACAAGCTTCAGACCTAAAACGTAGTCAGTGAAGTCATGAAATTATTTCTAATAATATTCTGCTCTCCTTAGATCGGTGCCCAGCCCTACTGTCATCAAAGAGGCTTCCTTTGTCAGCCAACAGGAACACATACAGAGACCCACAGCCAAACCTTAGTCAGATCTCAGTAAACCCTGAGGAAGGGAGTTTATAAGCCGTTGAGGGTGAGGATACCAGAAGAACACAGCTCTTTTTTGAAGTCAAATAGAGGAGAGGTGGATTTGGGGGAGATTGAAGGTAGAAGCAGGGAGTTGGAGGAGTGGAGACAGGAGACGGTTGTCAGGTTGTGTTGAGAGGCAAATAAAAAAAAACCCTACAATGACATAATTCGGTTTCTAGATATGTCATTTTTAGAAAATAATTAACAGGGGCATCTTATCAACCCATTTGTTTGTTTGAAAACAAAATTTAATAAATTCTGTAAAACATGCCACTGAACTCTAAGTTTAATTTTATCAAGAGATGGTTTACTGTGGCACCAGATACAATTAATGCATGTGTGGCTCTGGTTTCTTGTTGTTTGTTATCATAGAAGATATTTATATCTATGTCTTTTGGTTATTATGAAAATTAAATTGCATGACAAAAATAACAAAAAAGAAAGTGTTTTGCTAATGAAATGTACATACCTTAAAACAGCTTTAAGATAAATGAAGAGCACACAAAATCCAAAGTAACATATTTTGTATAAACAATCTTAAAGGAATATTCATTTTCCTAAGCAAAAATTTCACAGAAATATCATCATTGAAAAGGAATACATACTCTCTTTTATCAGATTATTTTAAAATAGATACAAGTAGGGTTTTCATTTATAGTCTATTTGAACACAATTTAAATTTGAAGTGCCTATAAGTTTCATGTGTATAGGTTGATTTGGAAATAATTATAAAAGACAGACTAACAAAACTCTGTAAGTTAACAAATCTTGAGAAAATATAAATGATAAATAACAAAGAAGAAAGCCTTGCATATCCTTACTAGCAAAGTCATAGTCAGATTCAGCCCTAAAACCAGGTAATTAGCTGGACTCTTAATTTGCCTTTAGGGTAGCCTCTTCACAGTAGTTTATTACTTATTGGAATATGACTAGAGATAGTTATGAAGAAACAGCTAATGGTTATAGGGGATTTTTACAAGAATGTTGTGAAATTACCGCACCAATCTTTGGCTCAAAGAAATCATTACAAATGTAATTTTATTTAGATCTCCTATCTTATTTTTAATGCACATAAACACTATTCAAGAAGGTGAAAATATCTGACCCCACAGATAATGGTTTTATTTGTAAACCTTTGATCTATTCTTACTATACAACTTTCAGTAGAAATATTCTAAATTGTTTTACACAATACACATGCACAGGATTATATTTAACTTAATGTAACTGAAGGTTGTGATGTTTAAATCATCATTGATTTATTTGGAACATATCAAAATTTACTTCAAAGATTTAGCACAAACCATTTATAGAATTTCTTTTATGTTTTCAAAATAGAAACTGAAAGGTAAATTTATAGAAACTGATGATCAAACACAACATCAGCACCTCACTTTCTGTCGTTTATGGAACAAAGGTTACATTTTTCTACTTTGAGTATGAGCTATATTTCCAAGGTCTATTTATGAGATGATTTGATCAATATAAAAGAAAGATGACTTCAGTTTGGTCACAGATGCAAGGACATCTCATTTTCAGAGCTAAATAGATGTGAATTGTCCTATGTGTGAAAAGCTGTTTTTCAAGTAAAATAGGAAAAGACCAAATCAGAACACCTGTGACCATTATCCGTATCCAGCACAAATAGCCCTGGTGAGTGAACAAAGTCGGTTCATTTCTTCTTAAGAACATGCTGTATTTGACAAAGGTGTGTTGTTTTTGTTCACTCACTGACTTACAAAAATAATAAGTGAGATTTTCTCCAGTTTCTGCCTAACTCCAGTTAAGTTGGGCTCCATAACAGCATGAGTCTGCTTTTCCATGAACTTACATTATGAGCTTCCTTACCTAAAAAAATCATAAATATTTAGGAAAACCATGAAATGTATTTTGTTGTTGTCGTTTATTTTTTATTTGTTATTTTATTTATTTATATTTTAAATATTATACTCCTTCCAGTTTTCCCTTCTCAAACCCCCTATACCATCCCCCTTCCCCTTGCTTCTATGAGGGTACTCACACACCCACACATCCACTCCAGCCTCACTACCCTAGCATTCTCCTTTTTTCTATGGCTGTTTATATAGTTGTCATATATATTCATGTGTGGATAATATATAAAATAGTATTACATATAATATATGATAATAAGATTTCGACATGTGTTAATTTGCTACTTAGCTATTTATACTCACATTTAAGTGTGTTATTATCTTTTATGCATTTGGGGATGAGACAATGGCTCTGTCAATAAAGTGCTTGTTGCACCAGTGTAAAAAGCTGAGTTTGGATTCCCTGGAACTATAGAAAGAACCAGTTGCTGTGGCATAACTTTCATACCAACACAAATGAGCTGAAAAAATGAGGACCCTTGAGATTAGTAGCCAGACAATCTAGCACACTAAGTTAGTTACTGCCTCAATGGAAGACTGTTGCAATATCAAAAGTGGAGAAAGATTAGAGAAGATACTCAGTATCAATCGCTGGCCTCCACATGGATACACACACAGATGCAAATGAACCTGCACATACAGATACACATATAAAAGTGAAGTTGTATACCAGTATGTACCTATCTATCTCTATCCATCCATTCATCTATCTAACTTATCATCTGTTATTAGAATACAAAATAGTGCATTCCATTGTGACATTTTTTAGATTTGTACTTTATTGTTTATAATTATGGATATGTATGTGTGTTTATGTGTAGATCGTCATGGAAAAGTTTAATGATGTAGCAAATAAAATAACTAATTAAAATGTCAGAGTAAATATGCATATACAGTATCAGACATTGTTATAATTAAGTCTTATTTTTTGATCAAATTAATGTATCTGAGATGTTTCAAATAAATTTTATGCTCTAGGAGAACAGGTTCACATAAAATAAGCTGGAAGACCACTCTAAAAGCTTTATCTGATATGACACTAATAAATATGAAAATAGTTCTGAATTTTTTCTCAAAACAACCCTGTTCTTAAATAATTCCAGCTACACAAAGGCTGCTTTATCATCTGTAGAAAAGAATACATATTAGTAATTCCCTCTCAGGAAGAGAACTTTCATGCTATCAATCTTGAAGTTTGCTTTTATGAAAATTAAGCAGTATTTATGTATAATATATAGTCTATATAATTGGTTTCATGTACTTTATATCATCTCTAGCTTATATACATTAACTAATAGGATGTAAATAATATGTAAATTATTGGCACACTGTTTGAAGAATAATGACTAGTAAAAGAAGCCTGTGTGCAGCACAGACTTTTATTAATTAAAATAGTATTCAGGAGTGAGCTGAAACTCCTGTTGTATAAAATAAAAATAATTGACACTAGAATAATCTGAAAAACAAAAAAATCATGCATGATAAGCTGTCAGACGCCTTGAACTCAGTCTTTTCCTAGGTTCAGTATCATTCTAATGCAATTAAACAGATAGAATGGTACTTATCACTCCTCAGGAAAAGGACTATGGCTGAAGTAAATAACTATAATTTATATTATGTTTTTAACTTTTCATATTTTTTTAATTCTGAAAAAAAATAAATGTGGATGCTTCAGTTCTACTTAGAAAGGAAAACAAAATAATCATGGGAGGTAGAGGGTGGGAAGACTTAGCAGGAAAAGAGGAGGGGGAGAAGAAAAGTGAGGACAGGATCAAGTGTGGGAGGACACTGGGGATATGTACGGAGGGTAGGGAAAGTAACAAGAGGTGTGTAGCAATGGAGGATGGGGAACTGGGGGTAATCAACAGAAAGTCCCAGATTCTTCCAGGAGTAAACAGGGATGATATTAGCTGAAATACCCAACAAAGGAGAGAGAGAAACTCTAGAGACCGTATCTAGAGTTTAGGCACAGCCCCTGGTTGAGGGTTTGGGACACCCACCTATCTCAAAAACTTTAACTCAGAACTGCTTATGTATCAAGGAAATACAGAGACAGAGAGTGGAGCAGAGACTTAAGGAAAGCCCATCTAGAGACTGCTCCACCTTGGGATCTTTCCCATATGCAGCCACCAAACTCAGACACTATTGCTGATGCCAGAAAGTGCTTACTGACAAGAGCCTGATATAGCTGTCTCCTGAGAGACTTTAACAGAGCTTTACCTATACAGATGCTGATGCTTGCAGCCAAACATCGGACAGAGCATGAGGACCCAAATGGAGTAGTTAACTGTGAAGTCTTGATGACCAGGGTAGGGGAATGCCAGGGTGAGAAGTGGGAAGTGACAGTGAGTGTGCACCTTCATAAAAGCCGGAGGGAGGGAGTGGCATAGGGGATTTGCAGAAGGGGAACTGGAAAAGTGGAAAACATTTGAAATCTAAATAAATAAAATAATCAATAAAATTAAATAATAATAATATTCAATTCTCAATGTTTCTTTTATATAAGATTTTTGAGATAGTGAAAGAAAAGAAATTATGTTCAGAATTCACTGTGCTTAGGATACTGAGATTAATCCTGTGTTTGTTTATATTTTATATTGAAATTACATAAAGAAACATTAAAAATATGCAACTAGAGATTAAAGATTTAGTTCAGTGGAGGAGTACATATGTGTAAGAAGAAATCTAAAGAACTTCTTTGAAGAAGTGAAAAAATGAAATTATTACTGTCAAATGTTCTTCTATATATACTAGAAAGTGTGTCCTACAAAGAAATTAAACTAAAAAAACACATTTCTAAACACATTTATATTGGCTGTGATTATTGTGCAAACATGGTCATGAGATATAAAATAACCCATCCCATTTTCTGACCTGTATCTCTAATAATTATTGACTCGTATAGTTAGTAGGAAAATGAGGCTTTTATACACCAAACTTTCATAAGTATTTTTGAGTTAAATGACTGATTCTTAATTTTGCCATCAATGAATTTTTACCATAACATAAATGTTGATTAACCAACAGCCAATTATAACTTTACTAAATAGCTACTCAAACACTGGAATTAGGTAGTTATCAACAATTGAACAAATGATCTATTTGTAATTATCATAAGGAACTAAATTTTATTGAGAATTGCATAAGCACGTATAATGTTTTGTTGTTGTTGTTTAAATCAAGTCCTACCATGACTTCTTTCCTTCAGTCATTTCCTCATTCTCATCCAAACTTCATACGGACTGTTGCTTTTATTTTTTTAACCCATTCAGTCCATTGAATGCTGACTATATGTGCATGGATGTAAAATATTATACTGGAACATGGGTAGCTTTTCAGGAGACAAATTCCTCAAGAAAAACTACCTGTCCCTCTTCCAACAGCTGTGATTGTCACTATCTTCTGACCTAGAGTTGGGTATTTATAATCCCCTCCTCCATTCATACAGCAACTTTGTCTTGATCATGTGCAGGGTTTATGCATGAAGTAACAGCCATGTTGAGTTTCTGTGTTCAATTTTTTGGCCATGTAGAATAAAGTCTTATGCGAAAAGAACCTTTGCAATATTTTCTACAGAGTATTTTAGAATGAGCAAAATAGTGTTCAAACTGTTCACAAGCATTTTAGATTGCTAATGGTAGACTATTTGTTATGCTATAATTGAGAGTCTAGCCTCTAAGATTGAAAAAAAAACACTGACTTCCTGAAAACAAACTTTCTAAATTGGGTTATTTACTGAATCCAATTTTACTGAAAATAAGGCCATGTAACTCAGATCTGGATTAGCATTTGCACAATTTCTAATCTGCAGTCAGATGACCTCAGGACAGACATCTGTTTGGATATCTTGGACGTGCTCTCATGCTGCCATCTGTCCTTGGAAGAGCAGTATCCTCTTCAGTATTGGTCAGAACCTTTGATGATTGGTATTCAGGCCATACTATTTTCTTTAGTTTGTATTCTCTTTTAAACATTTGATGCTGCATTGAAACAGCAGCATCAAAATATGTACATTCTAAGAGGTCATTGATTCATTGTTAAATAGCTGAAGTACTTTAAGTATTGTAAAAGAAAAAAAAGGTTACCTTTGGTACATGCAAATGTCAAAATGAATACACAAGTAAAATCTGATACTTAGGATTTGAAAATCTCAAAACAACACAATAAATGTTTGGGAATTAAGAAAATTTCTGCTTCTAAAATTGTGTCTATAATTTATTACATTTTTTAAATGGATAATAAAACCACCTCTGAAACAAATACAGCACATTGATGCAGATTTAGGTGCATTATTATATTATATTGTACATATAAATAATATATATACAAATAATCATCAAATATCAAATAATCATCAAGGAGATTGAAATCATGAATAGTTTAACTTTCTGTAAACCAATGAAGGTATTAAAATATACATATCACCTATCATATATTATATATATAATGTATCATATCCTTGAAAAATAATGAGCTTTTAAAAAATCTTCTCATAACATACATCAAATTAAAGGCTCATATTACTTTGATTTATGATGCATACATCATAAATGTAGCCTACAATATATGTGATGTGCCTACATCACAAATGATGCCTATAATATTTACTAATTTTATGCTTCAATTTATGTAATCTAAATAGATTCTAATTTCAGCAAGTAGTTCTTCAAACAACTTAAGTAGCATTTTTAAAGCAACTTGTCTAGTAACCTGGGTTCACACTTGTGTTCTATTAGGGTCTGTATGACCTCTGCCCAGGCTCTTCTGCCTTTGAGGGTCTGTGATGAGAAGTCTGGTGGCCATCTCTTTTTAGTTGTGGAAGTTTATTTCTATGATTTTCTTGAATGTTTTCAAAGCAACTTGTACATTCTGTGGTTGAGAGAAAAAAAGCATTAAGGCACAATTTTATTACTGGGCTTCCAAAGCTTGATGGATGTAAATAAACATCAAGGTGATTGAAATCATGAATAGTTTAATATTTCTGAAAAGAAATGAAGGTATCATAACAGTTAATTAAGTATTATAACTTGAGCATTGCCTTTGTGAGATACATTTCATTCTTTAACTTCATGAACCTGTAATATCTTTGTGTTATGATGTAAAATAGATATTCTGCTTTGTTTCCTGCACTTTTATTTTAGATAATGGAGTGTGAACACTAAAGTTTATAATAATTATATTTCTATATGTATATAATATTTGCATCTTTACATCAATAACTATAGTCTAGATTTGTTTACTTGTCAGGATTTTGTTTTGTATTTATAATTTTGTAAATCGAAAGAGAAGTCAAAAGATGTATATAAAATGAATGCAATAATATTTTAAATAATACAATAAGAGATTCTGATCAATATAAATATAATAAAATTATTAGAAAAATAGTAAGGATTCATGCATTCTATGTTTTTTATTAAAATGGATAAAATTTTATTCTGTAATAATTATTAAACTAAAAATAAAAGTTTTTGAGATATATGTATATATGAAATTAAAGTAATTGTTCTTGGGTATTTCAGTCAGAAATTTTTCTTACATTTTATTCATGACTCTGTAATTTTAGCAGAATTAAACTTTGGCAAAAAAAATTCACAAATGTAACCTCAGCTTGAAATGTTTGCATTTTTATTCAGTAGGGAGAGATAGACAAGTTCAAGCCCCCTTGGTTATACAACAGCACTGTTTTTCAACATGATGGGAAAGGGCCTTGGCTCAATGACCCAGGAATACCAACACCTGGATTAAAATTCATTCCTTTTTGGTTGTGTGTGCGGGGAGTCAGGAGTGGGTGGGTGGGTGGGGGAACACGCTCATAGAAGCAGTGGGAGGGTAGGTGGGATAGGACTTTTCCCGGGTGGGGGAAACCTTGAAAGAGGATAATATTGAAATGTAAATAAAGAAAATATCCAATAAAAAATTTAAAAATCCATTTCTTATTTACATAGCCTCTCCTACTTCAAAGCACCTTTTACAAGATCACTACTTGAAATAAGCATTCTGTGGCCGGATTTTCAAATTTGTCTCAGACCACTTTATCTGTTGCAGTTTTTGTCATTTATAATAGTGGTTTAGTTTAGAGTCCACTTTTATTAAAGCACTGGATAAACAAAAAATAATACTGCTCCAGGGTGCTTTAACGATATTGAAAAAAAAATCTGTACTTTTGTCTATACTTCAGATTTCTTACATTCCTTTTTTGACTGATTCACTATCAGATTTCTCCAGACTTCCTAGTGGGTAGGTAAAACTGTTGAAGAAAATCACCCACTGAGAAGATTGTTAGCAATATAAATTCATAGTCACTGACCTCGGCTGGACCTCAATACTGCCTCAAAATTTTATTATTATGTTTGTTTTGAACAACATCTAGACTCAACTATTTTTATCCTTACTTTTCTACCTGAACAACTATCAGCATACAAAGTTGTCTCCTAATTCATAGAACTAATGCAGTGTGCTAAAGAGTCCTTCCAAACGCTGCCTCTGGGCTCGCCCACTTTCTAACACTTGAAACTATTCATTAATTATGAATTTGTGTACATAGTATTTTGGCATAAAATTTGCTTTTTCTTTAAATAATCACTAAAGGACTATTCCTTTTGGAACACTGATTAATGCTTGCATAAATGCGTGTCTGCTTAGTGTTGGTTACATTGGGTTATATTTTCACAGTGATGATATCAACATGCTTTTATAATTTTATTTCTCCAGTGATATATTTCTGAATGTCTCCAACATCCATTTAAATTAAATAATTATATGACAAACCAAAACATATATATCAAGAAAAAAATTGATTTTGATATACATAAAAGTAGGTAGTATACCTGTTCATTCTGATTTAACAATATATTTCGAATGGCTTAGTGTCCAAAGGGAGAAGTCACATTTATGTTAATAATTTCACTCTAAAAGTTTTGTTTCCTTTGGCTCATATTAAACAGATATGTTCAATCTGATTCAAAATAATTTCATGATTCTTTAAGTACAATAAATTCTCATTTATTTTCAATAAAATACATTTTTAAAGGAGCTTTCTTGGTGTAATATTTATGTCTGTAAATTTAGTATACTATATTGTGTATAATTTTTATGTGTATGTGTGTGTATCCAGGCACAAGGATGCCACAGCATGTATGTGAGTAAGAAGGTCAAATAATATCTTGGTGTTGGTTCTCTCATAGCATGGGTTTTCAGAATCAGATTGAGGTTTGTCATATATGTGCTTTTCCTGCTCACCTGTCAGGTTGGCCCCTTTTCTTTGAACTTTATAAAGACTTTTATTTTGGTTTACATTTAAAAAGTCATGTTTGTAATGTAATTAATATTATTTGTTACATATAATGTTATTCAAATTACATTTGTGATCACCTTACCCACTTCTCTCAGTGACTAAAATCTTGAAGACGACAACTATGTTGTATGTATGTATGCATATTTTATCTTTTTAATTACATTGATTTTATTACTTGGTATGTTTTATTAATGCACATAGTCATATCTCACTCTGAAATTTACACTTAGTAAAGTGTATTGCTAATGTGAAATTAAACCTCACTTTAGGCTTTAGTTAATTTTGAAATCTTTTTTAAAATACATAATTTTAGACACATCAGCCTTCATGTGTTTAGGACATGTGCAGAATAAAGATAATATGTGTATTTGTGCATATTTCTCTGGAGGCCAATGAGAAAACTGGTTGTCTTATTACTCTGACCTTATTCTCTAGGGACAGGATTTCTCACTGAAACTGTTGGTTATCATTTTGGAAGAGTTAGCTATAAACTGATACCCTAAGATCAACCTGTTACACCCACTGCTGAGGTTATAGCTAATTATATTCAATCTCAGTTTTTATAAGGTGGTTAAATATTCTAACTCACATTCTAATGCTTATGCAACAAGTACCCACCCAGCCTTCTCCTCAGTCCCTTTTATTTATTTCTTGCATCTGTGTGTGTTTCTAATTTTTCTGTTGAAAATATGTTTTGGCTTTTATTATATGTGGGTAGTAAGAAAAATATCTTTCAAAGAAAAATAATGATGAATATAAATACATAGAAATAATCCAGTGAAAACCTTCCAGGTAAACTTGAATGCTTGTAATTTATACCATAATTTTTTTATAATATTGAGGTATCTACTGGGAGTTGATTTACACTAACAGTAATTTTATGAGTATATTTTCTTAGCTTTTTTGAACCTGAGAATCTCCTTTGTGCTATATGATTTTAGAGATAGCTTAGATGTTCATAACTATTTTATTATTCTATTACAAATTATACCTGGACTCTATCATGTTCAATTTTTAATTCTATGAACACTATTACCCTATCAAGTTTTCATAAGCTGCAATTAGTCTGATTTCCATTACTCAACAAATGTCTAGGTTTTCTTTCCTCCCATTTTCCCCTGAAATATAAGTTTAAAATATTAGTTCAGTATCTTGGCTGTTAAAACTTCATCATTAATTTTACTCCCACCTTAATTTATAGCTGGCTATTATCCTTTGGGCCTCACTCCCTCCTGCTACATTCCTTGCTGAAGATTTCATTTTGTGTCCTCACTTTCCTTGCTTTTCAAGTATTAGATAATAAATATATGCATACATGTGATACATCTTTTAATTCTTTTTTTATAATTGACTTAGTGAGTTTTGACCACTTTACATTTAATATTTTTATGCTGTATTTTTATTCTAGAGATGACTGTGTCTCATGGTTTGAAATACAGCCATTGGCAAGAATAATAAAAACAATTCCCCTTGAATCATAAAATACTGAAAACCATTCAGAAAAAAAATCTGGTTTTTGTTCATTTGTTTATGTTCTTTCCAAATCATTTCTTTCTGCAATAATTTCATCTTTATTAATAAAAACAATTTAATTTCATGATAATATAGATGTACTCTTATGGCAGAAATAATGTAGAGAGAAGAAAATATCTATTATAAGACAGGACAAAAATAATATCTGCACTCTCAAATCACTGCAGAGATAAGAAATACAATCTTTTACATAGCTAAGGAAATTCTTATGAATAAAATCCCTAAACTTAACTATTAATTTTAAAATTAATATTGGTTTCTTTGTAATTTTGTACAGAAGAAAGAAAATGTATTCACATTTTACCTTACCATTTTGACACCTGTTAGGTTTTTGATTAAATGATAAGCAACACAAAGGAATTCTAAAATGTTTGTTCTGATTGTTAGGAAGAATGTTCTTTATATATATAAGTAATATATCTTTCAAACTCGTTTTTAAGAGATCATAACTTATTGAATATCTTTAAAGAACATTTTTTCAAAATTCTGTCAATATTATTGCATTGAAAGTAATATTTTAGCAAATTAGTCATTCAAACCCAGGCTAAACTTGAATATAATGTGATTATGTTAATTGATAAGCGTGATCAATGTATTATTCCCTGTCACTTTCTGGTTCTGCAGAAAAGCACAAGCTTTCTTCTATTAATTATGTATAATTGTTGCTCACAAGGAAAATATAGGTATTTAATGAGATGTCTGAAATTAGGAAATAAGCATACTGGCTTTTCTGTGAGAAGGGGTGAGAAGAATGAAAAAAATCAGGACATATAAAAACACTCTAATGCCCAGTTGACGTGGAATTGCCAAGCTGAAATTGGTGATTAAAGTCCGAGAAATCTTCCATATGTGGTATTATTAAAAATTGTGTTTTCCGATTAGGAAAATGATGCTGAGTTCAACAGAACTTAGCTGAGTTTCATTACTGTCTCCTTTGTGTAGTATTTCCATTACCTTGTTTAGTAACTCTCAAAATTTTCTTTTCTAAGATTTTTTTTTTTTTAATCAAACACCGGAAACCAAAAATTCATCTAAAGCATATATAAATCCTGTGGAATTGAGTGATGGATATTTAGGAAGAAACATCTGTTTAGCCAAGATCACATTTTGGAAACAAACTGACAACCCAACTGTCTTCTTGTGAAATCATTTCTCTGGCACAATATGCCTGGCACAGAGCTGCACGTGTCAGGTCCAGATAAGCTAAAGGCAAGATGGCGGAAAGGCACATTTGCTCATCCACTTACTGAACTATATTTGACTCTTAGTATGGCTTCACATATGACCTAATTATGAAGCATAACATGCCAATATTTTCATAACAAAAAAAACAAGTATTTTAATTCATTGGGATTGGTTGTTGATGTTATCACTGCTGTGGTATTTCAGTGAATTACAGATATACTCTTCCTTTGAGTGCATCTTCTGCTTTGAATGTGGCAGACACCATTTTTTTTGTGACATCACTTTCATACAGTGCACCTCTATGTATGCCTTGCACGTTTTTTAAATTATATATTAAAGCCAATTCTGTGCTTTTTCCTGAAGTAGTAGTTGGCTAAATTCTTTGTAAATGCATTTATCTGGAACATAGCCAACTGGATTACTTCCTTAATAATGAGAGGTGAAGACATGAAAACTCAAAAATAGCATGGCAAATGCCTAGGTGTATTTAGAAAGACTGGAAAGTTTAGAGTTTTTATTGTATTTCTTTGATATTCAATGATGGAAAAATAAAGCAGAATCTTTACTTTTTACATTTATCTTTCTTTTAGGTCCTGTTTCTCACCTTTCCTTCAACCTTCAGATGTCTAAGTATAAGTATCTACTTGTGGAAGATATAGTTAGTAATGAAAGAATGGCTACTTGAGTTGGATCTAACATATTGGAAAGTATTAGACTCTGTTTCTAAAACAGAACTTAGTTTATTCAGGGAACTAAATGACTAGAAGATAAATGAAATGATGAAGGATATTCATAATATTTGGCAATTATAAAAATTACCATACTAAAGGTGCACACACATACACACACACACACACACACACACACACACACACACACATTAAAACTTGTATTTGAGAGAAAGAAAGACAATCTTAATGTTTTGAACCGGTATCTTTTAGCATCAGGATATCAAAGAGAGAACAATCACAATACTGATTTTCCTTCTTCATATTTTTTTCTAGAAATAAATATTGCTTCTGTCTGAGAAAGTCCTAGGGCAAGAATCCTTCGTTGATCAATAGACAACAGGTCTTTTACCTCTTTGGAACCAACTCTAAAATCCAGCGCATTTCCAGAAAAACAATTACAAAAGACTGTAAAACAGAGCAAATATAAGAATGCTTGCTCTAACTGCGAAAAGTTGTAGCTAAAACAAAAAATAAATTAGTCCACATAAAAAATACTGTTTAAAATTCATATCAATTCTAATTGTTTTCTACTACTATATTAAATATTAAATCACTAACATAAAAGTGTGGTAAGATGAATAGAAATCATGTGCATGGTTTCATTTCCTTTAAATCAAACTGCTTTTCTTTTTCCTAGTTTGACATTTCCATCCATTGGTGTGGAGCAGTGGTGTTGCCACAACTCTGCATGAAGTTTCTCAGTATTGTTTCAAATCCCTATCACCTGGTAGAATCCATCTCCAGTAGGAAGCATCCTCAGTTCTAGCATTCTCAGTGGTAGAAAAGATATTGAACTTTTCTCCTGTAGCAAAGAGTACTTCTCAGTAATCTCATTGTAATTTAAACCAGACCAAAACTATCTTGGTAAATAAACCTAAACTTTCAAATAAATTATTATGGAAAATACAAAACAAATAAAAGAGTAATATATATTACTATAGTATGTATTATAATATATATTCAATATTGTATATTGTTGTGGGAGATATTCAATCTGGCTTTTCTTCATCAGTTGCCATGTTGCCGACTAGACTAGCCTAGGCCTGCAGCCAGGACCTCAATGGCTTACCGCTGCTACTCAGCTCAGGCAGTCCGCTCAGGCAGCCAGAGACACAGGCCCTGCCACCCACAAGACACCAGCATGGAAAATGGCTCTGCCAATCTCCACACTGTCCCTACAAGGCTGGGCATTGTTCAGAGTATCCCTCCATCCAGGTGGGCCTGGTAGGAAATAAGACTCCAATGCTTAAATATTAATCAAAGGCTTTATATATTTGCTAATGTTCAATAATAATTTGCCCATACAATTAGAGGTGTTTCCCAATTAGCTAACCTAAATATAAGTTGTCACTCAGGACTGCTCTCTATACCTGCATGGCTCTTCATCCTCCTACATCTCTGCCTTCTGCACCCTTACCTCTCTCCTCCTCTTCCTTTTCCTCTTCCTCTCCTTACTCCTCTTACCTTAGCTCCTCCTACAGTATATATGAAAGTATATATTATTTACAAAACTGTATACTATATATTATATATTGTATATCACATATATAATGTATTATGTATTATGAACATACTATATATAGAGAATATTATATATGAGTATACTATATACAAAACATAATATATACAAAGGTTTATTAGCTCTCATAGTTTGAGAAAATACATTTTATTTAAAGAGTTTCTTTTCTTAAATTTTGATTGTTTTTAACAGATTTAATACTATATCCTTACTTTGGATTTCGCTTATTTTATGACCACTTTATATATAAGAATCAAAGTGAACTATCTGACTTTGATATGTGTCTTACAACTTTTTGGCCAGAACAAAGGCTAAGATCATCTACACAAAAATGCAACAGACTACAGAGACTATGTTAATACAGATATATCTTTATGTGCACATTCTATATTTTTGTTCACATTATGTGTCTCTCTTTTCCTGTTTTCTCATTGATGCATGAGGTATCCTTGGGTTTATCATCTCACTTGTTTTTGTTGGAATTTGTGTGTTTTTGGCGACTGGATGGATGTTCTGTTTTTTCACTTATAGGTTGACAGAGCAGATTGCTTTTGTTTATCTATTTTTAATGTCTACTTATTTTTTGAAAACAAGATATTCTTTATTCCTTTCAGTGATATCAAACCCAAAGACTCACATGTTCTGGGTAGTGCTCTGATGCCAAGTCATACCTACAGAAATAATCTCCAAGCTGATCATTCATTAGATCACATCAGTTATTCATGAATGTCAACTTTCAAATAAATGGTATTATTGTGCAAGACACATTTTATTATATGGTTGGACTGTTGATTGTTTTACAGATTTATGAAAAGAGTAAGTCTTGGAGAGGTTGTAATTTATCCAAACTTTATACATTAAGAACAATGTAAATCATTTATAATAATCATATAAAACATAAAAAGCAAATATTGAAATTGTCCCCATAAGCAAATGCTCACTTTTTTTACTTTTTAATTGTAATATATTATTGCAACTTTCAATTAATTGATCTTATTTAATTACAGTAAAACTGTATGTTTGATAATCATTTTAAATAGAATTAATTCTGAAATTTGACAGAGGATTGCCATATAAGTATATGTGATCACACTCTTATGTGCCCATGTGCCTTTTTATCTGTGAACAAAGAGAACCGAGAATAAGCCTTCATCCCAAATTCATCCCTCAGTACTTCACAGGGTCTTCTGTGCTGACCCAGGAAATTTGTCTTTCCCAAACAGAAATCCCTCTACCTCTACATCTGCTAAACCAAGTCTTCAGTTTTATTTGTTTGTTTGTTTGTTTGTTTTTCATGTACTTATTAATTGTAAATCACGTTTTACATTCTGTTATTTCTGCAAACAAAAAATACTTAGTAGATTTAGGAAAAATACAGAAGCACAGCCAGACATGAAAAGAGTGAGAGACTATGGAACACTAGGTTTCAAATGGGGAAATCTCCATCAAATCCCTTTGCTAAGAACTCAGGAAATGATTCAGAAGACGAGGCAGACAGAGTGTAAGGCAAGAGGGGACAGAGGACAACACATACATAAACCTCTAAATTAGCATGATCTACACAAATGAGCTTAAAGAGACTAAGGCAGCATGAATGACTAATGAATATATATAATTGAAAGGGAGTAAGTTAAACTTATAATCAGGATATATTATATGAGAAAAAATAATTTCTAGTAAACCAAAAAAAGAAAACTTCTCTGTGGATCTAAACCAAAATGTCTCTTTTTTGGTACAGTCCTCATCATCACAACATGCTACAATCAATGTTAGGTTGTCTCCGAGTTCTTCCATTTAAGTACAAATTAAGATACAGTCTTTAAGCAAGTAGTATTTTTAAATTTATCTAAGACCTTGGTAGAAGATGTAGTCAGAAAGATAGAAAATGTTTTGTCTTTTACTACAGTGGGAAATCCTTGCTTCCTATCTGGGAAAGAAGACATGAACTAGGTCACATTCCTTTAAAGAAGGAATGTGTATTTTTGGCAGAACCACGAGCAGTACAGAATAGCCTGTCTTTGACTGCATGTACACATATACATGTCTGTTGAGTACTCCTAATTTTTGATATTTTGAAATTAATATATTTAGTATGTATTATATATATCATATGATCTAATAATGATCATTTTAAAAATTATATATCCTAGTATTGAATATGTAATGCTTAAAAAGACACATTCAATGCAATAGAGTTACTTAAAGTTACACATTCATGATTTAGCTATTTCTTTCACTATTTAAAAAATACTTGGAACTACTTAATTAAAATAGAATTCTATCACATTCTCTCTTTCCTTTTCTCCCCTATGATTCTCTGAAGTACCTTCATCTAATCCCTTTCATGCCATCCATCTCAATATTTTTATTATTATTGCCCCATACAGATATTTTTGCATCTGCACAAAAGTAAAACTACATCCTGTTGAGTTTGTTTTTATAGTGTGTGTGCATATGGTTTCAGGGATGACAAGTTGGGATTAGATAAATTATAATGGGCACATCTGTAGAAGAGGCTAATTATCTGTGTCCCAACAGTCATTAGTTGGCAAGTGGTTTTTGTCTAGCTGTATATACAATGAAAGCACACTTTTTTCATGTTAGCATGTCTATTGATACTGCCATTATCTGGTTTTGTTTATACAGCCCTTTCTAGGATAGATTATATCATAGTAGTTAATTGTTGTATTCTGGCTCTTACAGACATTTCAGACTCTCAGGGGAAATAGACTTAAATTTCTAGTAAATTCGTGCCCCAAATTGGTGTGCCTTTTGTTGAGGTTAATATTTGAAAATTGCCACTGCCTTGGCCAACTATTTAAGCAGCAGTGGCTCTGCTTAGCTCAGGCCACATGTACCAAAACTAGACCTACAAGACCCTAGCTCAGGCCAACCAGAAGCACTGGCCCTGGCATCCATAAGATGCTAGTGTGGTGGCTAGACCTGCCAATCCACCACTCTGTCCACAATGCTCGACCCCAGACAATACCTATCATCCCCGTGGCTTCCCTTAGAATGAAGACTCTCATGCTTAAAGATTATCCAATGGCTTTATATATTTAGAAATACTCAATTAACAATTTGCTCACACAATTAGATTTGTTTTCCACTATCTAACCTTAAGATATAAATCATTACCCAGGACAGTTATGGACCCATGCATGGCTCTCCATGGCTGTTATATCTCTCCTGCTACTCCTCTTCCTCTCCTTCTTTCTCTCACATTAGCTCCTTCCAAATTACCAAGCTTTATTGTAAAATGTAGTGGGGGAAAATATCCTGCTACATGTAATATATAATTTTAATTATCTAATAAATTTTAAATATTATATTAGAATCATATATTCACTTATTTTCTGAAGGGCATGACTACACTAGAACTAGGAAGTTTTTAAGACTAGGAATGTTTACATTTTCTTGCTTTTACTCCAAATCCAACTGAACAGCTCTTGGTTCTTCTAAATATAGGAGTCATTTTTTTGACTTTTATGGATTTCTTGCCATAATGGTCATTGCTGTCTTTGAGAATTGTTGCAGCAGGGTGAGAATATTAAATAGTCCTTTCTTTTGGCATAATAATTTTGGCACCATGGAAGTAGGGCCATAGGAAAGAGACAGTCTTGGAAAAGGCAAGTCCTGTTTCTTACTTTTATGGTATCTTCAGCAATCAGCGTTCCTTTTTTTTTTTTTTTCCCTTACTTTTACATGGGTTTTATTTCTGCCCTTTATATAATTTTTCCATTTCCAGTACTCATTTTTTAAATTTACATTTCTAATGTCATACCCTTCCCCATTCCCCCTACCCATTAAGCCTCTATCCCATCCTTTCTCCTCCTTTTTTGCCTTTATACTGTTTAAATTACATGCAAGTATTAAGGTCAGTTCTAGGTTGAGGAACTAGCAATACAATATATGCAAATAGTCCAGGAACAAGCAAGACAATAAACCTAGATAGTCAAAGAACACACAGGACAATAATCAGAGTCACATGATCAATCCTATGATCACTATTTCTAAGGGCTTATAATTCCCTGTCCTAGCCCAAAGTCATTTTCAAGGGAAGCCTACTTTTTTTTATTCTAGCTTGAGATTTAGATTTCTGCCTATAATTACTTCTTTATTTTAGCCTATTTAGATTCCTGCCTGAATTTTTTTTGTTCTAGTCTAGTATTTAGATTTCTGCCTGAAATAACTTCTTTGTTCCATTCTAATGTCAGATTCCTGCCTGCAGTCCATTTCCTTGTCTTTGACCAATGTCAGATTGCTTTCAGGCAGCCCCAAAAGCTGCCCACATCTCTCCCTTTTTATTGCACAAAGCAGACTGAGCCAGTCTTAGGTTGTTCTGACATGAAAGCCTTCCTTACCCATCATGGAATATGCATTATCATAATCAATGAACTTCTGTCTTAAGTTGGTAAGGCTCTGTGCCCAATCTTACCTGTCCTTGGCTTGCCAGCCTGTTAATTTAATAACTATGTCTGGGCGTCTACTTTCAGTTTCATGTACTTTGGCAGCCAGCCTGTTGATGTAGTTAGAGACACGCTTTAACATGATGGGCAAAAATAAAAGTATTCCCAGGACAAGAAGGGCTAGCATGATCAAGCTATATGCCATTCCTGAGGTTTGACCAAAATGGAAATTCTGACCCAGGCCATGAATAGCTTTATTGCCATTATCTGCAACATCAAAGCTCAACAGAGCAGCATTCTTTAAATTCATAATCTCACCATGCAAAGTTAAATCACCCAGAGAAGTGTTGGGATTATTCCAAATACCCTACAGGTGTCTTTATTTTTTTTCTAAGTATAATGACAAATATTGTAAATTCTAGAAATAACACTACTCTAATGATATTTGTCATGACACTTGAGATGGCTCCTAATTCATGAACCCTGAACCTCCTTCAGATAATTTAAATAGGTTATAGAGCATCAATACATTGTTCCAGACACCTATATAAATCCTTTTATATAGTCAATACATTAGTAACATTTTTTTTGCTAGATGGTTAACAAAATATCTGTCTTAACTCCTTGTGTCAATGCTATTGCAGAAGCAGTGATGCTAGCAATTAATAAAATTAAAGCTGTTATACCAGCAATAATTAAACCCATGACCCTCTTGCTTCTACTTAAAGTCTAACTCACTTTTTCCAACAATTTCAACCTTTTTTCAGAGAATCAAGGTTTTCTAATACTGAGGGCAGTAAGACAAAAGCTGGTTGATAGACCCCAGTAACATACATGTCAGGTCTCAACACACTAACACAATTAGAAATTGTACAGGTCAATGCAAATTACAATCAATACTGTAGAAGAGACAAAACCAATTTTAGCTTGACAATTAAAAGAGCCTCAAAACATACATGAACCCTTGAAATCCAGGTCTTGTCCCAACAATATCTCTTGCTATCATAACATCATAGGGAACTGCAGCTAACTTCCAAATATGTTTCTGAAAATGTCCAGATCCAGCCTTCCAAATGTAGACTGTTCTTTCCAATATTGGATTGATTTCTATATCAGTACATATAGAAATCAATATAGCTGGTCCCCTTTAAGAAAAATATGAGAGACATTATAATTTCTCTTTTTGATTATCTGTCCCACAGCGTCTAAAATCTTGAGGCAAGGGCTAAAAACTTGTCTCATCTGAAATATAGACAGACAAAAGTGATACATATGTCCAACACAGCTTCACAGTCACCCTTGTCAGGGCACTCATTCTTTGTCTCAGGAACAGCATGTCTCACTAATCATTCTGGCAGCCACCATGTTCTTATAACATCCTACTTTTAACCTCTGAGAAGAAACCAAGGAAAATCCAATGCACAACATCATATTGGAAATTACTTGGCCAAGTCTGACCAGCACTTTTACGTTAGTGTATAATGTTTATTAAATGTAAAATGATGATTCTTTGAAATGTTACCAAATAATATAATATTGGTGTTATTTCTCCATCATCACTCCTTCTCCTTAGATAGTGATTTCTTTCCAACTCCTATAAAATAATAATTATTATTATATTATTATATTATGATTATTATTATTAGTGTTATTATTATTTTAATCTTATTTTACACTCCAGTCATTATCACCCTTCTGATATACCCTCTGACTGGTCCTCATCCCATATCTCCTCCTTCCATCTCCAAGAGGATGGTTTCACCCCACTCTCACCCCACTAGGCATCCTCACTCCCTGGGTCCTCAAATTTCTCAAGTGTTAGGTGTATCTTCTCTCACCAGGACCAGACCAGGCAGTCTTCTGCTGTATATGTGTTGGGGGCCTCATATCTGCTGGCATATTCTGCCTCGTTGCTGTCTCAGTGTCCCTGAGATCTTGGGCATCCAGGTTAGTCGAGATTGATGGTCTTCCTCCTCCTCAAGTTTTTCCAGCCTTTTCTTAATTCAACCCCAGTAGTCCTCAGTTTCTGTCCATTGGTTTGGAGTAAGTATTTACATCTGACTCTTTTAGCTGTTTGTTATGACTCTCAGAGGGCAACCATTGTAGGCTCATGTCTCTAAGCACACCATAACATCAATAAGAATGTTAAGCCTTGGAGTCTTCCCTTTAGCTGTATCCCCTCTCCTTTAGGTGTATTCCAATTTGGGTCTATCACTGGACCTCCTTTCTTTCAGGCTCGTCTCCATTTTTGTCCCTGTAGATCTTTTGGCAGAAACAATTCTGGGTCACTAAATGGTGCTGGTCTAGCTGACAATATACAGAAAAATAAAAATAGACCCTTATTTGTCACCTAGACCAAAACTCAAGTGCAAGTGGATCAAGGACCTCAACATAAAACTAGATACACTGAATCTAATATAAGAGGTAGCAGAAAAGAGCCTCAAACTCATTAATAAGTGGATATTAACCAAAAAAGTACAGAATACACAGGAAACAATTTACAGAACTCAAGAAGTTTAACAAGCTGAAGGGCCCAAGTTAAGATGCCCCAATCCCACCTGGGAGGGAGAAGAAATTAGAGAGCATAGGTAGGGACAAACTAGGGGGTCAGAGGGGACTGGGAGAGAAAAGGGGGAACATGATCAGGTATGGGTGGGTGGTGAAACAGGACTGAAGCCCTGAAAACCAGCAGAAAAAAATGGCAATAGGTAACATTAAGAGGTAGGAGGTGGAGAGACCCTCTAGAATGTTCCAAAGACTTACTAGGTGAGAGGCTCTCAGGACTCAAAGGGATGACCTTAGATGAAATGCCCTACTATGGAGAGAGGGAACTTGTAGAGCTCACCTCCAGTAGAAAGACGGGCCACCAAGAGGATGTATGGGTTTCCATTCCACAGTTAAAAACTCTACTCCTCATTTTTGTTTCAGCACAATCTGTTTTTTTTTCTTTCTTCTAAATGGCAAACATTTCTTTAAAATATATCTGTATACCAATATAAAAAAATAATATGAACACTTCTAATTTGCTATTGTTTCAAAAGGTTTTGGATGTAGCAGATATTCCATTGGTCTTTTTCCCTCAAGTTGAAACCTATAAGTCTTTCAAATATTAATTGTAAATAATTTTGAATAACATTACATTGTGATACTCTTTTCAATATTTAATACTTAGTTTAGCCTTCTGGGAAATTTTGTTTCACAGGTACAATAATAAGAAAGCAAAATACATCCCTTGTGGAATTTGTCTAAAATTAAGTCATTTTTTATTCAAGGGGCCATTTATATTCATGCAGGCTATATTCATATGCATTTTAGATGATACATGTTTTAGTTTATGACTTCCATGGACCTGAAGTAACTATTGGTTTTTTTATGACTCTCTTTTGGAGGTTCAGTGTAATTACATATGTTTAGGTTCAGCTTTGGGGAGAGTAGTAGACAGTAATAGTAGAACATTCTGATTGGAAAACATATCAAAGCAAATTGTTACCTCTTTATCTAAACTGAAAGAAACATAACCAGTAAGTTTCTACTGTTAATTTCCTTTTAAAATGTTTATTAGGTACTAATTCCTATTTTTCTATTAACTTTCATAGAACCACCTTAGGCACCTAAATTCTAGTATCTGGGATTTTTGTGGGATATCGTAGCTGGCAAGTAATTCCAACTGAATCAATCTAATTTTCCTCTTATAGTTATTTTAGCTTTGATGTTATGAAGGTGAGTTCTCTAAAATAAGACCCTCTGAGAACTTTCATTTGTTCAGCAATGATCACTCTGACACGTAATCATTTTTGATATGTCTGCTCAATATTTAACAATGAATCAGGATTTGTTTCAAGTGATCTTGGATCTTTTTTTTTTGTTAACCTCAAAAGGATATTTCTTCCTCCTCTTCTTCCTCCTCCTTCTCCTCTTCATCCTGCTCCTTAGTTTATAATTAGAACATTTTCAGCTTTCTTTGCCTTTTCAGATTCATGGCTGCTTTCTAATATTAATTGTTGTTGCATGCATGCACACATATATGTGTGTACTTATATGTATATACATGTATATATATGAATAATGTATATAAATATTTATTTTTAAATACACAAATACAAATTTCTTCCTCCATGTCTATAATGGTATTTACATATTAATAATTTTGGGTAGGACATTTTGAATTGTATAGACAATAGAGTTTAATTTTCCTAGGAACAATATTTCTTCCACTCTCAGCATTTCTTAGCTGCCTAGAGGCACTTACTTTTTAGCTTTCTTTACAGTAGGCAATCCTCACACTTTCCCAAACAGTACCTTTAACATTACATACAATGTACACATATGTTTTAAATTTAATGCATGACTTTTTTCTTTATGAGACTTTTGTTTCATCATCTTTAAAACTTTTATGAATTTTGAGCAAATGATCATCTATTTAAGTATTGTGTCTTATGATTACTAATGAAGAAATGTCATGACATTGTTTTTAATTTCTGTAAAAATAACTATGCTTGACATTTCCTTAGTGAATCTGAGTGTCTTTAGGTAAACTAATTTACTACAACAATTTTTGTGTACAGTCCAACCCAAAGAATTTTAGAATAGCTGTCCAAATAATTTATTCAATAAGGCAACTAAGCTAAACTCTCTTAGCTTGTTTCTACCGCATATAAGAAAAAATACAGAGGCTTACAACCAGGTACTATACAGACAATGACAGAGCTTAGAGTACTCATCCCTAAACATGATGCCTCCATCAAACCCTTCTCCTCACAGTTAACAGAAACCTGCAGAGGTGGAAGTAGAAAGAATGTGAGAACCAGAAGGACAGGAGGACACTGAGAACACAAGGGCCTCTACCTCAATATGATTGATGCACATAACAGCTTACATATACACAGACACTATGAACAAAGCCTATATAGCACTGCACCAGGTCTTGTATGTGTATGTTTTGGCTTCCACTATAGTATTTGTGTGAGATTCCTGAGTGTGAAAATACCTGGGCCTCTGTTTCTTTTGCCTTCTCTTTTACCCTTTTCTTTCTATGTGTTTGTTTAGTTCAATTACAAAGTATTAGATTTTATTTTATTTCACTCTATTTTATGTTAAACTTAAGAAGCCTTTTTATTTTCAAAGAGATACAAAGAGTGGATACACAATGGTAGGAGAAGTAAGAGGAATTGGTAGAAGTAGAGGGAGGGGAAATCATAATCAGGATATATTATGTGAGAAAAAAATCTATATTCAGTGAAGTAAAAAAAAAAATAAGAAGAGAATTCACAACAAAGGTTTCTACAATTGACGAGAAACACTTAAAGAAATGTTCAAAGTCCTTAGTCATTGGGGAAATGCAAGTCAAAATGAGCTTGATATTCTACCTTACACCAATCACAATTGCTAAGATCAAAACCTCAAGCGACAGCACACGTTACCAAGGGTGGGGAGAAAGAGGAATACTCCTCCACTGCTACTGTGAGTGCAAACTGGTACAACCACTCTGGAAATCAATGTAGAGGTTCCTCACACAATTGGAAAGGGATCTTCCTGAAGATACAGCTATACCAATCTTGGGTATATACCCAAAAGATGCCCCACCATGTCATAGGAACATGTGCTCCACTATTTTTATAGCAGCCTTATCACCAGAAGCTAGAAACAAGCCAGATGTCCCACAATGGAAGAATGGATACAGAAAAATGTGGTATATACAATGGAATACTCTTCAGCTATTAAAATCAAGAATGTCATGGGTTATGCAAGCAAATGGATGGAACTAGGAAATACTACCCTGAGTGAGGTAACTCATACTCAAAAGGACATGTATGGTATATACTCACGAATAAGTGGATATTCGCTAAAAATGTCAGAATACCCAGGATACTTTCTGCAGAACTCAAAAAGGTTATTGAGCTGAAGGGCCCAAGTGAGATTGAAGCATCCTCACTCTGTAGGGAGAAGAAAGCAATCACAGGAGGCAGAGGGAGAAACCTCCCTGGGAGAGTAGAGTAGAGGTGGAAAAGTGGAGCATGATTAGGGATTGGAGGAAGGGGAGAACTGGAGATAATCCCTGAGAGCCAACAGAATGAATGCAAATATGCAATGTCAGGTGCTGGGAGGTGGAGGAATCCTCTTAGAATTACCAGAGACCTAGTAGTTGACAGACTCTCAGGACTCCAAAGATGAAATGCCCAACAGTGGGGAGAGGGAACTTGCAGAAACCACCTCCAGTAGAAAGACAGGGCATTAAGTGGAGGGGTGGGGTTGCCATCTCACAGTCAAAACTCTAACCCAGAATTGTTTCTGTCTAAAAGAACTGCAGGGACACAAAATAGAGAAGAACCTGAGGGAAAAGAGGTTCAGTGACCAGCCTGACTTGGGATCCAGCTCAAGGGTAGGCTCTAAGGCTTGACAGTATTACTGATGCAATTGTGTGCTTAGAGAAAGGAGCCTAGCATTGTTATCCTCTTAGAGGCCCAACAAAAAGTTATCTGAAACAGACACAGCTACTTATACCTACACAATGAACTGAGGACAGAGAGCCCTGCAGTTGAATTAGGGAAAGGCTAGAAGAAGCTGATGAGGAGTTCTACCCCACAAGAAGATCTGCAGTCTCAACTGAGATTTCTCAGATACTGATCCACCAACTAGGCAGAATAAAGGGCTAATCTGAGGACCCCAAAACATATATACATACATACATACATACATACATACATACATACATACATACATTTGCTACACCAAATAATTCATATACATATCATTACTTTAAAATATGAACAATGTTATTTTTTTAAAGTTAAGAAAATTTGAAAGTAAAAAGACATGTCTATGAATAATCAAATATCCATTTGATTTTTACAAGTTTTCATACTAGAATGTAATCTCTTGGTTTTCATGACGTGATTCCCGTTATAACTACAGTTAGTAAACAATGATGTAGACTCAACAAATCAGTGTTGAAGACTTAAGCTTATTGTTACCCCAGGGGAAAAATCACATGAATGACCATACATAAACTAATTTCATTTAGGTATACTTTTATGTCTTATATGAGAAGTTATTCTAAAAATTTTTATTTTTCTACAAAAAAACATTTTTCACCATAAATTAAGAGATTATATACAAACAAGTTTTGCAGATTTAATTATTTTGTCTTTAGTAAGCAATTGAGATACTTTGTGAATGTGATCTGAACTATTACCTATTACTGTTTCAAAAGGTTCATGCATTGAGACATTGGGTCCAATATTTTCTCCAATCACTAGGAATGAAGTTCATTATGAGAGCTTTGACTTAACTCATGAATGAACACCTTAGTAGACTTGTGGTATACTAGTGTAGTATTGAATTATAGAGGCTTTTTAAAAGAAATAGGTACTGGATTATGCTTTTAAGTGTTTCTTATTCTCTATTCTGTTTTTTCCCTTTCTTGAAGTCTCTGTTTCTTGAGTGTCTCTGTTGTGCTATACCACAAGGTGAGAAACATTAGAATGCATAAATTTTGACTCCTGAAACCACGAAGCATAAAGAGTTGTAATATCACCTGCTTGTAAAAAGATTAATGGGAATTTGTTTCAGCTATGAAAAAGCCTTAAAAAAATTTGCTACAAAGGATAGAATTGCTGTATAACTATCTGACAAAATGGTTCAAAAGGATTTGCAATTGGCTTATATGAGTAACTTAAAAAAATCTGAAGTTTCAGGGAAGATAAACCTTCAAAAAGTATAATAAAGCAAACTGGTCAAATTTGTTTGAGATCTCAAGGATTCTCAATGCTTATAGAAATTTTAGTAGTGAAATATTATGTTTATGAAGTTCTACGTAGGAACAATGAGTTTGTTCATTGAAACAAGAACATTCTTAAAACATTTTTGCTAGAACTGTGACTGTACACATGTTTATGATGACTTTGTAGGAAGCCAATATTCAAGCTGATATACAGCTATGTATGTATATGGTGGCACATTTTTGCATTCCTAGCAGGTATTTCTTCACTTTGAGATTATATGGTCTGCCTCAAGGAAAGTTAAAGTACTTTCACTTTTATAGATTTTCATTTTAAATGTATTTCAAAATTTAGCAAATAAAAAGAGTCACAAACCAAAATTAACCAGACTCAAAGATTATACAACTCAATGAACTTCTATGTATTTATAGTAGCCATTCAAATGGAATCCATGAAACTTCACATTGGAATTTATATTTTAACTATTGGATATATATTTTATGTACTTGTTCACCACTGAAAATGAAAAATCTATGATTGTTAGAACTATAAATGGACTTCATTTTATATGCTTTTTTATAACTCTTGCTTTATAAAACTTGAAAAGAAGATGAATGTATGATTCTGCTATTTCACTTCTAGGCATATACCTAGAGAACTCCAACCATACCATAGAGATATTTGCAAATCCAAGTTTACTGCTGCTATATTTACTGAAGCAATGGTTTTCAATCAACCTCCTTCTGTCAATAAATGAATGGGTAATGAAAATTGGCATGTATACACTGTCATCTGTCTATCTATCTATCTATCTATCTATCTATCTATCTATCTATCTATCATCTATCTATCATATATTTATCATCTATCTTTATCTTTCTACATATAAATCTATTTATCTGTATATGTAGATAGATATATACATATAGAAACACATAAATATGAAAACTATTCAACTCTAAAAAAATTATAATCAAAATTTGCATAAATAAGATGAAATTAGAATATGTAATATTAATTAAGATCACACAATTTCAGAAAAAAATGTTCTATCTCATATGAAGTATCTAACCAATGGTATGTGTACATACATAAAAATGTACTTGTGTATAGCGTATGTTTAAAAAGAGTAAAGAAAGGCTAATTAGCGGAGATGAGAAAGAGCTAAAAGCAAGCAATGAACATGAACTACAATATATTTTTAACGTAGCTGTCAACACACAAACACATTTGTGTCCTGCAGTTTCATATTTTATTGACTAGAGATAAATTCACAAGAAACAGCATTTTTGTTAGCTACATTTTGTCAGATACCCTTACTTCTGGCTTTGTGAAAATTCAGATATTATTTTAGGCCTAGAAGTGTTGGACACTTTATGGTCTTTGTGTTTACTATGAAATGTAGAATTGATATGTAGCTCTGTAAAGAATGTCATTAAAATCTGACAGGATTTTTATTGAATCTCAACATTGTGTTTTTAAAGAAATTGACATTTTTCAATGTTAATTTTATCACTTCAGAAGTATGGGATCTTTCTATTTTCCATTATACTTTTCAACATCTTTCTTCAATTTAATTTCATTAAAGAAGTCTTTGAATTGCCTGCTTTAATCTTAGATATTATTTGAAGCTATTATAAATCATAGTTTCTTTCTGATTTCCTTATCTGAAATCTCATTATTAGTTTATAGAAAGAGCAGGGAGATATATATATGTTGTTTGTGTGTTGATTTTATATCTTGTTGGATGTATGGTTGTAGGATCATGTAGTCTGAAGATAGGCAAACTTGACTTATTCCTTTCTACTGGCTTTGTGTTTGTTGGTTGGTTTGGTTGCTTATTTATAATTGTCAAAATGCCCTTGTTCAGAAATTGAACAGTATTTGAATAACAATCTATTTCTCCATATTTGCAGTACAGTTGTATGCATCTTTAGATCTTTATCAAAAAGGTCTGCCTACATTTGCCTTTTTTCTGCCTCTTTTAAGAATATTACATGATTTCTAGATGTAAATAATTTAAGTACATTTTGTTTTATGTATTATGTATTTTAAATTAATTTTGTGTTTTTACCGTGGAACATACTTGGCTCTTATTAATGACGTCAAGAGTTGATTTTGAAAAATTCTATTGAAAAATTTTGTGTGTCTATTTATCATGATAATTTGAATTTAGTTTTGAATTTAAGATATTTCTGAATCTGTGGAATTCATTATATAGTATCCTTTCATTTGCTATTTGTTGAACAGTTTGACCTTTTCATTCAATGATAATTTTCTTTAAAAGTACAATTATATTTCAAATAAATTTCAGTATTTCCTTAATAGTCTTTTTTTCAAAATGCTTACAAACTACCTTCTTTTAAAAATTATCTCAAAAAATTAATAGGCTTTTAAAATGATAATCACACCTGGAATCTAAATTTACAAATATTGATTGTACTCTTTGTGGCCATATAGAAAACAGGTGTGTTTTACAAATTTTACGTTATTGAAAACTGGATCCTCAAAGACAATGTGGAAATTGTATTTTTTTAAAATAAGTAGACAATCACAAAATATAAAAGTTTTGATATATATCAGAGAATACAGACTTTTTTTTAATTTTTACTAAAATATACAGGTACATGCATTATTCTTTTTAAATTAGGACTTAATGAAGCAAAGTGGGATTATATTTTTCTGCTCAATGAATTGAAAGGCTAATAAAAAGAAGAAGAAAAATATATAAGTGAGTGTACTTCGTTACTACAACATTCACTGTTTACAACAATTCTGGTTTCATTTATTTTTGTGTTTTATTTTCTGAAAAATATTATAGATAGCTAAACTATAATATGTTTTTACTTGGCTCCTCAATATGTCTGTATTTATGTTCTAAGAAGAGTTGTAAAATAATCTCCATGAGTCAGCAATACATCCCTTTCAATAACTTGGATCCACATTATGGAAACATTATAAAAGGAAATACATTAACATTTTAGAAAGATGAGATGTTCCATTTGCTGTAAAAGGTGCTATAAAAATGGTAGGATGTTGCAGTATATTGCTCATTTGATTATATATATATATATATATATATATATATATATATATATATATAAAATCAATCTTTTGGCACATCAATGTATATAGTTAAAATTCAACAGATTACATGCAGTTCTAGAATAAAATTCTCCCATTATAATAAATAGTGTTAATTTTACAAACTATTTCTAAAGCTTATAGCCTCAAAAATTTATGAGTTTTGTCCATTTTATCTTTAATGTTATTGCTCAAACAACAAATATTGACAATTTAAATCTTTTAGCCTCTTACAAAGTATCCATGGTTGTCTTTTCAGTAAAGATAATATACATATAGTATGTTTCTTGAATCAAATACAACATAAGTAGACTATTCAACTGTCTAAGTGTATTTTAATTTTCTATAAATTATTTGTACTCTACTATTTTGTATTACTTTAAGAAATATACTAACTCCTAAGTAAAACATCTCTCTCTCTCTCTCTCAACTGCTCCCATTAAATGAATGTTTTATCATGCTTAGTCTTAGCAATGTTTTGTTTACTTTTTTGACTATGATATAAATATATCACTTCCTGGATTTTTTTTATCTTCACTTTAAATTCTTACATGTATACTTCCTGTACTCTTCCAAATTTATGGCCTCTTTTAACTTCTCTCTCTCTCTCTCTCTCTCTCTCTCTCTCTCTCTCTCTCTATCACACACACACACGCGCACACACACACACACACACACACACAGAGAGAGAGACACCCTTCTCAGTTTATATAATGTTACTTTCAGAGCTGACCATTTGGTACTACATAGCACAACTGGTATGCTATTTCTCATAGAAACCTATTTACCCTGCCAGACAAAGAACTACAGTGAATTTTAAACGTGAATCCTATGACTATCATCTCATTTACAGTCACAGTCATATTGCTTTGGAACACATAGGTATATAAACATAGGCAATGAAGCTCAGAGCCTATAAATTGGCAATGATCAAGACAGTATTTGAGTATGACATCTGTTTCTTCATTATATCTGGATTTGAACTCAGAAGTGCTAATGAAGCGAGGTATCTATCTGTTCTTTCACCTTTGCAGACAAACATTTTACATAATGTAGGAGTCCTCTTCTAATGGCTGGTAGCTATTGAACCAAATTCTAGCAAATGTATAACTTCTTATAATTTTAGACAAATTTTAATTTAGTACTTAGACTCTATTTTTCCTTTAGTTCAATTAAATATTACTCAGAAACCATTCTAAATTCTTACCTCCCAGTGCTATAAAGATGGTACAGTAATTAGCTGTGAGGAGCGGATGTGGCAGCCAGCTAAAATGGCGCCTGAGACACCTGCCAAAGCTTATGAATGGCACCTGCCAAAGCTTATGAATGGCACCTGCCAAATCTTATGAATGGCGCCTGACTTCCTCACACACCCCGGACAGAGCCACGTCAGCAGAACTACTGCAAGAATCGCTGCCACACAGAATCAGGCCATTTGACGTGTGCCAATGATATATGCCCACGTGGCAGGATCTGAGTTACCAGGGATGGGGATAAAAGGGAAAATGCAACTGGGATCGGGGGCTTCCTGAGAGAGAATGAAAAGGTTCCTGAATAAACTGTGTTGAGAAGAATTCCGTGTTGTGTCATTCCTATGTGCTGGTCGGATAGGGAAGCAACAATAAGCCACATATCTTTCTCTTACAAAAGACAGAATCTTACATTCCACTTAACATCAGCTTCATGGGAATAATAATCTTTCTGGCCTGTATAACAAACAACTACTCAGATGTAGGTATATTTAAATCAAAATAAATATAAACCTTAGAGAATATATTATATCCTCTATAGATCTCACAACAGTTTTATATCATAAATATAATTGACTTTTGATGTTGTAGAATATTGCTTCATATATTTTGGACATTATTTGTAATATGAATCTGTGTGACTTTTGGTTTTCTTCTTATATTTGCAATTGTTTCATAGATATATTGTCATAGAAATTATGATTTTATTTTTTTTGTCTTAGTAGTCAACCCTCAGTTGAAACAGGCTTCAAGTTTCCTAGCTATTTTGTAACTATATGCTCATGAAATGAAAAATAAGTAATCAATGACTGAAAATATCCTTGGAATGAAATAAGCTGTATATCCTAATACTTCATAGATTTTAGAAGATTTTATTTCTAATATTCTTTATTTCTGAAATTATATTTAAAGATTTTATGCAGTTTTTTAATATTAGAGTGTTAATAAAATAGATAATATGTTATTATATGCACAGTAATTTTCTAAACTTATGATTATCAAGTGATTTTGTTTTCATTTTGCCAATTTATACCTGACAGGTTCTTTAATGGTAATTATAACTAATTCTATGTCATAACACACATTGTATTTGAAGATAAATATATATGTATTCCTTAATTCTTAGTAAGCCAGAGAGAATAAGAAAGAAAAAAAATGTCAGGCACATACATAGACATTTACACATTGAATGAAGGGGAAAAGGGCTACACTCTGAAGATCAGTGATACAGGAGGAATATGATGCTTTATATGAAAAGAAATCTGTATTTTATTTAGTAATCTTTGCTCTCTGGAAGAATATTTATACAATATGAAATTTTTCAAAAAAAAGCAGCTAAACTACTATTTTATGTTTTTACTTATCTTTATTGGAAATAGAATCTTCTCCCACATAATTAATAATTCCAATTACAGTTTCATCTCCCTCCTTTCCTTTTTGCTTACTTCCGTCTATCCTATGCCCCAGACCTGCTTCCCTTCAGTTTCCTCCTCAGAAAAAAGCAGGCCTCTTGGAGAAGACAGCCAGAAATAACAAAACAGGATACAATAAGGCAAGGAAGATGAAAGGCCTCATTTGGAGCTTGGACAAGGCAACCCAATAAAAGAAAGAATCTCAAGAGCAGGCTAAAGAGTCTAGTATTTGATCACTCCCACTTTTATGAATTTCATAAGAACACAAACCTAACAGCCATAACATATATGAACAGGACGTTGTACTGACCCTTGCAGGTTCCAAACTTGCCATTTCAGTCTCTGTTAGCCCATGTGAGTGAGACCTGCTTAGTTGATTCAGTGAATCATATTCTCCTGATATCTTCCATCTTCTCTGACTCTTACAATCCTGCCATTGTCCTCTACTGAAGAGTTCTCTGATCTACTGAGGCCTCCTCAATATCCAATAGGTGAGGAAATCAGCAAGGCGACTTCAGCAGGGCCCAAAAGCTGTTGACTTCTGGCAATTTATTTCTCTCTTGTTATTCAGAGGCCCTAAAGCTGGTATCTGGTAATTAACAACTGCTCATAGTAAAAGTAAATAAGGAAAAGAAATTTAGTTATTTAGTTACTTGAGCTTTTTACTCTTTGACCTCTGGAACTTTTCCTGGCCAGGTGAGATTCTGAGTTCCTTAATTCTTAGTAAGCCAGAGAGAATAAGAATAAAAAAAAAAAATGTCAGGCACATACATAGATATTTACACATTGAATGAAGGGGAAGAGGGCTACACTTTATTGTTCTTAATTTTTGTACCTTCTCAGGATAATTCATCACATGGATTTCTAAGAATGTTTACATTCCAAAAGTCCTATCAAGTTTAAACTAGTATTTCGTGTCATAGATCAATGAGGTTTAAGAAATTACAGCAGACTTGTTTACATGCCTTTCCATTAAGACTGCTACATGACTAAATAATTATTTCTATATTTTTCTGGTTCCAGGAGTGAATTTATGTTTAAAGCAATAGTCATTATGTCACATATTAGCACAGTTTTTTCAAGAGAGAAGTCATCTGCCTTCTGACTTATTACCTTCTAAAGTTACACTAGTCCATCATTTATTTTCTGTCCTTGCACCTTCACTAAATTGCCTATTTTCACTTCATGGCCTTTAGTTACCATATAGTGGCCTCATTCCTAACTAAAAGGAATATTTTCCTGAATTGTAAATTGTTTTTAAACTTGTTTTCTTTTCCTAGTACAATTTGCCCACGACAAAAGGAGGACTACAGAGCTCTATTTGCAGCTTTCTTACTCTATTGGGGTTTTGACATTACTTGTATCCATTTAGGAATTCTATAAAATCATTATCAGGACTTGTGAAACCATCAGTCTATGCAACCTTACTACATGAAAGTTCATCTTCATATTCATTCAGCAGAAAATATGCCCAATAGGGCAGGCAGAGGATGAGAAATCATTAGGCTATGTAATAGTAGTAAGAAAAGCATATCAGCAGTGAGAAGCAATCCTGGAATGAAGTCTCTAAGAACTTTGCCTCTAGAACATATCCATTGCAGCTATTCATGAAACGTGTTTCAGGAAAAACAGAATACTAAAAAATCCTTTAGGGAATCTCTATCCTGTGGAAATCTACATAATGTTTAAATTAGTGAACACATACATGTACATATATATACATGTGTATATTTGTGTATCTTTATATGTATACATATATACATATATGTGTGTGTATATATATAATATCTTCATATGTCCATCTGATCCATAAATACCTCAAATTTATATAATATTATAGGAATCCAAAGTTTTTTAAATGTTTTAATATTATAATACTTTATTCAATGTTGACTAACAACTTGTTATTTTCTATCTATATTCTCAACAGTACAGCAAGTTTTGAGAAAGAAAAAAAAGAACGAGAGTATGGAAGGAATATAATATAGTTTTCTGATAAGCAGCATAAGCATTTGCATATTACCCATCAGGAAGGAACACTGAGAGTTATAACTACAGTTTTTTTTAACACTGAATTTGAAAAGAAATCTGGCTCCAGAGGTTATTTTAATAAGTCATAGTTTTAAATTTAGTCAACTCAATCAAATGTCAAAATGTTTATGGAAGCTTTTCTTCTCAAAATTGTAATATACGCCTGGGTAAGAGCTCATGATAATGCAAACAGTGAAAATGTCACTGCCAAACAGTTTTTACTCGTAAGTACTGTAGGCGTAGAAGGATATTACTGAGATTTGCAAAATAAGCACTGAAGCCAGTATCAATGCTGAAAGTACATTGCTTGTTTGAAACACTAATTCTCAAGTCATAGAAACTTACTTCCCTTGATATCCTAAGTAAAGTAGACAGAATAAAGACTTGCTTCTTGAGTTGAGGTCATGTAGCTCACTACTAAAATGGAAGATTCCTAGAATCATCCTCACAATGATCACACTCATGACCAATGTAGGACTCCCACCCTAAGCCAACTGTTTTCTTTAGACCATCCTCACATGTAATTGACCTGTTGCCTGATAATGACATCAATTCCAAATTCTCACCTTTGTTAAGGATCAGCACTTTCTTCAAGTATTATTTATCTTTTGAGGTTGTAATATCATCATATCTATCTCTTTTCTACTTCCTCAATCTCAAACCTGTCCTACACTCTCCTTTGTTACTTTTCTAAATCACAGCATCTTTTTGCATTAATTGTTATTTCTCTCTCTCTCTCTCTCTCTCTCTCTCTCTCTCTCTCTCTCTCTCACATACACACACACACACACACAGACGTACAGACATACATACACACATATATGTATATATGTATGAACATTCCTAAATATATGAATACAATCTATAAAGTTTGTGTAATATCACTGGTATGTTTATCTTATTCTCAACTATCTGTATACTATCACAAAGTTCTCACATTTACTCTCTTATCAGTGTTCATATTCTTTATTTTTTCCTCCATTTTCCCAAGAATGTTGTTGATGCTTCAATTTTTTATATAATAATAAAAACAAACATTTAAACTGTAAAATGTTATTTTTCTAGTTATTTTCTAAGTATCTCAAAAACTATAATAAATTTGTTGGAGGATGTAAACATATAAAAGAAATTTATATTCTTATTTCATAGTGAAGAATGCTGTTGTGCACCGTGAACCGGTTTTAGATACACTAGTGTGCTTCTTGCATTATTAACTATGCATCTAGTTAGTGGGTTTTAGAGGTTGACTGGG
The DNA here is from genome assembly GCF_011762505.2 of Arvicanthis niloticus. NCBI lineage: Eukaryota > Metazoa > Chordata > Mammalia > Rodentia > Muridae > Arvicanthis > Arvicanthis niloticus. Next base: position 36,796,538 of record NC_047660.1, read on the forward strand.
GGTAAACATGAGTGTTATTATTTAAGGAGAATGAGATAGAGACAACTGGAGCTCACAGACCAAAGCTCAGTCATTCTCTGTTGAGGTTAGTTCTGGAATTTGGATATAAACGGGGGCAACAGCTTCACTTCTCTAGGTGGCTTCAAATATCCCTCTGTCCATCTCCATGTTTTTGGGCACCATTTTGTTTCTTTAATTTACTTCATTACCTTTTTCATTCATTATGATCTTTATAGAATTAAAAAGTGAACACATTTTCAAAGACACACTACTAGTATATGAAATAAGAACTTCACATATCCTTTTGGAAAGTAAAGTTAAACCCATTATAATCTTGTTTCTTTAATGATGAGTTAGCCCATCTACACACATAATTTTCAAAATAGAATGTCTTTGCACTTAAAAAGAAAAATGAAATAATTTGCAATTAAAATGTATGTATTTTATAATATGATGAGGACAACTAAACTAAATGATTTAATGACTTAATCAAATACATCATCTATAATTGTGTGAAGCCATATGTTAATCAGTGTGGATGCTCTTGTAACATAAAACAATGTATTTGTCAGTAACATCAGTTTCCTACTAAATTGCTTTGAAAAAAAATTTCTGAACAAAATTAAACAGAATATTCCTTCTGGAATTTTTATTGTACTTTACTGTTCAACATAACTGTTGTTACCTGCATAAGACATCCATAAATTAAGCAGAAGTTTAAAACCAGCATTGCTACAGATGTTGCAGGTTCCTAACTCACCATCACCAAGAGTGGAACTGTAGAAAGATTATGGCTGCTGAGAGAGGAGGCCTCACTAACTGTTGATTATTTTTTTATGAACCAGTTAATGGTTTCTCATCCAATGGCATATGGGAGCGACAAGTAAATAAGAGGTTAGTAATAATGTAAGGAAAACTGGACATGGAGTTGGAGAGAAATAATGTAGATAGTCCTAGAAACAGTGGAAGAAGGCAATGATGGATGAGTATGAGCAAACTATATTACATATATGTAAAAATTCAAAGTTCATAAAAATATTACTTAAAAGTTTATTTCATCAACTGAGTAGTAACCAAGTTCAACACTTTTTCAGAGTGTCTCAGTCCCTTTAACAACACAAGCAGGTTTCTCATGTTTTAGGATTTTTGTTAGGTTAATCTTTGGTTCACTGTCAGCCCAGATTTTAAAAGTTTATTAAAACAGGATATGTGCATTTATACATTAAATTACATACATGATACATTTTTATGTAAATAGTTCATAATATGATTTCTCTTGACTTTTTCAGGCATCTTAAATTTTTTATCTGACTCACTCCTGCTCTTTCAAAACACTGAATTTTTATATTTTTGACTATGATATCACTGTGTATCCTACTTTCTTCCACTTCTATATTTATCTCTTTCCCCCATGTAAAGTTCAAGTAACATTGTAGAAGAGGGGGCAAAGAGATGGCTAAGTCAGAGGACCAGAGTGCTTGCTGTGAGATTGGGTCTCCTAGCACAACCATAATGACTCATAAACATAATCACCCCCAAATGATTTGAACAAGAATGACAGCAATGTATATGCCAAAGAGGTTAGAAAGGCCCATGATGTTTCAACATTCACAAAGAACTATAGGCCACTGAACAAAGCTGGAATTAGGAGAGGTGGTCTTCTTCAGAAAAGAGCACTCCAATTGACTCTTCAAGTAGCAAATAATCAGTCATGGAAACACATACACATGTAACATTATATAGACAGAATAGGTTATATTTAGGGATATATATGACTATGCATATACATATATGCATGCAAGAACAATTTGTGAAAAAAGAGATAATGTATTTGAAGGAGAGTGAAGAGGAGTATACTGGAGTATGATGAGAAGGAAATAAAATAAAAAAATGTTGTAATAAATTATAATATTAAGGCACAAACTTTTACTGTTCAGGTACAGGCCACACTAGTATGAAGAATAGGCGAGGAGTCTTTCTTCCTGTGGAAATTGCCTCACTTCCTAGATTTAGTTCCTGAAGACCCACTGCCCTGTGGTCACCCATCGCATCAGTCTGCCATGTCTTTCCACTGCCTTGTGCCTACTCCCAATTTAGGGAGAACTTCCACTATTCAGGTGTAAGCCACACCATTTAGAAGAACATTTCAGTGAGCTACCTGCCTGGGGAAATGCCCCATTCCATAGATTTTGATCCCACAAATCAATTCCATTAACCCTTACCCTAGTTTTACTCCAATGCCTGATCTGTTTCTAGACCATTGGCCACAAACTCAGGCAGACCTCCACTGTTGAGGTACAGTCCATACCATTTAAACGAATCAGTGAGTGACCTGACTGCCAGCTGAATGTCCCCCTAACAAGATTCAGTGCCTAAGACCAATTCTACTGCCCCTACCCACACCACCACTCTCCCATCCTGTTGCTGTGCTCCAGGTCCCAATTCACGTGGACTTACCTTGTCCAGGAGTAGGCCATGCCATGTAGGGTAAGTGGAACTCTGTCACCAGACAGAAATCCTGGAAAGGTTGAGCAGATTAAGAAACACTAGCAAATCTCCTAATTGAGAATGGTAGACCTTTGAATCTGCTACTGCATAGTTTTTGTCCTGGAGCATGTGACCACAACTCTTCACTAACAAGACCATAACAACTGGCTATGTAACACAGAGCCCAGATTTCTCCATGCTAATGAGGTATCTAGATGGGCCACCCCAAGGGTTTGGCCAATAACTTTCCCTTCTGGACATGCCATCTGCAAAAGGTTCTTAATCTGTGGTCTACCCTGAGTAAGTTTCATGTATCTGTTTTCTACCATGAATAAATAGCTTGAAAAAGCAAGGACTGTCTCTCATCATGAAATGCCCCTTGGGGGAAGCCTTCTTTATAGAGCCCAAATCTCCCCAGAAGGCTCCTCTGCACTCCAGATACTCACCTGTAAAGTATGCCAGATTTCCCCCCACCACCCCACTCTAGGGATTGTCAGTGTGGACCAGATCCAACTCCTCACAGTTCCCAGATGTAACTGGGAACTCCAGTCTCTGCCCCAGCCTGAGTCTCAGCCTGTACTGTTTCTCACCCATCTTAAGCTGCCTTCTGCTTCCCCTGAACTATTATGGTGTAGGTATTCTGTGAGCCTGACATTCTGCTGGCAGCTAGGATAGAATATAGCCTAGCTTACCTACCTTTCCTCTGCTTGAGCTGCATTTACACACAGACCTCTGACCCACAATGACTGTCAGAATAACATATGCAGGTCATGACAGTTTGAAGGTCAAAGATTGTAGATCAAAAGAGCCAGAAAAAAACAGATGAGTAACTCAGGTAGAGACTCCCAAATGGACCAGATACCACAATGACCTCCAGAATCACAGACATGGAGCCCACCAGTGGTACTCCATCACTCAAGCATTGTCTCCAATCCCCACTTTCCTTCTCATCACATTATCCTAACCCCTCAATTTGAGCAGATATCCACTGCTGTACCAAGGGCCAAGCAAGACAACAGAAGTCTAGCCCCCAACTTAGACAAAACTCATTACTTGATCAAAACTCATGCTAGCTACCAAAAATCAAGAATACAAAGACCAGAACACCAAGAAGAAAACAAAAACAAAGAAAGAAAACACCCATCTAACAAATACAAATTCAGAATTCAGAACCTATATCTATAGTAATCCCAAATGCTGATGCCTAAATGTCAGTATAAGAATGACATCACTGAGTTCTTTACTTCAGTCTCTGCTCCATTTTCTTCTTGCATTTCCTTTAGACAGGAAAAATTCTGAGTTGAAAGTTTTGAAAATGCTTGGATGGCCCGATCCCTCGACTGGAGGTTATGTCTACTGGAGTTGGTCTCTTCAGGTTCCATCTGTAGGGCAGTTCAGCTAAGGTCATCCCTACTGGGTCTGGAAGCCTCTCACATTTCTAGTGTCTGGGATTTTTCTAGATGGTCTGCTCTCTATCCCTAAACAGCTGCATATTTCCATTAATTCTCCTGGCCATCTGGGCTTCTCTCTTGTCTCCCCACATACCTGTTCCCCCTTTCCCTCCTCCTTCCATCTCCTACCCAGGTCCTCCCCCCTCTCTGACTCCTGTGATTATTTTTCCCCTTCTAAATAGAATTGAACATTTGACACTTGGGCCTTTCTTATTGTTAAACTTCACACAGTATGTGAATTGCATCATTGGTATGCAGTACTTTTTGGCTAATATCCACTTATAACTAAGTACATAGCATGCATGTCCTTTAGTGTCTGGGTTACTTACCTCAGAATGCTATTGTTTAATTCTAAGACTGGCCCAATTTGGAACCCATTCCATGGGCAGGCACCAAAATCTGATACCATTATTGATGCCACGTTGTACTTGCAGATAGTCAACTAGCATGGTTGACCTCTGAGAAGGTATATCAGCAGCTGACTCAGACAGATGCAGATACTTACAGCCAACCATTGGACTGAGATTGGGGACTCCTACAGAAGAGTTAGGTGAAGGATCTAATAAGCTGAAGAGGGTGGCAACTCCAGCAGAAGAATAACATAGTTGACTAACCCAGACCTCTGAGATTTTCCAGAAACTAAACCACCAACCAAAGAGCATACATGGGATGGTTTGTGGCCCAGGTCCATGTGTAGCAGAGGACTGCCTTGTTATGGAAGAGCATGTCCCTAATCCTATAGAGACTTGATACCCCAGGGAACAGGGAAGTTGGGAGATGGTGAGGTGCTAGTGGGTAGGAAAGCACCCTCTCAGAGGCAAAGGGGCTGGACTTTGAAAAGGGCCAATATTTAGAATGTAAATGAATAAAATATGATAATTAATAATAATGAAAAGAATGTAATCAACAAGAACCAGGGAAATATGACAGAACCAGAACTCCACCATCCTACCAAAACAAGACCTGAATGTTCCAACACAGCTGAACCAAGGAAAACTCCCTTAAAATCAACTTAATGAAAATGATAAAGATCCTTAAAAAGAAAATGAAAAGAATCTCTTAGAGAAATTAAGGAAAGGATAAACAAGAACTGCACGGAAATCAATAAATTCCCTTTAAAATGCCAAGAAATCTAAGACACTCATGAAGATAAAGAAAAAAGAGGGAGGAAACTGTTCAAGACTTGAAAATAGAAGCAGAAACAATAAAGAAACACAAACTGAGGAAATTCTGGAAATGGCAAATCTAGACAAACAAACAGGAGATATACTCACAAGCATCAGCCAAAAAACAAAAAACCAAAACCAAAACCAAACAAACAAACAAGAAATGTAAGAGAGAACCTCAGGCATTGAAGATATAATAGAAGAAATAGAATCATCAATCCAGGAAGGTCCAGGAAATCTAGAACACTACTAAGCGAACAAACCTAAAAATAATGGGAATAGAAGAAAAAGAATCCTGGTTCGAAAACCTAAAAAATTGTATTTAACACACTCATGAAAGAAAATGTTCTTAAACTATAGAAAGATATGCCTATAAAGAACAAAATGATTATGGAACACTACAGAGACTGGACCAGAACAGAACATTCTCACACTACAGAATAGTCTAAACACTAAATAATATATAACAACAACAACAACAACAACAAAATATTAAAACTGCAAGGGAAAAAGTCCAAGTAACATATCACAACAGACCTAGTAGAATTACACCTGACTTCTTAACTGGCAATCTAAATGCAGAAGGACCTGACAGATGTCTTGTATATTCTAAGAAACCACAGATAAAACAAAAACTATCCAGCAAACATTTCTATCACCATAGATGGAGAAATCAAAATATTTCATGACAAAGTCAAATTTAGACAATATCTACCCACAAATCCACCACTACAAAAGGTACTAGAAGAAAAATTCCTACCCAAAAATGTTACCTTACACCTATAAAAACACAGGAAATAAATAATCTTACATCAGCAAAATCCAAATAAGGGAAACATACACACACACACACACACACACACACACACACACACACTACCACTAACAACATCAAAAATAACAGGAATTAAAATGGGGAAAGGGAATGACATCTGAAATGTAGATAAATAAAATATCCAATAAAAAAAGAAAAAAACAATCATTGGTCATTAATATCTTTCAATATGTTTTATTAGGGAATAATCCATTCCCTAATTAAAAAATACAAAGGCTAACCAAGTGATTGTGAAACCACAGTAACCATTCTGCTTCATATATGAAAGTTATCTCAACAGTAAAGAAAGAGATTATCACTAACTAAGATTGGAAATAGTTGGATTTTTTTTTAAGCAAATGGATGCAAGAAGCAAGCTGGCATTGCTATTCTAATATTTATCAAAATAAACTTCAATTCAAAATTAATCCTAAGATATAGAAAAGAATATTTCTTACTCATCAAAGGAAAAATTCACCAATATGACATCTAAATTCAGAATATTTATGCAGCAAAAGCAAGGCCACTCACATTAGTAAAGGAAACATTACTAAAGCATAGATTACACATAGGACACTACACTTGAGTAGTGGGAGATTTCAACATCCCATTTTCGACAATGGCCTAGTCATCTGGACAGAAACCAAAAAATAATAAACATTATGACTCAAATGGACCTAACAGATATTTATAGAACATCTCATCCAAACAGAAAACAATAGATCTTGTAAGCACTTCATGAAACTGCCTCCAAAATTGGTCATATACTCAGTCACAAAGCAAGCTTTAACAGATACAAGAAAATTGAAATAATTCCCTTTATACTATCAGACCACCAAGGATTAAAGTTGGACTTCAACAACAGACACAGCAGAAAGCTTACAAAGTCATGCAAACTTACTAAACTTTACTCAGTAATGACTGGCTCAATGTGTGGAAACTCTGCTAATTAAGGCCATAGACTACCTTGTCTGGGTAGCAAAATGGAGGACTTTCTTTGCCAATATGGTTTCCTCTTTTCTGATCTTGTCGGGGGGGGGGGGGCAAGCCCAACACCTCCTACTTGAGGAAGGTTATGCAGTCTTTGGCAAACATAAAAATTCAGTTTCCTCTTTCCCAGTAAGAATGCATTCAGCAAGAAGCTAGGATTTCTACAATGCTTCTCTATAAAATTGAGGCAGTCACAGTACTTTAAGCTCTACCCAAAAACTTCATTCACCTTGAAAATTCCTTTTCACTCTTTAATGTTCATATATAGCATTTTTTCCACCACAAATAAAGTATATGTTTACAAACCTACACTAAGTAAAGGTACATGCCCAAGCTAAATTCTGTACCTACACCAAAACCAGTATCCTGCAGACTCCACCCATTCTGGACTTTGCATCATAGTTACAACATGGTTTACAGTGGAGAGTTGGCACCCTAAGGGAGGGAACAGGAAGTGGAACCGCTGCTGGACTAGAACATGCAGACCAGTTCAAGGAAGAGATAAAGAAAGAAATTAAAGACTTCATAAAATTCAATCAAAATTAATGTACAACATACCCAAATATGGCACATAAGGGAAGCAGTGCTAAGGGGAAAGTCCATAACACTAAGTGCCATGTAAATGTATTAGTGAGATCTCATATTGGTAATTTAACAGCAAACCTGAAAGTTCTAGGACAAAATGAAGCAAATACAACCAAAAGGACTATATGGAAGGAAATCGACTCAGGAAAGAAGTAAATACACAAATACACACACCCATGAAATTTGATTTTTGACAAAGAAGCCAAAATTGTACAATGAAAAATATAAAGCATTTTCAACAAATGGCACTGGTTTCACTAGATGTTGTTATGTAAAAAATGTAAAGAAATCCATGTTTATTACCCTGCAAAATCTCAAGTTTAACTGTATCAAAACCTCAACATAAAACCAGATACATTGAGCATGATAGAAGATAAAGTGAGGAATAGTTCTGAACAGAACATCAATAGCTCAAGCACTAAGATCAACAATAAATTAATGTGATCCTATGAAACTAAAAAGCTTCAGTAAGGAAAAGAAAGGACAAAAGAGCAGTCTATGGAATGGGAAAATTTTTCATTAACTCCATATCTGACAGAAGGCTCATATCCAAAATATATAAGTAAACTCAACAAACAGAATAATCCCATTAATAAATAGGGCATAGATCTAAGCAATATTCTCAACTGAGGAATCTCAAATCAATGAGAAACACATGTGTGCATTTCAAAAGTATTTTGAGACTTCATGTTTCATATGTCAGAAAGGTTAATATCAAAAAAACTCAAGGTAAAGCTTTTGCTGGCATGGATATGTAGCAAAAGGGAAATCTCCTTCACGGCTACTGGGAGTACTAAATTTTAAAGCCACTTTAGAAAAGAAACTGGTATAGCTGTCCCCTGAGAGGCTCTGCCTGAGCCTGACCAATACAGATGCGGAAGCATGAAGCCAAATATCCAACTGAGCATGGAGACACCAGAGGAGGAGTTGTGGCAAGGACTGAAGGAGCTGAAGGAGTTGGCAACCCATAGGAAGAACAACAGTATCAATCAACAAGATCCCCAAAAGCCTCTATGTAGTAAATCACCAACCAAAGAATACACATGGGGGACCCAGGGCTCCAGCTGTATAGCAGAGGATGGCCTTATCAAGCATCACTGGGAGAGGAGTCCCTTGGTCCCCTGGAGGCTCAATGACCCAGGTAAAGGGAGTGCTAGGACTCTCAGGCAGGAGTGACTGGACAGGTGGGAAAGCACCCTCATAAATAGGGGGAGGGGATAGGTGTTTTGTAGAGGTAAAACTGAGAAGGAAGATAACATTTGAAAAATAAGTAAAATAACCAGTAAAAAATAGAAAAAAAAGGAAATCAATGATTTTTCAGAAACTTGGGAACTGATTTGCCTCAGAACCCAGCCATACCACCCCTGTACAAATATCCAAAGATGTTTCACCTTCCTATAAGTGCACTTTCTCAACTCTGTTCAAAGCAGCTTTATTTATAATATGCAGAAACTTGAAACAATGTAGATGTCTCTCAATTACAAAATGGATAAAGAAAATGCAATATAGTCATACAATTGGATGTAAAAATACTGACATCATGAAATTTACTGACAAATATATGAACCTAAAAAAAAAAAATCATGCTTGATGAGGTAACTCAGACCCAGAAAAAAAAAAAAGAAACACTGTATGAAGTCATATATAAGTAATTAGCAGTTGTAAAGTAAAGAATAATTATATTATAATCTAAAGACCCAGACAGTCCAAATCACAAGGAGGCTTAAGGGAGGAATCACTGATCTCCCTGGGAAAGAAAAATATATTAGATTTCACTGGTGGACTAAAAGTTAGTGAGTTATATAACAGAAGGGATCCAGTGGGATGGGGAGGGAGGGAGAGTAACAGTTGAAATTGGCTCTCATTTTAGAGGTAAGGTTAAAACCTAGTGTAATGGAAACTCCATGGAATCTTAAGAGCAACCTTAGCAAAAACGCCTAGTAATGGGAGACAGGGAGCCTGAATCAGCCATTTGCTAGAATCAGGCAAGGCTTTTTTTATGTTTTCTTTTTTATTTTTATTGGATATTTTATTTATTTACAATACAGATGACATCCCCTTTCCCCATTTCCTCTCCCTAAAATTCCCTATCCCATTCTTTCTCCTCCTTTATGCTTTTATACCATTTTTGATTGCCTGCATGTATTAAGGTCAGTTTTAGGTTGAAGGTCTAGCAATACAATAGACGCAAATAGTCAATGAGCAAGCAATATGAAAAACACAAATAGTCAAAGAAAAAGTAAGGCATTAAACCCAATTACTTGAACACTCCTGTGATTACTGTTTCTAAGGGCTTATCAGGATGACCAAAGTTTCTGAGCCTACTTCCCTGTACTAGCCCAAAGTCATTTAATGTCTGAAGCCTACTTCCTTGTTCTAGCCTAAAATTTAGATTCCTGTCTACAATTACTTCTTTGTTCTAGCCTAAGATTTAGGTTTCTGCATGATATTGCTTCTTTGTTCTAGCCTAAGTTTTAAAGATACTTAGGAAGCTTATGAATTTCAAGAGTGCTGCTCTACTGAGCATTGATGTAGTAGATACTGCAGGTAAAATTACCCATGGCCTAAGGTCAGTATTTCTATTTTTGTCAAGCTTCAAAAATGACGTATATACCTTGATCATGTTAGCCCTTTTTGTCCTGGGAAACGGTTATTTCTGCCTATTGTTGTTAGAAGCTTTTCTTCAACAGTATCAACATGTTGCCAGCCAAGTACATGGCTGAAACCTGAAAATGGACCCCCAGCAGAGTTATTAAATCAACTGGCTGATAAGCCAAGGATGGGTAAGATTCTGCATAGAGCCTTACCAACCTAAGACAGAAGAGCATTGTTTTTGATAATGCATATTCCATGATGGATAAAGAAGACATTCTTGTCATAATGACCTAAGACAAGCTCAGTCTTGGTAATGAACTAAAAAAGGGGGAGAGGCAGAGAGCCTTTGGGGTTGCTTGGCAAGAATCTGACATGGGCCAAGGACAAGGAAATGGGCTGCTTGGCAGGAATATGACATTGGCCAAAAATAAGAAAGTAGGCTTCAGGCAGGAATCTGACATTAGGCTAGAACAAAGAAGTAGTAATTTCAGGTAAGATTCAGGCAAGCACTTAACATAAGGGATTGGGACACCAACCCAGCCACAAATCCATTGACCTATACTTTGTCCTACTTTCAAAGTGGTCAGTATTGGAGCCTAACATAATCAAAATCAGTAAGACCAGGCTAACTTCATCCATAATCTGGTGGCTTCAAAGTCAGAGAGTATCAGTGCCAACATTAATTAGGCTGTGCTCAGTAAAAGGAAAGATTGAAGGAACCAGAAGTGTCAAAGACATGGCAAGCACATGGACCACAGAATCAACAGTAAGGGACTGATTGGAGTATAACAGATATAAGAAAGCCTGTAGGGATTTGAGGTAGATTCCCTGACTATAAGTTATGACAGAATGGCTTGGTGTTCTTGTGCAATTTCTAAAAGTCAGAGCAGGGGCTGTCTCTCTATCTATTGCCTGATAGTAGAACCCTTCTCCAATTGGGTTGCCCCTCCTTTCCTTGATACAATGGTATGTTCCTGGTTTTATTTTATCTTTTTATGCCATGTTTGGTTGATATTCCTGGGAGGCCTGCTCTTTTCAGAGGGGAAGTTGGGAATATATTTTCTGTGGGGGTGGGGTGGTAATATCTGGGGGAGAGAGGAGGCATGGGGATGAAGCTGAGGGGAAAGAGGGGAAGCTGAAGTTGCATGTAATATGGGAAGAAAATTGCACAAAAGAAAAAATGTTCTAGAAAAATCTTAAATTCTCAATAACAATAAATCTTAACCATACATTTATATACCAGTTTTGTTATTAATATTATTTCTTAACCAGCATTTAAAGGAATATGCATGAAATTAAATTCATAACCATAGCCCCATTTATTTTATATCTATAATCATAGTTAACTTATTCTTCCATCATTTAAATTAGATCATTTTGCACTCAATTTACTATTCAGAAAACTGAACTGTACAGAAATTAAGTGTGTATTTCTGCTATATTTTAGACATTTGATACAACACTCAAAAGTGGTTGGAGAATACTTCAGTATGTATTACATATAATTGCCCCTAGACTTCTGATTTAAACCTAAAACAACTATTCTTCATGATATCACAAAGAGTTGAGGGAATGCATTGTTTGAATTCAGTTTGTGGACATAAAATCTCTACTCATGTGCTCTAGAAAGGCAAGTTTTTGACGCTTTGCTGTTGCAGATAGGTGGTGTCATTAGGCACAAGCAGAAGGATGAGAACATAAAACATGCTATTTGCATAGAAAGTGTAACCTTAACAAATTTCAGAAGGGCAGTGTATGAATATCACTGAGAAAATTATCATGAAGGTAAACTGAGAATTCCATTAATCAATCTGTTAATTCCCTTAATCCATTTTTTTCACACTTGTCCAATTCTTATATCCTTGGGGAAAACTGAAAATATTCATAACATGGAACTCACCTGACACATGGTCTCTTAGAAACTTCTGATTTTATAGCCAGAAAATATAATCATAGAAAATTATTTCTGAGATATTGGAACTTTTTTAGTGTTATGTAGAAATAGATGTTGCTCAGCTGAAGTTTTCACACAGAGAAAACTATAAAAGAAACATTAGTGCAAATGTATTTAAATGATTTTGAATTTTTAAATTCAGAGGAAGAAAATGTTTAAGTTATTAAGGGAATCTTTTTCTCTCAAGGAAAATACTATATGAGAAAGAAGAAAGTATCTTTCACATAAAACTTTTAGAAGTTTGTTTTGGTGTTGACAAACAGAGAAATATAGATTATCATTCTTAATGATGAACAGCACTTAAAAACAAGTGTTCATGGCCCTCACAGAGATCAGACAAAGGAAAGCATCAGAGCCTTTGAGACTAAATTTATAGATGTTTGGAAGCATTGGTATGGAACCTGGATTTGAACTCAGGTCCTCTAATAAAGATCAAGAGCTCTTAACTGCTGAGCCATCTCTCCAGCCCAGAGGAAGCACGTTGGTACCAACTTCTCAGGGTGTTTTCTTTTTAAACAAAGATTCTTTTATTTATTAAGTGGTGTTATGCAGATGATTTAAAGGGGTTTGTTTCCGAGGTTAACCCCATTACAGAGAATGCTATTAATATTTCTTAAATAAAATCAAAATTTCAGCAGATTTTCATATTGTTTCATATTACTGTCAAATATTTAAAGACCTTTAAGTAACTTTAAGTGTGGTTATTCATTAGTTCAGAGCTCTTGTTAAACAAAATATTTTAAGTGAAACAAGTACATTTAAGTACATTTAAGTGAAACAAGTACATGAAAAAGTCTGTATGGCAAACCACTCAGGGTAACAAATAATTAAGAACTGCACAAGAGTTAATGAAGTTCACTTAGTTGCATGGAGAAACAAATAAGTGAATGTGGACTTTGAACAAGAAATTATGGAGGGAGAGTGCAAGGAGACTGCACAGAATTATCAAAGATTATCGTAACCAGCCGTCTTATAAGTACTATATTAGCTAACAAACCTGTGACCTGTTTTGACTTGCTGCAAATCATCTATTTCCTCTCATCTGAGAAAAGGAAGCAAGCACAAGATCACAGAGCTGAAAAACATTGAAGAATTTAAAGTACAGAACTAGATATTCTAACAGTTTAATAATGTTTATATATCTTAATGTACTCATAAAATAAACATTTCTATGATAGGTACTTCAGAAGTACAAGTAAGGCTAAAGAAAGCACACCACACCATACCACACACACACACACACACACACACACACACACACACACACACACACACACACACACACATGGGGGGAGAGGGAGGAAGAGAGAGAAAAAAGAAAGAACTAAAACTAGTAATACAATTAGCTTTACATTCTCTTTTACAGCCTATGTGTCATTTTGCCTGCATGTTTCCCTTCCACTCTTTTCTTTTTTAGTGTCAGATAACTATAAAAACTGTATTTAACTATGAAAGAGTAAAGCTCTGAGCAGAGTTCAATGGATTCAAAAACATCTATTTGACTTCCTTTCTATGTATACAGTTGGAGCCTGGGCAATTGTGTGAATGACTACCTTAATATCAATCCATGATGTTTTGATATGTGAGTCCATAAAATTTGAGGTGATCTTGAGTATGCTAGGCTTTAGTCCCAGAACACTCTGAAGGTAGGACAAAGTGTAGGTAGGTCAATGGATTTGCAGCTGGGTTGATGTTAACATCACAATCCCTTATTTTTAAGGCCTTGCCTGATTCCAGAAGATGGCTGATTCAGGCTCCCTGTCCCCCACTACTAGGAGTTTTGCTAAGGATGCTCTAGAGACTCTATGGAGTTTCTGTTATACTAGGTTTTTAACCTCACCTCCAAAATGCCAGCCAATTGCTAGTTTTGCTCCACTAATTTTCTCCCTTCTTCCCTATCCTACTGGATCTCTTCTGTTATTTACCCCACCAACTTCTAGTCCATCATTGAAATCTAATATATTTCTCTTTCCCAGGGAGATCCTTGATTCCTCCCTTAAGCCTTCTTGTGACTTGGATTCTCTGAGTCTTTGGATCATAATTATCCTTTACTTTACAATTAATATCAATTTATATGTGACTACATACCATGTTTGTGTGTGTGTGTGTGTGTGTGTGTGTGTATGTGCTGGATCTGAGTTTCGTCACTCAGGATGATTTTTATAATGTGTCCATCTATTTGCCAGTAAATTTCATGATGTCATTGTTTTTGAATATCCGAGTAATAGTTCATTGTGTAACTATATCACATTTTCTTTATTCATTTTGTGGTTGAGAGATGTCTAGGTTGTGTTTTCCAAACACAGTAGTGTAGTCATGATAGGAGCTCAGCAATTATGGAGACATGCACAAGACCTGTGGAAGCTCCAAACACTGAATTACAGCATAGATTGTGGAATATCATTAGTAGCTGTGCATCTAATGGTGTTAGGTAGCTGCTGAGAGAAGGAGAATCAATTTTCTTGAGTGATATAAAACCTCGTAAACTGGTTACACACCAAGTGAGGCCATCCTTCCAGAGCTAACTAGGCAACCCAAACTGGACTCTATGGAGAATAAAAAAAAGTAAAAATAAAAAAATGTTAAAGTGTATGATGTCAAAAGTAATGCAAATACTATTTTAAAAATCAGGACTGGATTTCTACATGTAGTTGTGGGAATTAAAATCAGGTCCTCATTTTTGCAGGGTAAACATTTTACTGACCAAGCTATGCCTGAATCCAGAGACATGACTTCAAACAAATATTCTTAACATTTGGATTATACATGCCACATACTACCTACATCAGACATCTATTTATTAATAATCTTGTTCTCATTCTCAAAGAACAAGATTTATGAGAAGTTTAAAATTAATCTTGAGTACCTTAAATATTCAACACATCATACATCTATTTTTGGAAGATGACTACATTAGTAAGCTTAGAAAAGTATATATTCACATATTTTGAAACTACATAAATGTTATTTCCAGAGAGATAGAGTTTGAAACAAAAAGTAACAACTGAGGAATACAACATAAGTACTGGTACATTTTTGTTATTGGTGTCTATTTCAGGACTTTGGGGTTTAGAACTAAGAAGTAGGACTATAAATGAAACAGAATAATCAACATGTAAGTGGAAATGCAATGAAAAAGATACATAAACCAGACACTGGATAAATACTTGTAGTTATAAATCACTAATTATGTACATGGCGTCATTTTACTCCCAAGTACCAAGAAACAGGAATGCAGTCAGCAGACTAGAGCCCAATCTTGCAGTTGGAAGTCAATCATTGAAGTCAAGAGAACACATCTCTTTCTGTTGTCATTGACAACTTTGCATGTAGTGTGCTACCACTATGGAAGAACTTACTTAACCACAGAGTTGCCTCAAGTAAGGTGTGTGTATGGTATATGAAAAACTGGCAGCAAGAATTTACAAGCAATGTCATCAGTATTTTTTTTGTGTAATATAACAAAATTACTCTGGGAAGAACTGAGGTTTTTAGAGGAATAAAATTTCAAAAACCTGTATCCTCTCCTTGCTCATATACTATTGTATTTCTTTGAAGAAAGAAATTTTTCCTGAGAGATGCATATGATAGCAAGGAATATATATTGAATTAAATTTGTTATTCTCATTTTTCCTTGTTTTATGACAATAGAAAATATTAGCCAGAAAACAATATATTTCTTAGACTAAATTTAATTTAATAAAATTTACAAATAACTCAACAATTTACATCATTTTTAACCAAACTATCCATGTTTATTTATGTTTTTTAATTCTAGCTGCAGAAAAAGTATGCTTTGGACATTGATATTTAAGAAGGTTGTGGACTATTGGAATATTCCAAAATAGCTTTATGCAAACTAAATATTACATCAGACATGATTAGCATTTCAATAAAGATCAATACTCAAGCTGCATAATATCTCTAAATGCCTAGTAAAAATGTATACTTTTTGGACAGCAATGAATGTGTCATTCCTGAGGCTGCCTTCAATAATGGTGTAGGAAAAAAAGTTTGTGTCTGAAAATTAATAAATAGTTTATGTATAATGATTAGAAAAATTTTATTCACACAGATTTTTTAAACTTTAGTATATTTACATGTGCATCTGGAGAAGGAAAATTTGTAAAAATAGTTTTATAATTTTCTAAAAGTCTTAGATTATAAACTAAATCAAATTATAAATAATTATATATTATTAACTCTGAGATAAAAACTAAAAAGGGTGTAGGAATAGTTTCATCAGACACAATAACTCTCAAGTGATTGGTATATCCACCCATACAACATTAAAGATAAACAAGTACTTAATTCCTGACAAAGTCAACTAACAAAAGTAAGCACTTCCAAAGAGGCTAGCCATTTTCTAAGATGTTTCACTTTATTAACTTTTTAATTAATGAAATGTGTTTGTTATCAATACATTTGTATCAAAATATTTCTCACTATAAAATATGACTAAAAATTAGTATTGTGTAATTACTATTTCATTTAAGAAAAGTGTTTACAAGAGATGCATCTTAAAATACTTCAGTAACAGAAAACTAAAGCAGAGAAATGAATTTTAATGCACTATGGCATAAACCAAAACTTTTGTACCATGGTACCTTTCTTTTACAAATGAAGTATATTATATCATGTTCTCTCAATTTCCAATAACTTTATATATTCAAATACTGAGTAAGCTTCTAGTTATATATATACAGAAATATAAAAGTCTTTTCCTTTGACTAAGGTCTCAGTTATACTTATTTGTCAATTTGACAGAATCTAAACCATCTCAGAAAAACGACTTGATTGAGAAATTACTTAGTTGAATTTGGCTTTCAGGCATGTCTGTTGAAAGTTATTTTAAATATTATTTCACATAGGTGGCTCCATACCTGGCCAGGTCTCCCTGAGCTCTATAAGAAAGGTAGCTGACTTTGATCCTCTATGAAAGCCGGAAGACTCCTTATTCGGAGTTCCTATTTCTAAGTTCACCTTTTGTGTTCCTGCCATGCCTACATTCAGTGATAGTGTGACCTGGATGTGAACACATAATAATCTCATCCCCAAGTTCTTTTTGACCAAATTAATTTATCACATAAATGGAATAAAATTCAAAGTGTTAGTTAAATAAGAGATAAATTTATTTCTTTAATTGATTAATCGTCCTTCACTCAGTTTACCATCTATCTCTGCTTCTAGTCCTTAACATCCACTCCCAAATCTGCTCCTCTTCCATTTCTATTCAGAAAATGAGAAGTCTCCCATGGACATTAACCAGACCTGGCATGTGAAATTGCAGTAAAACAAAATGCATTTTTTTTTTCCTACTGAGGCTAGACTATCCAGCTTAGAAAGTGGAAAAATTCCAAAAGGTCAGGAGCAGAGTCCAATACAACCCCAATTCCAGCTGTGAGGAGTTCCACATACAGATTGAGCTATCCAATTATAACAAATGTGAATCTCCTCTCCCACCTATGCCTGACCACCGAGTGGGAGGAATGTGAGCGTGGGGAGGTGGGAATGGAGGGGGGGGGTAGGTAGGGGCACAACTCATAGAAGCATGAGGAGGGGGGTGGGATAGGAGGTTTCTGGGTGGTGGGGGGAAGTGAGGTAAGGGAATAAAATCTGAAATGTAAATATAATACCCCCCCAAAAAAGAGCAATAAATAAATAAATAAATAACAAATACAAAAAAAAAAAATAACAAATGTGAAAAGGACCCAGGTTAGTCATGGGCACACTCTCTGCTTGCTGATTCAGTCTCTGTAAGTACATACCATATTTGCCTTTCTGTGTCTAGGTTAATTTACTCAGAAAATCTTTTCTAGTTCTATCCATTTGCCTTCAAATTTGATGATGCCCTTGTTTTTAATAGCTGAGAAATACTACATTGTTTAAATGTGCGTTTACTCTACCCATTCTGCAGATGAGAAACATCTAGGTCGTTTCCAATTTTCAATTGTTACGAATAAAGCCTCTATGAACACAGTTGAGCAAGTTCCATTGTGGTATGGTAGCACGTCCTTTGAGAATAAGCCCAGGCATGGTGCTGGTGAATCTTGAAGTAGATATAGTCTCAATTTTTGAGAAAATTCTGCATTGTTTTCCAAGGTGGCTATACAAGTTTGCACTTCCACCAACGGTGGGTTCTGCATCCTCATGTTGCATCTTATGGATCCTCATACATCTGCTCATGTTCTGCATCCTCACCAGCAGGAGCTGTCCCTTGAGTTTTTTATATTAACTCTTATGACAGGTACAAGATAACATCTCAGAGTTGAATTTGATTTTCCCTGGTGGGTAAAGACATTGAATTAATGCTTCTTAACCATTACAGATTCCTCTGTCAAAAATAGTCTGAATAGATCTATATCTCAGTGTTTAATTAGATTATTTGGATTGTTGATGTCTAGTCTCTTCCTCTTCCTCTTCCTCTTCCTCTTCCTCTTCCTCTTCCTCTTCCTCCTCCTCCTCCTCCTCCTCCTCCTCCTCCTCCTCCTCCTCCTCCTCCTCCTCCTCCTCCTCCTCCTCCTCTTCTTCTTCTTCTTCTTCTTCTTCTTCTTCTTCTTCTTCTTCTTCTTCTTCTTCTTCTTCTTCTTCTTCTTCCTTTTCATACTAGCCCTCTGGCATTGGTGAAGATCTTTTTCTACTCTATATGCTGTCTTTGTGTCCTTTTGACAATGTCCTTTGCCTAATAGAAAGTTTCAGTTTCATGAGGCCCCATTAATTAATTATTGCTTTTAATGCCTGAACTATTGATACCCTGTTCATGACGTTGGCCATGAACATTCAAGGTTCTTTCCCACTTTCTCTTTTATCAGATATAATATATGTTTTTATGTTGAAGGCTTTGACTTGAGTCTTGGATTTGAGTCTTATCCAGAGTGAAAGATAAATATTTATTTGCATTCTACTACATACAGATATCCAGTTAGACCAACACCATTTGTTGAAGATGCTTTCTTTTTTACCATTATAATTTCAGCTTTTTTTTGTCAAAAATCAAGTGTCAGTGGGTTCAGGGATTTACTTCCGTGTCTCTGATTTTATTCCATTGATTAACCTGTCTGATTTTACATAAATACCACACAGCTTTTATTACAAATGTTCTGTGGTACAGCTTGAAATTAGGGATGATGATACTTCCCAAAGTTCTTTTATTATACTGTATTGTTTTAGTTTTTCTGAGTTTATTGTTTTTCATTAAAAGTTGGAAGTTGCTCTTTCAACATCTGTAAAGAATTTTTGCTGGGGTAGTACAACTTCTGGACCACACCTGTATGTACAATCCTGGATCTGCACTCCATTGCCCAGGTCACAACCCTGACAACATCCCTGGTGGCCTACTGCCATACAGGACAACCAGAGACCTGCTGTGATCAAGGACTATGAGGCCTTCAAACAGCACAGAAAATGAGATGGCTAAAGACCAGTCTAAAAACATAATCAACAAAAGCCAAGATAATATGACAGCACCAGAAACCACGTATTATACTACAGCAGGTTCTGTATATCCTAACACACTTGAAAAGGTAGAAAACGACCTTAAATCTAATCTTATTATGATGATAGATGTCTTCAAAGATCAGACAAATAAATAACTTCAAGAAATACAGGAGAATAAAATTAAACAAGCATGGGCTTTTAAATGTAGGAAAAACAATCATATTGTTAAAGGAGATGAATAAAACTGTTCACGAATGGAAATGAAATAGAAATTAAAAAAAACAGACAAACAAAAATAAAATAAAGCATAAAATGACACAGTCCTGGAGAAGAAAAACCAAGGAAGGGACAAGCAACCAAATATACAAGAATCACCAACACACTTACAAGATACAAAAGAGAGAATTTTAGATACAGAATAAATTAATATATTAGTCAAAGAAAATGCTAAATATAAAAAGTTCTCGATACAAAACATTCAAAAATTTTGGGCATTATGAAAAGACAGAAGAATCTAAGAATAATAGGAATATGTGTAAAAGAAAATTGCCAGGTCAAAGACCCAGAACATATATTCAAAAAAATCATAGAGGAAATTTTCCCTAGCCTGATGAAAGAGATGTATATAAATGCATAAGATAATTACAGTACACCAAATAGAATAGACCAGAAAAGGAAATCGGTTTGCAAAATAAAAATAGAAACACTAAATATACAAAACAAAGAAAGACTATTAAAACCTGCAATGGAAAATGACAAGTGACATATAAAGACAGATGTATCAGAACTATACTGGACTTCACCACAGGTACCCTAAAAATCAGAAAAGCTTGGACAAATGTCTTGCAGACTGTAAGAGACCACAGATATCAGCCTAATCTACTTTACCCAGCAAAACTTTCAATCAACAAAGATGGAGAAATTAAGATATTCCATGGAAAAAACAAATCTAAATAATATTTTCCACTAATCCAACTCTAAAGAAATAGCTTCACACAGGAAAAAAAACACACACATATACATACTGACAAACATACTTTAACACACTATCAACATAAAAGGAAGCCAACCAAACAAACAATAAACCAAAACAGCAACTAACAATCAATAGTCATTTATCTCTCTCAACATGAATGTACACAATTCATGAAAGTCACAGGCTAATAGAGTGGATGTGTAGAAGGGATCCACCATTCTGCTATATATGAAACATACCTTGGCAACAAAGATAGATATTACCTCAGAGTAAAGGAGTGGAAAAGATGTTCTGAGCAAAGGAACCATAGAAACATGCTGAAGCAACCATTCCATTATGTAATAAAACAGACTTTCAATCAAAAGTAACCAAAAGAGATGAAGAAGGACCCTTTATCCAACAAGATGACTTCTCAGTTCTGAACATATATACTCCAACTACAAGGGCTTGTATAAAGAAATATTGCTAAAGCTTAAAACACACATTGAACTTCACACATTAATATGGGGGAGACTTCAACTCCCTGGTTTCACAAATAGACAGGTCATCAAGACAAAAATTAAACTGAGAAATAATGAAACTAACAGATATTATGACTCAAATGGCCCAAACAGAGAGCTCCAGAACATTTCACTCAAACACAAAAGAATAGATCCTTCTTCTCAGCACTACATAAAGCCTCCAAAATTGACCATGTCACAAAGCAGCCTCAACAGATACAATAAAATTGAAATAACACTTTGTATCTCATTATACCACCATGAATTAAAGTTTGAATTCGACAAGAAGAGAAACAACAGAAAGCCTGCAAATTCATGGAAACTGAATAACTATATCTACTCAATGAATATTGAGTCAAAGAAAAAAATTAAGAAAAACTTTCTCGATTTCCATGAAAATTAAGGCATAACATACTCACCCTTATAGGACACAACAAAAGCAGTGTGAAGAAGAAAGTTCATAGCACTAAGTGCATTCATAAAGAAATCAGAGTGATCACATAGTAGCAAGACATTCTTCAGTATCAAATAAACAAGACATAGTGATGCATTTCTGTAATCTGAACACTAAAAGGGTAGCTTCATGTAGATCCCCAAATCCAAGTTTATCCTTTTCACATCACAAATTCAAGAATTTGTAGATAGGTGAGATAAGGGGAGATAAGGTTACCTGATACACTATCTTAAAAACAAATTAATAAGCAAGTAGGTAGGAAAGAAAGAAACTAAAGGGAAAGAAAGAAAAAACAAAAAAAATAGAATATTTTTAATGAAGTAATGAAATACTGAGCCTCAAGCATGAAAGCATGCTCTCCTTTCTCTTTAATTCAAATGCTCAAGGAAGTTAAATGTAGGATAATACAAAATCATAAATTTAAAACACACAAGTCTCTCATTGTTTGTCTTTTAATTGAGCTTATATTGGACAATTTAATAAATGAATTCATAACCATAACAAGTATGTTTATGGATTCTCTCAGTAATATATTGACTTATTTTACTCATTTCCTTATTATTGTTCAGATCATCCCTTTCAGGCATACGTGCATTATTTATAAGTGATCTAGCACAAGAACACCATTTAATAAAACTTAGGAAGTTTCTGGGTTTCTATTCATCCAAATAATTGGCTTTTAATACTGGAATCATTTTGTTGATTTTAAGTACTCTATCATTCATTGTGAATTTTCCGTTTAGGTTGCAGTAGTTTAGCTAAAATATTAACTTCTCAGCATCTCCAAAAATATTTACAGGAAATTTGTTCATTTCATAAATTTGCACATATAATAAAGCTGCATTTTCTATTTAAAATGCCCCATCTATCATTTCTTAGAGATGTGTATGTAATTCTTCAAGTATGAATGCATAAACATTCATTACATTAGTACATTAGAACTCCAAACCTAATCTCTAGTGGTATGTACTCAAGTATCCAATACTTCCGCAGACTTTACTATTTTTAGTTACATGGACATAAAACATTTTCTTGCAAAGTCTATACTTTATATAAAACCTTTCAGTTTTCTTAAAATCTACATGAACACTAAGAAAGCCTGACCTTTCTGTCAGAAGCCATAATGTGACAAACTAAAAACAAGCAGGTGAATGTCCTGAGATGGCGTGCTTCGGATTATTATATAATCTGTGACAGGTTCATGCTTATTAAGCAAGGCAGTGATTTATTCATTTTAGGAAAGGTTCCTGCTATTAATATGCTTTTCTTGGTATTATTAAACATATATAACAATCACCAAGTAATAGCACACCCCTTTGGAGCAGATCTCTGCAGATCCATGAAGATGTATTGTTTTGTAATGATGCTATATAGATAAATAGATGACTTCTTAAGTCTTAATGATAATCCTATAAGAATTCCTAAAATTATATCTGTGATTATTAAGCTCTTTTACAGTGGGATTGCTATTAAGTTCTTTTCTGATAGTTAAAACTATGATGAGAACTCTGCCAGTCTCTCAAGTGTCAGTAGTCAATTGCTCTTATATAGTAACCAGACTTTCTCCTACTCAGAGTATATTCCAAGAGGCTGTAAAACAATTAACCAATGGTCAAAAAAAGGGAACTAACAATTTATTCTAGGTGCTAGGGCAGAAGATAAAATATTGACTGGGTTTATCTATACAAAACTTCACTAATAACTTAGTTATCATTTTAAACCTTCAGTGAACCTGTGGAGCTGAGACAGGTGATAGATAGTTAGGCTACAGGTGTTAATCACCTAAGCCAGCAGTATTTTACACTCAGAAAGAGAAAGAAAGTTTTTAGCACTTTTTAGAAATTATCATCAGCATTTCAGTACAGTCAGAGAGCAAGCAAGCCTTGAGACTCTCAAACTTTAAAGCCATCACCAGAGTCCTACTCTGTGCCCCCACCACTACCCTCTCTGGACCAAGAGGCTCCCACATTTTTCCATGAGAGTATATTTTTCAAGTAAGGTCTAGCTAGTTTCTAATAATTGAAACAACTTACTTTTATGATGAGATTTATTCCAATTACTTCTTTATATAAGTTTTTTCTAATAGTAAGTAATTCTGAGTCTGATGAAAATTACAATTTTCTTGAACTTTTCTCTATTGTTGAACTGCCAGTGCATGAAAGATGTGTGATAAATGCTCATCAAATTCATAAAGGACTAAATTAATGGGATAAAAAACATTATGAATTATTATATTAATAAGGAAGATGACAGGATAACTGTAGACTCAGGGAGAGTGTAATGAATATTTGCATTTTTAATTTTTTGTCTCTGAATGTTTCATTTGCTCTTGTAGGATCAGCAAAATTAAAGATTCACAACTGCCAAAATATAAGCATCAAAAGTTAAGAATAAAATAGCAATTTTACAGAGCTTAGCAGTCTATAAAAGCACAAGCAAGCAGATATTGTAAATCAGTAATAGAATGCACAAAGTTCTCAGGGAGCAACATAAACATGCTGAGAAGTGCTGCCAGTAGAACATGCAGCAAATCTTTCACAGGAAACTCTATTAATCTTAATTTTTGCTCTTGCATTTATCAGAATTAACGGATGGAGGATTATATATGCAAGCTATTTATATGATAATGAAATTGTGTAAAATCTGTGGTATTCACAAATCAAACATTTATATTTGTTTTCTTTCTTGCTCTGCCTATTTTGTTGTTTTTGTAATTTGTAATTTATTTTCATATGCTGTATTTATGAATACAGGATTTGTAATCTATATAAACTATATTCCTGTAAGATACTGTATTATAAAGACTCTGTCAGGTTCTTGTTGATGCATTTTTCACATTCTCTAATATATTACAAATGGATGCTATAAATAGTTGTATGTTTGCTTGCATTCTCAAAAGACAAAGTTTACGTTTGTTATTCTACACAAACTTGAACTTAGAGCCAATTTTGCTATGAAATATATTTAACACATTCTATGAATTTATGACAACTAAATGAAATGAGAGAATGGCACTTCCTTTCAAATTAGAGGAGATAATCACAAAGAAATTACTTTTCCAGTTGAGAAAAAACATTTTTGCTACCTACCCCCAAGCCAGAGATTTTAACATATTAAAAATCTAGCATAAATGGAATTCTATAATCTTCATTTTAGATTCCTACAATTTATTTCAAATATACATTTTCCTGACTTTCTATAGAACTCTCAGTGTTCAACAATTTCCCAGCAGCAAAATATCCTGAAAGATGTCATGATAATAATTGATTTTTCAATAATATTCAAAGGCATTATTTTTCTGTTCTAAATTATATGTTTATATAGTCCATAAAATTTCATAAATAATATTAACCTGGTATTATTCCAATTCTTTTCTCTACAACTTTTATTAATGTAGAAATTCAGGTTTTTGAAAACCGTACTTCACTACAAAATTTAGTTATTTTATTTCCTTCTGGGGACTTGGGTCTCTTAAATTCTTTAAACTTATAAATAAATGACTTAGACTTTCTTCCATTTTGAATGTCATAGAGGATTTTTAATAAGGCAACATGGCTGCTGTATTAAGATCACATCCAAAGATCTTGGTCACTGTGATCTGACTAGAATACAAATACACCCTTAGTATACACCTTCAGTCCCTCTGGCTAGAGTACAAACATACTCTTAGTGCACACCTTTAATCTCAAACCATGTACTTAAAATTAGTTTGTAAAGGAAAAAGCCAAGTTTGAAAGTGACATGGAATTGAGGTGCAAAGTGAAATATCAACAAAATATTTGACAGAATGAGTCAGAGATAGAAGATGTCCAATTCTCAATAGAAGAGACAGGAACCAATGGTGACTTAGGCAAGCAGAGAGCATACAGAGAGAAAGGGGAATGGAGTCAGTTTTACGGAGGCAGGTTTCAGGTTTTACAGTTTTACAGAGGCAGGAGACAGAATGAGGCAAAGAATGAGATGGAGTCAAACAGTTACCAAGGATTGTCAAAGTTAATTTGAGGCCAAGCAGAACAATTCAGTCTAAAGACAATACAAGCCGGTTTGAATCAGTCAGCTTGGAGAGGAGGTTTGAGCCAGAACAGCAGACTTGAACCAGCCTGCCAGAGTTCAGAAAGAGCTAGGAAGGGGGAATTTATTCACCAGTAAGCCTCAGAGATGACAATCACACATGAAGAATAAAAGTTACATGCTCAGAGTGTTCACTATTCTTTCACATTTCATCTCTTATTTAATCTCAGAGTCCAATGGTCCATGTCTTTTCCCTTTGAACCACACATTAGTTATGTTTTGAAACTGATCCCAAGTCAATCACATAATAAACAATTTATATATACAGGTTGCTGTCTCAACCCATTTACTTTGTTTGCTCTCTTGTATTGCAAAGGCTATTATCTTCACTAAATTAAATTACTTGAGTTTTATATACATAAAATTATAAAATTTTAATTTTGCTTTTAATGCTTTAAGTGATATTTTCCTCAGAGGTAAAGTCCATTTAGAGTAAATGAAATCCACAGGGAGTTTCATTCAGTGTTCAAAGCTTTTAACACCACAAAAATTTTGAGTCCAGCATAGTGATTGCAGAAGAGTATTGAGCATTTGTAATTGTGTACAAGCCATCATATGTGTGTGTTTTAAGCATATGTGTATATGCTTGTTTATATCTAAGTCTGTATAATTGTAAAAGACAGAGGACTACTGGAATCTTGTTATTGCTTTCTGTCTTGTTCCTTTAACATGAACTCTCTTATTAAATTAATTAATTAATTAATTAATGTATTCCCTTTGCACTTCACTCACTACCCCCTTCCCAGTCATCCCTTATCCTCTTCTCTCTCCTTCTCCTATGAGAGTGTGGGAATCCCAAGGGTATGCCCCCCACTGGTACATCACTTTTCTGCAGGTCTAAGCATATCATCTCCCACTGAGGTCAGACAAGTCAGTCCAGCTAGAAGAAGATATCCCATGAACAGAAAATGGCTTTTGGGATAGCCCCTGCTCCAGTTGTTCAGGTCCATATGAAGACCAATCTGCACATTTGCTACATATTTGCAGGGAGGCCATGTCTAGCTTGTGTATGGTCTTCGGTTGATGGTTTAGTCTCTGAGAGCAACAAGGATCCAGTTTAGTTCATTATATTGGTCTTCCTGTGGAGTTTTTATTCCCTTTGGGACCTGCAATCCTTCCATAGGCTCCATGTACTGGTTGTGGTGGATGTCTGCATCCATCTGTGCCAGCTACTGGGTGGAGCCTCTCAGAGGAGAGCTATGCTAGACTCTAGTCTCCAAGCATAACAGACTATCATTAATAGTGTCAGGGATTGGTGCTTGCCCATGTGATGCTTCTCTAGTTGGGCCAGTTATTGGCTGGCTATTTTGTCAGTCTCTGCTCCATCCCCTGTGCCTTAACAGGGTCTCTTATCTGAAGTTGAAGATTGCTTACTTTTTGCAGGGCTGTCTTGCTAGCAGGCCTTATATACACTCATATTTCTGTCCCACTCTCATCCTTTAGATCCATGCTTGAGATTTATGTGAGTGCTGGGGATCTGAACTCAGTTTCTCTTACTTGTACAACAATTGGTCTTTCCCACTGAGCATTCTCCATATGCCTGTTATTTTTATTTTTTTTAATTCATTTGTCTTTTTGATGCACATTTTAGTTTATGAAAATAGTTAATACTGGGTTTTGGATTACTATACTCTTATACCTAATTAAGATAGAATCCCTTATGGTTTCTCACATTTGATAAATATTTTATCCTAAATGCAGACTAAATGTTTATCATATCTGGAGGTTTTTTTTATTTTAGAAAGAAAATTTTGAATTTATAAATTATTTTCATACTTTGTCCAGTTCTTTAGAAGTAACTTTTATTCACCAGAATAAAAGTAATTGTCTTCACAGAGCCTTACTGATGAATAATCTCATGTTTTCTAGTTCTTTCTGAGCTCTGGTTTTCTGCTTCTACTCAATGTTCTGGCTCAAAACCCCACTCTGAGCTGACTGGTTTAAAATGGCTTCTCTCATTTATGGACTGAATCACTCTGCTTAGCCTCAAACTAACTCAGACATTCTGTTCTAATCTTCTGGCTCTTTCTCATTCTCTGGGTCATTCTGTCTTCACCTGCAACCTATCTCTGTAAACCTGTCCTAATAAACCTGCCTCCTCTTTTTGTATCCCTCTGCACTCTTTATTCTCCAAAACAAAACTTTAAAGATTAAAACTGTGTTTTGGGATCTGGTCTGTATCATACTGTAATGCATACAACTATAATCCAAGACAAATCTACCTTCCAGCCAGATCACATAGACTTAGAAGGTCTTGCAGTGTGATCCCTTGCCAGAGCAGTCATGTATGAAAGAGCAGTACTGTATGAAAATTCCTCTTCATTCTTCCCTAATTTGTGAAGCAGATTGTAATGTGTGTTTATTGTAAGTCATTAAATAAGGCATACTGGCCTTGAATTCATGGCAATCTTCTTTCCTCTGCTTTACGAATTCTGAGTTTACAAACATGGACAACCACATCCTGGTAAGAAATTCACTGTTTTCCTCCCAGTCAGTCTAGAATTTTACTTCTGCCATTACACAAAGTGAGTTTGTAGTCTTAAAATTACTGCTGTTTTCATTATTTTTACTAATAAGTATTGTTAACAGAAGGTTTGTTATAATTGCATTTCTCTTTGCCTATATATCTGATTTTCATTTTAATTTGTTCTCAAGATCTATTGATTCACAGTCTCTCATTAGCACTGAATTGCATTTTAAGACTACAAATGTGGTATAGAATTCAAGTTCGTTCAAAAACTGTCATACTGAATAGTTAGGCTGAACTTCTCAATTTAAATAGACTCAAAGGTAAGTCAGCATTAATGCCTACATTAATGATTTTTCATGTTGCTTTGTAAGGTTCCTGTATTTGTCCTTTAATTTTAAGGATTTTAAAGATGTTATCAGAGAAGTATGGTGGAATAAGAGAGATAATCATATTAACATATAGCCTGAAAACTTGAGTTCAATCTCTTGTTCTTTAGAAGTGTCAAGCTCCCAGGTTCATTCTCCTCTGATGCTTCCAGAGTTTTCTACTGCACAACTTCTATGGCTCATGTTCACCTCACCAGCAATCAATTCATGTAGACCCATGGTGGAATCTAAAATGCAATTGTGTCTATAAAAGACTCTTTCCTCTAGTTCTTTATAACAAGAACCTATAATCTAATTTGCATTTTTCCACAGTATGAACAATTATAGCTCATAATCAGGTAGCCATTTGTCCACAATATTTTTATATAGTTTAATTTGGATTTAATCAAATACCAACCTCCTCTTCCTCTGTCTCCTTAACTCTTCTTTAGGCTTCTATCATGTTTTAATATTTCCATATTAATTTATCTAACATTAAATACAACCTTGTTACATTAATGTTATAGAAAATATCAATTAAAATATTTTTATATATAACAGATATCTTTTTAGTCTTTGTTTAGTTTTGTTTTCTTACTATGATTTTGGTGAGTGTTTATGAATTTATTTAGGTGTTTTATTCATCTTGTTATGCTTAAGGCCAAATATACAGCCATAGTCATGATAGGTGAGCCCATTACTGTTAGGTGATAATCTTCAGCCACCATTTCAAATTTAATTTTATTCTATTAAAATTTTTTTCAGAAACTATATTTTGATCAGGTTTTTCCATACTCTGAATCCACACTACCTTTCCACACATCCAACATTTTTTTTCTATATCCCTTAAAAAGCAAGAACCCAGCTATACCACTCCTGGGCATATACCCAAAAGATGTTCCAACATATAACAAGGATACATGCTACATTATTTTCATAGCAACCTTATTTATAATAGCCAGAAGCTGGAAAGAACCCAGATGTCTCTCAACAGAGGGATGGATACAGAAAATGTGTACATTTACACAATGGAATACTACTCACCTTTTAAAAATAATTTCATGAAATTTGCAGGCAGATGGCAGGAACTAGAAAATATCACCCAGATGAGCTAACCCAGCCAGAAAAGAAAATACATGTTATGTACTCACTGATAAGTGAATATTAGCCAATAAAAGCTCAAAATACCCATGATACAACTCACAGACCATATGAAACCCAAGAAGAAGAAAGACCAAAGTGTGGATGTTTCAGTCCCACTCAGAAAGGGGAAGAAAATAATCACAGGACTTAGAGAGAGGGAGACAGGGGAAAGGCTGCAGTATTAGGTGAGGGAGGAGACAGGGGGAAGAACAGAGGATCAGGAAATTGAACAGAGGTGTGTAACCGTAGATGATGAAAAACTAGGGGTAGCAACTAGAAACCAGAAGCCAGGGACCCTAGAGTGTTCCAGGACCAAACAGGGATGAGATTAGCTTTTATACCAGACAAAGAAGAGAGAGAACCTGTAGAGAACATATCCAAACCTCCCCCACCCCCGTTGAGGGGTGGGCCCACCTACCCATTCCCAAAATTTTAACCTAGAATTGCTCCTGTCTAAAGAAAATACAGGGACAAAGAGTGAAGCAGAGACAGAAAGAAAAGCCATCCAGAGAGTACCTCACCTCAAAATATATCCCATCTGCAGAAATCAAACCCAGACACTATGTTGATGCCAAGAAGTGCTTGCTAACAGGAGCTTGGTTTATCTGTTCCCATGAGAGACTATGCCAGAGCCTGACCAATACAGGTGTAGATGCACCCAGCCAACCATCAGACTAGGTGTGGGGAACTCAATGGGTAAATTAGGGGAAGAATTGAAGGAGCTGAAAGGGATTTGTAACCCCATAGGAAGAATAACCAGACCCCCAAAAGGTTCCAGGGACTAAACCACCAACCAAAGAGTACACATGGAAGGACTCATGGCTCCAGCTGCATATATAGCAGAGAATGGCCTTATCTGTCATCAATGGGAGGACAGCCCCTTGTTCCTGCAGAGTCTTGATGCCTCAGGCTAGGGGAATGCTAGTGCATTGAGGCAAGAGGGGAAGGGTGGGTGAGCACCCTCATAGAAGCAAGGGGGACAGGAGAGGGGACAGAGGCTTTAACTGGGAAGATGAAGTGGAAGGGAACTCAACTGGGAAGGGGAATAACATTTGAAATGTAAATAAATCAAATAACTAAAAAATTAAAACAAAGCATTTTTTTTTAATTTAACTTTTCCCCCCATTTTCCAGTATCATGTTTTACTATAGGTTCAGTTTGTTTTTGCTTCAACAGCGAATGACTATGGCTATTTGTATTAGTTTCCCCTTATTGCTAGACTGTATTTTAATATGCTACCATTGTATAATGGGTATAGAAGCAACACTTGTTTTATGGTACTTCTGGAGGTATATCTATATAATCAAGGTGTGGTTGATCAGATCTTGCTCCTTCAGAAAAATTTCAAAAAGTTTTATCCATAGTCTCTTTCTTGTGCCAAGATAACCAGTAGCGTTTGATGTCCTTCCTCTAGCAGTTGTTGAACTAAATCACTGTCTCCCTTGCTGTTATTTTCTTTGTACCTCTGTTTGTCTCTGAATGGAACGCCTTACAGGACTATGGTCATCGAATATACTATGATCTCTGCATCTTTAAAATTACATTTTCCAAGACCTAATTTATGTTTAAGCCAAACTCTGACTTTCGGTTCGGCAGGAATCTTGACTTGTTTTCTGCCCCAGGCCTGCGGGAATTCGATGAGACCTTAGGGAAGTGGGAGAAAGAACTAAAGGACAAGAGACACAAAGAATGAGAGCAAGTCTGGGATTCTGATCAAGCTCTGAAACTTTAATTTTTGGGGCAGGTTATAAAGACAAAGCAAACCGGGAAGTTTGGGCAAGGGTCATTGCTTAGGGCTATCCTACTTTTGAGTCCTTATTGTCTAAGACCAGTCCACTGTCATATCCTTATTGCCCTAGACCATCCCATTGTCAGGCTCCCAGGAAATGCCAGATGTTCTTTAAGTTTCTGGGACATGAGACCTGCAAACATCCTTTCTTAACCTTGTACTGACTAGTCTTTCTAGAACATCAGGTAATTTCCTGGGTTTGGCTCCTGGCAGTTTTTATCCAACATTTTACACCACCCAATTTACTTATTTGTCAACCCAGAGATGATTGTATAGGAAAATTTTGTTGTTCTTGAACTCCAAACTATGCCATTTTCTTCTCTATATCTATTCTCCTGAATTTAGATCAGTCAGAAACTAAACCAACTACTGTGTAGTTGAAGCTAAATTAGCCATAGAAAATTCTAATTTATTTGTTGTTCTTTTTATTTTACATTTTATCAGATATATTCTAAAGGTCATTGCATATCAGAATAATTTTAAAGAATTGATTGTATATGCCCCTCTAGGACACCTAAAAGTTTAAATATAACTTCTCTTTAAGGGAGGTGCATACCCAGTTGTATGGCATAGCTCTCTCTATGACAAAATCTGTGAGCGCCTTCATTTTGACCTTTCCATCTTAATTAGGCAGCAAATGGTAAAAGCTTATGACAAAGTGCAATAAAATAACAAGTTCAGCTCCTATTTTTTAATTCTGAGAGCTGACAAGATGTGGCATGTGATAGGACATGACGATCTTAGCATATGTTCATCCAATCTGCATGAATAATCACAGAGCTACATTTTGTACTGACATGGAGAAGCTTTATTAATATTCAATAGTATTAATATAAATCAGAGCCTTAATGGGTATCTAAAAAGTGTTTTTATGTATTACACATGGTTTTATGTAAATATTTATACATTTATTAATACATAAAATACAATTTTCTCTGACAACCCCTTTGAATTAAAGACTGGTGGGCAGCTTAAAAAAATATAAGAAGTTTATATTAAACAGTTTCAAGCATTTGGGGTTCTTTCTGGAATCTGTATTGGAAAACAATGGCTTTCGAGAAATCAAGCTATTATTACTTCTGACACTGTGTTATTTTATTCTTTTTCTCGGCAAACCTGACACAAATATCTATCCCAAATGATAATGAGTGATTGAAATTAAGCGAAGTTCTATTTATTTATTTATTTATTTATTTATTTTAAGTTCACATTGCCAAAGTGGGTAGGGAAAAATAACAGGAGGGCTCACGCCTTTATTAAGAACTACAGGAAACTCCTATTTTTGAATCAACAATTAATGGAGTCCATGAATTTGAGTGACTTTGTAAGTTTAATAAGGAAAGAGTTTGAAAGATTAAAAGAGAAAGGATAAGTCTAATTATATTATAAACTCAAAATTAAAGTATTCAATAAGTCCATCTTAAAGAATCAATAAATTCATTGTGACTAATTAAAATAGTATGGATGAGGGTTATTTATAGTTACAGTGAGGACTCAAAGGCAGCTGACTCTCCAAAGTGTCCCTTGAACCCCTCTGGAAATTTCATTGTTGAGCTCTCTTTATGACTCCCTGCAACTTGGCATGCAGATAGTCCTAGGAGCAAAACAGGTCCAGGTGTCTCTTCTCCCAGTAGGTGTTTGTAGCTTTTATAACCTAGCCTTCTGTAAACTTTTTAGTTTCAGGATTATTTGAGAATTGTGAGTTGTTCATTTCCATAATCACAGGAGTCTCTTCCTTCCTTTCTGAAGTGAAACTAGGTTTCCCTCATTCAATTAGGTACTCCGGAACATTAAGGAGCCTTTCCTTAAGAGGGGATGTTTAAACTCTGAGAAAATTTCTACACAGTAAAGAAATCAATGTAGTTATGGTGGCGTCATGTTGAGTATTTCCTGACTTTGACTACAGGTTCCTAGGTAAATAAAAATTGAAGGGATTTGTGACTAAAAATGGTCGTAAGAATATAATATCAATTAAATTATACAACACATTTACTCATTTGTTTTTCAAATATAAAATAAATATGTCAATTAAATGGTATAAAATAAAAATCTTAGCATGTATCTCAAGGACTGAGCAGTAGAGAAACTGAACTTTTATAGGATTCATTTATCAGGTTATTGCGATGGTTCTGAGTGATGTCAATTATAAAAAATTTCTCAAAGTCTAGTCTATCCTTCCCACAATCCTTCCATTCTCACACTACTGGATAAAAGGGAGATTTCTAATGGCATTTCCAGAACTTTCTGTGATGTTCCCTTCAAAATGAATTAAAATGTCTTTATTAACATTGAAACAGCATTTGAATCTTCTTATCAGATAAACAGTAACACATATGAGTAATGTGTGATTAAATTCGTTTAATATGAACTGATGTCTCCTCATACAGAGACCACTTTTATGGAATGAGAATTTTTTGTCTACTAGTTATATGGAAAAATCTCATAAGCTGTTTAAATTTGGAATAAATGTCATGCTTTGCATATAAAGATGGAAAAGTACCGAGGTAAGGAGTAGAGGATATAGCATGTCAGTAGGCATAAGGAGGAAGGTGGGATGCTATTTGACTTTGACTGTTAAATTGATATATTTTGATTTGATTAGATAGCAAACTTTAATAAGGTTATCTTTGACTTTGTTACCTTCATTGAAATATTCAAATATGGAGCAAACATTGCAACAAAAACTATTTTTGAAATCTACTAGCTACTGTTCACATCACATATACATTTACAAAGTTTTAAATTTTATGGTAAGAATCAACTATAGTAATCAATGTCATACTGAAAAGTAAAATCGGTAACCAAAATTATTTTGTAATATACTTAAAAAAACATAAGAGATAAAGTTAATGAAAAAGTACAACTAGAAATGTTTTATTGAGATATATTTACTTTACTTACAAAATAGATTTTAGATGTATTTACCAACATACATACATTTTAAATGATTTTGTGTCTAATACTTTCAAAGTGTAATTAACTAGAAACATGTGAGATACAAAATATAAGCATGACATATTTCATGTAAAAAGTTAGCAGCAGTAACATTATGGATGAATATTAATAACTACAGCTAAAAGAAATATTTAGTTTAAATAAAGGAAATAAGAAAGACTAGCTGAACCAGTGTCTGATTGGCAACTGCTTTTCATCAAAAAGAAAAATGCTGCATTCAACATGGTTTGGAAGCAAACCAATCTAAGATCTAGGGAGATGGCTCAGTTGATAAAGTGCCTACTATGCAAGCATGTGAGCCCATATCTTTTTGACCCAAACCAAACAAAACCTGCAAAGAGGAATGACACATTTATAATCCTAACAATGTGGTATAGAGATAGGAAGATTTCTAGAGCTGATTGGTCAACAGCTTACACAAAGTAATGAGCTCAAGGTTTAGCAGGGATTCTGTCTCAAACAGGAGAAGAGTGATCAGGGATGACTTCCAACATCAACATCTGACCTTTGTTTATATACATGCCTCATTCTAGTATTAAATTTTTTTCAGCCTATTTTACTAATTGTTCAACCTTTCCTCTAGCACACCACACACGAGAAGTAGTAAAAGAGAAAAGTTATTAGGACACAGGAGAGTTAGACTTGTTTAGTATTAGTTCTTTGGGAGCTTGTCAAGATATCAGCTGATCAATGTGATAGCAAATACCAAATATAAATCAGCAGCAGCTGTAGTCCCGTCCTCTCAGCAGGTAGATACCACCCAAGAACCAGCAGGAATCCTGAAGAAACTCTAAGTCTCACCAACCAGCTTGCAGCTGCTGTAGCAAACAAAAGGCCAGAGAAACCTCAGGAGAATTTCTTTGGGAAGTTTCTCTCAATGGTGTCACAACAAGCAGAGCTCAGCCATGCAATGCAAGGAGAACAAATACATGTGTCTCATCAGGGAAGAATAGTGTGGTGGAACAAATCAACCCAACACTCGAGCTCCCACTGTCTGTAGGGTCATATTTATATTCCTTTAATACACATCCTTTCATGGGTCTGTAATAGCAAAACATTTTTTTCACCTGTGTCTGCTTCAGGAAAACATTCTTTCACCTGTGTTCCCCAGCAAACATCATGTGACATAACTGATTTTTTCAAAGGAAAGCAGAAGTTCCCACTTCACCACATACTTGCACAAAAACCCATAAACGCATACACATATAACAGACACACACACATACCATACACACACACACAAACACCTCAATCATGCACTCACCAATTGTACAAAGACACTCAAATACACACATACACAGATATAAAAAATAAATAAATTAATAGATGAATAAATACAGTTCTCTGTTTATTTTCCAAAATCTTGACCTTTAGAGGGATTGGTTATATAACCCTCTTTGTTTTTAATATAAAATTATAACTTTGGGAATTGTGTATATGAGTACTTTGTACTCATTTATAATAACATTTCCACCCCTCTGTCTTCCTGTCCACCTGCTCCCATGGTTTTTACTCACTCTCTAATTCATGAACTCATCTTATTCATTTATTATTGTTACACACACACACACACACACACACACACACACACGAATATATTACTGTTGCACATATGTTTCAGATTGACCTGACTGAATGATCTATCAGGGGTCTCAGACCTGGAGAAATCTTCAGCAACAATTGATTGTATGTACCTCTTTATCTAAAAGTGAAAACTTAGAAAAATTGGTACTCTCTCTGTAGACTAGGAAGATGGAATTCATAAAGACACAGTGTCTAAAAGCTCTAAAAACCTGAGCTATCAGAGACATCGCAAGATAAAATCTAGTTCTTAGTGACCACATGTGACAACAAAGAAAGTAATTTGGATTCCCAGTGAGAATACAAAGAGTATTAAAATATCACTGACCTCAACTATTTATACAATGGCCATTTATAAGTCCTATTTATATTATAGAATTGTGTATACAAAGAACTTTCAAAGCTTTGTACAAAGTGAATTATAAAATATTTTTGATATCACAGAATATACTAATTGGAGAAGTGCCTTTCATTAACATAGAAAACATTCAAAAAAACAAAAAAACAAACAAACAAAACCAATTAAACAACAACAAAACAGGTTCCAACTCCCCTCCCATTGGGTCCTGGAAGCCCCTCACACTCTGGGTTGCTAGGACTTTTTAGAAGTTCTTCTCACCCTCAGGAGTTACATATGTCCATTAATTCTCCTGGCCCTCTGGTCTTCTCTCTTGTCACCCCCCATACCTGATCATGCCCCACCTTTTCCCTCCCTTTCTTATCTCCTACCTAGGTCCCTTCTTCCCTCTGCTTCCCATGATTATTTTGTCCCCTATTATAAGTTAAATTGAAGCATCCTCACTTGAGCCTTCCTTCTCGATAAACTTCTTAAGGTCTATATTTTTTAATCTCCATTCATAGTTCTCCTGAGTATAATGGCCAGTTGAATTCACGGGATATTAGTGTATTTCAGACAAATAGGTACCACAGGTCCTAAATCTGTGAATTAGAGACATGAGAATAATAAGAATACAATACCACAATTATTACTGGTTTATTTTCCCTTCAACTACTTCTGCCAGTGGTTTTTTTTTTTTTTTCACTCTATAAATTATCTTTTGAATTGCAATGCTTTGATATTAAGAAAAATAAAGAAAGAACAAGTAAAAAGAAAGAAAGAATGAAAGAAGGACTGAAAGAAACTGCTGCAACAGTTGCCAAAGGCAAAATATTGCCAACTGCCAACTGAATTTTTAATGTCTTGTGTTAGCATTCTTAAAAACACTTAATGTTTTTCTAACAAATCACACTCAATGGTCCTGAGTAAAAACATTTCTGGAAAATTATTAAGTTAAATAAATATAAATATGCTATGAACATACTCAAAAATAGCTGTTAAGCACAACAATACATATTCAGCTGCATATAAATCATTCACCTGGAGAAGATTCTGAACTCCACCCACCCTCTCAGTAGCTCAATAGTTTTACAAGACACTGCTCATTACTAACTGAAGGATTTATTTTAAAAAATAATCTGTGCTCTTCATTATGTTATGGTCCTTTGTATATAAAAGATGGAGACTAGAAGTAAAACGGAAAGCCTGATGTGTGTAATTGACTAATCTCATCATCCTATCAGATATGTCCTGCCTGCAGAGCTATGGGCTGTATGAGTTCCAGAAATGTGAATCAGGCACAATATTAAATTATAATGTCATGGCACAATATCAAAGGGTTGGACAGCCCTAAATCCTGAGCCAATGGGATAATAACTAATTATAATATAACTCAAAGTATAAAATTATTCATTCATAGCCCATATTCAGAAATTAGCAAAATTGCATGTTGGCTCCATAGTTTAAAGAAGTGTAAAGTATGTAATGCAAAACCCTTCCCCTCTGCCATTGGAACAGTTGTTGCAACACATCTGATTTTAGTGAATGGAGAGGAATTTTAATCCAGCAACATGGCTGCTCTAGGAAGGGATCATATACAAAGACCATCAAGGTATATGTCATCTGGCTGTAATACAGACACATCTTTTATTCCAGGAGACAGAGACAAGCAGATCTCTGTGTTCAAGGCTACCTTCATATAGAGCAACTTTCAGGTAAAGAGAAGCTTAAATTTATTCTTAATGGTACATGACTTTAGTCTTAATCTCAGCCCTTAGGAGACATTCTTGCAGAACTTTAAGTTCTAGTCAGTTGAGGTCAGTTCAGTTAGTTGAGAGTCACTGGACTGAGTGTAGTGCAGGGGAACTGAGTTCCTGCAGTTTTTTACAGGTCAGCAGAGGCAGCTAAAGCCAGATAATAAGAAGGAGCCAGACAATTAGAACAAATTCCAAGAGTTAGTTTGAGGCCAAGTAGAGCAATTCATAGAGAACCTGACAGAATTCAGATTTAATCAGTCATCGTGGAGAGGAGTTTGAGCCCCAAAACAGCTGAATTGAATCAGCCAGCCACAGTTTAAAAAGAGCTACTAGAACTGAGCTTACTCAGCAGAAACCATTGGAGATGACAATTACTTCACATGAATAAAAGTTACTTTTACAAATAAAGAGGTTGAGAAACAATAGATACTGAAATAAAATCCACAAATCCATAAATTGGAAGACATTTTAGTTACTGTGTACTATTAATGTACAGTAATACATCTTATATTTTAATCATCACTTCTACAGAAAGGCATAAAAATTATAAAACTCTGATTGTTCGTTGTACATATTTACATACATTGCACATAAATTACCATATATATGTACATTGCACATTATATGATATGTGAGTATGCATATCATGTTAAGAATGAGCTTTCTATATTACAAAATACCTATACATGTCCATGTAATATTTCAATATCAGGGAGGAATATTTTTAAAATATCAAATGGATAGTAATAACTTCTATACTTTCCATGTCATATTATCTCTATTATTTATCTGTCTTGGGTTATTTGGATTCATCTGTACAATTTTCTATAGAAGAGGCACAATGGCAATTTTTTATCTTTTTTCATCATTTTTCAGTCTTTTCATCTGTCCTTTACTTGAAAAGCATCTTACAGGATGTGAGACACGGAACTTACAAATCTTTTCTTTTCAAGGTTTCTGTACATTATCCATGTCACTCTGTCTTATGAGATTTCCATTATAGAAGCCTATGCTTTGTAATCATCCCCTGCTCTGTACATATCATTTTGCTCTAATGTTTATCATGAGTATCTTCAAATTGTTTTCTTGGAGTTCAGCAGGATCATTATGATTTATTGTTTCATGGTTTTCTTTTATTATATTGCTAATAGGCTATTGAGATTTTTTTCTGGAAAAATTAAATCTACGTCATGAATGAAACTTAGAAATTATTTTCTGAGTAGTACTTCCTTTCCCATTACCATACCCAATGACACACATGTTTCATCTTTGACTAAGGCTGTAATGTCCTGAGGTTCTAGCAGGCATTTTTCCTCATCAAGTCATCTGTTCAGATTTCTTTTAATTCAACTCGTTTTGATTCTGTGTAAATTTCCAATATCTGTTTTGTTCTGTTATCATCATGCATTTTTGAGGCTTCTTGTTTTGAACAATTTGCTTTTGTGCTGTACAATTTAGCTGCTATCATTGATATTATGTTTATTTTTGTTTATTATTAATAAATAATAGTTATTATTATTTATCATTTATATTATGTTAATTGATATTTATGTATGTTTTCATTTACTTCAAGTATTTATTATTTCATTTCAGGTATGATATTAGAATAACCCTGCTGCTCTGTTGTTTATTAAATTCATTTTAATATAAATTAATGTATAGTTACATTACTTTCTTCCAGCCCTACAATCCCGCTCATATAACATGCTTTAGGATCTTTTCCTTTCATTATTAGTTACACACATTTATATACATATATAAATAAATGGAGAAAATCAATTTTCTGAAATAATTATATATATATATATATATATATATATATATATATATATATATAGTGACTGAGTATTTGGTACTTCATATTGCATCATGGTGTTCTTCTCTGGGAAAACTAATTCTTCTATCTCTCTGTATATTTGTGAATCACCTGTAGCTCTTCCTCTAGTGATCGACCTCATTTATGAAAGTTTTCCCCATTCATGGTTGTATCTCTACTGGTGGTATCATTGCTCAGGTCTTCAACTTTTTAACTGAAGCATTTGTGTTGAGATGACTTTAGTTAACTGTGGACAAATACAGGATTTTTCAGAATGCTTGATATATGGCAGGACTAGCATTGTAATTGAGTACATTTAGATTATTAAAGCACTTTAATATGATATATTTTTATTGCTTTTTTTCTAGGTAAATTTGCTTCATTATTGAGCCACAAAGCCTGGCTGAATTTTTAAAATTTTTATACATTAAAATTTAGTGAGAATCATTGAGAATTTCACACATGAGTGTTGTATTTCCATAATTCCCTTTTCCAATTTTCTGACCCTGCAAAACCTTTCATATGTTCTTTCAAATTCCTCTTCCTCTTTAATTACTGATATGGACACACAGAAATACCACTAAATTAAATTAGCAAATTGTGTGTGTGTGTGTGTGTGTGTGTGTGTGTGTGTGTGTGTGTGTGTGTTTAGTGCTGACACTTGGGCTTGGGATAAGATAAACTACTGAAGAATGCCATGACAAAAATCAACTGATTCTGCTTTTTAGCACCCATTAATTGCCTGTGACCCTTCTTCTATGTTTGGTTCACTATAAAATTTCCCCCTTCTACACTAATATGTCAATTAGTATTGACATTATGCAGGTCTTGTGTGACAACCATGTTGTTAATACCTCATGGGTACAACTCCCAGTAACATATAGAAAATATTTTGAAGCAGATATCCTGGCCCTTTGACTTAAAAATCTCTCTACTAAAGACCTTCAAAAACAATAGAAAATCTATTAAAGACTTCCATAGGAAGAAGTACATTTTATTTTTCAGTGCTCCAAATTTTTAATTGATGGTTCATTTCACTCTGTTTTTCATTTTTCTCTCTCTATCTTTGTTTTTCCTTTAAAGGGAATTGGGAATTTCTATGGTCCACCTCCAGTTGAAGACAGGGCATCAAGTGGAGGGATAGGGATACCATCCCACTGTCAAAAACTTTGACCTAATATTGTTCCAATCTAAAAGAACCTCATGGACAGAAATGGAGAAGAGTCTGAGGGAAAGGTGGTCCAGTGACCGATCCAAATTGGTATCTATCTCAAAGGGAGGCTCCAAGACCTGACACTATTACTGATGCTGTGGTGTTCCAGACAAGAGCCTAACATTGCTGTCCTCTGTCTGAGAAGCCAAACAAGCAGTTGACTGAGACAGATGTAGACAGTTATACCCAATCATTGAACTGAAATCGGAAACCCCTGTGGTTGAATTAGGGAAAGGTTGGAAGAATCTGAGGAGAAGGGGTACCCCATAGGAAGACCAGCAGTCTCAACTAATCTGGACCCTAGAAATCTGACACTAGGCTACTGAACAACATACACAAGCTTATCTGAGGCCCTTAACACATATATAACAAAGGACTGCCTGCCTAGGCTGGCCTCAGTGGGAGAAGATGTGCCTAACCCTTAAGAGACTTGAGGCCCCAGGGGAGCCCTGGTAGGGGGTGGGGGCAGCATCCTCTTCAAGACAGAGGGGAGGAAAAATGGCATTAGGAACTGTGGGAAGTCAGACCAGGAGGTGGGTAATGACTGGACTGAAAAAAATGAAAGCAATTAAGAAAATGGAATTGTAATCTTAGGAAAAATGTATTATAACTCTTGTAATGATGAGCAGAAATTTTTCTACTGTTATTTTTAGGTGTATATTGAGATGGATTTTAAAGTGAGCAACAAAACATGAAAATAAACTTTGTTTATGTGTTGATTTTATTTAGCCTTCATACATACTCAGATTGCTAAATCTGGAGTCAATGGTAAAGCAATAAGTGGGAATGTGGAGAAACTACCATCTATATGAGAATTACTACTGTATATATTGATGTTGATTAAGTTATTACACTAGTAGTCAAATGCAAGTTTTTGCTACATTAAAATTTTTAATTTAAATATTCTACCGAATCAACATATTAATTTCAAATTAGGCTCTTGCTTTAGTTTAGGCTAAAGACTGTAAAAGTCACCTTTAATTACTCTTGGTGTTTGCCATTTCTGATCTTGTTAGAAAATGTGCTGAGACTGAGTGGTGGTTACTTACTTTTGTTAACTAGCATCCTGTTAAAATTTAGGAATCTAATGGCCTCCATTCATATTCATACTGTGTTACTAATTCAATTGGTCATAAATTTTTATTCTAAA
Organism: Arvicanthis niloticus; assembly: GCF_011762505.2. Taxonomy (NCBI): domain Eukaryota; kingdom Metazoa; phylum Chordata; class Mammalia; order Rodentia; family Muridae; genus Arvicanthis; species Arvicanthis niloticus. Next base: position 36,838,594 of record NC_047660.1, read on the forward strand.
TAGAAATTGTATCTATGTTGCCTTTTATAAGAGAGAGCAGGATTTTAAAAATGTTTTTCAACTTTCAGTGGGGTTCAATTAATATATGTAATTATAGAGAAGAAAGAAACATTTAAAAATATCAATACACATTTTCTCTCATACTCTACTTTGCTTCTAATGTAGGGTTGACTGAGGATTGTGGCAGGAAGCCAACCTGCCCTTCTTCCAAAATCAGCCACAATAGAATCTGCTGGATGGAAATAGAACATTTGGAGTTTAGTTTGGCACTCTGTACAGTCAACCAGTACTCTATTTGTGTCATGATTAAATGGGCCAACTGCCCAGAGGAACGCTGCGTCTGGCTTCCCAGTTTTGAAATATGGAGAAGAGTTCATGACCACTGTGCTTTGTAAACCCACATTTCTGAAAATTATATTTCTCTATTTAAAAAGGCTTCATGAGAGCCAGATGTGTGGATTGAGAAAAACCAACCATTTTGTGAAAAGGCTTTTGTGAACAATTTCTAAAACTTGTTGGTATCACTTGAATTGGTTATACATTATTTTTCTGGCAGAGTAATTTCTGTGTTTTTATAGTTGGCCCAAAATCATCAGCAGCCAAGTTCCATTCAAAGATTCTACAAAGACATTTTCTGTGATAGTATGCTTTATTAAATATATTGTTGGGAAAAAATGTATGATATAATGTAAAGAATATAAAGTTTTCACCAGAGTAATCTAGATAGAAACTCAAATTCATTCAAATATTCATAAAAACATGCAGAAAGCTATTAAGTAAATTTTTCTAGATTTAGTTCTCTAACCACATGAAAACTTGGAATATGAGGAGTTGACATATATCACATTGGAAAATCAATGAAGTTTTCACTGACACCTCCCTATGAGCAAGGGACTGGTGTTTTATCCATTTTCCAATACAGAAAATCAATATTTTTATACTTTTTACATTGTAAAACTCAAGGAAAGTGACCAAGATCATGTTTAAATATAGGAATATAATCTGAAAATTCAAAATATATATACATAGTACAGTCACAATTGATACCAATTTTCTTCCCTCAATGTTCAGTTTCACCTTAATTTTTATAAAATTTAATGCCATTTACATAATTTCCTCATACTTTGTGCATTCATGGAATTTACCATATATAATTTTAAAGACTGACTCTAAAATCTAGGGCCCAGTTAATACTGCAGCCCTCTGTCATTAGTGTGGTTAGTGTGGTTTAACATTGTTAAGATGTATGATAAACAAATAGGATAACTATGTACTCTTTAAAAAACAAAGTACAATAACAGGTCTATGTATGTATACTAGTTAGGGTTTCTATTGCTGTGATGTAACTAAAAGCAAATTGGGGAGAAAGGAGATTGTTTAGCTTACATTTCCGCATGATGGTCCATCACTAAAAAATTACAACAGGAACTCAAATAAAGCAGAAACCTGGAGACAGAAGCTAATGCAGAGGGGTGCTGCTTACTGAATTCCTTCTCTGGGGCTTGCACAGTCTGCATTCCTATAGATCTGAGAAGCACCAGCCTATGAGTGGCACATCCATAGTGGAATGGAACCTTTCCATCAGTTGCTAATTAAGCAAATGATTTACAATTGGATCTTATGGAGGCATATTCTCAGTCGAGTTTCTGTCTTTTAAATTATCTCTAGATTTGTCAAATTAACATAAAACTAGTCATCACACATATATATGCTAATTTAATTTAATTGTTGCATATTGACAATGTTGAAAAGGTTATGGATGAAATAGAATCTCAACTACATGGTCAAAATAAAATTTTCTCACCAAATAAATTGTAGATACTTTATAACTCTACAAATAATAAATAAAATTAATTATAATATTGGAGATGAAATTAATTTTACAGCTTTTCACAAAAAAAAATTGCAGTATACTAAATTCCTGCTCAATGATACCTTAAGAAGTCATAAATTTTCCAAATCCAGTTTAAAATTGCAGGTGATATTTTTATTTTTATCATATTATTTAAAAATTTATTCTTTAGTAGTTTTACATATGAACATGTATTTACTTATATCATCGTTATCCCAATTCTCTTGCAACACATTTATAGGTATTATTCCACGCATTTCATCTTCCTAAGTTTATTTCTTCTTCCTCTCATTCCTTGCTCTACAATCTACTGTGTCTAGTTGGTAGTCCTCATATTTACATGGTTGTAGAGCCATTTACTGGGTCATAAGAATTCTCTATTAGTAGACACACCACTGAAGAAAATTAACCCTCCATCCTTCATCCATTCCTTATCTAAAGTTCCTCAGATAGGAGTGTGAATTCAGGAGCACCTCCTCTGTACATGCTGAAGTGTTGACTGGCTTCACGTGGGCAGGTTATGTGAAGGCAACTGTAGTTACTATGAATTTATTAGTACAATGGCTGTTATGTCACCAATATACTATTTTACAGAAATCCTCCATGACCTTTCTCACAGTATTGTCATCCCTTCTTGTGATGTTCCCTGAGCAATTATAGAAATGAGTGTAAAAAGGTATTCAAGTTAAAAGTGAACACTTAATATTTCTGGATTCTCTGCTTTTTGTCCAGTTACAAATCTTTATTTTCAGTATATCTTTATCCTCATCTTTATGTTGTATTAAAGAGAATATCTAGACTGATGAATATAGATGAATATTGATGTTAATTATAAAATATAAATAGATATTTTCAATAAGAAAATAGTCTTGAAATTTGCATCTTTGTGGTATTTGTTCCTAGTGGTTATTGAATAATGGTAATTATTAAAAGTTCTGATAGATGTGTTTTTTATCATAAACTATTATCTGACAAGTTGCAAACACTATTGCAATTTAATGAACTAAACTAGAAATCAAACTCAATTTAAATTGTGATTTGAACATTGACACTGATGAATCACATGATCAGGAATAAGTTCTAAATACAATACTCACAAAATCTTCAAACAAGCAGATAGAAATTATGTCCTTATTTTCAATAGTGGTGAAAAGTATCATGTCATACTCTTAAAACTGAAATTGTAGAGACCTGCCCTTGACAGATTTGAGACCCCAGAGGGAAGGTTTGGTGGAATGAAGGTGGAGGGGTACAAACATCCTCTTGGAGATGGGGTAGGAAGAATTAGATGAGAAACAGTCTGAGGACAGACTAGGAGGTGGATAATGACTGAACAACTGGACTGTAAACGTATTTAAAAAATTTCAAAAACAACAACAAAGCAAAACTGAAATTGAAATAAAAATTTGTCAATGCTTAAATGGTCATTAACATATTCCAATAATTTTCATCTTACTTAAGTTATTATCAGAGTGTGAAAAAAAGCCTGACTTGTCTTTTAATAAATTTGTTGATTAATGAATATAATTTATCTGAATAGAGATAATATATTTAGTGCTAAAAAATGACAAATGTAAGGAGACCATAAATTGTACCATAACTATTAGAATTACTACAACTGAATGCCATACTTATGAATGGAACCTACAAAAAATACCAGTACATTTCTCCAAAGAAGAAAATGATGGAGTGAACTGTTCATAATGCTTATAATCCGAATTCACTAGGCGCTGCAGGCTACTGGATTGGATAATCACACTTCTCTTACACTAAAATGCATTTAAACTTCACTTATTCAAATGATCCTAATGAGGACAGTGCTGATTGAGTATTTTGACCCTTTGTATGACACCTTTTTTCCCAGGCCAAATTTTACTTGTTCTCTTTCTCATTAAGCTTCTGTTTGAAATTGATTCATATTCAGCAGCATTTCAGAAGAAAACTGGGCATTCATTCAGATGATTAATTAAAAAGAAAAAAAATTATTTAGTCTGAAAATTTTGAATCACAGGTACTCAGCAGTGGCCGAGAATCAGATGTGATTCCCAGAAGCATGTTTTGCTTTCCCCTGGGAACAATGAAATTACTATCATAATTAGAAGCCATCCACTGAGCTGATTTTGGCACAGAATCAGAATTCTCAGTGCACTGTTGACATTCACTTATGAGCTCTTCACTTACTTCAACAACAAATGTAGACTATGAAGCTGATTTAATCACATTCTTTACACCTGTATGAGCAAGTAGGGTAAAAATTTTCTTAAGAAGAATGTGGATCAAAAACTGGGTTGATGAAGCATGATTGTTTTGCTACACCTTAAAAATCAGTAATAAGTAACAGTATATGAACTGAACAGGTTATATTTAAATATATATGTAAATATAAAATACAATATAATTAGTGAAAAAAGAGTACATGTATTAAAAGGATAACTAAGAGTGGTATATAGGAAGGTTTGGTGAGAAGAAAATGGACGGTGAAATGATTTAATATTTTAATTACAAAAATAAATCTTTAAAAAGGTAACAGAAGTTAATGTCTATTGTTGTCATCTTTGTTCAGGTAGTGTTTAGACAGCCATATTGATGAGATTCATAAATGTATCTTCTGACATTTCTAGAAGACACAATATCACAGGAATCTCCCAGTTCCTTCTGCCCCCATTTCTGAAACAGAAACATGTGTCCTTTCCACATAATATATCATTTGAGAATGTTTTACACTTGTAGATTTTCTATACAGTGTTTAATATCTGGTAGCCAAATTACCAGGAACCATGGCCTTATGTTTGCTGGTTCTCTTATTCATTTATAACTGACCAAGCCCACTCAGTCTGTCAACCAGGTCTCAAAGGAAGGAATGAGAATTAAAGATAGGCAATACTACAGTATGACTCCAGCAAGTGCAGAAGAGGGTTAAATTTTTCCCAGTCTGTTTTTATATCATTCTTGGTACATGCAAAGAATATGGCCAGTTCTAAGGCATAAACAAAGTAGTCAAGGAACAAACAAGGTATAATATCTAATGGTATTTAGGCACTTATCATGATGATCAAGACCTTGAGCCTTCCTCCCTGTCCTAGTCCAATGTCAAATACTTTCCTGAGCCTACTTCCTTTCCCTAGCATAATGTCAAATTCTTGCTTAAGGCAGCACCAAGAGCTGTCCACATATAACTTAAAAATAATAAGTTGAAATAGAGTGAATAGAGGCAGGAGAAGTGATTCAGGGATTTCAAACACTTTTTACTCTTCCTCTGTACACAACTTCAGTTCCCAGCACTCACACAAGATCACAGCTGCCTGGGACCACATCTTCAGTAATGCATTGTCCACTTTGGGCATCTAAGGGCATTATTACTCAACTCATACTATAAACACACATGCATACACACATACACACAAATACACACAAACACACATGGATAAAAATTAAAACATCTTTAAAATAAATATATTTGATGAATAAATAAATATATGGCATCAATGGTTTCACCAGCTTGCTTAATTTGAAGTTTCGTGTCCAACCATGTAATCTCTAAAACAAATACAAATATAAATCTTTGGGAAGAAAATTAAAAGTTTCATTAAATGTGTAAAGATTTCCCCTCTAAATAAAAATATATTTTGCTATGATATTAATAGGAGAGTTAGATAAATTTGTTTACCAACCTCAAAGAATTAGAAGGTTATATAGCTCTGAAACCTGAAAAAAGTAAGAAAAATTAAATATTTCCAATGTTTTGTATATGAATATTATAAACTCAATCACTGACTTAGTTCAGATTTTACTGCTGTGAACAGACACCTGTCAGAAGCCAGGGTCCCAGCCCCCTACCTACCTTACTTCCTTGCCTCTCTCAAACCACTCCCCACTACACACCCTAATGGCCATATCCTGCTTGGCGACCACAAGATTCGGTTTGGCAGCTGTAGAATGTTCCTTAAGCAGTGTACCATGTCTTCTGAGAAACACAGTTAGACCGCACATTGTTCTAGGGCACAGGCCGAGAAGATTCTGTACTTTCCCACCACCTGGACCCCTTTACCCCTCCCTTTAAGAACTGTAGTATAAAAATGCGCTTTGCGCCGAAATACAAGTCTCTTGACAAGCAATTGCTTCCTTGAGTCCTTTCCCCTTTCTCGATGTTCTTCTTTCAGGTTGCGGTCCTCCTCGTGCCCACAAATCACCTGTACCCACGGGTCGGGTCAGACACCGTGACCAAGTCAAGTCTTATAAGGGGCAACATTTAATTGGAGCTGGCTTACAGGTTCAGAGGTTCAGCCCTTATCATCAAGGTAGGAACATGGTAGAATTTAGGCAGGCATGGTGCAGGCAGAGCTGAGAGATCTACAGTCAATTTTCCAAGTAGTCTCTTCTATTCTGGACTCTAAAACCAGAGCTACATGGCCAAAGCTGCCAAGTTCTGCTGCTTGCTGGGGCTGGAAAGTCCCACCCCCTACCTTGTTCTGTGACATTATCACCAGCTTTCTGTTTTCCAGCTCCTTCACTGGCTAAGCTTGGCTGTTCTGAAATTTGCTTTGTAGACTGACTTTAAGCATAAAGACCTGCAGCCCTGTCTTTTAGGCACTGGGCTTAAAGGGGTGGTCAACCAAGCCTATATTCAAGTTTTGTCTTTAACTTAGATCTTGCTCTGTTCTGGGCTGGCCTTGAACTCAGAGGTCTGATTGTCTTTGCCTCATGAAACTGCAGGCTTGTACCACAATGCTTAGACCTAAAGTTAGCTGGGTAGGATCTTGCCCCACGTTCATTACTCCCTTCATCCAATTTAATATACTTGAACACAGGATTCAGCTCCCTTTCACTTCCTAGTTCCCCTTTAATACTCTAACCACATATTTTATATTTTCCTTTTCTTACCTTTCTACGCTCATTTAAAATGAGCTTGATGACCAGAGAACAAAGTCTGTGATGGGCATTTCTGAGACTTCCTTTATCAACATAATTAATCTGAGTCTCTTCACCTTAGCCTCAGGCAGATTCTTTGGACAATAGCAAAAAGCTGCATCATTCTTCACCAAAATATTACAAAAACAGTCCCTCAGTCACATACTAAAATTCTTCTCTGAAGCCTTCAGAACCAGACTTTCATAGTTCAAATCACCTTCAGAAAAAAAATTTTGCTTACTCCAACTAGAATGGTACATTAAGCCCCACTTAAAACATTTCACTGCTTTCGAAAGCCAAAGTCCCAGAATCTACATTCTTCCAAACATAAGCATGATCAGGCCTATCATAGCAGTACCCCAGTCCTTGGTACCAACTTCTGTCTTAGTTAGGGTCTTACTGCTGTGAATAAACACCATGACCATGTCAAGTCTTATAAAGGAGAACATTTAACTGAGACTGGCTTACAGGTTCAGAAGTTCAGTCCATTATCATCAAGGTGGGAACATGGTAGTATCATCTAGGCAGGCAGGATGCAGGCTGAGAGTTCTACATCTTCATCTGATGTAGATGGCTAGTGGAAGACTGAATTCCAGGCAGCTAGAATGAGGGTCTTAAAGCCCACACCCACAGTGACATACCTACTCCAACAAGGTCACACCTCTTCGTAGTGCCACTCCCTGGGCCAAGCATACAAAGCATGACAAATATTTTAATATTAATGAACAGATCCATATCTTGTATCACTGTCTAATCTAGGTCTGATAATTCTTGGCAGTTACACATTTTCAAAATTTTTCAATTTTCAAAAATTTTATAAAAAGAATGTATGTGTTTATGGTGTGTGTTTGTGTGTCTGTGTGTGTCTACATGCATATGTGCATGCCTGCCTATGCATGTGTGCTCAAGAATATTTGTGTGTGTCAATTCAGGAGTATATTTTGTATACGTGAGTGTCAGAGGATGTTGGGAGCCAAGTCCTAGCAGAAAGCGACTATCATCTTTGCAGTCATCTTGGGTAATATACAATGACAAGAGATTTGTTTTTCAACAGCCCACAACAGCTAAGCACACTCTGATAAACATCTTGCTTTTCTCACATATCTTGTTTTGTTGTTTAGTGCCCCCAGCTGCAAGGCACATGTGGTAAAATGTCTTCAGCTGCACTCCCCTGCTTGTCCTTATATACCCACAATTGCCTTTCAATAAATGGGACTTGATCAGACACCCTGTCTTGTTCCCATTTTTCACATCTTTTGCCCCTCCATCCCCACTTTCTCTCTGCTAGACCCTGTTGACTGACCCACATGGGCTGGGTCAAGAGGATAACATTGAATACCATTCATCTTATTTTATCTTACTAGAAAGAATTCTTTTGCTACCACATAAGCCATGGTAGCTGACCAGTGAACTTGTAGTGATTCTCCTGTGTGTACCTCCTTAGTTTCTATGGATCTACTAAAGTCACAAATATGTCATATAAAATTTAACTTTATGAGGTTTCTAGGATCAGAACTCCATTAATTCTGCTTGCATATCAAGCTATCCTGTCATCCAATATTTCTTTCTATTTCAATATTTTAACTTATGAAAGTATATAGATATATCCAATGATTTTTTCAGCAATGAGTATGCCATCAAAATTTTCTTTATTTCTAAAAATTAACATTTCAAAACAATAAGCTTTTTTGTATTTCCAGTTAAAAATAGAAAAATGCCTAACCTAAATAATCATGTGTTTGAAAATGATTATGGAAATGTTAATATAGGTATGGGAGGCTCATTTGTTTTGTCTACATCTTAAAAGTATAACCTCTCAAGTTTAACACAGAATATACTTCAAACTTTTAGAGCTATTCATGTTTTTCTCTCATAGTTAGCAACTCTATAGATATCAAATCTCCTTACTTCTGTTTTGCCATTGGCCAGAGTTAGGGTATAACTTATTTCAGTATCTCTTTTGTTAAGATAAATATATATATCATAAAATTCTTAGAGGCAAGAAGAACAATTAAAATAGGTGATGAATTAGGCTATTTTTGCCAATTTCCCCCAAAATACCCCTGAATCATTTTAAATAAATAAATAAATAAAAAGCTCATATCATTTGAGAATTCAGAACTGAACTAAATAAATGCTTACAAAGGACCCAGTAAATCTTGAATCTCTGCCTTTTTTTTTTTTTTTTTTTTTTTGTCCCATTTGGCAGATTATTTAGGGATGATTCACTTATTAAGTCTGGATTTCAGATGTGATTAATAAACTATTTCTAGATGTGGCCCACTAACCCTTAGTCTTCTTATTAATTTGTTATGGTTTATTTGTGCTTTTCCAAATATTTGTGCCACTACATACAGTGAAACATTGCTATTTATGATCACACAATGGACAACACAAGTGACAAATGCTTAAAGAATGTATAATACATCCAATGATGGAAAGACATTCAGCCACAAAACCAATAAAATCTATTTTAAAAGAACATGAAAGAAAATAGAGAACATAATAATCAAAGTCAAATACAGAGAGGCAAATAGCAAATAATCTCATCAACTTGTATAATTTATAAAAGATCTGTCATAAATGTTAAAAATGGAGTATTTAGCAAAAGCTGGGAACATCTAATGTTTGATTTAACTATTTTATGTGCATATATATATATATATATAGCATTAAGTAGTGATATATATCATAACTACACCATTTATATTTCTTTTTAAGCTGCCTTTAACTTTTTTAAGATGATAAATAGAATTAAAACATATTAATACAAAGTTTACCATATAGGAAAGTACTGGAGGTAAAATTATTTCACAAATACACTTAAGTTGTTCCTTGCTGGGTCCCAGTCATATCTCATTTCATTGAAATCTTTATGAGGGAAGAAAGTCAACTTGTCTCATAAAGCCGCTCCTTGCATTTGCAAGACAATTTGAAATCACTGGCATTCCCTCAGCAAAGAGTATTTGCTTCCCTAATGTCATGTTTATGCCCTGCGGTTCTGCTTCTGTGCCTCTGCATACACAATAATACATTGTGTTCCAACTCTAAAACACAGTGGAACACTTTAAAAGACATTTTAAATGGTAATCAAACTTGACACGTGTAGTTCTGATAATGTGCATGATCCAATTGCAGTAATTACAGTATGAATAGCTAAAACCAAGGTCATGCCTGCCAGGTAACAACAGCTCTGTCAGAACTCTCACAGCCACCAGGCACTGAAAGTATCAACAACAGTCAAATGCATTCTATGATTAACATTATAAAACATGTAATATATGATTTCTAGTACCACAGAAATACTGGCTTAGAATCAATGAGGTAGTATTTATGAATTGCAAGTACATATTTAGTAATAAATTGTAACCTTCACTATCTTTGTTTTTATTATTACTCTTAAAAATAATTTATTAAATATTATGTACTCACTCAAGGTCAATTTTTTCTAGTTCCATCCACTTGCCTACAAATTTCATGACATTGTTGTTTTTAATAGCTAAATAATATAACATTGTGTAAATGTACCACACTTTTTGAACCACTCTACACTTGAGGAATATCTAGGGTGTTTCCTGTTTCTGGCTATTTATAATAAAACTGCTATGAACATAGTCGAGCAAGTGTCTTTTTGGTATACTTGAGCATCTTTTGGGTATGCCTAGAAGTACTATAGCTGGGTCTTAAGGTAGAACTATTTCAGTTTTCTGAGAAACAGCCAAATTGATTTCCAGAGTCATTGCACCAGTTGGTTGTCCAGTAGTGGAAGAGTATTCCCCTTGTTCCATGTCCTCACTAGCATGATCTGTCTCTTGATGTTTTGATCTTATTCATTTTTACAGATGGAAAATAGAATTTCAGTCATTTTGATTTGCATTTCCATGATGACTATGGATGCTGACATTTCCCTAAGTGCTTTTCAGCCTTAGAGATTTCTCTGTTGAGAATTCTTTGTTTAGATCTATACCCCCATTTTTTTCTTATTAATTAATTTATTTACTTTAAATTCCAGGTGAATCCCTCATCCTTTTTTCTCAGTCCCTACTACAAGAAATCCCTTACCTCTCTGTCCCATTACTTCCCCCCTCTCCTTCTCTTTAGAGAATGGAAGCTCCCTTTTGGTACAAGGGGACATTGAGTCCTAGCTGGGCTATACATACCCTTTCGAACTGGTACCAAAAAAAAAAAGATCCATTTAAGGGAAGTAGATGCAATGGCAGGCAAAGATTGAAGCAGGGGCTATCTCTGACACTGTTGACTGTACCCCATCCTAAAACTGGATTATTTGGCTTGTTGATGTCTTATTTCTGAGTGAGGTAACCCAGATCCACAAAGACAAATATGATATATATATATATATATATATATATATATATATATATATATATATATGAAGGGCGGTGGGCTGTGAGAAGCAGCTGGGTGCTTGGTTAAGCATGAGCTTGGAACCCCGGACCATTATAGGACAACAGGTGTTTGGCTTTGCTCCCAGGCCCTGGTTCTTTTCATTTAGCTTCAGCCCTCCAACAATCACTCCCACAGAGAGGTCTATAGCCAAAAGTCTTGAGGAACAGGCCTCAAGCCCTAGAGAGATTTACATACTAATGAGGTACCTAAAGGCCATAGGGTGGAGCCAACTAAGCATTCTTCCCCAGCCCCTCCTCCCTCTCTCCCTCCCTATTTAACTCATGTCTGCCCTGGGTTTGGGGGTGGGTGCATCCAGATTCATCCACCATCTGCCATGACATAAAATCCCATGGACTTTCTGGTGTCATTGGGGCTGCACTGTGAGGAACCATAGAGAAGGCCTTTAATGAGCCATTGTAGCTGCAGCCATTGTGCCTAACTTCCTGCCTAGAGGAACTCTCAGTGTTTTCCAGCCACATATATATATATATATATATATATATATATATATATATATATGTGTGTGTGTGTGTGTGTGTGTGTGTATGCATATATATATGTATATATATACATAGATATTAGATATAGATATAGACCTATCTATCTATCTATCTATCTATCTATCTATCTATATATATATATGTATAGTTACAAAACCCTTTCTCTATGTGTTGCTTAGTGGAGATAGATAGCATAGTATCACACCTGACCATGTATGTAAAAAATAGTTGGTTTTCTTTCTTTTTAAAACATAAAAAGAATTCTATATAAACTACAAATTGATAATAAAATTTTTAAGAAGTTTTAAAACCATGATACATCTTCTTCCATCCTATATGTTTTATAAACATATTTATAAAATAGTTACTTGTAATATTGAAAATAATTCACATACTTATTAAAATGAATGTATGGAATATATAGAGGAATATTTCCAGCAAAAATGAGAAATAGACTCTTTGATTAATGCAATAACATGGAAAAACAGCGCAAAAGAAGGTTTTCATATAATTTTGCTTAGCTTGATATAGATTCAACATAGTGATCAAAGGATGAAATTAAACTTTCAGTGATATCAAATAAAAGATATGAGAACACATTTGAAGTCTGTGTTATGTTATTTTACATCTTGATGTTGAATTCATTGTTACATAATAACTGATAAGTATATGACATTAAAGATTTTACATTTTAAACTCATATGTTGAGAATAACTCAGAAGTGTAGAAATATGTTTTTAAATTAATTTTCTTCAGAAATCTCTCTATAATTATTGTTCACAACTCTAAGTTTCATAATAACCTTTTCAGGTCAATAATGGACTTTGCACATCTTCACTTTCTTTACCCTTTCCTATACCCACGCTTGTATCTCACTAATACTCTCTTCCATTCTACACTGTCCAGCTTTTCATTTCATATAATATTTTTATACAGACATTTTCTCCATCTTGAAATAGTCTACCCTGTAGTTAGATGACGGGCTTATATGACTTAAGAACAGAACCTTTCAATATTCATTAGAAGCCCCCACCAGAGTATAAAATCATGCAATATTTGTGAGTTTCAATAGATTAGTTAGCTTAGTGGAATTCCATTGTTTTGAGTTTTTAGCCTATACTAGGGAAGTCTTTAGAAAGATACAACTGAGCTTTTTATTGGATATTTTATTTGTTTACATTTCAAATGTTAGCCATTTTCCCAGTCTCCCCTCTGCAAAACCCCTATCCCATAATCCCTTACCCTGGTTCTATAAGGATGCTTCCTCACCAACTCACCAACTCCTGCCTCACTGCCCTACCATTCATCTACATTGGAGCATCAAGCCTTTACTGGACCAAGGGATTCCCCTCCCATTGATGACAGATAAAGTTCCTTTCAGCTCCTTCAGTCTTGGCTGGCTAGCTGGGACTGGTACTCCTTTCCTGTTGTAGTGACACACACCAGTAAGATTTGCTGAAGGAAGCAGAGGCAGGAGGATCACAAGTCCTAGGGCAGCCTGGGCTACAACTGCCTTTTAATCACTTGGGTTTTTATAATTAAAACGAAAACAACATCCATGATTCTGTAACTGCAATGTGTTCACTAGTTCACTAAACAAGACTTGTGTTCTTTTCAATTGTTGTTGATGAGGTCACACCTATGTGAGGAGCAGATGCTATTCACATTTCATAGGAAAAAACACAATAAAGACACACATAGACACATATTTAATGTGTGTTTTTTGAGCTTGGAATAATATTTTAAACCTGTACTCCATCCAGTACTATATATAGAGCCTGAGACAGGAGGATTATACATTTGCTTCTAAGTTAAGATACATATGTTAGGCTGATTCCAGGTTTCTCAAGTTACCTTGTGAGATCCTGCATCATTTGATTGCATTTCAGTTCACTCCTCTTTAAAATTATGAGTAAACTATGTAGATGTATTCTATCTTTTTAACTTGTGAGCACAATTACTGTTTCTATTAGGCATAGGTCACAGAGTATCTGACAAGCAAAATAAATAACAAAAACATATTTGTGGTGAATTAACATTTATTTTAGTAGATGCATGAAAGTTTAGCATGTTAGCTTAGCTTTTAATTCTTTATTCAAACATATTTGCATAACATTTACTTTAAAACACCCTGAATATGTGAAACCGCTTAGTAATCACTGCAGTGAAATAGTGTGGCTGTAAAAAGTGGCTTGGTTGTTTTGACACTACTGCAAAGTTTGCCTGGTTACGCAAAATGTAGTACTATGTACTATGAATCTACATTGTATAAGTTGTTAATAAATATTTACCATGTGCACATATCATTTATTAACCTGTGAAATGTTCCTCAATTTGTTCAATTTTTTTTTTTTTGCTAAGGTTTAGAGAAATTTGTAGCTTACCATATGCCAAAATCCATTATATATTGCTTTATTCAATTTCTTTCTCATTCTATAAAATGTTATGCTTTGTAATTAGTGTTTCAAGAGAAGTAGAAACAACTTTTATCTGCATTATTTTTCTGTATTGAGAAGCAATTTGGTAATCAGCATTATTTGTCGTGTTCCAAGGCAGTACAGCCAATAGTAGACCACATCCAAATAAATGTAAAGGCAGTATTCTGATGAGTAATAACCCAGAATTGATGCAAAATGATCTTCCACCTTAAATGGATACTAATCTTAAAAACAACATTAATCATGAATTGGATTTGCAATTAGTGATACCATCCCTTCTACACCACTGAGACACATGTGTGGATAGGCACAATCAATCAAACACCAACTGTTTTGTGTGAATAAGTTACTTCCCATTTCATGTTAGACAGCACACACACAGAGAAAGAGGGTGTAAGAGAGAGAGAGAGAGAGAGAGAGAGAGACAGAGACAGAGACAGAGACAGAGACAGAGACAGAGAGAGAGAAACAGAGAGACAGAGAGAAACACAGAGAGAAAGACAGAAAGATACAGATACACACACACAGAGAATTATATTATAAAATCTGACATTGAAAACTGATTAGAAAAAGGCAACATTTTCTCCTTTTTATTGCAGAAATTATGAAAAGATCTGTCAATTCTGTCAATTGACAAACTTTTATGTTATATACAAATATTTCAGTTATATCAATTTTTTTCTTTAAAATTTTATTTTAGAACACCAAACATTAAAAGAAAAACAAGCATATGAAACCATGTCAACAGCACTTTTAGTGAAATATGGAACAAAGTTAAATAAATTCAGTAGTGTAATTTTTCACTTGGTTTTTGATAATTCTATTAATTACTTAAATGTTAACTTTTATAGGTATGATTTCACTTTAAATATTTGAAATATAGCCACATTGGTGTTTCTGAATTCTATTCCTTCCTTTGCCTCTGTAATAACATTATTTCTCTTTCTCTTAATTTTATTTTTTATTTAAATATGTATTGTAAATTTATGAAAATGATTGAGTCAGTAGGACCAATAGTTCATTGACAGTGTCAAAAATAATTTTAGGAAAGACTAGACTACATATAATAAAGTCTTAAAACTTAGTAATAAACTAGTATTATTGGCATAGTCAGAAAAATCAGTTTCAAGTCAAAAGCCTATGGCTTAGGGCTTATGAACAAAATGGGAGGTGAGACACCAAGGAAGAGAAGGAATTCTGGAATAGTGCCAGGCAGTAGATTAACCCAGAAGATGTGAGGAGATGGATGCATGGTACCTGAGAACAGGTAACCAGCCATTTGGCAGAATGTATGTTAAAATAATTGAGCTATCTAAGTTTTAATTTAGTCAGAATAGATCTTTGCTATATGGCCACATATTTATAAATATATTTTGCGCGTGAGTCTTATTTCTAGGAGCATGGGGCTGGGAGGCAGAACCAGAACATTTACAATTGCTGTCCAATTAAAGAAATTAGAATCTGAGCTTACACACTGAAAAGGCCTGAAAGAGAGAAGGAGAGGGGAGGGAGATGGGGACAGGGAGAGGGACAGGGACAGGAACAGGGAGAGAGAGTAAACAAACCAAAGCCACAGGTTCTCTGAACAGCACAAGACATGAGCAGGAAAAAAGGGCTCCTAGCCAATCTCCATTCAATCTGCACCTTTCAGTCACGTAGGACACAGAGATCTACATAGTAATGAGGTACTTGAAGGCCAGAGGGTGGAGTCAATTAAGCATTTCTCCCCAATACCTCCCCCCTCTTTCCCTCCTTATTTAACTTAGGACTGCCCTGGGTTTTATTGGGGGGTGCATCCAGATCCATCCACCATCCTTCACAGCAATAAACCTGTTTTGGAAACCCAAGGCTCTCTATTGTTTGCGGCAGCGTTGTGAGGAGCCAGGGCCTAACTTTCCCATGGAGGAACCCTCTGTGTTTCCCAGCCATTATTACCTACACCAAGGAACAGGTGAAAGGTATAGAAAACTTTTGAAAAATACTAGTTCCACCAAGAAAGCTAAACTAAACATAAGATTTTAGGCCTTCATTGCCCCAGGATACATTCTACATTCCAGGAGGGGTACATTATCCCTGAGTCAGAGGACACTTGCTGGATTAACATTCAAGAGAGTAATGGGGGGAGGGGGGCTGATTAACATTCCTCCAACCTCAGGGAAGAGAACCCACCTGCGGGTGAGGAAGGCCCAAAGCAGGAAAACACACTCCTGACCACAAAGAAAGATTCAAGTCATCTGGGTGGTCTCAGAAACTGGCTGACTACAAAATAGATGGTTGGGCAAGGTTACAGTCTTGTGAAAGATGAGTATACAAGATGTTTATGCATGACTCTGGCTGAATTGGGACTTTTTGAGACTTTCTAATGTTTTTGTGTTATGTTTCCTTGGTTTCCCCCTAAATGTCCCCCCCCCTTTGTGTTTTTCTTTTTTTTATATATATATTCTGAACTTCCCTGCCATGAGGTTAATTTCTCTGCTCCTGCATGGGTTATGAATTGACCATCAGTTGACTGATCCCGAAGTACACCTCTTGCTATTGCATCAAGAATGGTGTCTTGTGAGTTATTGGGTGGCCGAAAATTTCCGAGGCTTGAAAGAGGTCGTCCCTTTGTGGGGGTCTTACACAGGAACCTACAGAGAGATAATACAGAAGGAGGAATTTTTAAGAAGCCCCACTAAATTTTAAAACAGGACACAAAAGCTGGGGCTTCCTCCAATGTCAGAACCCAGTTACACACTGGCTGAATGAAACTGATGCAAAGGCAGATGGCTAAATGCACAGAGACTTCCTGGAGACCAGAGCTATAGGACAAGCCCCTTCAGGTCCTCCCTAGCTTGAGCTGCCTACTGTCCCAATCCTGTCCTATGGGAATTAATGCTCTAAGCATGAGGAAATCCATCCTAGGTTGTCTGCTAAAGCCAGAATCTTGCAAAAGGCCTAAAAGTCTCTGCCTGTAAGCAAGGGGTCCAGGCATGGCCAAGTACAACAGAAGCTCTGAGCTAAAACACAGAAGACATAGAAAACAGACAGGCAGGTCTGTATGAATTCTAGATGAGTCTGGTCTACACAATAAAGTCAATGCAAGACACTCTCCAATAGATAAAATCATTTGCCAATGACTGTCTAAAATTCAAAATGACCCTTTATTTTTCTTAAACATACTATATAAATTTGTGTTTAATAACAGTTAGGAATAACCTTAGTAATTTAAAAAATAAATACACATAAATCTTAAATTTATAAAAAAAAATGAAATGGAAATACAGGTATATTTATTCACATAATGTATGTTTATAACTTTTTTTTAAGATTTGTTTATTTATTATGTATACATAATAAATACAGGCAGCATTCTGCCTGTATATATGCCTGCAGGCCAGAAGAGAGCACCAGATCTCATTATAGATGGTTATGGGCCACCAGGTGGTTGCTGGGAATTAAACTCATGAATATTCTACAGACCTTTTAATCAATTGGTTGTGAAAATATAATAATCAAATTGTAGAAATCTATCATCTAAAAAATATAAATCATGAACTATACTTATAATTCAAATATGAGAGCATTCTATTAATTCATAATCAATAAGAAAAATAAAAAAAGAGTAATTGAAAATTGTAAGAAAAATATTACCAAATGAAATATATCACATTCAAAATAGCATAAAAGCCTAAAATAGGAAAGTGTGATGTTTAACTGTGATTATACTGCTTTTCCATCCACCCAAGGATTATGCTAAAGAGAAACGCTCATAGGATCTTGGCAGAAGTACAAACTGGAACTAATCTTTTGAAATTTATTCTGAAAATGTGCAAAAATACATGTGAGCCAGATCTAATTATTAAAGTTTTCTCAAAGATGTAATGGAGAAAGTCTGAGAAGATGTTACAAAATATTTATTATAGAGCTTTTCACATGGAACAAATATAGATTCTTCTATTTTCTACTTATTAGATGAAGACTGAGAGAGCTAGCTTGGGAGCTGGTTTTTTGACCAGAGTGGCTTGGCATCAGGCTGGCCAACAGAACCAGGGCAAAATGGCTGCTTGAGTCTGGCTATTGGAGTGGGAAAGATCACTGATTCCAGTGCTTAGCCAGATTTAGTATGGTTCATTTTTTAAAACTACATGATACAGATAAAATAGTACATAGATATTAAAAGATCTACTGATAATTTGTTATATCTTAATATATAGATAATAGAAGCTAAAAACAATTCAAGTATTGTTTTCCTGCTTTATTTTACTTCTTTAAACTCTTAAAATCTTCTATGTAGTCCTGGTCAGCCTCAAAACAATGGCCATGACCATGTTTTAGGGTCTTAAGTTCTGTATTGAAGTTTAGTACTCACACACCTGACTGGAGAAAACTTTTAATATATTTTGTTCAATTATTCTCTGACATTATATTATATCTTTGAAAGCATATAAAACTTTCTTTAAAAAATTTAAAATCAGTTTTAGAAAAAATACTAAGAAGTTGGTAAATAATACTACTTCAACCTCTAAGTAGTAGGCTATATGGATAATGCAAATCTTTTTCATCTCTTGTTCTTCCTCTGGTCTTCCCTCTGTTCATTCCCCACATCACTCCATTGTCTTTCTCTTTCATTCATTTTTTTGCCAATATTCAGCTACAAATGTATCTAATAATTTCATTGTTGAGAATCATGGACCATGAATAAAACAATTTAGTCAACACTTCTTAATAAGTTAACAGAATTTACACCAAATGTTGAGGTACGAAGAGTCAACCTTTTTTCTAGTTGTGTATAATTTTAAAGGTGTTTCAATACTTGATGGTCTCTGTAGAAAATTCATATTTGATCAGGTCACTGGCCTATGGAGGTTGACCTTGCTCCAATGGACAGCGCCTACTCATGTGCACAGGGGAGTACTAATTGGACCTTGTGGGTTACTATACAAAAATCAATAAGTTGAAAGTGTAAAGTCATGAAATCAAAGAAAAACTCAAGAATACAGTGAGGATAAACAACCAATATACACTATATATATTGCAGACACAGGTGAAGGATGTATGATGTTAAGAAGGACCCAACAGCCATTGGATGATGCTTGATGGTATCAATATGTCTTACCATTGTTTAGTGGTCATCATTTGTCATGAATTTATAGAGATAAATGCATCAAAAAACTGCTGGCACTGTTCTGGTGGCTTCTTGCCACTACCATAGACTCAGGCTAATTTGCAGAGTGACCAGCTGACAGAGATCACATGGAATTTTGATAAGACATACTCATATGCTGTTTTGCTGAAGTAAGATACATGGGAGGACACATGATGTTTGGAGGGCTAGCATTGCAATGCGTCTGTGGTCTCACATCCTCCTTGATATTCACTTCATTGAGAGATTTATGGCAGAGGTCTTCTCCCCATGTCCCTGCTGATCCTGGTTGTTCCCACTGATTCAGTGGAGGTCTGGCTGTTACTGCTAGGTTGTGCCACTGCTGCTGACTCATGTTTGCTATGCTGACACTACTGAACTGAACTGAACTGATAGTATATATTCTGACAATGCAGATTCTATTTGCTCCAAAGAACTATTTCTAAACAGGCCCATTTCCCCCATATAATAACCCTTCTTTCCACTACCTCTGGAGGGTGGTGGGCTAGAGGGGAGGTTACAGCATTTAATAACCCTTATTAAAAGAAGGATTTAAAAAATCTGGCCTACATATAACTTTTATATTTACAATCAGCCTTAAACAGCACAAGTACTAAGCAGATATCTACTCTCTATGCTTTTAGAATCTACTTTCCTATAGATAACCCTGAGTTTGTTCCTATGTTTTATCTGGTCTGTCATCAACTCCAATTGGCTAGTATTCAGGGCCATGTTTTCTTGATTTCTAACACATGGAGACTTTATTTTTTTCTGTCCTTACCTTCTTGCCTCCTCATGGTCCTCTCATTCACCACAGGACTTGGAACCTTATATCCTGCCTATGTCTCTTCTGACCAGGTTTTGGCAGTTGGCATATTTATTTACCAATCAGAAATATGTTGGGGGCAAGGTAACATAGTGTCACTTGGGCCTCCATGCAGACTCTCTGGTCTCTGGGGCAACCTGGTCTTGGGAGCCCACAATTAGCATTACAATACACAGCAAAAGACCACACCTCAACATTTCTGTGCATAAAAAAACAATATTTTGTTTAATGTTGAAACAAATGGTTCCTTTTTCTTCACATAATAGATTTTTCCCTCACATAATATGTCTTGATTATGATGCTACCTCCCTCTTCCTCTCCCAGTTCCTCCACAACTCATCTCCCACTTAGAAAGACTTTTTTGTCACTCATAAGATAGGAAGTAGGATTCTATGTGACAATATAAAAGTATAATAAGATAAAACAAAAATTTAACACAATTGCAGGTTGTCATACTATCAGTCAGACCAAAGCCTCACACTATCAGTGTATGAGCATCAGTGTGGAATGTAAGCTCTAGTAATTTTTTTTTTTATTAGAAAAAAATTTGTTGCATAGACATTAAGAATTATAATGTCTTCTTGTTGGATTTTCCCTTGAAGAGCTGTGATGTTCTTCCCTACCTCTTGTGATTAATTTTGCTTTAAATTCTTTTTAGTCACAGTTTAAATTGTTAAATCAAGTTTCTTAGGTCCATTTACTTAGAATATATTTATTCTTTTTTTTTTTTTTTTTTTACAATTGAGTTATTTCTGTTTTTGATGATAATGATTGATTTTTTTTTTTGAGACAGGGTTTCTCTGTGTAGCTCTGGCTGTCCTGGAACTCACTTTGTAGACCAGGCTGGCCTCGAGCTCAGAAATCAGCCTGCCTCTGCCTCCCAAGTGCTGGGATTAAAGGCGTGCGCCACGACTGCCCAGTGATAATGATTGATTTTTAAGTCATCTATTATGTTAAACTGTGTCATTCTATTGTGGAATTAAGATCATAAATGGTGAGAAATATTAATTGGCAGAGTTTATAGATTTCTGTAATTTGCTAATGTGGTGTGTGTGTGTGTGCCCTTCTCATGATTTTCT
The DNA here is from genome assembly GCF_011762505.2 of Arvicanthis niloticus. Classification (NCBI taxonomy): domain Eukaryota; kingdom Metazoa; phylum Chordata; class Mammalia; order Rodentia; family Muridae; genus Arvicanthis; species Arvicanthis niloticus. The sequence goes on from NC_047660.1 coordinate 36,859,729, forward strand.
GGCCTGGGAGTATCCTGTTTTTTCTTGGGTGGTGATCTTCCATCTACTTGTTGTCTGAGAAGATAGTTCTCTAGGTTATAATATAACATAGCCCTGTCTGGGCTATATAATTAGTACAAGAGGAACTTGGGCCTCATATTAAAACCCTGATTCAAACTAAGCATGTTAAAAGGCTCAAGAAAGTAACTTTGTGGAAGCACTTACCTAGCATGTCTAAAGTTCTAAGATGGATCCTCACTACAACAAAATTGAACAAATATATGCATGAAAGGAAGAGATGTGGAAATAAATTAAAGAACCACTGCACAGAAAATCATCATATCAATTTCACCAAATTTAAAGCATTAAGCAAGCCTGGATAAATGAAATTGAATTAGTAGTAAGATACAGGTATATTTTCTTCCAAAAAATGTGCATTTATTCATATATAAAACATGTAGTCTTGCATAAGTAAAACTGACTATTATATAACAAATATCCAGTGAATACTTTTAGCCTATTTTGTCACATTTTTATTCTAACAGGAATAAATTAATCCAAATTAATTAAGGGACAAAACAAGAGAAGAGACAAAACAAGAGAAGAGAAAGAGAGAGGAAGCATGCTGTACAGGGATAGCTGAATAAAGCGCTTGAAGAAGAACACGGTTGCCATTGCCTTATTCTGCAGGTTGGACGGGGTAGCGACAGAGGGATGGGATAGGGGATTCCTGGGTGGGTGGGTGAAATGGGGAAAGAGAATTACATCTGAAATGTAAATAAAAAATTCAATTAAAAAAAAGGGAAAAAAAGAAATACTAAGGCTATCTATGGAGAAAGAGCAGTAGAGATTATTCTTAGAATTGAAAATATGTCCTGTGGAGAGATTTTTATTTTCTTTATTTTTTTAAATATGATATTCTTTTCTAAATGATCACATATGTACAAACAAATTGTATGGAACATGCTGAAAATTTTAAGAATAAAGTAAGTAGGAAACCTTGACTAAAATATGTAATATTTTCTTGCAAATCGAAGCCTTATCTTTCAACCAAGTGGTATGTATTAAATATAAACATTATTAGGTATTTTTTCAATAAAGTTACAATCTTGCTATCTTTATTTTCAAGAAAATAAATGTTTTTAATACATATCACATTTTTAATTTATGTTAAATAATTTTGGGGGTTTTTTTTGTTTTGTTTTTTTTTGGTTTTTTATTTTTATTACACCTATTAAAAATATTAATCAAAGGCTTTATAATTTTGGTAATACTCAATCAGAAGTGTAACCTAATACCCAGCCTAGGTATATCAACTATCTTTGACTGGTGGAGACATATCCTCCCCTATACACCCCCCCCCCATCTTTCTCTCTCTCTCATCACCTAGCTTCTCCTCTTTTTTCTTCTCCTCCTCTCCTTACTCCTTCTCTTTCTCTCAGTACTCCTCTCATCTTAGCTCCTCCTACATATCACCCTTCCTGTTAGAATGAAACTTTTCTCTCAAAATACAATTAGAGCATAACTATGCCAATTTGTACCAGTGAGGTACAAGATAGTCCTAATACCCAGTCCATCATTTTGTTGACTAACCAGAATCTCTGTCATCTCTCCTAACTAAAACACTTAGTTCTGGACCTGGCATTTTTCTTGGCTTTAGAATGAATGTCAGCTGAAAATCATCCACTCAAATCTTTTCTCTCAAAGTAAATAGCCAGAATTGGCTATGAGACTATAAGTTTTAAACCCTGTCAGAAATCCAGAGTGACTGAGTTAACTAAGATTATGGGAAGCACAAAGCATAGCTTCTAATACTTAGCCAATTTATAGAGACCTCTGAACACCTGGACACTCCCTAGACTACAAAACGCTGGAGCATCTGATCTTCAGCCTTCTGGCCCAGGATCATCTGACAGACCTAGTGATGCAGAATAATTAAGGGCTGATTACTCTGTCTAGACAGATATACTCAGTTGACTATTCTGCAAGTGTGTCCTTTTCTGGACAGTAATTTGTCTGTAGATGGAAAGAGGAAATTCTTGCCTAGTGGCTGTCTCACCACAACTGGAGTAACTCCAAAGATGCTCAGTTTCTTCTTAGAATCCAAAGAATACCAAAGAAAACCTTAAAGTTGAAATCAAAGTAAATTTTGTACCATTTAAGAAATTATAACTTCCTCTTGATATTAATTATACAGATTTCTACCAATAGGTTATGGCTATGCAATAAACCCTAGCTACTCCTCCCTATTCCCACAAAAGCTGCTACTTTTCCCTAGAAAGACAGGCCAATATTAACTATCTTAGTCCCCAAGCCCAGACAATAGGGGCACTGACTCTTCATTAACTTCTTCAAGCTGATTACGGGCATTGAGATATTAGAAGAGGGGTGGGGAGAGGAGGAAATTGATAATCCTCTGACTATGTGTCTTCACTGTATCCAGTTGGAATTCCAGGACCTCAGAGGTTTGAGCAGGTGTGCATAGCTTGCTTGATGAGTAGAAAAAACCAAGGCCATGTATTCTGCAATGTACAATTCTCATAACAAATTTTAGTATCAAGATAATTTTTAGAGGGCTGATATTTTATTAAAGATGTTAGTTCTAACAGCTTTTCTCCCTTTTTTAGAATATAATATTTACATTGGAATTTTATCCCCTTACCCCATTCCCCCCACCAACCAGAAACCCCCTTATCCCACCACTCCTCTGTCACGGCCCGAGCTGCCCCACGCTTTGGACCTCTCTGTCAATGTTGGTACCTGCACTACCAAAAGCCTTGGGGGCTAAGTTGTTAGAGCCTGCACTGCCCCAAGCTACTCTGGTCCAAGGGTCAGGGTTCAGCAAGAGAGAGAGGATGGACTCAAAGAATGGAGACCAGACAGAGTGTGATTCAATCTCATTTATTCTTCAGTCTCTCTTCCTCTCTCCAAGTCTTGAGTTCCTAGTTCCTAGTCCCTAGTGCCTCCAAGTTGTACTGTCTAACCTAATTCCTAATTCCAAGTTATACTCTCTGAAGTGTCTGATTCTCTGTTCTCCCAAATTGTTCTTCACTCTTCTGTCTGCCTCTCACTTTTTATATGTCTCACTTCTAAGCCACACCTCTAAGTCATGCCTTTAATCATGCCCTTATGTCTTGTCTCTAAATCTAATCTCTAAGTCACGCCCTTAAGTCACACACCTTTAAGTCTCACACACCCAAGGAAAAATCCTGGGTATCTAAAGCAAGATGTTATCAGAGTGTGCTCAGCTGTTGCAGGCTAATGTAATCAAACCTCTTATCAGGGTATATGGCTCAAGATGGCTGCCAGGATGATAGCCACATTGTGTCAGCTCCCCACACCCCTCCTCCTGTTTCTATGAGGGTGTACCCCCACCTACCCCCCACTTCTACCTCCCCACCCACAGATTTCCCCTTACTCAGTTTTCAACCTTCATGGGACCAAAGATCTCCTCTCCCACCTATGGCCAACAAGGCCATCCTCCCCTACATATACAGCTGGAGTCATGGATCCCTCCCTATGTGCTCCTAGGCTGATGGTTTAGACCCTGGGGGGCTATGGTTGGTTGGTATTGTTGCTCTCCTCATGGGGCCACCAACACTTTCAGCTCCTTCAGTCTTCTCTCTAACTTCTCCATTGGGAGAAGTGAGTATCTGCCTCTGGGTATGTCAGACTCTGGGGGACCTCCAAGGAGACAGCCTTATCAGGCTGCTGTCAGCTTTCCCTTCCTGTCATCCATATCAGCATCTTTTTTTGAATCTGTTGATTGCATTTGGCAAGATGGCTATTTTTACTAAGTTAATCCTGCCAATCCAGGATCATGGGAGATCTTTCCATCTTCTGAGATCTTCTTTTATTTCTTTCTTCAGAGACTTGAAATTTTTGTCATACAGATCTTTCACTTGCTTGGTTAGATTCACTCCAAGATATTTTATATTATTTGTGGCTATTGTGAAGGGTGTCATTTCCCTAATTTCTTTATCAGCCTGTTTATCCTTTGAATAGAGGAAGGTTACTGAAGTGTTTGAGTTGATTTTATATCAAGCCCCTTTGCTAAACTCATTTATCAGGTTTAGGAGTTCTCTGGTGGAAGTTTTAGGGTCACTTATGTATACTATCAAATCTTCTGCAAATAGTGAAATTTTGACTTCTTCTTTTCCTATTTGTATCCCGTTGACTTCCTTTTGTTGTCTAATTGCTCTAGCTAGGACTTCCAGTACTATATTGAATAGGTAGGGTGAGAGTGGGCAGCCTTGCCTAGAACCTGATCTTAGTGGGATTGCTTCAAATTTCTCTCCATTTAGTTTGATGTTGGCTGCTGGATTGTTGTATATTGCTTCTACTATGTTTAGGTATGGGCCTTGAATTCCTGATCTTTCCAAGACTTTTTAACATGAAGGGATGTTGAATTTTGTCAAATGCTTTCTCAGCATCTAGTGAGAAGACCATGGGTTTTTTTTTCTTTGAGTTTATTTATGTGGTGGATTACATTGATAGATTTCTGAATATTGAACTATCCCTGCATTCCTGGGATAAAGCCTACTTGATCATGATGGATAATTGTTTGGATGTATTGTTGGATTAGGTTTGAGAGAAGTTTATTGAGTATTTTTGCATCAATATTCATAAGAGAGATTGGTCTGTAGTTCTCTTTCTTTGTTGGGTCTTTCTGTGGTTTGGGTATGAGCGTAATTGTAGCTTCATAGAACAAATTGGGTAGTGTTCCTTCTATTTCTGTTCAATGGAATAGCTTGATGAGAATTGGTATTAGGTCTTCCTGGAAGGTCTGATAGAAGTCTGCACTGAAACCATCAGGCCCTGGACATTTTTTGGTACGGAGATTTTTAATGACTGCTTCTATTTCTTTAGGGTTTATAGGACTGTTTAGATGGTTTATCTGCTCCTGATTTAATTTTGGTATCTGGTACCTGTCTAGAAAATTGTCCTTTTCATCCAGATTTTCCAAATTTTTTGAGTATAACCCTTTGTAGTAGGATCTGATGATTTTTTAAATTTCCTTGGTTTCTGTCGTTATGTTACCCTTTTCAGTTCTGATTTTATTAATTTGGATACCGTCTCTGTGCCCTTTGTTTAGCCTGGCTAATGGTTTATCTACCTTGTTGATTTTCTCAAAGAAGGAGCTCCTGGTTTTGTTGATATTTTGTATAGTTCTTTTTGTTTCTACTTGATTGATTTCAACTCTGAGTTTGATTATTTCCTGCTGTCTACTCCTCTTAGGTATGTTTGCTGTTTTTTGATCTAAAGCTTTCAGTTGTGCTGTCACGTTGTTGATGTATGCTCTCTCCAGTTTCTTTTTGTAGGTACTTAGAGCTATGAATTTTCCTCTTAGTACTGCTTTCATGGAGTACCACAACTTTTGGTATGAGGTGTCCTCATTTAAATTAAATTCTAAAAGTCTTTAATTTCTTTATTTCTTCCTTGATCAAGTCATCCTTGAATAGAGCATTTTTCAGTTTCCATGTGTATGTGGGCTTTCCATTGTTCTTGTCATTATTAAAGACCAGCCTTAGTTCATGGTGGTCTGATAGGGTGCAAGGAATTATTTCAATCTTTTTGTATCTGTTGAGGCCTGTTTTGTGACCAATTATATGGTCTATTTGGAGAAGGTACCATGAGGTTCTGAGAAAAAGGTATATTCTTTTGTTTTAGGGTGAAATGTTCTATAACTTCTGTTAGTTTCATTGTGTCTCTATTTCTTTTCTGTTTCCATGATTTGTCCATTGCTGAGAGTGTGGTGTTGAAGTCTCCCACTATTATTGGGTGAGGTGTGACGTATGCTTTGAGTTTTAGCAAAGTTTCTTTTATGTGTGTGGGTGCCCTTGCATTTGGGGCATAGATGTTCAGAATTGAGAGTTCATATTGGTACATTTTTCCTTTGATGAGTATAAAGTTTCCTTCCTTATCTTTTTTGATTAGGTTTGGTTGAAAATAAATTTTATTTGATATTAGAATTGCTACTCCAGCTTGTTTCTTGGGACCAATTGCTTGGAAGATTGTTTTCTATCCTTTTACTCTGAGGTATTGTCTGTCTTTGTTACAGAGATGTGTTTCTTGTATGTAGCAAAATTCTGGGTCTTGCTTATGTATCCAGTCTGCTAACCTATGTCTTTTTATTGGAGAGTTGAGTCCATTGATATTAAGAGATATTAAGGAAAAATGCGTGTTGTTTCCTGTTATTTTTGTTGTTGGAGTTCGAATTATGTTTGTGTAACTCTCTTCTTTTGGGGTTGTTGGGAGATTACTTTCTTGTTTTTTCTAGGTTGTAGTTTCCCTCCTTGTGTTGGAGTTTTACATCCATTATCCTTTGAAGGGCTGGATTTGTGGGAAGATATTGTGTAAATTTGCTTTTGTCATGGAATATCTTAGTTTCTCCATCAATATTGATTGAGAGTTTTGCTGGGTATAGTAGTCTGGGCTACCATTTGTGTTCTCTTAGGGTCTGTATGATATCAGTCCAGGATCTTCTGGCTTTTATTGTCTCTGGTGAAAAGTCTGGTATAATTCTTATAGGTCTGCCTCTATATGTTACTTTACATTTTTCCCTTACTGCTTTTAGTATTTTTTCTTTGTTTTGTGCATCTGATGTTTTGATTATTATGTGAAGGGAGGTATTTCTTTTCTGGTCTAGTCTAGTTGGGGTTCTGTAGGCTTCTTATATATTTAAGGACATCTCTTTCTTTAGGTTAGGGAAGTTTTTCTCTATAATTTTGTTGAAGATATTTACTGGCCCTTTAACTTGTGAGTCTTCACCCTCATTTATACCTATTATCCTTAGGTTTGGCCTTCTCATTGTGTCCTGGATTTCCTGGATGTTTTGGGTTAGTAGCTTTTTGCATTTTGCATTTTCTTTGATAGTTGTGTCAATGTTTTCCATGGTATATTCTGCACATGAGATTCTCTCTTCTATCTCTTGTATTCTGTTGGTGATGCTTGCATCTATGACCCCTGGTCTTTTTCTTAGGTTTTTTTTTTTTTTTTTTTTTTTTTTTTCTCCAGAGTAGTCTCCTTTTGAGATTTTTTTATTGCTTCTACTTACATTTTTAGATCCTGGACAGTTTTGTTTAATTCCTTCAACTGTTTGGTTGTGTTTTCTTGCAATTCTTTAAGGAATTTTTGTGCTTCCTCCTTAAGGGTTCCTATCTGTTTACCTGTGTTCTCCTCAAATTCTTTGAGAGTGTTATTTATGATCTTTTTAAAGTCCTCTAACATCATCATGAGAAGTGATTTTAATTCTGTGTCCTGATTTTCCGTTTTGATGTGGTGTTCAGGTCTTGCTATGGTGAGAGAACTGGGTTCTGGTGATGCCAAGTAACTTTGGTTTCTGTTGTTTATGTTCCTGCACTTGCCTTTCACCATTTGGTTAACGCTAGTGCTACCCTCTTTCACTGGTTCTGACTGGGGACTGTCTTTCCAGTTATCTTGCTTGTGTCAGAACTCCTCAGGGTCCAGATGTCTCTGTTATCCTGTGATCCTGAGCTCCAGCTGCTCTGAGTGCAGTGTCTCCTCTATGATGTCTCAGGGTAGGGTGTCTTCTTGAGAGGAGACCATCTAGGTGTTCGCTGCTCTGAGTGCAGTGGTTCCTCTAGAATGTTTCAGGATAAGGTGACTGCTTCTCTGTGTTCCGTGGCTCCTCTAAGATGACTCTGGGTATGGTGTCCCCTGCTCTGAGGTCGGTGGTCTCTCTAGGATGTCTCAGGATACGGTTTCCACAAGGGTGCAGATCCCCTGGATGTCTGCCTCGCTGAGGACACTGGCCTCTCAGGGATGTCTCCGGATACAGTCTCCACAAGGGTGCAGACCCTGCTGGGTGTCTGCTCCCACTACTGGGATCAGGAGAGGGGTGGAAGGGGAGTAGAGTTCCACAGGGGTGGGGTTTGGGTACCTGTGGGGGGGTCTTGTGAGCTTCCTACTCCCAGCTGTAGCTCTGGTCCATAGGGCAGTGTGCAACTGGCCTTACCTGCCTCCCTGAGGACACTGGCCTCCCAGGGATGTGTCAGGATACAGTTTTCAAAAGGGTGCAGACCTCTCTGGGTGTCTGCTCCCGCTACTGGGATCCAAAGAGGGGCGGAAGGGCTATGTTAAATATTTTGAAGTAACTTATATTGTCATGAAGTTGGCCTTTATATTTTGAAGCATTTCAAAGCCTTGTGTTTTCATAATCATTCGATGAGTAGACAAAAGTTGCCAAGGAAAGGTGCCTTGGTAAAACTCTTCCTGCTCTTTCTGAAGAGTGTTTTATTTATGAAAGCTAACAGTACCAATGCCTTAATTTTTCTTGTCATTCTGATATATATATATATATATATATATATATATATATATATATATATATTGCTGAAGAAGCTACTTTACTCTCTTTTATTTCTTTCCCCCTAGATTTATATTGTATAGTTTGCCTGGTTTTCTTGGAAGTGTTAATAAAATGACTAAAAATAGACCATTTGAATTGATTGTAGTAGTTCCAAGAAAAAGGCCATTGTTCTATACTTCATCTTCAAATATAGGAGTTAGTTACGGAGTTTTTCATGGCATGGTATCTCTCAGTATTTTGGGTTCTGCTTGGAATTAGCTCAGATAAAAACCAATGAATGGCCTTTGGAGCTTTAACCAACCATTATTATTTTTTCTGCATTTTTTCTTACATAAATATTATACAAGCTATATATCCTCCAATCTATATTTGAATGCCTCATGAGAATATAGGTTCAACAATTCTGAAGACCCTACTAAAACTGTAGATTCTCTGGCCTTAAAATGGGATTTTGTTTATACATAAACAAATATCACATGACATTCCAAGCATGGAAAGCTACTATATTTTTATACATTTATAGTAGAATAAGTCATATAACAATTACATGACATATAGGAAAATGAGGAAATAATGTTTAATATTGGTAGATAAAGAATTTTGAAGAAGCTTTTGTATATTAAGAAACATATTAGTTTATGTGGAATCTTTTTATTTCTTTATTTTGATTAATGTATTAGAAATTCACCTATTCTTATGTTGGTTCTGCATCCTTTTTCTATCAAAGAATTTATGCTTTTAATGTACACTCTATATGACATGATAGGCCAACTAAGTCAAACTCAAAAAAGAGGGAGCATATTATTTTAAGTTAATTTTTTTCTCAGAGTTCCTCCCATGAAGATATGAGATAAAACAATATTTTAATCAATATGTGCTTTAAACATTATAAAACATAATAGAGATAAAGATATTTCCTGTAGAGAAGACATATTTATTAGTTATTTTAAGGAAAGCTACAATTTATTTCTTCAGAGATAAGTCTAAAATTTAGTGTGTAGCTTTAACAATCTATTTTAGATGTATTCATTAGATATTCCTATGAATAACAAATGTAAATGTATAAAAATATTTTTGCCTTTGTTTTCTGAATGTAGTTCCCTTTATATTTGATAAATAAAATTAGAGAACTAAAGGAATATGCAAAAAATCTGTTATGTGAATTTGTAGCAAAGAATTCTTTAAGAAATATATGAATTTATGAATTGTAAGAATAATGACTTAAACAATATGCAGTTTCTGTGATGCCTATTTTTATAACATATTACTCAAAGTTTCATATTCAAAGGAACAACTTTGAAACAATAAAAGCAATGTATACATAGTTATATTAAACGTGTTAGTGTCACATTGATTGTCATGTCTCCAAATCATGTATGCAATTTTTCATCACAGAGAATTTTGCTGTAAATTGATTCCAAGAAATTCATGTATTAAAATATATTGTACTATTGACAGAAGGGAGAGTCCTTTTCTTGAACTAAGTAATAAAAGTCTAGCCTTTTCTTTTTCTCTTTTATTCCTCAGAGTCTTATATTGAAAGTGCTCACTTGATAATGATATGTCCAAACCATGATAAAGCTACCACAGGTTGAATAAAACATGACCAACAGACTGTGAACTGAAATCTCTACAGGCTTAAGTCACAATAAATGTATTATTATACATTAATTTGTGCCACATGCCATAGTGGTTTGGGGCAGTGATTAGCTATATTTTCTTTGTCAGTATCACTCATTTATCTTCATTTTTAAATTTATAACATTATAGGTAGAAGTGAATATTCATTCTTCATTTTAAGGTACTGTAAATGTCCCTTCCTTTCTAAATGGGTAAATTTCTTTATGGTCACTGGATCAAAATGGGAAAACTATACATACTTACACACACACACACACACACACACACACACACACACACACCAATACTAGAAATGAATATAAATAAAATTTTAAAAGTACAAAAAAAATCTAAAGAGGAAATTGGACTGAGAATTCCATGAACTATTTTATTTTTAAAAAGAAAATCATGTAACTTTTTTGATGAAAACTGTATTTTCATGTATCTACTAGTGGATTTGAATTTCTAATATCTTTTACCACATTTTATTCATTATGTTTCTCCATATGCTTCTCATTTATAGACCAAGAATTTGTATTTGCTGTATACTTTATCTGGCAACCAAATTCCACATCATATTAATGAAAAGATGAAGTTTTGTAATTCCATTTTACATAGATATGAGGAATGTGTAGAAAAACTTTTATCTCCCATATCATTTGTTTTGTTATGCTATTGACAGCAAAATTTATTTTAAAAATATTTATGTTTCCATAGCTTTATGAGAAAAATACAGACAACAAAGGGATATTGCATACAAGGGTATGTGATAGAAGTAAGAACAATAGAATATAGAAAACATAAACAACCTTTACAAATATGAAAAACAAATGTTAGATATTTGCCTTTTTTAAAAAATAAAATGATATGGGAAAGATACAAGTATCTTAACATTAATACATCCTAAACCTTTCTTGTATTCATTAGTATATTTTTCTAGTTAATTTTAGTCATTTTAATTCATGTGTATCTGTCTATTTTATGATAGTACAGTAGACATATATATGGCTGTGTTGATCTAAACAGGCTTCAGAACCTGTTCAATTGGAATTATGGGTGGTTGTGAGACATCAGGTATGGTTCTGGAAATAGAACACTTCCGAAAGAACAGTTATCATTTTTAACTGCCAAGACCACTCTAGCCCTTCAAATATTAAAGCATCTTCAGTGTTTTGCAAAAGACTGCTCTAAGATGAATCCTGGTAAAGTTGTTTGTTCAGATTAAAGTAAAAGCCACCTTAGAACTTATGACTTTCTTTGCAAAAACACAGTTTTGGTGGCAAATTTGTATTAAGCATGCATATACTTTGTCTTGATGATGTATAGTTTGTATGGTTATATGTGGTGTTATTTGCAGAAATAAACAACTTTGAAGATATCACTAAATACAAATTCATTTTAGAGACCACAGATATTCAATCATGTTATTGTGAGTAAATAGTATATATGATATAATTTGATGCTGATACAGGCTGCCATTTCTCCAAACCATAATTATTTATTATAATTGTTGTTTTCATTTTGCAAATTGTTCCCACCAGCATGATATTTTACTTTTTGACAGCAACATTTTTAGGGTGTCAGAAAACACATGACTGAGGAGTGATCTGTAGAAAATGGCTGCACCGGAGACAGTTCTACAATGAATAATTCAGAATACACACAGATTTCCAGCAGGGCCAAACGTTAAGCAATTATATTTCAACAGGCTTTATATGTAGTTAGTTTTCAGGGACAGGGATCAAATGTAATAGTAAAACTATTTCTGTCCATTGACAATTCAGTAGTTAAATCCATGTATTAATATGTGTCCTATCTCATCTATTGATAACACTGTGTTAACAGAGAAAATACTTTTTCCTTCTTCCCATAATTTAAAAGCACATTGAAAAATTTAATGGTTGTAAATGTCAAGACATTTCTTCTACTCCGAGAAATACTCTGACATATGAGGAAATATAGAGAAAATTTGTTTTACTTTATTTGGGAGAATCGTTTGGTGACATATTATAATGTGAGGACAACTTGAAAAGGAAAGCTACAAGGTTGGGAATTGGCATGAAAGGTCAAAATAGAGGCTTCATTAGGAGGAGCTGACATAAGGAAAATATGAAAATTTATATCACTGTGTATTGTTATTAAAGTGGAAAAGAAAATATTTATACATTTCAGTAGTGGCAGGGTCCTCTGAGATTATAAAGAAAAAACAATATCTTTTACCTAGAGTTATACTGCTACCTATTATGGGTTCATCCTTTTCACCAAGTGGAACAGCAAGGTCATATTTCAAACTTCTCATCAAATAGATATAAAGTGAATATTACTGGATGCTTTCTGAAAGTCTTTGCTATTAAAAGGGTACCTAAGATAAAGTCTTAATTTCTTGCTTAGTCCACCATCCTGTTGAAAGTTGTCCAATTATGTTCAATTATGCATGCCTGATAGAGGAGATCACCTGTATCTGTGAGATAACTGTCTTTTAGATTTATCTTATAAGATCACATATATCATTATCGTCACTAATTTAGCACTCTTTTGAATTCTATTCACCACAAGTAATAAATAAAATGTTAAATAATGTCCGATAAAAATTTTTAATAGATATGTTTTTATTTTCATATTGTTCTTAATTTTAAAAAATACAAAATGCGAGAGGATATATTGATATATTTATTCAATGGAATAATCAAGGGAGAAATCTTGTAATTACATTATGAGGTTAAAAAATTTTTAAAAAATTGAAAAACTAAAACAGACATATAAATGTGAGAAAATTTAAAATGAAAAAAACATTTCAGAGCCTAAATCTTATACAAAATTTCTCAGTATCACACATAGGATATTTTACATTAATTTGGACTTCTTTTTAATTATTTTTATTATTTAATATAAGTTTTCTATTTAAATATATTTGATCATGTTTTCTCTTATCCTAGTCCTTTTATATCTTTTAATCCTACCCACACATGCAACTTTAATTTCTTTCTCAAATTAAACAAATAAACAAAGAAAGAAACAAATAAAAAGTACTTCCCCCTCTTTCTGTTCTGGGCCTGAGTGCTCAGCAGATCCCAAGAGATAACTTTGCACCCAATCTCACAATACCCAGAGGAAGCAGGGCTCCTAGGAGCTTTAACCCGAGCAGTATCTTAGGTAAGGAGGCAGCAACACTAGCCCCAAACAGGGAGTAACTAGGACCCACTTGACCTAGAAATTAACTCCAGGCCCAGAGCACTGGTTTCTTCCAGTCTGGGCCGAGGACAGAGCAGATCCTAGGAGGCAGCTCTGCGCCCAAACTCACAAAACCCAGAGAAAGTGGGGCTCCTAGGAACTCTGACCTAGGCTGTATCTCAGGTAAGTAGACAGCAACACATGCCCCAGAGAATAACCAGGACCCACTCCTGGGCCAGAGCAATCGTTCCTTCCAGTCTGGGACTGAGCACAGAGCAGCTCTTGGGCCTCAGCTCTAACCCCAGCAGCAACACTCATCCCAAACAGTTCTGACACAACAAAGATAATAAGAAAAACAAGCTCCAATCAGAGACAACACAGCACCAAGGAAATCCAGATGGCAAAAGGCAAGTGCAAGAACATAAGCACTAGCAACCCAGGGTACTTGGCATCATCAGAACCTAGTTCTCCCACATTAGAAAGTCCTTAATTCCCCATATCACTGGGAAAGCAAGAGTCAGATCTAAAATCACTTCTAATGATAATGATAGAGGACTTTCAGAAGGACATAAATAACACTCTCAAAGAAATTGAGGAGAACACAGGTAAACAGATAGACGCCCTTAAAGAGGAAACACAAAAATCCCTGAAAGAATTACAAGAGAACACAACCAAACAGGTGAAGGAATTGAACAAAACCATCCAGGACCTAAAAATGGAAGTAGAAACAATACAGAAAAAACAAAGGGAGACTACTCTGGAGATAGAAAACCCAAGAGAGAAATCAGGAGTCATAGATGGAAGCATCACTAAGAGAATACAAGAGATAGAAGAGAGAATCTCATGTGCAGAAGATACCATAGAAAATATTGACACAACTGTCAAAGAAAACACAAAATGCAAAAAGTTCTTAACACAAAACACCCAGGAAATCCAGGACACAATAAGACCAAATCTAAGGATAATAGGTATAGAAGAAAGTGAACATTCCCAACTTAAAGGGCCAATAAATACCTTCAACAAAATTATAGAAGAAAACTTCCCTAAAGTACAAGATGCCAATAATCATACAAGCCAAGAGAATGCCAAATAGACTAGACCAGAAAAGAAATAGCTTTCTTTTCTGTGCACCTTTTTGTGCACAAAATGCACAGAACAAAGAAAGAATTTTAAAAACAGAAAGGGAAAAAGGCCAAGTATCATATAAAAACAGACCTATTAGAATTACACCAGACTTCTCACCAGATACTATAAAAGCAAGAAGATTCTGGACAGGAAATGCACCTCAGTCAAAAAGACAGACACCACCTTAGAGTAAAAGGCTGTAAAACAAATTTTCAAGCAAATGGTCCTAAGAAACAAACTGGAGTAGCCATTCTAATATTGAATAAAATCAACTTTCAACTTAAAGCTATCAAAAAGGGTAAGGAAGGACATTTCATACTCATCAAAAAAAAAGTCAACCAACATGAACTCTCAATACTGAACATCTATGCACCAAATGCAAGAGCACCCACTTTCATAAAAGAAAACTTACTAAAGCTCAAAGCACACATTGCACCTCACACAATAATAGTGGGAGACTTCAACACCTCACTCTCAGAAATGGATAGATCATGGAAACAGAAACTAAACAGAGATACAGTGAAATTAACAGAAGTTATGAACAAAATGGACTTAAGAGATATCTATAGAAAATTTCACCCTAAAATAAAAGAATATCCATCAATGTAATCCACCGTATAAACAAATTCAAAGGGAACAAAAAACATGATTATGTCACTAGATGCTGAGAAAGCATTTAACAATGTTCAACATCCTTTCATGATAAAAGTCTTGGAAAAATCAGGAATTTAAGGCACATACCTAAACATAGTAAAGCAATAAACAACAAACCAGTAGCCAACATCAAACTAAATTGAGAGAAATTTGTAGCAATCCCACTAAGATCAGTAGTAGACAAGGCTGCCCACTCTCACTCTACCTATTCCATATAGAACTGGAAGTCCTCACTAGAGCAATTTGACAACAAAAGTAAGTAAAAGGGATAAAAATAGGAAAGAAAGAAGTCAAAATATCACTATTTGCAGATGATATGATAGTATACATAAGTGACCCTAAAACTTCCACCAGAGAACTCCTAAACCTGATAAACAACTTTACCAAAAGTGTCTGGGTATAAAATTAACTCAAACAAACTAGTAGCATTCCCCTACTCAAAAGACAAACTGGCTGAGAAAGAAATTATGGAAATGACACCCTTCACAATAGTCACAAATAATATAAAATACTTTGGTGTGAATCTAGCCAAGCAAGTAAAGCACCTCTATGACAAGGACTTCAAGCCCCTGAAGAAAGAAATTGAAACATATCACAGAAGATGGAAAGATATCCCATGCTCATGGATTGGAAGGATTAATATAGTAAAAATGGGTATCTTGCTGAAAGCAATCTACAGATTTAATGTAATCCCCATCAAAATTCCCACTCAATTCTTCACAGAGATAGAAAGAGCAATCTTAAAATTCATTTGGAATATCAATAAAACCCAGTGTTGGGAGCCGCATTGCCAAGATGGCGCGGACATCCTGTCCTCCCACTTGTAAACAACTGACTGCACAGGTGCAAAAGGCAAAAGGCACGCCAAAGTCACTGCCCATCCCGGGGCGTAATATGGGGTGATGAGTGAACAGCCAATCAGAAGTGAACACGCCACTCTAGGGTATATATAGCAGTGCCTTTCCCAGGCTTGGGGTCTTTTCCGCTTTTGCTGTTACAAGAAGTAAAGCCTCGTCTGTAGTGATACCCGATTACTGCCTCCGTGTCCTTATTCGTGGGCGAAGGGGACACAAAAGAGGTGCGCGCAACAACCCAGGATAACAAAAACTACTCTCAACAATAAAAGAACTTCTGGGGGAATCACCATCCCTGATTTCAAGTTTTTCTACAAAGCAATAGTGTTAAAACTGCATGGTATTGGAACAGAGACAGGCAGAAGAATCAAAGGAATAGAACAGAAGACCCAGAAATCAAGACCCATACCTATGATCACTTGATCTTTGACAAAGGAGTTAAAACCATCCAGTGGGAAAAAAAGACAGCATTTTCAACAAATGGTGCTGTTCCAACTGAAGGTCAGCATGTAGAAGAATGCAAACTGATCCATAGTTATTTCCTTGTACAAAACTCAATTCAAAGTGGATCAAGAACCACTTGATACAAAAGAAAATGGGGAGAAGCCTCAAATACATGGGCACAGTGGTAAAGTTCCTGAATAGAATTTTATGCTGTAAGATCAAGATTTGACAAATGGAACCTCATAAAACTGCAAAGCTTCTGTAAAGCAAAGGACACCGTCAATAGGACAAAGGGGCAGCCAACAGATTAGAAAAAGATTTTTACCAATCCTACATCTGATAGAGGGCTAATATCCAAGGTATACAAAGAACTGAAGAAATTAGACTCTAGACAATCAAATAACACTATTAAAAATGGGGTAGAGAGCTGAACAATGAATTCTCAACTGAGGAGATTCGAATGGTTGAGAAGGACCTAAAGAAGTGTTCAACATTTCTAGTCATCAGGGAAATGCAAATGAAAACAACACCGAGATTGCATCTCACACCAGTCAGAATGGCTAAGATTGAAAACAGGTGACAGCAAATTTTGGCGAGGATGTGGAGAAAGAAGAACACTCCTCCATTGTTGGTGGGATTGTAAGCTGGTACAACCCCTATGGAAAGCAGTCTGGAGGTACCTTAGAAAATTGAACATAGTGTTACCTGAGGACCCAGCTATACCACTCCTGAATATATATCCAAAAGATGTTTAAACATACAACAAGGACACATGCTCCACTATGTTCATAGCAGCCTTATTTATAATAGCCAGAAGTTGGAAAGAACCCAGGTATTCTTCAGCAGAAGAATGGATACAGAAACTGTTGTCCATTTACACAATGGAGTACTACACAGCTATTAAAAACAATGAGTTCATGAATTTCTTAGGCAAATGGATAGAGCCAAAAAATATCATCTGAGTGAGGTAACCCAATCACAAAGGAACACACATGATATGCACTCACTGAAAAGTAGATATTAGCCACAAAGCACACAATACCTAAGACACAAGGCATAGATCACATGAAACTCAAGAAGAAGAAGAAAGACCAAAGTGTGGGTGCTTTGGTCCTTTTAAGAAGGAGTATCAAAATACTCCACCAGAGCTCTCAGGGTCTAAATCTCCAGCCTGAGAACACAAAGGGAGAGACTCATGGCTCAACCTGTATAGGTAATTGAGGGTGGCCTTGTCAGGCATCTGTGGAAGTGGAGGGCCATGGTCCCTGAAAGTTTAGATTTCCTAATGTTGGATAATTCTAGAGCAGGGAGGCAGGATTGTGAGGATAGTGGGAGCATACCCTCATAAAAATAAGAGGAGGGGGTATGGGATAAGGGGCTTTGGGGGAGAATGGGAGAGAAGATAATATTGAAAGGTTAATATATAAAATATCCAATAAAAACAGATAATGGTTCTGGCAAAAAAAGACAGTTTACTCATTTTAAATTATTTTCAAATTTTTCTAGGAGATGCTAATTGGCTAAGATCTTATTTTAAGCTCTCTACAAAAGATTTTAAGTCTCTGTTTAATATTCTCAAGAGAGATGCAATTCTTAATTTCCTTCAACAATTAATTGACAAAAGAGGAGTAATTTTACAAAAAGTAGAAGATGCTATCATTAATCAATATATTATATAGATTGATTAGTTGATAGCTATTACATAACAGTCCTTTGATAAAATATTATTAATATAGATTTATATTTCTTTAAATAGTATCTTCATGACTCTGAGTGTTGAAGGAGCTGCTGCTGGCGCTTCTGCCCTTATTTTACAAGAACTCTGAAAAAGTGCCTTTAAAAACAAAAGAAGGGGAACTGTACTTCCCAGAAATACTCTTTATCATGCCTTGTTCACTTTTAATTTTCTAAAACTGAAAGCTCATGGCAAATCTGCTGCTGACTGCCTCTGGCATCACTGAGACCAGTAAAAACCATGCCACAGCTATGTAGAAGGACCCTCTTACCCTAAAATAAAATGGCCTGGACCCAGTTTTCATATGGGTCCAAAGATGGATATGACTGTTTGATACCACAGAAGGCACAGTATAATGGCTGCCAAAAAGATTAATGAAATTGATACCCCCACATAGTCAGGACCAATTATACATAAGATGAATAACAATTGACATCCAGGGAAGAGAAATCTCCCTGAGAATTCCCTTCTTTTTCCTTTCTAGG
The DNA here is from genome assembly GCF_011762505.2 of Arvicanthis niloticus. Lineage (NCBI taxonomy): Eukaryota > Metazoa > Chordata > Mammalia > Rodentia > Muridae > Arvicanthis > Arvicanthis niloticus. The sequence goes on from NC_047660.1 coordinate 36,878,128, forward strand.
TAAAAATGAATCACCAGTGATGTCTGCTATTAGGAGTTCTAATCCTGATGCTGACCTCTGGACTTATACTACTCAGACCTTCAATGAGTCATTAACAACGACATCAAACAGCTAGAGATCAACATCATTAATCTGAATAAATCCCTCGTTTTGCTGTCTGAAGTGATCTCCAAAAATTGCAAAGGACTTCTACAATAGAAAGACTGTGTACACCTCTAGACTGTGCATAGACCTTAAAGAAGAATGTTGCCTCTACATAAACAAGACAGAGATGATTAAAGAGAGCATGAAAAAGGTCAGAGAAGGCCTTGAGAAATGACAGAGAAAAATAAAGATGAGAGCTGGCACAAGAATTGGTTTTCAACCTGTTCATGGTTGCCAACCCTATTTCCTTCTGTCTTTGAACCTTTAATTGGGTTTTTTTATTTTTTATTTATTTATTTTTTTTATTTTTATTTATTTATTTTTTTATTTCTTTTGGTCCTTGAGCCTTAAATAGGCTGACTAACTTTGTGAAACAACAGACAGATAATTTGGTAGCAAAATCTATTCAGATATATTATCATAAGTTAGCTATGGAGGACCACGAGACTCAAAATAAGGTTGTTACTCTATCCAGGGTGTTCCCCAATCCCCTCTCCACCCAACCTAAAAGGGGGGACTTCTGCCCCTATACCAAGCAGAGAGGGGGCACCCAGAATTTTCTCTGACTGGCAATCTGAATTCTTGCTTAGGCTGAGAGGCTAAGCACTGCAAGGGAATATAAATAAAAGTTTAAAATATCTTTATGGCTTCCTTGAAGGACAAGCCCGACTGCATAGCAGTTGAGGTAAAAATTATCCCCGTCCAGGAAAAAGACATCGGAATATGTATGGCCCTCATGCCTCACTAGACAACGACAGGAGGACCAGAGCCATTATAAGGTCCCCTTTAATTACTGGAGGTCAGACCTCTATCCCTGCCTTTGCAAGATTAGTATTGCCATGGCTCTTCTATACTTGAAGAAGGGAGGAGATGTCAGTGGCAGCCCTGCATATACACTGAAGGCCTAAAATCAGCCATAGGCATAAAATCAGCAATAGACCTGACATACATGTCTGCTAACAGAAAGTCTTGTGTCTCTTTGGAAAACCACTGAAGCAGATGGCTATAAGCTATTGTAAACAGGCAGCTTTTATGGAAATGTATCAGCCTGAGTAGTCATAGACCATGTAAATAGGCAGCCTTGGCAGATAGTACCAACTTAGATAAGGACAAGTGAATCATAGGCAGAGTCATAGTGACCTGTCCTCTGAACCTTCACCCAGCTGATACCCTGATCTGAAAGATATCTGTACTCCCCCTGAACACCTACTCTTGTGTCATCCCCTTCCCTACATCCTGCTTTTTTGTGTTTATAACCCTTGTGTGAAAAAGTAAAAATTACGGTTTGATTTAAAAAAAAAAAATGTCACTATAGATTGAGAAAATGAAGCAAGTCATTGGCAATATACTTGCTTGACCCCCCCAAAAGGGAAACTGTACTATTCATATAACTGGAAACTGTTTTTCTTCATCTCATCTTGCTTATTAATCTTTCGTGAAGTTAATTCTATTCTTCAGGTAAATCTACCTAACAAACCTGAATATAGAAACCACAGACAGCAGCTTTCTGTTCTGGTGGCATACAATAAGATAGTCTTGTTTGCCAAAAAATTATTTTGTGATGATATGTCTTGTAACAAATTTCAACTCAATAAATTTTATCTGCCATGAAAAAAATTTAAAAAAAAAAAAAGAAAACTTGATATCTTCTTAAGTGCATGTCCAGTTTTGATAAGAATTGCTATATATTTGGAAGTTAAAATCTGTACTAACAAAATTTGCCTCTGCTTTGGTTTTTGGTCTCAAACAGTTAAAATACATGTTGGCATATGCTTCATATAATTACTTATTGTTTTTTTAATATTTTAACAACATGTTTATATCATAAAATGTACAGAATTAGAATATGGAGAAAAGCAGAAAATGTATATGTGACTGCTGTTTTTCTGGTGGTTTCTCTGTTATGTCATTTCAGCCCATAAAGTGCACATTTAATCTTGGAAAGTGTAATTTAGACATTAGAAAATTCAGGCATATAAGCCAAACATAGGCTTTAACTTGATTTTTGTGTGGTTCAGAAACTAAGAATGTCTTTTACATTTTAAATGGTAGGGGAGCATTTAAAAATATGTGTAGTTTTCTAAAATAAAAATTGTATGAAATTTTAACTTCAGTGTTCAAAACTAAAGTTTTATTGGCACACAGTTAAAAAAAAAAAGTGCTCCCCTTACCAAATTGAAACTGAAAGGAATTTTTGAGCACACTCAGAGATAACATACACTTGAAGAGAAAATGCATATTGAACTTAAGAGATGTAATTGGTAGGGTTTTGTAATCAGATGACCAGAAGGAAATGATGTTTGACTATAAAGTGGTTTTGAGAATCTCATATTCATGATTCCATCTGTAAGGCCAATAAAGGAAAGGTGACACAGCCACTAGAAACAGCAAATTCATTAAGCCAGCTGTTTGTCACAATCCAGCAAAGCTGAGATCAATATTGTGATTGCAGTCATACTGTCTTTCAGTTTTAGATTTTGGCCTCTACATGTTCTACTCTGTAGGACTTTCTGCATAATGATTCATTTTATATCTTTTTCTGAGAAAATTTATGTCTGAATTCTTAAGAAAGACCTAACCTTACTATCCATTCTGCTTTTAGTGAAATAACTTTATCTGGCTCTCGAGAAATTTTTTTCTAGCAACATGGATTCTCTGTCAAGGCATCACATCCAAAGTCCTTCTAGGTCTATGTGATTTGATTGGAATATAAACATGCCCTTACTGCAGACCATTAATCCCAAACAATGAAGGTAAAGTTGGTTTGTAGAAAGAAGCATCCATGTTTGAAAGTGACATCTAATTTAGGGGAAGACAAAGTGATGGATGAGAAAAAAGATTTGTCAGAATGAGCCAGAGATAGAATATGCCCAACCCTCAAGAGAAAAGACAGAAAAGGGAGGTGACCTAAAAGAGCAACACACACAGACACACACACAGAGAGAGAGAGAGAGAGAGAGAGAGAGAGAGAGAGAGAGAGAGAGAGAGAGAGAGAGGGAGAGAGAGAGAGAGAGAGAGAGAGAGGGACGGACAGACAGAGAGATAGAGACAGAGACAGAGACAGAGACAGAGACAGAGACAGACAGACCTACTCTCTAGCTCTGAGAGTTCTTAAACTATACCAGGCTAACTTTAAACTCACAGAGATCTTTCTGACTCTGCCTCCAAAGTGCTGAGATTAAAGATGTACACCACTTTGCCAGTTTTAAGTGTGTCTATTATGGATATATTTATCTCTGCATTTTCTCTTGCTTTTTGATTGTTTCTTTTCATTTAAGTTTTTATTGGATATTTTATTTGCATTTCACATGTAATTCCCTTTCCCCATTTCCCCCCCCCCCCACCCAAGAACCCCCTTTCCCATCCCCTCTCCTCCTGCTTCTATGAGGATATGCCCCAACCACCCTCCCAGTCCTACCTCCCCACCCACTATTCCCACACACTGGGGCATCCAGCCTTCACTGGACCAAGGACTTCCTCACCTACCTATGCCTGACAATGTCATCCTCCCCTATGTATACAGCTGGGGCCATGGGTCCCTCCCTATGCGCTGTCAAGCTGGTAGTTTAGACTCTGAAAGCTATGGTGTTTCTTGACCATATGAAGTAAATAGCTACTATCCTGAATGGGATTTCTGTCTTATGTCTGACTATTCTGGGAGAAAGAACAAAGCAACCATAAATTTACACTGCAGAAACCTTAGCCAAAGTAATACTTTGCTCTATTAAAGTCAACTTACATATTTTATCAAAATAACAGACACATAACATAAAAAATATTTTAGAAACTAATAGACAATGTGTATCAGAGGTTTTAAACTTGTAAGAATATATTTGGTTTGGTAACTTCAAAACAACTTCATTTTTATTTTCTAAGTTTGAATCTACATATGCTTCATAAAAAGAAAGGCATATATATGTCATCTTCCATTACCTTCTGTTCCATATTGTATCTCAACAATAATCCATTTTCTTCAAAGAAATACATTTCCGTCAAAAGCAATCAATTAAACTACTACTAATATCTTCTGATCTGGAAACTATTTTAAATGAAGTCTGTTGTCTGTGATCAAGAAAAATGTGATTTTTATTTGGACTACTCAATAAATGGCATTGAACATCTTATGATGCAAATATCATCTTCAGAAAAGCATAAATCTACTCATCCTAAATACCAAAACTGTTCTTGAAAAACACTAGAAAACAAGCAACTATACCATTTGCTTTCTTAAAATGTTTCCTAATATGAGAAAAATTTTCTGTTGATTCAGTCTGTAGCCAGTTTGATTTGGTTTAACTTGCCATAAACTGAAGAGATGACCTAAATTTGATGCACCTTGTTTTCTTTGTGATACTAGATAACAAACTCTATCATTCCGAGGTAGAAATGTTCTACATGAAGCAGATTGTAGGTATTGATTGTGGTGTAACTGCATTGAATTCAGAATTTCTCCTGAATATAGACCCATGTTGACGTTCTGAGGAGCTAAGCCTTTTAGAAAATACAAAACTAGCAATGATCTTCAGAGTATTTTATTAAAATAAATACTTCTTTTCATGATCAAATTGACTATGATTCACACACCACTTAAATATGCAATTATTACAATTTAGCTTAGGCTGAATGGAGATGGGTCTAGTTTTTATGCAGAGATGGAGCAGGTGTTCAAAAATAGAATATTGCCCCAGGCTAGAAATGTCAGTCAATAATGGCTTTCGAACAACATCCAGCATGCATCTCTGAGTACACCCTGTTTAATAGGATGTTCTACTTTTGAAAAAGAAAAGAAGCAGGAACAGGTGATTCAAATGAGAGAACTGACAATGACTGTCAAGAACTTCTGTCTTAAAGGAAAGGTAGTCTAGGCAACCTGGGAAACCATGAGATGAGATGAGATGAAGCACAAGGGGACCCATTATGTCCAAATTTCATAAGGAAAGGCATCTCTATAAGCAATCTGTGGGTAGAGAACTGTATTCAGAGAAGGTTCCAAACAAAAAGATAAGTATAAATTTGAGAAGAAATGCAATTACCTAGAGTTCAATTATTTTACTTAAAAATACCTTCATAATGTAATTGATTTAAAAAAAAAAACAAAATATAAGCTTGCAGACAATGGCAAAATTGTTCAGTTAATAAGATAACTATACTTATTTTGAACATTTCTTTAACACTGTATTTGGCATTGGCTGTAAATAAAATTTTGTATTGAGTTCTCCAAAGTTATAGCTATTTTTTCTTACATTTCAAATGTTTCCTCTTCCATGGTTTCTCCTCCAGAAACCTCTGATCCCATACCCCCTTCAGCTGCTTCTATGACGGTGCTACCCCACTCACCCACCCAGCAATTCTTGCTTCTATACCCCAGCATTCCCCTACACTGGGGCATTGAGCCTTCACAGAATCAAGGGCCTCTTGTCCCACTGATGCCTGACAAGACCATCCTCTGCTACACATGCAGCTGATGCCATGGGTCCCTCCTTGTGTACTCTTTGGTTGGTGGTTTAGTCCCTGAAAGCTCTGATGTGTCTGGTTAGTTGATATTGTTGTCTTTCTATAAGGTTACAATCGCCTTTAGCTTCTTCATTCCTTTCTCTAACTTCTCCACTGGAGACCCTGTATTCGGTCCAATGATTGGCTGTGCGTATCCACCTTTGTATCTGTCAGGTTCTGGCAGACCCTCTCAGTAGACAGCTCTATCAGGCTCCTCTCAGCCAGCACTTCTTGGCATCCACAATAGTGTCTAGGTTTGGTGACTGTATATGGGATGGATCTCCAGGTGTGGCATTCTTTGGATGGCCTTTCCTTAAGTCTCTGCTCCGCATTTTGTCTTCTTATTTCCTCCCTTGAGTACTTTGTTCCCCCTTCTAAGGACTGAAGAATCCACACTTTGGTCTTCCTTCTTCTTGAGCTTTATGTGGTCTATGAATTGTATCTTGGGTATTCTGAGATTTTGTGCTAATATCTACTTATAACAATAAATTTCATAACATTACTGATATGGAGCCATAATATTATTAAATGTAATTTTATCAGTAAGATTGCTTAATTCAGTTGTAGCATTTAGCACATGAATGTTATACTACCCATTGCATGACTTAATTTTACTACTGGAAAACATGTGTTTGTCATATTTTGAATCTTGGCAATTTCGTTTCTGTGGCCTATCTTAAATAAGTCATTGTGACTTTATACAGAATATTCTTAGACTTAATTGTCTTTCATTTGTTAAGAGAATAACCTAATGTATATTTAAATCACATGCAATTTACATAGTAGTATTTTAAATTATCTTAGAATATAAAATACATAACAGTATCAGATAGTCAGGAATATCATCAAATATTATAGCTACCATTCTACCTTCATCATTGATAGTGGTTTTTTTGAGAAAATATTATATTCATTCTCATAATTATAAGCAAACTGTGTTTTACAAAGAGAGAAGCTGATACAATTACCATGACTTCTGTTTAAATAAGTAATTCTTATTTATCATTAAATAACATTGCTCAAGTTCATAGAATTAAGATGATATCTAGGACTACTATGGTAATTTATGGATCTGTGTAAAACACGGCATTCAAAGGTTTGATGATAAACTTCATAAAATATGTATAATGTCATTACTGAATATTTTCATGAATTTATGAATTACAAAGGTATGCACTTTCCAACTTTCAGCTACTATACTGCAGCACAACATTAGTAAAGTGGAAGTCTCTGGTTGTGTCATGTGAGGCAGACTCACATGGTATTTTGCTGAGACAAGACCCATGTGAGAACACATGATGTTTGGAGAAAACATGAATAGGACTCCACAGACGGTGATGGCATACTTGCATAACTAGCCTTGCAATGTGTCATTGATCACATGTCTTTGCTGTTTTTTACTTAGTTGAGAGAGGTATGCCAGAGAACTTCTTTTGGAGTACTGGCTGGGTCTGGTCACTCATGCTGACTTCTGCTGACTCAAGGGAGGTTTAGCTATTTCTGATGGATCATGCATCTGCTGCTGATTCATCTTTGGTATCCAGAGACTACTGTACTGAACTGCTGATATCCTGATAAACAGCGATTGAAATTGCTCCAGACAACTACCTCCAAAAAAGTCCAAATCCCCTTGTCCTATTTACATCTTTTCTCCACTACCTTTGAACTGTGGGCTAGAAGAGGGGGTTGAAGTGTTTGAGAATCCTGATTATTGGCTGGCCTGACCACCCAGTTCTCCCAGAGTCTAGACCAACAACCAAGGAGTGTACCTGGAGGGATCCATGGCTCCAGATATATAAGTAGCAGAGGATGGCATTGCCTAACAGCAATGGGAGGGGAGGCCTTTGGTCTTCGGGAGGTTTGATACCCCAGTGTAGGGGGATGCTGGAGAGGTGGGGCTGGAGAGTGTGGGTTGGTGGGGGAGCACCTTCATACAGGCAAAGGGGGGAGGGCAGATATGGGATGGGGGTTGTTGGAGGGGTAACAGGGAAGTGGAATATCATAATGGGGGCTTGGTGGGACCTCTACACTGTTGTTCACCAAATATCTAAAGTTTATTTCTAGTCCACAGAAGAAATATATTTGCTGACAATTTTGGCTGATTGATTGTCTAAAACTCAATCAAAGAGTTGTGAATAAAAGCATAATAGTTGGCTTTCAGGTTACAAAAATAAATTGCATTATAAAATGCCCACCATTCTGTTTATCTTAAAGATTGTAGGTTGACAATTTAGGAGTTGGAACTTTTTCCATAAGCCTGTATTACAGGGTATCAACAACTTTTTAAGTATTCCTTTTACAGTATGAATTATGAAAAAAATCATAATGTTACTTTCAAATGTTTTATTTTATTATTTTAAACCATGTTCAGTTGTCTCTGTAATTTCATGAGGGGATGTGAACTTGACAAAGGTATCAGCTTAGACCAGGGTTATGAGGTTCCCTAAAACTGGAGTTATAGACATTTAAGCTCTAATGAAATATAAGCACTAAAATTGAATGTAGGTTACCTTGAAGAGTGGCAAACTCTTAACTACTAAGACCACTTTCTTGTCTCTGAACATTGTTATTTCTGTGGTGCTTTAAAGCTTCTCTGTGTTACAATCAAACTTTACACTATGAATACATAGTACTGCCAATAATTCCAATATCCTTCACATGGGAAAAAATAGGTGAAGTAACAAAGAAAATAAGTGATATAAAGTTCTTCTTATAAGTCATTTCATAGTATTCATCTCTAATAAATAATAAAAACTTCTAAGCTAATTTTATTCATGAAAAAAAATCTTGTTTTTCTGGATTAGATATGCCTTACTGATTGTTTTTATATTTCTCATACCTACCAACCAATTTTAATATCTTTTTTATCGTGTTTCCATTTTTCTTCTGAGATGATTACATGCAAGTATTAAGGTCAGTTCTAGGTTGAGGAACTAGCAACACAATAGATGCAAAGAGTAAAGGAACAAGCAAGACAATAAACACAAATAGTCAAAGAACAAGCAAGGCAATAAACAAAGTTCTGTGATCATTCTCTTGATCACACTATTTCTAAAGGCTTATCAGAATGACCAAAATATCTGAGCCAAGTATCCTGTTCTAGCCCAAAGTCATTTTCATGCCTGAAGCCTACTTCTTTGTTCTAAGATTTAGCTTTCTGCCTGCAATTACTCCTTTGTTCTTCCCTAAGATTTAGCTTCCTGCTGGAAATTACATTTTTGTTCTAGCCTAATGTCAGATTCCTGCCTAAAGCTCACTTTCTGTCCTCGGCCAATGTCATATTCCTGCCAAGCAGCCCCCAAAGCTCTCCATATTCCCCCTTTTCATTTTAAAAACAAGACTGAGAGTGTCTTAGGTCATTCTGCCAAAAAAGCCTGCCTTACCAGTCATGGAATATGCATTATTAAGAGCAATGTACTTATGTCTTAGGATGGTAAGGCTCTGTTTACAATCTTACCTGTCCTTGGCTTGCCAGCCTGTTAAATTAATAAGTCTGTCTGGGGGTCCCTTTTCAATTTTAAGTCATGTACTTTGTCTGCCAACATGTTGATGTTGTTAAAGACAAACTTTCACATGATGGCCAGGAATAAATATATTCCCAGGACAAAAGGGCTAGCATGATCAAGCTATATATGCCATTCTTGAAGCTTGACCAAAATGAAAATACTGACCTCAAGCCATAGATAATTTTATCAGCAGTATCTGAAGCATTATGCTATTTTTATTTTAAAATACTTATTCTATGAACTTAATTTTCTAGTTACTATACAAGATGTAAAACATTATTGATAAACTTGTATTATATTTCATATAGTATATTAATTTTAGAGTTTTACACATTTGGAGTTTTGGTATAATAATTATTGTATATAATCATTAATTAGACATACATTATAACTGATTATAAATTCTGTTTATAAATAAGAAGCTATTTTAACATATTTTGATATGTTTAATTTATTTTTGAGGTTCTCTTAAATGTATGTAAAGTAGTTTGATCACATTATTAATAAATAAAAAACCTGCCCAATATACTTCAAACATAATTTTATTACCTGTTTTTATCTTGTTAAATATTTTTTGGATAAACATTTTAATTTATCAAGTACTATAGAAAGCATTTATAAATAATTGCACTTAAAAATCCAAACATGAGACTGATAATTCAACTATACATTAGAAAACATAACTCAGTCAATGAAAATGTATTTTATAATAAGATTTTATAATTCATAAAACATGTTCAGGGTGCAAGTTATCTTTCATTTGTATTCCATGAAGCTCTTGAGCAAAAAGGACTTTATAAATTATTAACTAAACATGGATAGATACAACTTTAATACTCTTTCTTTAATTTTAAAACATTATTTGCAGAAGTAAAATTATTCAAATTATAACCTCAACTCTAATCTTAACCTTGCAGTTAGAATTTTTAACTTTTCCTCATATTGTTTTTGTACTATATATTTAAAATTGGAACTTATGAAGAAACATATCCTTTCTTGAGCCATAATTGGTGTTTTGATCATGTATAAAGTCAAGGATACTTTCCTTTATTAATTAGGAAAAAAGCATTGAATTTGATATTTTACATAATTTCTAAACACACTAAAAAGCCAAATTTGTCCATCTTTAAAAAAACTAAACTTATATAATAAATATTATGACTGTGCCCATATCCATTCCTTTTATAGCTATTTTGCAAGTATGTTTAATATAAATGTACCACTTAGTAAGTTAATATGTTTTAGAAATAATGTTAAATAAATATGCCTTCAAAATAGTCAAAAAACAAAGTAAAAGCCTTTATATATTCAATATGCTATTTATCTACTTTTAATTTTATCACATCTCCAAAAAAGAAATATGTATAGAGAGATTTTATTATTTCTGTACTGTAAGACTGTATAGATACTTTTGCTTCACAGTTACCAAAACTTAAACAAATAAAGTAAGGTAGAAAAAAAATTGCCGTGGTTCACAGTTCCAGACTTTGATTTCCTGATGGTTGGGAGATTAAAACAGAATTTTTGTCTGATGGTGGTGATGCCTGTTATGTTCATGTTAGTATCACAAGACATCAGGAAGCAGAACAGGAAACCTTAAATACATTCGTCTTCATTAGAACTTCTGCAACTAGGCTCATATTCTAAAAGTTCCATTGCTACTTTGACAATACTGACAGATACAGATAGTTTTTACCAGATAGTTTTTACACACAGGTAAATATGGTGAATATTTCAGGTTAAAGGCAGAAAACATAATTAAATGGATATTAAACAATGTATATTATTCATTTACTTAGGGCCACTGTCGTGCATCTTTTACATTTCCTCATTAATTTGTGACATGTTGCTTTAAAATTCTGTTGAATATAGTCAGAAATATGCTATATCAAAATGCCAGGAAATAGAAGCATTAGGATTTATTTTTCATATTTTAATTTAAAAGTGAATTATGGAATGAATAAAAATGAACTACTTCTTTTAAAATGTTAGATTGATTGACATTCCCCACTTGTTTTATAATATGATAGAGAAAGAAAAAATTATAATTCTAAACTATTATGAATTAAATATTTATCTTGAAAAAAAGAAAATATTTGAAAAATTATATTTATATTATATTATCTAACTGCCATATGAATAGAAAATATGTCACAAAATTAACCTAATCATGAAGCCTATCACTAATTATTAAGATGTTCAGTGTATAGTTAGGAAATATGTTGAAAATCTTCTTGTACACTAAGCATGAAACTTAGAATGACTTCTGTGAAAGACATTTGCTATATTCAAGAAAAGAAGAGCCTCCCAAACCAAGACTAAGGAAAGATAATATCACTTGAATTATAGCAGGCCAAGGTTAGACTTGACAAGCTAATTCTCTAAAGAACTAACTTAATACCATATAATTTTTTAATGTATAAAGTTGAAAGATAAAATTATTCATATTTTAAAATGACTTTAAACCATTACAAAATCAAAACAGTCCTCCACCCTCCCCGATAGAGCATGCCCTAGAGATCCATTGCCCAGGCATTGCTTGAAGTTGGCTTCTTGGAATGGTGAATGTAATTCTCAAAATGATTTAGATCTGGAAGAATTTTAAACGAGATTTTAATAGGCCAGGAAGGAATTCTAGTACTTGAGTGTTCATAGATGCCGCTCTATCACATATTTCATTCCAGGAACATTTAGGGAATTGCAAATTCCTTGAATTTGAATTACTGTTGGACCACCACTATTTGCTCGGCTGTGGTTATTATTAAATCACAACTCTATTAAGTCAATGATTTTCAAGAGGTCAGATAGCTTATATTTGGTTTTGAATTCCTGCATTACTGAAAATTTTCCAGACTAAACAGAATTCATCTCTTTTTGTTAATGTCCAAATTTACAGGGAAAGGAGACTCCGAAGGACTATTTTGAAGACATCTGATATTTTTATGAGTTGGTTTGTTGTTTATTATTTAAAAATAAATCACATAATATAGCAACAAAACCCAGTAGTGATGATTATCACTTGGAGGACGGATGGCACTCAACTTGACTGTTATTTCAGATAAGATTAACAACAGTAATACTACCAATGTAGTTAGATCTACTGATATCATCTCTGAGATTTAACTGACCACCTTGCCAACATTGCTTCTACTTATTTAATAGCTTGGTATGTATTTCGTTAATGCCTAATACATAGGCCCTGAGCAACAAAGGAGGAAACTATCTTTTTCCTTAAGGCTTCGCACAACATTTCCAAACTTCAATTTGTTCCAGGTATTCCACATAAAGAGAGTCTAGAAGCTACATTATGGCAGAAATTATTAGTTATCATATTAGAATACCATCACTTTGGTAGTATTATAACAGGAAAATAAAACTGTAATGATTATTTTCAGTAATTTCTGAATTATTTTCTTTGACAAGATGATATTGAATATGAAAAAAAGAAAATATACCATGAAGGCAAAAAGAATGTTTTTAATTTATTGACTATTAAGTCATGGACTGATGGAAATATCAATTTTAAATTGCTTTTTATCTGTGATAGCTTCATCAAACTTTAACCACTATGAACTAATACTTCTAGTAGCATTTTAAAGATGGGCTAATAATATTTTAAGTTTTATAATTATAATTAAAACCAATTATAAATATGACAATTAGCTTATTTTAAGCTGTTCTTAATTATAAACTCTCTTAAGAATATTATTCTATTAGAGTCTCATCTTTAACAATATTAACATTAAATTTAGGAATAAATTTGTATCCTTGTTTTAGTAATGTTGTTTAAATTGTATTATTTTTAATTTATTTAACTTAACCAATTCATTCTATTTTATTAAAATGGATGTTTTGTCTGTATGCTTGTATATTTCATTCATAAATTACCCGGGGAGGCCAGAGTGATCTTTGGACTACTGGAACCAGATTTACAAAAGGTTGATGGTGACCATTTAGGCACAGGAATAAAACCTAGTTCTTCTGGAAAAGCAGATAGTGCTCTTCTGAGATATCTAACCAGCCACATTTATTTAGTTTATTATTTTGAAGTATTTTTATTTAAAAAGTCTTTTTTATACAATATATTATGGTCATCATTTCCCATTTCTAATTGAGATGGTGTTGTCTTGATTGGCTTGTTCATGTCCTTATTTTTTTGAAAATGTTAATGCTCTATTAGATATTTATTAAGGAAAAGATACACAATGAGTTGGGGAGCTTCCTCTTCACTTAATTGTTCATTTTCTTAGCTGTTCAGTGATTTTTCTGAATTTCAGCTTGTCAGTTGTTGGCTTTATTCTTGGGCAAATGGAGCCCTATTTCTTTGAGTTCAGTGCTTATATATTACTCTATCAGTTTGGACGTATTAGTTTTCAAATTGCTGTCTTTGATCCATTTGAAATTAGCTTTTATTCAGGATAATAGGATACAGGTATAATTTCAATCTTCTCTGTGTGAACAGTGCATTTATTTCTAGCAGGATTTCTAGAGGATGCTTTATTTTCTACAAGTAATGTTTGCCAAATCATTTTTGGCAGAGATCAGATGTGTATAATTCTGCATATTCATCTTTGAAATTAGTCTAGATTTTTTTCTAGCTAGTAGATATTTTTAATTAATATAGCTGTACAATAAATCTGAAAATAAGAAATGTTAATTTCTGCATCATCCTGGTTTTTTTATGAAGTTGCTTTGGCTATTTGAAAACTTTTGTACTTTCAGTATATTTTTTTTTTACTTTTTATGTAGCAAAATTGTGAGAATTTTATAGAAAATGCATCAAATCTATGATTAAATTTAGTAAAATGGGTCATTTTTGTAAAATTTGTTCAGAAGATCAGAGACTTTCCATTTTTTATTTCTTTTCTTAATATTTCTTCAGAGAACTTGTATAATTTAAATAAATAAAATAATTTAATAAAAATAAAATATTTCTTCAGAGATAAAAGTTTTTATTATTGAGGTATTCCACTTTCTTGGTTAGATTCCTTTAGAGATATCTTACTTTATTTGATAATATTTTAATAATTATTTGATAATATTTAATAATTTAAATTATTTTATAATTTAAATAGGAGTGTGTCTATTGTCTGTGTCTCAGTATATTTTTTTGACATTTAGAAAAGCTAGAGATTTGTAAGTGCTATATCATATCCTATGATAACAGGGGTAATTTGACTTCTTTTTTGTATCCCTTTAAGTTTCTTCTGTTGTTATTATTTAGATATTTCTCTGACCATTATATTGACAATAATGGGAATAGTTGTCTGTCTCTTTCCTGGTTTTGGTGTTATTGTATTAAGTGTTCCTTGATTTACGATGATATTTGCTATGGTTATATCTTAAATCATATATCATTATTAAGTTGACTTAGTCTAGTTCTACTGTTTTTTTTTTTTCCATGGAGGAATGCTGGAGCATGAAAAATGATTATGTGATTATGTGCTCTTTGTCTTTAAGCCTGCTCATATGGTTTATTAGAATTATGGACTTAAATATATCATCCCAACATGCATGTCCACACTAAAGCTAAGCTGACAATGGCAGATGATCTTTTTTATATTTGTGTGTATTCTGTTTGCAAGAATTGAGGATTTTTGCTTCAATGTATATCGTGAGTGAGAGTGCAGTTCTTATTTTTTTTTGTTGTCTTTGTTGTTTCTTCACATTATTTGTGTATTAGAATAATACTGACTTTTTGGCAGTTTAGAAGTGCTCATTCTGCTTCTGCTTATTTGAATAGTTTAAGAAGCATTGATTGTAGAACTTTTAAAAATTCTTGTAGAATTATATTATGAATCTATCTTGACCTAAGCAGTTTTTCAGTTGGGTTTATTTTTTTTATTAAGTTCAATCTCATTCTTTTTATGGATTTGTTTTGGCTGTTGATTTTTTTATCACTGATACTTTGGCTAGGTTTCCACAGATTTATTGATTGATTCATTCATTGATTATTTAAAAATATAAGCAAACAGAATATAACAAGGCAAAACAAAAACTATTATATTGAAGTTGGACAGAATAAACCACCAGAAATAAAAGACTCCAAAAGAAGGAACAAGAATCAGACACCCACTAGTTTTCACACTTAGGAATTCCATAAAAGCATTGAACTGAAAGCTATATATAAGCCCAGAGGACTTGATGTGGACCTGTGAAGCCCTGTGATGTATTAGACTCTGTGATTTCATATGAGCTATGTTCATGTTGATTTAGAAAGCTTGTTTTCTTGGTATCTTCCCTCACATCTGGCTCATACACTCTTTTTGTCTCCTTTTTCATAGGGTTTTCTGAGCTCTGATAGCAGTGATTTGAAGGAGACATCCCATTTAAAGCTGAGTGTTCCAAGGTCTCTGCCTGTATAATGAATGAAAGGGTGTAGGTCTCTATATTTCTGTCTGCTATAGGAGGAAGCTTCTCAAAATGATGTCCTGAAAAGGGCACAGACAATATTTATCTTTCTGGTTGAACTACACTTCATTCAGGATGACCATTTTTTTTTCTAATTCTATTATTTGTCTGTAAATGACTTTACTTTATTTTTAACAGCTGAGGAAAATTCAACTCTATAAATACATCACATTTCGTTTACTCATTTGTCAGTTGAGAATTAGCTATTTTTTTCAATTACTGGTTATTATGAATAGTTAAAACATCTGTCCTCAAGGAGGGAAAGGTCTTTGAGTACACAGTTGGGCATTAGGGTAGATCAATTCCTGATTTTCTGAAGAAATGTCTCCCAGATTTCCATAGACACTCTAAAAACTTGCACTCTCACCAGTAATGAAGGAGTGTTCCTCTTGCTCTACATTTTTTTGAACATGAATTGCAATTGTGGTATTGTTCTTTGCCATTCTGACAGATGCATGATGGAATCAGAAAGTAATTTTTATTTAAACTTCATAATATCTAAGGATGTTGAACATTTCTTTAAGAGTCAGCTACTTAAGCTTTCTTCATTGAGAATTCTGTTTAAATCAGTTCCCCATTTTTAACTGGATCATTTGGTTTTTGATATCTAATGCATTGAGTTCTTTATAAATTTTGAATATTAAAATTCTATTGGATGTATAATTGGTAAAAATATTTTTTGATTCTCTAGGTTGCCTCTGTTCAATTGACCTTGTCAGTTAGTAGGTTTTAGGTTTGTGAAGTCCCATTTATTATATTTTTATATTTTTTATCGGATATTTTATTTACATTTCAGATGTGATCCCCTTTCTCCATTTCCCCCACACCCAGGAACTCCCTATCCCATCTCTCCTACTCCTGATTCTATAAGGGTGTGACTTCAACCACCAACTCACCCACTCCCACTTCCCTGCCGTCGAATTCCCCCACACTGGGGCATCCAACCTTCAAGGAACCAAGGACCTTCTCTTTCACTTATGGCCTACAAGGCCATCCTCTCCTACATATATAGCAGGAGCCATGGGTCCGTCCCTATGTGCTCCCAGGCTGGTGGTTTAGACCCTGGGAGATTTGGTTGGTTAGTATTGTTGCTCTCTCCATGGGGCTGCAAACCATTTCATCTCCTTTAGTCTTCTAACTACTCCATTCGGAAGCCCATGATAAGATCAATGGTTAGCTGAGAAAGTCTGCCTCTGTATACATCAGGGTCTGTCAGGCCTCAAAGGAAATAGCTATATTGAGCTCCTGTCAGCATACACTTCCTGGCATCTACATCAGCTTCTACCTTTGGTGATTGCATATGGGATGGATACCCAGGTGGAAGAGTCTCCAAATGAACCCTCCTTTAGTTTCAGCCCCACACTTTATCTCGATATATGCTTTCATGAGTATTTCGTTACAACTTCTGAGAAGGACTGAAGCACCCACACTTTGGTCTTTCTTCTTCATGAGATTCGTGTAGTCTGTGAGTCCTATCTTGGGTATTTCGAGCTTTTGGGCTAATATCCATTTATCAATGAGTACATACCATGAGTTTTTTTTTTTTTGTGATTGGTTTACCTTACTCAGGATGATATTTTCTAATTCTATTTATTTGCCTAAGAATTTCATGAACTCACTGTTTTTAATAGTGTAAATGTACCAAACTTTTTGTATTCATTCTTCTTTTGAAGGACACCTGGGTTCTTTCTAGCTTCTGGTTATTATACATAAGGCTGCTAAAAACATAGTGGAGCATGTGTCTGTGTTTTATGTTGGAGCATCTTCTAGATATATGCCCAGGAGTGGTATAGCTGGGTCCTCAGGTAATGATATGTCTAATTTTCTGAGGAAATGCCAGAAAAATTTTCAGAATGGTTGTACCAGCTTGCAATCTCACCAACAATGGAGGAGTGTTCCTCTTTCTCCACATCCTCACCAGCATCTGTTATCACCTGAGTTTTTGATCTTAGCCATTCTGATTAGTGTGAGGTGGTATCTCAGGGTTGTTTGGATTAGCATTTCCCTGATGACTTAAGATGTTGAACATTTCTTTAGGTGCTTCTTGGCCAGTTCCTCAGTTGAGAATTCTTTGTTTAGCTTTGTACTCCATTTTTAAGGGTTATTTGGTTGTCTGGAGTCTAATTTCTTAATTTCTTTGTATACATAGGATATAAGCCCTCTTTCAGATGTAGGATTGGTAAAGATCTTTTCCCAATCTGTTGGTTGCTGTTTTGTCCTATTGAGAGTGTGCTTTGCCTTACAGAACCTATGCAATTTTAGGAGGTCCCACTTGTCCATTCTTGATCTTAGAGCATAAGCCATTGGTGTTCTGTTCAGGAAATTTTCCCCTGTGCCCAGGTATTCAAGGTCCTTCCCCACTTTCTCTTCTAATAGTTTCAGAGTATTTGGTTTGATGTGAAGGTCCTTTATTGACTTGGATTTGAACTTTGTACAAGGAGATAAGAATCAATTGATTTGCATTCTTTTACATGTTGTTTGTTGGGAGCCGACTTTAGTAGAAAGCGGCTAGATCAACTTTGCAGCCATCTGGAACCATATACCCTGATGAAAGACTTGGTTTTCAAAAGCCTATAACAGCTGAAGCACACTCTGATAAATATATTGTTTATCCCACACAGCTTGTTTTGCTGTTTAGTGACCTCAGCTGTATGGTGCACTTGGTAAAGTGTTTTCACCTGTGTTCTCCTGCTTGCGTTGATAAATACCCCAGATTTCCTTTGAATAAAAGAGATAGAACGGAGATGGGAGGGAGGGGGCAAGACTTAAGACCTGACCAGACACCCTGTCTTGTCTCCATTCTTCGAGTCCCTTGGCCCTCCATCCCCACTCTCTCTCTCTTGACCAGAACACTTAGCCCCAAAATGTTGAGGCAGAGTGTGGGCCTCAACAGTTGTTCTCCAGTTGAACCAGCACCATTTGTTGAAAATGCTGTCCTTTTTCCACTGGATGGTTTTAGCTCCTTGGTCAAAGATCAAGTGACCATAGGTATGTGGGTTCAATTCTGGGTCTTCAATTCTATTCCATTTATCTTCCTGTCTGTCTCTTTAACAATACTATGTAGTTTTATCACTATTGCTCTGTAGTACAGCTTGATGTCAGGAATGCTGATTCCCCCAGAAGTTCTTTTATTATTGAGAATATTTCTCACCATCCTGTTTTGTTGTTGTTGTTTTTGTTGTTGTTATTCCAAATGAATCTGGAAATTGCTCTTTCTTTCTCTATGAAGAATTGAATTGGAATTTTGATGGGAATTGCATTGAATATGTAGATTGCTTTTGGCAAGATGGCCATTTTTACTATATTAATCATGCCAATTTATGAGCATGGAAGATGTTTCCATCTTCTGAGATCTTTGATTTCATTTTTCAGAGACTTGAAGTTCCTGTCATACAGATCTTTCACTTGTTTGGTTAGATTCACCCAAGTTATTTTGTACTTTTTGTGACTATTGTGAAGAGTTTCATTTCCCTAATTTCTTTCTTAGCATGTTTATCCTTCAAGTAGAGGAAGACCACTGATTTGATTGAGTTGATTTTATATCCAGCCACTTTGCAAAAGTTGTTTTTCAGCTTTAAGAGTTCTCTGTTGGAGGTTTTGGGTCACTTACATATACTATCATATCATCTGCAAATCATATTATTTTGATTTCTTCCTTTTCTATTTGTATCCTTTTTACTTCCTTTTATTGTCTAATTGCTCTGGCTAGGACTTCCAGTACTATATTGAATAGGTAGGGAGAGAGTGGGCAGCCTTGCCTAGTCCCTGATTTTAGTGGGATTGCTTCAAATTTCTCTCCATTTAGTTTGATGTTGCCTACTGGTTTGCTGTATATTGCTTTTACTATGTTTAGGTGTAGGCTTTGAATTCCTGATCATTCCAAGACTTTTAATGTGAAGGGATGTTGAATTTGTAAAATGCTTTCTCAGCATCTAGTGAGATGGTCATGTGTGTGTGCTTTTTTCCTTTGAGTTTGTTTATACAGTGGCTTTCATTGATGAATTTCCAAATATTGAACCATCCCTGTATTCCTGGGATAAAGCCAATTTTCCATGATGGATAATTGTTTTGATGTGTTCTTGAATTCGGTTTGTGAGAATTTTATTGAGTATTTTTCACTGATATTCAAAAAGTAGATTGGTCTGAAGTTCTCTCACTTTGTTGGGTCTTTGTGTGGTTCAGGTATGAGCATCATTATGGCTTTGTAGAATGAGTTGGATAGTGTTCTTCTATTTCTATTTTGTGAAAAAGTTTGAAGAGAACTGCCATTAGGTCTTCCTTGAAGGTCTGTTAGAATTCTGCACTAAAATTATCTGGTCCTAGGATTTTTTTAAATTAAATTTTTATATTTATTTATTTATTTATGTATTTTGTGTGTGGAGGGGGAGACTGTTAATGACTGCTGCTATTTCTTTAGGGGTTATGGGACTGTTTAGATTGTTTATCTGCTCCTGATTCAACTTTGGTACCTAATAACTGTCTAGAAAATTATCCATTTCATCCACATTTTCCAGTTTTAGTGAGTATAGGCTTTTTTAGTAGAATCTGATTATTGTTTGAATTTTCTCAGTTTCTGTTGTTATGTCTCCCTTTTCACTTCTAATTTTATTTATTTGGATACTGTCTCTGTTCCCTCTGGTTAGTCTGGCTAAAGGTTTATCTATCTTGTTGATTTTCTCATAACAATCAGCTCCTGGTTTTGTTGATAATTTGTGTAATTCTTTTTGTTTTTACTTGGTTGATTTCATCCCTGAGTTTGATTATTTCCTGCCTTCTACTCCTTTTGGGTGTATTTGCTTCTTTTTGTTCTAGACATTTCAGGTGCGCCATCAAGTTGTTAGTATATGTTTTCTCTAGTTTCTTTTTGTAGGCTCTTAGAGCTATGGTTTTGTGTTTTTTGTGTTTTTAAAATTTTTTTTTTGCACTGCTTTCTGGCTAAACCTTTAGCCAGACTAACCAGAGGGAACAGAGACAGTATCCAAATAAATAAAATTAGAAGTGAAAAGGGAGACATAACAACAGAAACTGAGGAAATTCAAACAAACTTTCATGGTGTCCCTAAGTTTTGGTATGACAGACCTTTACTTTCATTAAATTCCTAAAGGTCTTTAATTTCTTTCTTTCTTTCTTTCTTGAAAAAGTCATCATTGACTAGAGTGTTGTTCAGTTTTCAAGTGTATTTGGGCTTTCCATTGTTTTTGTCATTATAGAAGACCAGCCTTAGTCTGTGGTGATCTGATAGGATGCAAGGGATTATTTCAATCATTTTGTATCTGTTGAGGACTGTTTTGTGACCAATTATATGGTCTATTTCGGAGAAGGTAACATGAGGTTCTGAGAAAGAAGGTATATTTGTTTGTTTTAGGATGAAATGTTCTATAAATATCTGTTAAATCCACTTGGTTCATAATTTCTGTTAATTTCACTGTGCCTCAGTTTGGTTCCTATTTCCATGATCTGTCCATTGCTGAGAGTGCAGTGTTGAAATCCCCCCACTATTATTGTGTGAGGTGCAAAGTATGCTTTGAACTTTAGTAAAGTTTCTTTTATGAATGTGGGTGCCCTTGCATTTGGAGCATATGTTCAGAATTGAGAGCTCATCTTGGTAAATTTTTCCTCTGATGAGTATGAATTCCTTATCTTTTTTGATAATATTTGGTTGAAAGTTGATTTTATTTATTATAGAATGGCTACTCCAGCTTGTTTGCTGGGACCACTTGCTTGGAAGAGTGTTTTCCAGCACTTTACTCTGAGTTACTGTCTGTCTTTTTCACTGAGGTGTGTTTCCTGTATGCAGCAAAATTCTGGTTCCTATTTACATATACAGTCCATATGTCTATGTTTTTTTATTGGGGGAATTGAGTCCATTGATATTAAAAGATATTAAGGGAAAATTATTGTTGCTTCCTGTTATTCTTGGTATTAAAGGTGGAATTATGTTGGTGTAGCTCCTTTCTTTTTGGTGTTAGAAGATTACTTTCTTGTTTTTTTTTCTAGGTTATTGTTTCCCTTCTTGTGTTGGAGTTTTCCATCTATAATCCTTTGAAGTGCTGAATTTGTTGGAAGATACTGTGTAAATTTGGTTTTGTTGTGGAATATCTTGGTTTCTCCATCAACAGTGATTGAGAGTTTTGCTGGGTATGGTAGTCTGGGTTGGCATTTGTGTTCTGTATGATATCAGTCCAGGATCTTCTAGTTTTTATAGTCTCTGGTGAGAAGTCTAGTATAATTCTTAATAGGTCTTCCATTATAAGTTACTTGATCTTTTTTCCTTACTGATTTTAGTATTTTGTCTTGTTTTGTGAATTTGATGTTTTGATTATTTTGTGATGGGAGATATTTCTTCTCTGTTCTATTCTATTTCAAGTTCTGTAGGCTTCTTGTATGTTCATGGGCATCTCTTTCTTTAGGCTAGTAAAGTTTTCTCTATATATTTTTTTTGCAGATATTTACTGGCCTTTTAAGTTGGGAGTCTTCACTACCATCTATACTTATTATCTTTAAGTTTGGTCTACTCATTGTGTCCTGAATTTCCTGGATTGTGTTTTTTTTAGGGTTAGGAGATTTTTGCATTTTACATTTTTCTTTGACAGTTGTGTCAATGTTTTCTAAGGTATCTTTTGCACATGAGATTCTCTCTTCTATCTCTTGTATTCTGTTGGTGATGCTTGCATCTATGACCCTTGAGCTCTTTCCTAGGTTTTCTATCTCCAGGGTAGTCTCCCTTTGAGATTTCTTTATTGTTTCTACTTCCATTTTTAGATCCTGGATAGTTTTGTTTAATTTCTTCCCCTGTTTGGTTGTGTTGTCTTGTAATTCTTTAAGGTATTTTTTTTTTGTTTCCTCTTTAAGGACTTCTACATGTTTACATGTGTTCTCCTGTATTTCTTTAAGGGAGTTTTTTATGTCCTTCTTAAAGTCCTCTATCATCATGAAGAGAAGTGATTTTAATTCTGAATCCTGCTTTGCCAGTGTGATGATGTGTCCAGGACTTGCTGTGGTGGGAGAACTGGGTTCTGATGATGCCAGTTAACTTTGGTTTCTGTTGCTTATGTTCTTGCACTTGTTTTTCACCATCTGGGTATCTTGATTGCTACCTGCCCTCACTGTCTCTAACTGAAGCCTGTCTTTCCAGTTATCCTGCTGGTGTCAGAACTCCTCAGAGTCCAGCTGTCTCCATGCTCCTGTGATCCTGAGCTGCTATGTGGAAGAGCTCCTTGGACTTAGGCTGCCTCTGGTATCCTGAAATCTTGCTGCCCTGAATGCAGTGGTTACTCTGCTGCTCTGAGTGCAGTGGTTCCTCTACGATGCCTCAGGATATGCTGTCTTCACAGGAGCAGACTAGCTATGTCTCTACCCCAGCCAAAATGACCAAGTGAGGAGCAGAAGGGGTGTTGTATTTCAGAGATGCTGAGTTTGATTAGGTGATTGTTCCTGAGTGCCCTAGGCTCCCAGATGCAACTCTGGGGCATATCCTTGTGGGAGAGAGTTCTTACCCTCTGCTATGAGTATACTGGTTCCTCTAGGATGGCTCAGGATATGGTTTCTTCATGGGAGCAGACCAGCTAGGTGTCTCTCCTGTCCAAAAGTACCAAGCGAGGGCCCACTTATTAATTTTTTATCTTAATTCCTGCACTGTATGTGTGCTGTTCAGAAAGCCATCTCCTGTGTAAATGTGTTCAAGGCTATTTCCCACTTTCACTTCTTTAAGGTTCAGTGTGCCTGGTTTTATGTTGAGGTATTTAATATACCCTATTTTTTTGCAATGTGAAAAATACAGATCTATTTCCACTCTTCTACATACTAACATCTAGTAATACTGGCACCCTTTGTTGAAGATTCTTTTTTTCCCAATAATCTATTTCCCAATCTTTCTATGATTTTTATCATAAACATGTGCTTGATTTTGTCAAAGACTAATTTTTTTCATATATAATGAGCTAAGCATGTGGTTTTCGTTTCCTTTTAGTTTATTTAGTGGATTACAATTAGTAATCTTCCTATGTTGAACCATCCTTGCATGCTTGGGATAATGGGATAAAGACTATTTGTTCAACGATATTTTTGATACTCTTGGATTTGATTTGCTTGGATTTTGTTGAATATTTCTTGCATGTATAATCATAGGAGGAGTAAGTTCTTAGTTTTATTTATTGAATCATTATAAAACTTGGCTGTCAGGGTAATTGTGACGTTGTTCCTTCGGTTTATATTTTGGAAATAATTTGTGTAGTGTGGTTGTGAATTTTTTCTTTGAAAATTTGGGATAATTCTCTTAAAACTATTTGGCTTTGGGTTGTTGTTGCCATTGTTGTTGTTAGAATTTTGTAGAGTTCACTCATTGGGGTTATACATTTATTTAAACAATCTATCTGATATTGATTTAACTTTGGTAAATGGTACCTATTAAGAAGATTATTTAATTTAGTGGATTTAATTTATAGATTTTTTTCAGTTGAGTGGATTACAGATTTTTAAAGTATGTCCTTGATTAAAACTCTCAGGATTTTCTTGGTGTCTATTGTAATGTCCCCCATTTAACTTTTTGATTTAAGATTCAAATTTGTTAATTTTGATATCCTCTCTCTTATCTCTTAATTAATTAACTTGAGCACTGTTTTATCTATCCTGTTGATTTGGTCAAAGGACCAACTCTGTTTTACTTATCTCAGCCCCAGTTTGTTTATTTCTTGTCATCTACTCTTATTATATGTGCTAGTTTTTTGTTCTACAGCTTTCATGTTTGCTCTTGCTAGTATGAGAGATCACCATTTTTTTAAATGTGGAAATCTAGTGTTACTAACTTTAATATTGGCACTATGTTCCTATGTTGTATCCTATAAATTATTGTGTGTTGTATATTTATTTCTGTTGAATTTTAGAATGTATTTAATTTTCTTTTTTACCTATCTTTCATTCAGTAGAGAGTTGTTCAGTTTCCATGAGGTTGTAAACTTTCTATTTCTGTTATTGTTGATGTCCAGTTTCATTCTGTGGAATTCTGATAGAATGCCTAGATTTATTTCAATTTTGTTGTATCTATTGAAACTTGATTTTATTGAGTAGATGATCAATTTGGAGAAAGTTCCTTATTGTGATAAGAAGAAAGTATTTTAATTTGTGTTTTAGTGGGATGTCCTTGGTAGAATGTTGTGTAAATATGTGTTAGGATGATTTGGTTTATAATAATGTCAATTAGGTACAGGGTTTCACTTTTCAGTTTATTTTTTCATTTTTATGACCTATGCTATTGGTTAGAATGGAATATTAAAGACTGCCACTGTCAGTATATAAGTATCAATATGTGGTTTAAGCTGTATTAATGTTTCATTTAAATAAATGATAGCTCCTGTGTTTGGGGTATTTATGTAAAATATTGAAATGACATACTGGTGTTCTTTTCCTTGATTAATAGACAGTGTCCTTCCTCATTTTGATTGATGAATTTTGATTTGAGTCCTATTTTGTTAGATATTAAAATGACTATATCTAGTTACTCCTTAGGTCTCTTTGGCTGGAATAACTTTTTCTAATCTGGGGTAATATCTATCCTTAATGTTGATGTGTGTTTCTTATATATAGAAGGACAGATCTTTATTTTTATTTTCCTATTTATTCTGTTAGTCTGTGCCTTTTTTTAGGGAACTGAAAACATGAATATTGGGAGATAACAATAATCAATTACTGTTAATTTATGTTATTATGTTGTTGCTTGTGGTGATGGTAGTACTGGTAGTGGTGTGTGTGTGTGTGTGTGTGTGTAAGAGACAGAGAAAGCGACAGAAAGAGACAAAGGGATTGATTTCCAATATTTGGTTTTGCTGAATTGAGATTATTTATTTACTTACTTTTCCTGGGTGTACCTGGGTGCTCAATTTGAATTTTTCTTCTTGAATTTTCTGTAGTATTGGATTTGTAGACAAATATTGCTGAAATTTTATTTATCATGGAATATTTAATTTTATCTATGTATGTTTATGAAAAGATTTGCTGGATATTGTAATCTCTGTTGATATCTGAGGTCTTTTAGAATCTGTGAAAATCTGTCCAAATCCCTTTAGATTTCAGGATCAACATTGAGAAGGTAGATATAATTCTAATATGTCCACCTTTATATGTTACTTGCTATTTTTCTAGTGGAGGTTTTAAAACTCATTGTTTGTCTATGTTTAGTGTTTTGATGAATATGTGACAAGGATACTTTCTTTCTGCTCCAAACTATTTCAAGTTCTGTATGCTATTTGAACCTACATAGGCATCTCCTACATTGTGTTAGGAGAGTTTTCTTCTATAACTTTGTTGAAAACATTTTTTGGGTTATTATGCTAGTAGTCGTCTTCTTCCTCTCTTTCTATTATTGTTTTTCCCCAGTTTGCTTTTATACCATTTTAATTACATGCAAGTGTTAATGTCAGTTCTAGGCTGAGGAACTAGCAATACATTAGATGCAAATAGTCAAGAAACAAGCAAGATAAAAAACAAAATTCTCAAAAAATAAGCAAGGCATTATGTTTGCTCTTTTCATAGTATGCCAGATTTCCTGGTTGTTTTGGGTTAGGAATTGTTTAGATTTAACATTTTCTTTGATAGATTTATCCATTTCTTCTGTAATATCTTCCTAGCCTGAGATTTTCTTTCTACTTCTTTTCTGCTGGTAAAGCTTGCCTCTGTACATGCTGCTTTCATTCCTACATATTTCATTTCTAGAATTCCTCCAGGTTTTGTTTTCTTTACTATTTCTATTTACATTTTAAGGTCTTGAACAGTTCAATTTGATTTCTTCTTCTATTTTTTTTAAAGGATTAATTCATTTCTGCCATTTTTTTATGTTTTCCTAGTTTTCTTTGAGGAATTTATTCATTTTCTCCAGGTTCCCCCCCCCCCAAGCTCCCACAGTTTTCTTTAAGAGATTTACTTCTTTCCTCTTTGAGGACCATTAGATTTCCCAAGAATTGGTTTTAAGATCTTTTTCTTGTGCTTAAGATATATTGCAAATTTCAGGTCTGGCTCTGATAGGCAGTGAGGCTATAGTGGAGACACTGCCCTGGCTGTTCTTTTATTCTTAGCCTTGTGTCAAGGCATATAGTTTTAAGGTGATTAAAGACATAGATTCTGATTTCTGGGTTTGTTTTTGTTGGGTGGGTGTTTCATTTCTTAAGTTTCTGTTTTCTCTCTAGATCTTCAAAGAGTATGATGGCTCTATGTTGCCTCTTTTATGGTCCTGCTTGGCTGGTATTTTCAAGGGGAAACCTTAGTTTGTTGGAGGATAGGGGAAAGGGAGTCTATGTGAGATCCTCTGTTGGAGCATAAGCTGCAATTGAGTCTGGAGGGACAGAGAGTGTGGAGAAGATGCATAGGCAATGTACCAGGTTTTATTGGAGGTATGGCCTATGGTTAAGCAGAATGACCACTCAAGTTGGAGCTGAGACACAAAAAAGGCATTCTGAGAAAAGGTGGGGGGAGGTATGGTCTGTGGGCCCCTCATGGAGTATGTATATGGGGGAAGAGGAAGCTGCCATTGATAATCTGTTGCAATCTTTTTGAGACCCTGAAAACTGGGTCTGGGATAACAGAAAGTAGAGACTAGAGGTTTTATTATGGTTAGAGTGTTATGAATCTTCAGGATCTGCATCTCTCAAAGATTTCAAATTCCTCTTCCAATGCAGGATTAAAAGTCTAGGAACTCACCTTGAGTCTGAGCAATAACTCCATTTTCTGGAATAAGTTAAGAAACTGGTATTAGTTGCAATCCTTATTTCTATATTATCTGTAATAATCAACATAAATAATAACAAGAAAAAACAAACACAAACATGAACAAGTAAAGATTTATTCGGCTTTAATTTGCAGACTATTTTAACCATCAGGATGTGGATGACATATATCATGATATGCATGACAAAGCAAAGTAGTTCAGATGGCACCTGGTAAGACAAGATGTATAGAATATGGTGGATAGAGTACCGAAGCAATTTTCCTCCAAATCAAATTCTGACATATAGTTTCTTCAATTATTCCATTGTGGTGTTACGTTTCTTTTTTAGTTACTAATAGTTTTTGCTATGATCAAGAAAACTCATAGAAACAAGTGAAAGAAATTAACTATTTGTTTGCCCTTTCACAGAGTTGAGTCAATCATGTTGGGAGTACATGGTAGAGTAACAAAGATCACCAATATGACATGAATCAAAATGGGGGAAATATTCCACTTGATGGGACCATTCTTAACATGTCTGTGGTGAATCTTGCTTCTCAGTTATTTCTCTCTTAAATTTCCCCACATACACACTCAGAAGTATGCTTCCATCTAAGCTATTTTAAATACAGTCAAGTTTCTAAGACTCATTATGAGAGCTGTAATAACTTGTGCAAAAATAAAATAATACATGCACTAGAAGAAAGTAAGCTAAATATTAGATATTAATTCTAAGTAGATTATGAGAAACTACTCCCTGTCATAAATGTAAATGAACTTTATTTTAAATTAAATTGAACATTACATTTTCTCATTAGTTTAAAATTTTTGGGTTTTTTTATTGGATATTTTATTTATTTACGTTTTAGATGCCATCCCCTTTCTCCATTTTCCCTCCCTAGAACCCCTCTATTTTATTCCTCCTCCTCCTTTTTGCTTTTATACCATTTTGATTATATGCAAGTATTAAGGTCAGTTCTAGTTTGAAAACATTTTATTGTAATTTCCCTCTTTGTTGATTTTTTTTATCAACAAATTACAGCCGATATTTTATTATGGATTTAAAAATCTTTCTGGTTTGTAGCATACTTTAAATACAGCATTTATTTATATTTTAATGGAATTCTTAATAAATTAATGAATTCTTAATAAAATCCACTCATGTTCTTTTCTAATAAAGGAAGAATTGGTCTTCTTTCCTTCCTTTCTTTTCTTTTTTCTTTTCTTCCTCTTTCTTTCTTTCTTTCTTTCTTTCTTTCTTTCTTTCTTTCTTTAATTCTTTATTTTCTTCTTTCTCCCTACAAATCTAGTTGTCATTGTTGTCTTGTCAATTGAAAGAATAATCATGCAAACATCACTTTCACCTCAACACATCCAAGATCTCCCCTGGATTAGATACTTGCAAGAATATTGACCCTGATTCATACTGTCTTGTCTTTTAGACATCACTTTGAAATTACAGGGAAAAGCATTCCATGTTATGTTTTATTCCTCCTTACAAAACCAACCCCCCCACCCACACACACACACACACCTCCATGGTCTTCCCTTGACCTCATTAGTAGCTGTTCATCCCTGGTTTGTGACTGTGTTTTCATCAAATTGAAGCTGATAGCCTATTGATATATACTATATTAGTGTTATAAAATTAAGGAAAACACCATTTAACTGTGTTTTAAATACACAATACTGTCATTCATGAGTAACTTTGCAGTAATTCTTACCTATATGGAAAATAATTTTTGGTTACTAAATAAGTGATATTTTCACACTCAGGTATAGCATCTGCTCTCAAAACCAATAGAACATTCTAATAAGACTGGAGCAACTGGGCAAAGATAGCCCATAAGCAGGCATTCAGTGTTCATTTGCTCTCATTACAATCTTTCCAAAGAAACAATGTCCCTAAAACGATACAGTTATTACTGACAGTTGAATAAATTCAACGCTAGTACTCATTTTGTCTTCCTCTCTAAACTTATTATTTCTGCTTGCCCTCAGGATAAACCTGAGCCCAAAGCTTATTTAATTGTGTCAGAGAAATATAAGAATAGTCCAAGTTGGAACTGTATATTTCAGATAGAGAAAAATCTATGCCTTGTCAAGTAATATTGGGTACAGTAATGAACATATAAATTTTTGTTAGTTCAAACTCTGTTTTAGAATTTAAATTATGCATGCAGATCCTCTTTAGTAAACACCATGTTTCTTAAATTTTAGAACCTAGGATATATTATTTAAAGACCATATGTGTATTAATTCAGTTTTTTTCACAAGTATAGTAACAAAAACTAATTGAGTATAGTTAATCAATACATTGGAGAAACAACCATATTTTAATATATTTATTACTCAATAGTTTATAACCAAATTTTGTATGTTTAATCACTTTGTTTATAAAACTATATTTTATTTAGAATAGCAATTTTTGTTTTGGAAATGCTTGCACAATTGAAAATATTTAAAAATAAGTATCAGTATTTCTTTGTTTTTTACCATTATTCATTACTGTATGTTCAATTATATAAAATTGTTATACTTTATTTTATTTTTGGTCTCCCAGTGATACAAATTTGTGGGACTGTAGGAGCTAAATTGCAGAGAAGAAGAATGAAAAAGGCATATAATTCAATATTTTCATGCTGGAAACTAGACAGTTTAACCCTGCAAAGAAAATGCTAGTGAAAGACAGAAGTATGGTTTACATAGATTTTTCTGAAGTCTATAAAGCAACTCTCTGAGTACAATCTAAAACAAGTAATAAATTAATAGTAGATGAAGACAAATATCATCTCTGTTATCTGTTCACCCATTTTCATATTTTCTGTTGCTCCATCTATTTTCCTGGAGGGAACTAATACTATAAAATTTCACCAGTATTTTTTTCTAAATGATATCATATTTGTAAGTGATTAAATTACTTTAATAATTATACTGAGATTTCCATTGTTGATACTTCTTTTGAAGTAATAAAGTTTAAACTAGGAAAAGTTCTTATAGGAGGGTTAATGTATTTTAAATTATGTATATTAATTATTTTCTTAGAGTAGAAATATAATAACAAATATTATAATGTATGGTATAAAATAATAGTTTTATACATTTTAAGTTTCTATACACACTGGAAAAATATTTATATAAATTTATCTTAGACATTATTTTAATTGATTAATTAGTTAAGCAAAGATTAATTTTATTTATTAATTTTATTATCAAGCACTGATGAAGTAGGTCTATGGTATTGTCTAATCAATTACCGTATTTATTTCTTCATCATACTAAAACAGCTATATACTAGCCAATTGGTCTATTTTAAAAAAAAAGAAATGGATGTTTTAGGTAAAGGAGGCAAATGCCTTATTCAATGATGAAAGAGAAAGTACATACAAGATATGTTGTCTAAATTTAGAACATTTACATCTAAATTAGTTTTTATTAGAGCTTTAAATGGTCTCATGATAACCAAACTAACAATTGATTAAAGACAGTATATATCCATACTAATATAGATAGGTTAAATATAAAAACATGTATTAATATATATATTATACTTTAAGGGATAAATATGGTAATTGATTAGACAATACTACAGACATATTTCATCAATTAGATGATAAATTAATCTTTGCTTAACTAATTAATTTATATACATTCATATTAATTACTTCAGGAGCTGTATCACTGATTTTGAAATGACTAATTTTAATTTATAATAGTGGTTCTCAACCCTTTTGAGGTTGCATATCAGATAGTCTGCATATCAGATGTTTATATTATGATTTATAACAACATCAAAATCCCATATATGAAGTAAATATAAAAAGAATTTTATGGTTGGGGGTCACCACAACATGCGAAATTGTATTAAATGGCGGCAAATTTGAAAAGATTGAGAACCACTGGTCTAGAGCTTATTCTTTCTGATGACGAAATATCTTTGCTTATCAAACATCTAAATATTTTATAGAGAAATATAAAAGAAAGTAAACAGCAGGGTGAGGGCAACATTAAAGATCATTATATATTAAAATGACAGTTTCAATGTATAGTCATATATTTTGAGGTAATTTCTCTACATGAACATGTATCAACAATTGCTTGTCACAGGAAGAGCTAATAACACTCCAAGTACATTCCCTATTCTCAGGGATAATAATTCACTGTGCTTAATTTATGCCATCTCTAATCCCCTTTTTTATTGACACATTGTGGACTGAAAAGTGTGTAATTAATTGCTGGCTTCAAAGATACATTTGTAAGTAAAAATGTTTGCATGTAGATAATAAATTTAACTGTGAAGCTCATCTACCAAGGGGAGGGAGAAATTTCCTCCTCTGCATCACAAACTGTGTTGATTCTCCTTCAGGCTTTACAGCAGACAAAAACAGCTACAACAACAATGAAAAATGATCAGGTTGAGGTAAAAATAAACCTTTGTTGAATGCAATTTAATTATAATGGAAGTGTGCCAGGACTTCTGAAGTCTGGATCAGATCATTATAGTTTTGCCATATTTAAGCACAGCACAATTTTGGATAAAGTTTTCAGGTGACAATTAATTCAGCCCCATGAGTATAACAAAGCTTAAGATATATTTACACTGAAGTCTTTGGAAAGTACATGTGGCTTCATCTTTAAGAGTTTCCTTGTTAACCTAGAAACAGGGTTTAAAATGAGTATCTAAGAAGATTGACTGCATTAAGCATAATGTCATGCCAGTGAAAATCAGGATTGGCCAGGCCCTAAGATTACATACAAGTCAATTAGGCTGTTGAAAACACCAGGAACATCTCTCATAGGAATGGGTTTTATATCCTAAAAGTAATCCTCAATGTTTTAAGAGGAAAGGATATTCTTTAAGGGGAAAGGATATTGGCTAAGATAAATAAATTCTGGGAAATAAAGGCAAAGCTTTTCTTACCAGATAATGAAGGATCACTAGGCTGTGAAACTAGAACATTCCTGGCATCCCAGGACCATCAGCTCCTTACCTCATTTCATCAAAAAAGTAAGCTCTGTAACATTGCTGGCTTCTCCAGTATTTGCGTGCATAAGGCATTTTTGCCCTCTACATTAAACACATTAAACCGTTTGACAAAGACTGACAGATAAAAATGAGAAAATTATATATATATATACACAATATATATATAATATATATTATATATATTATATATTATATATTATATATATATTAATACTATATATATATATATATATAAAATCCCATTTCAACCTTATATGTAAACACTTGAGAAACATTTAAAATCAATAAACAATGTCAAGTGAAGTGACCTGGAAGCACTGAGATCTTTGCCTCAAAAATATTAAGAATCTGTCAGAGGTAATTCTGATACTTCAGGTTAACTAAAAGTTGCTTCAAAGCCAATACATTTGGTCAAAATGGGGAAAGAGAGACATAAATACAGCATGAGTGAATTATGTAGGAAATAGGAAGGACTAGTTAGACCATGGAAGAAACAAGATCCCTCCGTACTACTAACAATGTTCAATACCCAAGATACAACTCACAGACCACCTGAAGCTCACAAAAGAGGAAGACCAAAGTGTGGGTGCCTCCGTTCTTCTTAGAAGGAGTAACAAAATACTCATGGGAGCAAACGTAGACAAAATGTGGGACAAAAACTGAAGGAGGTGTTGTCTGGAGACTATTCCACCTGGGTATCCATCCCTTGTAAAGTCACCAAAGGTAGACACTGACATGGATGTCAGGAAGTGCATGCTGTCAGGAGCCTGATATAGCTGTGTCCTTAGAGGCCTGCCAGAGCCTGACATATATAAAGGCAGATGCTTACAGCCATTGAACTGATCATGGGGTTCCCAAAGGAGGAGTAAGAGAAAAGACTCAAGGAGCTGAAAGGGTTTGCAGCCCCATAGGGAGAACAACAAACCAGATCTTCCAGGGTCTAAACCACCAACCTGGGATTACATAGTGATGGATGCATGGCTCCAGCTGTGTATGTAGGGGAGGATGGCTTTGTTGCACATAGGTAGGAGAGGAAGTTTTTGGTCCTGTGAAGGCTGGATGCCCCAGTGTGGGGGAATTCGAGGATGGGGAGGTGGGAGTGGGCAGGTGTTTGGAAGCACATCCTCATAGAAGCAGGAGGAG
Source organism: Arvicanthis niloticus (assembly GCF_011762505.2). NCBI lineage: Eukaryota > Metazoa > Chordata > Mammalia > Rodentia > Muridae > Arvicanthis > Arvicanthis niloticus. The sequence goes on from NC_047660.1 coordinate 36,911,507, forward strand.
GAGGGATGGGATAGGGGTTCCAGGGTGAGGGGGAAATGGGGAAAGGGGATCACATCTGAAATGTAAATAAAATATCCAATATAAAAAAATGATTAAAAAAACAAACAAACCAACAAACCACAACAACATAAAAAACAATGTTCTAAAGACCTGTAACTGTTTTGGAAGAGCACCAGCAGCCAGGCAGAACTTGTAGAAGCAGAGAAAATAGTCAAGAGCAGGGTGTCTGCTCCACGGATCTGTGCCCTAATGGGACAGTGATGAGAGTTGGCAGGGATAATCAGCAGGCGGTGCAGATAAGCAGATTAGAGTAGGCTGACAAAGAACAATTACCAAAGATGTGTTAATCACTCCCTTCTCCTCATTCTTCCTCATACTCCTGTGAGGCCCATAGAAATTAATACACCAGCATTAGGAGAGATAATCTAGTTTTAAAAAATGTCTGATTTACAACTAGCCTGTGGGAGAATTTGCCCTAACAATGCACTCAGTTCTCTAACTTTTATTATGAAGTATTTTATTACCATTGGTATATCTGAAAAAAACTGCATTACATGGAGACATCTTGCACAGTTAATAAAAAAATTGAATCCAAGCTGTTATTGCCTGCCATATAAAATATCAGGGAAATATTACTTACAAGAAAATGGTAATTTTCCCACTGAGTTTCAAATTTAGTTTTTAAAATGTGACAAATACCCAATGGTAAATCTAGATATTTTAGTAGTCAGGTGAATATGAGTCACTTCCTTTTTTCCTTGATGTTTCTCGAGATCCCCTCAGTTTCTTTTTGGGATTACTCAGATCTTTTACTGATTATTACAACTCTTTGATCTTCTTTCTCTGTTACATAACAAGTAACTAACTAAGATAAAACTTTCAGTTTTTCAGTGGTTTAATTAGGATTTTTTTAACCTAATTAAATCAAAATGGTGTACTTAGTAAGAATATCCAGCCAAGGGGATAATACGTTCAGTATCCCAAAGAAAATAAAGCAAGGTGTTAAACATAAAACGAAACCATGGTATCTCAAAGTGCTACTCTTACCATTATACCATAATTAGATTTGCATGTCTAGAGATTTGTCAAAGACACTGACAGGGTTGAATTCTTATTACTCAATTTGTTACACTGCCCCTGAGAATGGATAATAAATTTCCTTAAAAGATCAAAGTTAACTGACTCAAAGTCAGCTCTCTAATGTAAACTTATGCATAATTGGTATCTTTTAAAAAGTGTAATATTAGTATAGAAAAATCCCTCAGAATTTATATGCAAGTACAAGCCTACCTACCAGATATCCTGGTTCAGAAGTGATTTGTAGTCTTCTTTACTCATACATCTTAGTCACCTTTCTCTTGTTGTGATAAAACACCATGACCAAGGCAACTTATAAAGGAGTATATTTTGGCTTATGTTTCCAAAGAGTTGGTGTCTGTGATGTCAAGAATAACATTTGAATGAGCTATGGACCCAGTGGCAGGTCCAGGAAGCTGAGAGTTCATAGCTTGAAATGCAAGCAAAAAGCAGAAAGTGAGCTGTAAGTGGTGGGAGGTTTTTTTTTTTTTTTTTTTTTTTTTTGAGATTTTTAATTTGAAAGCCCATTCCTAGTGTCCCATCTAGTGACACTGAACCACCTAACCTTTAAGAGTACTTCCACTAACTTGAAACCAAGTGTTCAAATTCATGAAACTTTGAGAAATATGATAATTCTTATTAAAATCTCCATATTTCTTTATTAAATTATTTATGGTTTGTCTCATAACATATTTGATTCAAGAATATGATTTGTTTTATATATGAAGGAATCCTAATTGTATATGTATATACATATACATATATACATACACACACACATATATGTGTGTGTGTGTGTGTATCAATAGAGAATGTATTTAAGAGTGAAATTGAAATAAAGATAGAAATTTAAATTAGAGTAATAATTATAAATTGTTTATAAATTATTATAAATTTATTATAATATAATAATTGTTTTAAAACTTGTGAAGTTTTAAAATGTTAATCTCATTGGAGTGTTCAACAGAACAATTACCAGTGTCTGGGGAAGGAAGAAGATGTGTTGACAGAGCTTAACAATCTCAGCATTAGCAGAAGGAATATATTATTTGTAACATAGGTCTCCATAAACATAATGTACACATGTAATGGATTTTAAGCTATAGATAAGAATTTTTAACATTTTTACCATTCAAGATGATAAAAGAGGATTTCACAGCTGATGATGATAGAGAGTTTCATCTCATGGAATGGTCCTCAAGTCAAATCAGTTATTGGTTGATTATTCCACAATCTTTGTGCCACCACTGCCTAAACATAACTTGCAAGCAACCATTATAGCTAAAGGTTTTCAAGATAGCTTGGTGTTTTTATTTCTCTTTAATTGCGTTTAGAGTACCATCCAGTATGAAGAACATGGGAAGTTAGTGATCAAGACTCTATCATAGGCACCAGCGTAACCTTTACATGTTCATTGAATGATATAAGAATAGGATTAAAGGAATGATTAATATTTTACCATTCAAAATTACAAAATATTATTGAACATATGATCATTACCCAGAGAATGTTTTCTGAAATATCTTATCATACCCTATAAATTTGTCTAATTGGCAGGTGCCTAGTAAACCACTAGGCACATTTTAGTTAGGAACAACACTTTAGTTAGGAAATGCTACGTCTCAGTGAAGATCTGTTTTAGAATCCTCATTCCTCCTTTCAATGCATTTTCATATGCTTCACACACAAACTTGCATGTTGTTGCTGAAATTTCAATGACTTCCATCCTGTAAAGCCTTGACATTAACCAGCAGTTTATAGATCATGACTTGAAACTTGGCTACACAAAAATAATTATGTTTTCTGCGACAATGATAAATGATGTTTTATTTTATAATTTTTTTGAGAATTGAGCATTAAATCTCATGGTTACTTGTAAAGTAAGCTTGAAAATACATTCAGGGCTTAGGACAACAGACTGCAGTGAAGTTGCAGGCAATTGAATAAAACGTTTTTATATTGTTTAAGAGCTGTATTGACTAATGAACAATAAAAGTTAAAATAAAAAGCTTGGCTGAAGTTCTGGGGAAGCTTTGCTGTTTCCCATTTCTCAGGCCTACTCTTCATTCTAATGAGGAGGTTGAATCAAAAGCGTCAAAATGAAGGATCTCTATTGTCTTCACATTTATGTAAGAACATCTTGAGTGCTACTGGTATCTTATTTTTGCTGCTTTTACAACTTTCACTGTAAATCTTTCTCCAATTGCTGGGTATGACTCAGTAGTAGAAAGCAAGCACACTTATATTGGGTGTAGAACTACTCTCAGATATATGAGGCTGTGTTCAAAACCTTTTTTTCTAATTTTTACTTACCCTGACTATCTCTGTATTCAAAAGTGGTTAAGTACCTACAACATGTTATGTACTGTTCTAAAAGCCAGATACCAAGAATAGAAGAGAGAAATCTCTTTCTCATTATCTTTAAAAGATAACAACTTACAGTAAGATTTATCTTAATGGGTTATAAATAGTAATATATTCTGAAAAAAAATAATAGGACCGAGAAAGGATAGAAAAGATGGCATTTGGTAAATGTGTTTTCAACTTCATTATTAGCTATATGACACATTTTATTTTTTTTATTTTTAGAGTCAATCTACAAAGCAAAAGATATTTCACTGATTTACAGTAAGAATAATGCCTCAAATTGCTATGTATAGGCTGTAAGTATGAAATAATCTCAGATAATAGTTGCAGTAACTGTTCCAGTAAATACATATGGGAATGTAATTATGAACAGACCATTCTGTAACACTGATATTTACAAAATAAATGTTTTTGACATATGATATCTTTTTTTGAATAAGTCATTGGAAACAAGAATGTCTGTGCTTATAGAGTAAAGTGACATGCATGTCATTCCATTTATATTAATTTACAGATGGAAAGTTTTTAGAAGAAACTGAATTTATTTCAAGTTGATTTTATGTTCTATTTTTTATTATATAGAATAAATTATGTTTTCAAAGAATAGAAATTGGATACATGAATTTAGATAGCATTTTCTATCTCTAATCCCATCCATTTGTTCTATTTCAGAGGCATTTACTGTGTACAGTAAATCAGACTAATGACCAACAAGTGACGAATGAAGTGCTTCTAGACAACAACAATCTGTTAGATTATGAATAATATTTTCCAAAATTTATATATAATTTACATATTTTCAGGAATCAATACACACATTTACTGTTTTTCAAAAAAAGTCTTGAGACATTGTAAAATACTCATGGAGAACTCAAGTATAAGTTACAATTTGTGATAGGCAGGAAATAGAATGTACACATTTTTGTTTCATTGAAATTCTAAACTAAAGTAAAAATAAGTGTGTCATTTTGTTAAAAATATATGTATTGAATAAAAGTACTTATTCAGGAAACTGTTCATATTATAAGTATAAATATTTCATTCTTCTCAAACATGGGCCAGAATGCATAAAAACATAAAGTTACTAACATTCTAGATGCCACGTGTAAGTCCCTTTCCATCATTAATTCCTGAATAAGTGTTCTAACTGTCACACTTTATAATACCTAATATTTTGATTATTTTGTAATGTAAATGGGGTGTCATAAGATATAATATTTTAGATTGATTATTTTTAAATTTACATATTATGCTCCTAAAATTTACAAATAGCAGGACTTATGAATCCAGTGTGTCATTATCCCTGTTCTACAGTAAAGTCATGCATAGAACCAACTAAAATTATATTTCACCTACAATTTTGATATTTAAATGATTTCCATCTTGAATTGTGAAAGTTATTGAAAATGTTATTAGATATAACTGACATTTATATTAACACTTTATTTTTTTTCACAATTATTGATCTTTATTATACAGAAACGTGAAGGCAAAATACACTAAATGAGTGTTTGGCAGTGAACATTACACAGATTAGAAGTGAAGACATCCTCATTTTATGGGCATATAAAAATAAACTCTGAGAGTTGCAAGAAACTTCTATCCCCCAAATAAGCTGAAGCTTTCAAAGGAAAACATGGTTTCAATTCTCTATGAATTGCTCCAATGGGAAGATGAGCTGCTAGGCTATACATGGCCTGGCTCTTGCTCTTCTAGAGCCAGACTAAGGCTCTGCTTAGCTTCTCAAATGACAGCTTCTATCTCTACTCATCTAAGAGTCAGATGAAATGAAAACAATAACAATGAGCTGGAAACCATGGTCCTAGGTAGGTTCAGGGGAGCAGACCAAGTTACTCTAATTTATTTCTGATCAGAAGGATTTGGTGTTAGTCCAAGTCATCTGTAGTGTCTGTGGGACAGCCTGTCTCTCCCCAGTGGTCAAGAGAGTGCTTGAAATCTGCACAATATAGTGCTGGCCTCTTTACAACCCTTGAACCTAGGCTTTGCATTTGTTGCTGGTGACACTCAACTGCCCATCTAAATAGGATCTCTTTACTCTCTCTACAGAAGCAAAAACATTTTAAGGGATTTTGGCCAGGATGGCTGTGTTGAAAGAAGACACAATTTAGAGGGTGTAAATAGATTAAATATACACAGAAGTAATGCCAAGCCCTTAAATACAGGAAAAAATGATCAATTTATGTAGGAAATAAAAACAGAAACTATGAAAATATGGAGTTTGGCTACATTGTCTGGACTCAATGCTATAATTTGAGACTTGAAACTTAAAATTCCCTTAATTCTATCAGAGTAGAGATATTTAAAGTAGTCTAGAGCAAATAGGACAGTCACATACTAAGGATAAAAATTCTTTAATTTTTGATTGAGAGACGGACTCATATAGCCAAAAATAGCCCTGAACTCACCAATCTAGCTGCTACTATCTCCTAAGTGCTAGGATGACAGGTGTTTACCCAGACACTTGGTTTCAAAAATGTGAAGTCTCATGTTGCTCCTCTTCTTTACAGGTTCTAATACTGGCTGTATGAAGGAGGTGACTGAGGCACTTTGCTTTTTAAATTCAGGCTCTTAGTAAATGTGAGAGCAAGATAATGCTAAAAAGGAGTGTGGATATAGTTTTGCTTTTAGAAAGAAGAGATTCCGGTCATCAAACTTGGAATGTTTTCATTATATAAAGATGAGAAAATCACAGGTAGGAAGTATAATCTCGGGAAACATTTGCTTCAAAATTAGTCTTATTTCCATCGCCCTTCATTCAAAGAATCAGTGATTTCAGGGGAAGCGTCATTTTTTAACAGAGGTGAAGAGACAAAGGCTGAGAAAACATGAATAAGGGAGAAAAATTTAAATATGGTTTACCCTTCATTTCCTTTACATTTTGTTGCTGGAAAACTCTAATCCTCACATGGGAACCCTGTTTATCCAGAAGCACACTGGTTAAAACTAAACCTCAAAAAACGGGAAATCTTTATTAGATGTGTGTGGGTTCACTCCTTTCATTCAGACAGAGTAGAAGTGAGATAGAGTCTGTTTAGAAGGTCATGGCCCATGGAAAGGCCCTGAGGTTGTCCCCCTCAAGTCAGGAGTCTGATTCAAAAAGAGGGGGAATGATGACAGTATCTCATCACAGCAATCTCAGTGATAGGGGTCTCTGACAGTCACCAGCCAGCAGGGAAACAGACACCTGGCTGCTGGCTTTAGGATTTGTTGAAGGCTGCCAACAGAGCCCAGATCATCTCTGTGGCACTGTGCTTTTTGTCCCCTCCACTTCAGGGTTCAGTTCTACTAGGTCCTTGGTTCGATTCATTGCCACATCGTACTTATCATCTGTCAGACAAGAGAAGACATTCTCCAGTACATCGGAGGAATGGGCCAGCACCAGGAGCGCCAGCGTTCGCCTGTCCATGCGCTGAGGATTATTCACCCACTGTTCCAGCACACTGTCCTGAAGCTTTTTCATTAGTCACTGTTTCTCTGTTGTATTGGTCACTGGATGAGTGGTCATGTCGAACAGCAGGAAATTCTGCTTCTCTGTGGTTAGAATACCCTTTTCTACCAGGTTCTTGGCAATTCGTTCTCGCACATTTCTCAGCTGGTACTGTAATTTGAAGGGGTTCCATGTCTCACCAGTGAGTAGCTCAATCCACGTCTGCACAGTTTCTGTTGGCTCAGTTGCTTTAATGTGTTTGAGTGTTTCATCCAGCAAAACATCACCTGTTGGGCTGTCTGACTTTAGCAGGACCTTTCTGTCTAGGAGTCGCTTCTTACGCATGGTGGGAGGTTCCAGATAGATTCAACCCCACATGGCCAGCTCTATCAGAATGCCTCCTCGCAGCCCAGACGATATGGAATCATTCCAGGAAGATGTGTAGCCCTCTTTATCTTTTAGTCCCAGGAGCAATACTTCTTCCATAAGAGTGAGGCGAATATGCTTAGAGTCTCCAGGGTCTTCATTATCTGGACTCCTTTCTTGATTAGTGTCTTTCTCACTTTCTATTTTCTTTTCAGAGCTCTTACTTACTTCAGTTTGACGGGGTCCTGTGTGTTAATGTTGTCATTCTCACCTGACGCTGCTCCTGAGCTGCAGCGGGATGTAGACTGTAGATCGCACTCTAGTTTTGGAGGGCACCTGTTTCATGTACCCTGGCAGGGTTCTGGTAGGTGAAAAACTTCTCAGCCACGCAGAGAGTACAAACTTCCTTATCCTTCTTGCAGAGAAGGAATAACACCTATATTAACACTTTAAATGGTTGAATTGTTTTCATTTATTTTTTTCATTTTTCAGGGTAGGCATTCTGATTTAGGATCTCACTAAAAACACCCAGTTAGTTGATTTATTAATATGTAGCCTTAACTGTCCTTGGAATCATGACAATGCTCATGTCTTAGCCTCCTGAGTACTGATAATACAGGCTATTTTCAGAAGTTATGATGAAAGAGAAATAGTTTGCTAAATATGAATGCATATTGGGTAAATATTTAAAACATTTTTTATGAAGCACATTTCCGAATTTATTTTTGTGTGTTTCTTACTACAAAGTAAGTTGTTGCAAGCTCTTGCCAACATTTGTCCTGACAAACCATCAAACATTATGATGGAAACCTGAAAGACATCTAGATATTTTCTTCTAGGCTTGAGACATGCCTGCACACATATGTGTACATACAAACCAATACTACTACAATTACTACTATTACTACAACAACAGCACCTACTACTATTATTAATAACAACAAAAACGATACCATTAACTGACTTAATTACTCCTTACATTTTATTTAAGTATATGATCAACAATTAAGCACTGGTAATTGAATTATGCTTAAGCCTTTGGTAAACAATATAACAATATTTTTGGTGGATTACCATTTGCAGTACAGATTGTAACTTTTTAGAAAATGTGGATATATAAATTCTTATAAGACATAGTAGAGTGGAACACATTGTGAACAAATATTACAAATATAGAAGTAGAAGTAAGATATTGCTTGTAATTATTTATACAAACAAGTTCAGATCTCAAAATGTAACAAAAAACTTTCTTATTCATTTTTATTTCCCCAGGACAGTGCATGAAAATTTAAGTAGATGGTTTCAAGGAAACAACATTTGAAAGAGAAAGATATGCGACAGTCCTTTTGTTTATAGGAGGTAGAGTATCATGTGACAGTGTCAGTGAATAGAATCAATTCTTTAAACATAGTTTTTCAAAAGTGCTTTGCAAATAAAAGTCTATGAATTAGGAAGTTGTCAATGTCCTATTACGATTTTGGAAGATCCCACTTCTGGACACAGAAATATCAGACATTCTGATCTACTTTTCTACTCAGTTGTTTTTTGGGAATAGACATTGAAGAAAAGAACATAATATTAATACAATTAAAAATTCAACTTTTCAAAGAAGAGTTAAAATGTGCAAAATATGCTCTTAAAAGATTTTTTACCTTCTGTCTCTTCGGATTTCCATTTCACTTCTAGATTTTATGAACTATAGAAAATAATGATGAGATTTCATTATTAAATTTCAGGATATGTCTGTGTAATGCTTTCACTAATTATCATGTCAGCTTCATATTATTGATTAGTAAACTATTTTCCTTTGCATGTGCTTAGGATTTGAAAGAGGAAATAAAGACCAATCATTTTCTTAAATATCTACATTGAGTGGTGCATGTGTAGGTGATTACCAGCACAGAGGAAACCCTATTTAAAACATCCATGTATATTCTTACAATGCACCTGTGAATGAAATAAAATAATAGTATAGTTTCCCATATACCTGTGAGCTGAGAGTTTTGCATGTAGTCATTAGGTAACACTTGAGATCTCAATCATAACACAATATATATCTGTTAATGTCACATTCAAGTACCCATTTATTTATTTTAGGATAAAAAGTAAATAACATATTTAAGACTATTAAGAAATAATTTATTTTAATGTTAAAAATTCATATTAGCATATAGAATAACATAAATTATTTTCCGGCATTCTTAAATACTTTACTTTTTTTTCTAAATTTAACTGTTTTGCTTTTATTCCATATCATTTTCCCACTGAATTTACCAATTTAGATAGGCAATTACTTATTTATTTAGGTAATTGAATGGTGAGCAAGAAAAATCACAGGAAGTAAAAGTAGTTACTATGTGACCAACTCAATACTTTAATCTGACCAATTAAAACTAATTTACATAGACTTTAATAGTAAAAATATTTAATTTTTTCGACTAACTTGAGTTTGTATTTAAGAGCTATTTACTCCAATATAGCTCAATTTATAACTTTCATGGATAAGTATTGCAAAATGTTATAACTAAAACATGTATTTATCACAACATATAAACAGTTAACTGGTGTAGAAGAAACAAATCCTCATTTCATTAAAGCACATCTAAGCATTATGGCATAATTGCAATCTAACATTCTGGAGTCAGTGACTTTCTATTTTATAGAGAAGACAGTTGATTTTTGTGGAAGATGATGGTATATAGATTCCAATTTTGAAATTTTTGTGATGTCATCATAGTGAAGTTTAAAGATAAAATATCTTGCATTTCTATGAAGTAAAAATCCAGATATAGGCTCAAATACTGATCTAGTAACATTAAGCCACATGTGACACCGAAAATAAAAATGAATTTAGCATGGTTGAATTCACCTATAATTCAAAGTGTGCGAGAGTCCGGATGTGGGAGGAATGGGTGCATGAATTCTTCTCCCCAACAGTGTAAGGGTCGGTCTCAAAAAATGCAGGTCAAATTATGTCTCTTGCTGGTGGTTTGTTTAACCAAAATCTAAAAAATGAGGATGAAGAAATTAAAAAGAGGTGAGGCTGAGTAAGGATGAAGGCAACTTCATATGCTTCATCAGGAAGTAAAAACTTCTTCAGTATTCATAAAAAGTAGGAGAAGCTTTGTAAAGCCTGTGGAGAGGTAGAACGCCTTCAGTCATTAGTAAAATAAGAATTAACTTATGCTCATTGAAATCCAAAGGTACTGGATACAAAAGGATGATCACAACAGGGTGATCACAACAGGATGATCACAACAGGGATTAAAAAACTTGAGTTACACTAGACTGAGCTATATTCTTGTACAAACACATGAGGAAGCCTAGACAGAAGAATCAACACATGATATATCAATATAGTAATGTTAAGTCTATGTAGATATTATTATATAAAAATGAGTGACTATTATATGTATCTCATAGGCATTTCAAAACAAAAGTTACAAACCTTTACTTTTAACAAATAGAAGCGCCTAAGAGAGGATGCCTCAATGGTACTTAGTGGGAAGAAGAAAGTATTCAAAGGGGCAGAGGGAGGGAGGGACCTGGATGGAAGAGGGGACTGAGGGGAGGGTGAAGGGGAGAGTGATCAGGAATGGGCAAACAGAACTGAAGCCCTGCAGGCCAGCAGAAAGAATGGAAAAAGGCAACCTCTGGAGGTAGGAATTGTGGATACCCTCTAGAATGTACCAGAGACCTGGGAGGTGAAAGACGCTCAGGACTCAAAGGGCGGGACCTTAGATGAAATACCCTACAGTGGGGAGAGGAAACTTGTAAAGTATACGTACTTGTACATTTATGGCCATCTCTCTCTTTAGATTAGGGAAGTTTTCTTCTATGATTTTGTTGAAGATTTTTCTGCCCATTTGAGCTGGGATTCTTCACTCTCTTCTATTTCTATTATTCTTGGGTTTGATTATTTCATTGTGTCCTGAATTTCCTAGAAAATTTAGGTTAAGAACTTTTTACAATTTGTATTTCCTTTGACCAATGTGTCCATATTTTCTATCCCATCTTATACACTTTAGATTCTCCTTTCAATCTCTTGTATTCTATTGGCAATTCTTGCTGATGGAGCTCCTGATCTCTTTCCTAAGATGTTCATCTCTAAGGTAGCCATGATTTGTGTTTTCTTTATTGTTTCTATTTCCATTTTTAGATCTTAGACCATTTTGTTTAATTCTTTCACCTGCTTGTTTTTTCCTGTATTTCTTTAAGGGATTTATTTGTTTTTTCTTTAAGGGCTTCTACCTGTTTCCTTTTGTTTTCTTGTATTTCTTCAAGGGAATTCTTTATATCATCTTTCAAGACCTCTATTATCTTCATGAGATGGGATTTTAAGCCATAATCTTGCTTCACATGCTTTTTAGTGTAGCCATCACTTGCTGTGGTGGGAGAACTGGGTTCTGATGGTGCCAAATTGTGTTGGGTTTGTTACTTATGATCTTGTGCTTGCCCTTTGGTTTGCTCTACTGTTAATTGACCTAGGTGTCTCTGACTGGAACCTGTCTCCTTGACTGCAAGTCCATCTCTATGACCTGAGTTAGGGCTGGTCTTTTTGAAGGCAGGAAATGTCATCTCTGGTTAGGGTGGGGCTCCTGTGTCTCTGCTTAGAGCAGGCCCTCTGTACCCCTGGTTACTGTGGACTTCATGTGCCTTTGGTTACTACAGACCTCCTGGGAAGCTGGCAGGTTATAGTTTTTGGGTGCGTATTGGCCAGGTTGCTGACCAGGCCTAGGTGGAGAAGTAGGCTGAAAAGAAATTGGAGCTCCTGAAGGCAGGTGAAGGAAGGTGTTAAGTCCTGCATTAGCTGGGCTGTGTGGGTGTCCTAACTGATGTGACTATTTGGGTTAAATTCTCCTGTGTCCTTGGTCACTGGAGACCTCTTGGGAAACACACAGGCTACAGAGTTTGGGCAGGTATAGGCCAGGCTGCTGATCTGAATATTCTTATTTTTAACTAAAATATTAACCAAATATATTCTGTACCTTGTAATTATTAGACATTCCATAAACACTCATGACTTTAATAATATATAATGACTTCTGTTGTGAGGTCAGAATCTTAGAGTGGAATCATTTTTGTGACATATAAAATATTAGTGATTAAATTTAAGATTTTTAAGATGAAAAGGCTCAAAATTATCTTTGAAATACATATGGAAGGCTTCCAGACAGTGGAATACTTAAGAAGAAACGCCACATAAAAAGTGTGTATGTGGCAGGAGGGAGGAGATGTTGTTTCCTGATGAATTTTGTGATGGCAAAAATATTTATCTATAAAAAATGTAATAATTTTAAGATGATTATTTCTAGTTTCTCTAACAAAATGGTTTCATTCAACTCATTTTGTTTCCCCATTGCCACTTAAAAAGTATTGGAGTGTTTTAGAGTATGTGCTAACAGGCAATAATTACTTAAACAAGCACTATCTCCTTAGTTTAATTAATCAAGCCTTTTCCTTAGTCCTTGGAGGATAATTAAATCAGATAACCTCTGAATGGACTGCTTAGTTGAGCTTCTTGAAAAATATGTTTAATCGCAACAATTTTCTCTATCTTTCAGGTAAATGATTTTATTAACAACTAAAGTAAATTCTAGCAATTATTTAAAGAAACAAACAAAACAAAAAACCCAAAAATGTCTTACTTGTCAACAGTTGGGGTACTATTGTAAAAGAGCCTGAAACTTTCCACAGATATATTTTAATTGACATTAATGACTTTAGACTCATATTCAAAACTATCCAGGTTTGTCAAATGGGAAAATGTTTCAAATCACCTCAAAGTATTTAGTAATTTCTACTATGGGTATCTGCAAAAGAAGGAAGCAAACTTCATTAAATATACTTGGAGCAAAATCAGCAGTGATTCAGAATCCCATATGTCATTTTTTTAAATTTAAAGTAGGGCAGGAAGCAAAATGAACAATTATATTTTTCCTATCAAAAAAAACCAGAGGTATTTATCTAATTAATTGGAAATTATTAGCGCATGAAGAACTCTGGCCATGTTCTCTCCAGACATAGAGGGTGTGTGTTTGTTTTATTCTGAAAAACTATGATTAATATCAGGCTCTTTTTGATAATTGAGAAAATGCAAGATACATTTTCTAATACGTCAAATATTCTTTAAACCTAAATGTAGTCATTTTGTACCTTATCTGCAAAATAATTTTAACTTAGATCACTGGTCAAACTATTCTATGGCTTATATCCACATAGCTTGATATTGAGGTTTAATCCTTAATACCCAAGATATATGCCACCAAGCAGGAAAGAAGGACTCTAGAACTAAGAATCATTTTTTTTTTTTTTTACAGAAGTAAGAGTCATTTTTAAAATACATTTACTATGACATATTTTGTCACCTTTATTTTGAAGTTATATTAAAGACTAAGGTTCACATATTAACAGCATGAATCAAGTTCAAACCCTGGGAAATATGATGATAGAGAAGACAAAGTATTCAAATATCTCAACAAATTGAGAACATTATCCACTCACTAGATAACAGTTTGTGTCATTCAAATTGACAAAAACTAATTTATACTCTAATTCTAGTAGTTTATATATAAATCCTGTAACTTTCTGTAAGTGACACAAATAAGAATATCAGGTTTTTCAATATTTTTCCTATATAAATATACAAGAAAACATCAAATGAGAAAACGTTATTCAGCAGTAACTCATATTAAACATACACCTACAGTCTAATCACTCGGTACATGTAATAAGTAGTGAAATGTTATCTGAATTCTCACCTCTGTGGAAGAATTCATAATAGTTAAATCATTTATCGAAAAATATTTTACTACTTTTTTGGATGAACACTCTATACAGTGTGAGGCAGAGGTGCTGAACAAGCAAGTGGTCCAGAGTCACAGCTGGTTTTAAAGTTTGAAACATTCTTCTTTACTTTCTCCTAGGTTCTAGAAGAATTTAGAGGATCATTGGCAAATCTGAGAATCCAGAATGTAGCAGAATAATTGATGCAATTCATATATGTATAACAATGAAACAGGCATACACAAGTTCGTAGTTTGTATTATTCATCTGTGTTAGATTTAGTAAGAGCACATAAAACCTGTTAAAATAATTTAATCCTATTTCAAAGCCTGCACTCTGAACAACAACAAAAAATGGGCAGGGGATCAGAACAATGAAGAGTAGACCAATAATAAGAAGAAAAAATGGTCAAATAGCAAATATTAATGTAACTGCCTAAAGGAGTGCTACTTGAACAAATATCATGGAAAATATTTAATTGTCTCTGCCAATTTCATGTACTATGTGTGTGGGTCTAATCTATCTTAATGTTCTCTTATGCAATATTTAAAGACAAAAAGTCTTGTTTTTCCAGGTTGACCTATCAAGTATTTGTTGAATGAATATTAGTCCTCTCTGCTTGATTTTATTACATGGATTGATTTCACCTTTATGATAGACATACTATCTTTTCTTCCCTTCTTCACTCAAAAATAACTTTACTCATTTAAAAAATGTTAACCAGCTCATTATTGATAGATTAATGTATGCTAGACTTTTCTGGGTGTTGCCAGGAATGTCACATGAAACATGTCCTTTACAACAGTTTCAGATGAACTCTGTTAACACACCATGACTTTTTTTGGTAACAGTTCCAGTTTTAATTTTAGAGGAGAAGGCATATGACAAAAAGTCAGGATGAGTTTGTATTATATGTATCAAAACTCAACACCATATGTAAATAAATTTGACTTTTTGGCATATAGGGAAATATATAATGACATTATTTTTGCTCTCAGAAATAACATTTTTAAAATTTCTCCAAAGAGGTATTTTCTACTCTATTCCATTTTTATTTTTTATAATTAATTGCTATTTCATGTCATAAATACTACAGTAAGTCCAGAAAGCACATGTTAAAGATATAAATACATAGCAGACAATTGGTAAAACATTTCATAAAACATACTGACTACAATTGAGGCTTACATAGGAAAAATATATTTCCAAAACTACAGCTTTCTTTAATTTTTATTTTTAAAGTAGCATTTTAGTATTTGACCTTCCATGGCATTGCTTTCAAAAGAAAAAGTTTCTTTGACTTTTCTGTTCTTTGTGAATTCCTGTCTTTCTGTTTTTCAAATTAACTCCAGTAAAGTTATTTTCCTTGAATTTATCATGTATATGAACTACTTTGAATGAAAATAAAGAGAACGTTTTACCTGTTCTCATAGGCACAACAATAGTGCTGCCCCTAATGAAACAGGAGTGGAAAATGTACTTCAGTTTGGTTTTTAGGTTTCTTCCATCTAAGACATTCCTCATTTCCTCAGTTTGTCTAACTGTCTATAGTGTGACGACTCCCAAACAATCTGGGGCTAGAATATCAGCTATCCTGTACATCAGATATTAACACTAATATTCTTATCAGTAGCAAAATTAGTTATATAGCAGGAACAAAATAATCTCATTGTTGAGGTGGACCACAACAGGAGGAACTGTATTAAAGTACCATAGCATTAAGAAACCTGATTACCACTGCAATGGGGATTATTGGACTAGCGAGTCCTGCATTCTCTTCACTGTTAGGATAGCATATCCAGTATACTCAGGTTAGGTATCAAATATTCAAAGGCAAAATGTCTTCTTTTATACCTTTAATGCATGTACAGCCTGAGTTTCATTCTTTCCAGGTGTTTGTTAACTCCCTTTTAAATACTTGCCTGAAGATTTATATTCAAACATTTTTCATAGCAAAGTAGCACACTCTATCTACAAGGATTGAAATATATTGCACCTCTGGATATCATTTTGAGTATATTTTTCAAATATTAGTTCTTGAGATAAATTTATGTGAACACAGAAACTTCAGAAGTTCAAAATATATTTTATTACTAATCTCAGAGTTCACATCAGTTGCACTAAAGAGAATTCAATACTCAGCAAAATAAAATAACCTTACAAAATGAAAAACTGTTCACTGGAGACACAAAGCACTTGAATATCTTTAGAACAGTCTTTCTCAGTATTACTCCAACATCTTAATGATATTATCTGAAGACCTAGATGCAGAAAATTTGAGAACTTCTATCAATCATGTATATTGCTGTTATCAAAAATTTATAATTAAATATTTTAAACAATTCTATCATCATTGGAACATGTATGTATACTCATGTTTTACAGCTGAGATTTATATATTAAATATTTTTAGTGTTTTTTAAGAATAAATTAGAGTAATGACCCAAGTTTTTATATTTTCTATTTTTTCTGTTTCTCTAGTGTAACTTTTGCATTCATGGATAAAGAACATATCCTTGTGCAATTCTTCCAGTGCTTCCTCTTCCTTAAGTTTTAATCATACATTATTTACCTATTTTGTTTACAAAATTATGACACCTGAAAAGCACAGACATTTGTGACACCTCAGTTCATGCAGGAGAGAAATTTACATAAATAGCATCCTCACATTCTGGATTACTCTGGAGGACAGACAGTTTGGAACATAATGTGGTAAATAAGTCAGTGAACAAAACATTTTATTGGACTGCTTAGCATCAGTGGAGATGCATCATGGATTACTGCAATTTACATATAATTGAACAAATCACCTAGAATAAGTTAATAATATGCATTGATCAATATACATTTTACTTCTTAAGGACTGAACATTTTGGTTAACAGATTTTTTTTCTTTCTACTTGAAATATATCAGAAACTTTTATTTTTCATATTCATTCTTTAACAGATTGAATTGTATTGTATCTAATTTGAAGATGATGATTTTATTATGCTTAATTTTGTATGGAGTACTTTGTAAAAACAAGAGGGAAGAAAATATAATGAGGGAAATATAAAGACAGAAATATAAAGAGGGAAAAATATAAAATATGAAATAAAAAATAAAATATATAAAAATATAAAGAGGGAAAAATAAAATTTCTATTACTGCATTAAAGATTGGGATAAATATAAAATTTGTTTTAAATCTATATCATATACTTTCTAACCATATTTTCTATTTTATTTGTCTATTTATTAATTTATGTGACTGAATAGAAAAACTATTTTTTGATTATTTAACAACTTGTGAATTTATTCCTACTGACATATGATGTGTGTATGTTACTTAGGTTGTTAGGTGAATCAACCTATTATAAACATTTGTGTGTGTTTTTATGTGTGTGTGCATATCATTATTTATGTCTCTTTTACTTTGGAGTCATCCACTCAGATTTATTTGGGGTCAATATTTAAGATATTTCACCTGTGTTTTTTCCACAAACTGTTTAATTTTAAAATACAAACAATGTCTTTATAAATAGATACATCCATATTATTTATAAAATATATTATCACTTTGGCCATTTATTAATTTCATTCATGTTATAAAAATGAAATAGATTAGAGCTACTTAATTCCAATTTGTGATTTTGTCCTTCTGGGTGTGTTTGTCTGTTTGATCATGTCCATTTGCTTTTTTTAGTCCTTTGAATTGTGTGGAATATAATATATGTTCTATATTCTAGAACTCTGCTTCATCTTTACTAAGCTCTGGATTTATCTGCCTTAAATTAATTTTGCTTTTTAGAGACTATTGCTCATTTTCTATTATACAAATCATAAAAAATAGTCAAGATTGCAAAGAGACATTCAAAGTCCATAGAAATTTTAAATTCATGGCTGTATGTCTCCAAACGCTACATACATTCTAAAGTTGTATTAGATTAAAATTTAGAAATATTTATGTCATTATAAAAATTCAAGATCAAAGTGATAGGATTGATACAAATGAACAGCAAACAGAAAAATGAGAATGGATGCATAAAAAGTGTCCTGAGATAAAGAGAGCAATGCAAAATATTCCCATCAGAAATAAACAAATGAATAAATCTAGCTGAAATGGATAATTAAATACATTTTAAACTAACAAGATTTAGTCTTTACATCATGTCCATAAGTAAACTCCAGTGATACCAATGAAAAAATTACAAGTATTGGCAAAGAATAGAAAGAATGTTATATAATATTGATATAAGAAATGGCTTTCTAAGTGCTGATTAAATTTCAGATGCAAAAGCAGAAAATATTTGAAATACTTAATATAATAAAGTGCTTTTGCAAGGCAACTGTAACATCTACATTAGAAACAACAGGGAATGGACAAGTCAGAAGCAGGTACTTTTAATATTGAAAGCAGGAAAGAAATATTTTATTTTTTGTTAATTTTTTCTCTCATGTATTTTGCATCCTGACAACAGATTACTGTCCTTCCTTTCCTCCCAATAACCCTCAACCCATTCCTCCTCTTCCCCATCTATTTGTCCTCCATTTTCCTTCACAAATTGGATGGAGTCCCAGGGTTATCAACCAAACAGAGCATACAAATCACAATATGATTAGACACCTCTCCTTATATTAAGACAGGATCAGACAACTCAGTAGGAGGACAAGGGTCCCAAAAAAAGTGTAAGAAACATCTCCTGATCCCTCTATTGGGATTCCCACAAAACCAAAAAGCTACACAATTATAACCTATATAAATAGCATAGCTCCATCCTGTGTAGACTCCCTGTTTATCTGTTTAGTCTCAGTCATCCCTTAGGAGTCCAGATTTGCTAAGTCTGTGTGTTTTCTTGTGGTGTACTTGATTCATCCAGCTCCTTCAGTGTTAACTCCATCACCTCAGTAGAATTCTCCAAACTGTTTTTTAAGTATGGCTATGAGTTTCTATATCTGTTTCTATTTGTTGCTTGATGGAAACTCTCGCATGGTGATCATGCCAGGTTCCTGTCTATCAGTAAAGGAGAACAGCAATGAAAATCAATTCTATTTCATTTCAGGCATTGTTTGCTTTTACCTTAGGTCTCTGGATTATCTAGCCTTTGGTTTCTGGTCCTCTAGGCAGTGTCCATAGTGGGTTTCTTCTCATTGCATGGGTCTCAAACTGGATCTGGACATGTAATTGATTGGTTACTCCCACAATTTCTGTGCCACTTTTACTCTATTATGTCATAGTAAGGAGGGCAAATTGTATCTCAAAAGTTTGTAACTAGGTTGCTGTCCTAATTCCTCCACTTTAAATTAGAGGTGTTTCAGGCTCTGCATCTCCCATTCCTAGGACTCTTAGCTAGGGTAACCCTAATAAGTTCTTGCTAAATTTTACTGCACTTAATTTCTACCTTGCCCAAAATTGTCCCAATCTAATATCAATGGTCTCTCCTAGTACTTTCTTCCTCTATCCACCCCATACCTAATCCCTCCTGGTCAGTCCCCACTGGCGCCATGATCATATGAAATATCTATACTACTTTTCCTTCCAGGGAAGATCCATCTATTCCTCTTCTAGTCCTCTTTGATATTTCACCTCTCTGGATCTGTGAACTGTAGCAAGATTATCCTTTACAGTTATCATTCACTTATAAATGAACACATACCATTTTTGTCTTTCTGGGTCTGTGTTACTGCACTCAGGATGATCTTTTATTGTTCCATTCATTTGCCCGAATGTTTTATAATAACATAGTTTTGGAGTAATTCTCCATTGTGAAATATACCATATTTTCTTTATCCATTCTTTAGTTGAGGACATCTAGGTTAATTCCTACTTGTACTTCATACTTGAGCTAACATTCTGAGGGTATGGTGGAACATAATTTGGGTATATACCCCGGAGTATTATAGATAGGACTTGATGGAGGTCAATTCACAAGGTTCTGAGAATCCACCATATTGATTTTCTAAATGGCTGTGTAAGTCTGCAGTCTCACCAAATACAATGAGTCTTTCCCTTGCTCAGCATCATCACCAACATGAACTGTCACGTTTTCTTGATCATAGCCATCTGACAGATGAATTTTGGAATCTCAGAGTTTTGATTTGTATTTGTATTTTATGGCTATGGGTGGTGAACAATGTTTCAGGTGCTTTTTGGGCATTTGAGAGTCCTCTGTTGGGAATACTCTGTTTAGATATATACCCCATTTTTAATTTAATTATTTTGTTTGTTTGTGCCTAGTTTCTGCTCAACTATAGAGCTATAGTAATATAAAGCCACATGGTATTGGCATTAAAAGAGGGAAGTTGATTAATTGATTCTAATTAAAGTGAAAAATGTAAATCTGTACACTTATAGACATATATATATACACATATATATGTATATATACATATATATGCCAAAATTATACAATGGGAAATAGAATCTTCAACAAATGATGTCAGTTTAACTGGATATTGGTTTCTAGAAGAATGCATATTGATCCATAACTTTCACCCTTCAAAAAATCAAGTCCAAGTGGATCAAAGAACTCAATATAAAACCAATTATGCTGAACCCAGTAAAAGAGAAAACGGGGAGTAGCCTTGAACACATTTGCACAGGAGACAACTTCCTGAAAATCAGTACTGCAGACACTAATATCCACAATTAAGAAATGGGACCTCCTGAAACTGAAAAACTTCTTTATGGCTTATCACCATCAATAGAAAAAATGGCAACTTACATAAAGAAAAAAATAATTTCTCCAGCTCTATTTTTAACAAAGGGATAATTTCCAAACTATACAAAACCTCAAAGGACATTTTTTTTTTTATTCAAAACACCAACAGAAAATAGAAAAATATTTGATGAAGTGTAATAGTAAATCAAATAATGGCCTTCTTTTCCTATATACTCAATTATGAACCTTAAACATATGCAAAGCTATCAGTATGACAGCAGTATGACAAACAAGTAAAATAACAAAAAAGCCCACGTTTACTTATCAAATTGTAATGAATTCATGCACAGATACATGCTCATCTATATACTCTAGCTTGACAATCTGAGGAAAAATTTCCATAACACTAATAGTAAGATTGAAGTTACTCCAGAAAATGTCGCAAATTTTACTCAAAAATGTTTAAACTTTCTTACTCATGAGCTCATTCCAAGAATTTATTCGGAAGCTACATTACCCACAATTGAAAACAACAATTTAGAATGCTATTAATTGAAATCATAGTTTTAACAGAAAATACTGTTTGTCTTTTCATTTGTATGTATGTTTTTCTGTGATGTATTAAAGAAGAATTATTTTTAATGCAGTCTTATTTAAAAGTGATGATTTGTTTTCCTTAAGTATATACTATTAGCATAACCATGTATGCTTTATATTGCATTAATTTTTGACATTATTATAAATATAAGACCATTACTTTTTAAAAAGAATATTAATTGATTTAGTAATATTATTATAATATTCTTTAACTAGTGAATATTATCCACATAGATAATTGGTGTTGATTTACTTTTTAAAATCATAGTTGGTTATATTATAGCTCATAAAAAATCAACATATTATAGAATTATTAAATAACATACTTATCCATCACCTTGAAAGATTAATAGTTTGATTAGTAGACACATTTTAAATATATAGTCATCAAATTTAATATGTACATTACATCATTATAAATTTTAATAAGTATGTTAATCAATACTTCTCAAACCTATGCATTCCAGCTAAATCACTTGTTTGAATTTATACAATGAAATCTGGCAATACACAACACAGATGTATGCATTTGTACACTGAATCAAAGGAATGTATAGTAGGTAAATCACCATTACCTTCCCATAATAAGGAAAGAAAAATATAAGTTTTCATCTCATCTCCTTTTAATTCTTTCAGTGTTTGGAATTGATAAGGCAGTGAGATTATATATGCATATATGCATCTCTATCTATCTATCTATCTATCTATCTATCTTCTATCTATCTATCTATCTATCTATCTATCTATCTATCTATCTATCTATCTAATAAGTTGTATTTAGCCATGAAGAAAAAAAGACTCAGTACATTTACTGAAAATGGAAGAAAATAGATTTTTATGTTAAGAGCAATATATCATACCTAGACCAAAAAAATATTGCATGTTTTGTTTTATGCACTGAAATCAAAGTAAAAGTTAAATATGAAGTAAAATGGGTCCTATATTAAAGGAGAAAAAAAGTAAAGTTAGGAGTGAAAATGGTTAAAAAGTCAATGTGGTGCTGATATAATTATAGAAAATACAAGTATAATAGCATAATTTTGTACAAATAACGTATATAAAAATTATACAGTGTTATGATAGAAACACTGTAGAAAAATAAGATTTTGATTCATAGTAAATAGTAATATTAGGTAAACTTAGTTTGCAGTTAGCATAGGGATTGATTCAATGATCTGAATAAATTCAAGTACAGTTCTTTGAATAACCAAAGTTTTGTTTTTGCTTACCTAGTTTGATATGAGGAATTTTATGATTTTAAAAATTTATCATTTTGTAGACTGGAAAGGCCTTGATTGTTTCTGAATAATAATTTTCTTATTATACAATAATATACTTCAAAATAAGTATATTAATCAATTTTATAATAGTAATGTTTTCTTGATAATGTCTTATAATTGTAACAGTAGCATTTTATTAATTTTAAGTTATTGAATTAAATATTCACTGAATATCTCTCTTGAAAAAGTTTAATTAAATATAAATAAATGTGATTTCTTAAAGATCCATTATTTGAATTTTTTTTTTCGAGACAGGGTTTCTCTGTGTAGCCCTGATTGTCCTGGAACTCACTCTGTAGAACAGGCTGGCCTCGAACTCAGAAATCTGCCTGCCTGTGCCTTCCTAGTGCTGGGATTAAAGGCATGAGCCAACTCTGCCAGGCTTGAATTTCTAATGAATAAAATTTTATATTTGTTAATGTAGTTGCTTTAGATAATAAATGATAGTTTAATAGACATAAATAATTTTAGCAAGTTCAATATTTGACTTTATATGAAATATAAACAACTATTCCACGAAGATAAATGGAAGAATGTAAATAAAGTTCTACTTAACCTTTTTGAAACACTATGACCCCATGCTTGTGTAACTGACACTGGTCTCAAGTTAACTACATTTAAAACTAGAACAACAGGTGTTCATAAAAGTTAATACTTTGCAAAGACTTAAGATGACTTATATTTCATTCATATCCATTTATTTTACCAATAGAAAATCATTATTTTTTTGAATTTCATGTTTCACTATAGTAATAGCATGTTTTCTTTTGCATCTTCAGATACATTTTTAAATTACAAACAATGAAACATTTGCAACTTGAGTAAAGTGGTCACAACTAAGCCATAGTACACAAACAACAGATATGCATAAAATAGATACGATATGCATAAAATAGATTACTAATTAAAAGCAAAACTTTTTATGTCAAATTTTAGTTAAACATGTTACCTAAATGTATAATCTTAATCCCCATACTAAGTTAATAGGATATTAAAAGCATATATGTATTTGTACTGCAATATAACAAAAATATCTAGAAACATCTGAACCTCACACAATATTAGTAGGAGACTTTAAAACCCCTCTTAGACACCAATGGACAGGTCATTAAAAAAGAAACTAAACAGAGACACAGTGAACTAGTAGATGTTATGAACCAAATAGATTTAACAGGTATCTACAGAACATTGCACCCTAAAACAAAATAAAACACTTTCGCAGCAACTCACCATATCTTCTCCAAAACTGACCATATAATTGGTCACAAAACAGACTTCAACCAATGCAAGAAGTTTGAAATATTTCCATGCATCTTATCAGATCACCATGGCCCAAGGCTGGTCTTCAATGACAGCAGAAACAACATGTGGAAAATGAACAACTGTTTACTCAGTGATAATTTAGTCAGGAAAGAAATAAAGAAATTAAAAACTTCCTGGAATTTAATGAAAATCTTGAAACATCATACCCAAACTTATGGAACATAATATTTGAATTATTTATGACTTGTGTTATAAGTCTGCAAACCAATGGCACTGTTTAGATGAAGAGTTCCTTTAAAAAAATCAATTACTGGACATATGCAGATATTGTTCTAACTTTACTTGTTGAGGTAATAGAGATGAGTCTAGTGAACACATTTCAGGAGCTATGAGTTCTATCTTTCCTATCATGACAGGAAGAAATAATAATTTATAAATTTGCCTTAGGGTTTGTATTGTTGTGATAAAATATCATGTCCTAGAGTAATTTGTGGAGGAAATATTTAGTGAAACATAAAGTTCCTCATCGTAGTCCAACACTGTACAGTGAGCCAGGCCCTCTCATATCAACCATCAATTAAGAAAATGCATGACAGGCTTGCCACAAGCCATCTGGTGGCCTCAATTGAATTTCTCTTACAGAATGAGTGCAGTTTATGTCAAATAGACACAATTAGCCAGCACAATATGTAATACTTAACACTTAGTAAAGTATACTATACTTTTAATAGCAGCATAAACAAATGTGCAAATATGGCCTCAATATAAAGACTTATTGGGCAGACTTGCTATAATACAAAAGCTTGCATTTTGTTTTTGCAATTTATTCTATTTGATTTTTAAATATTTTTTAATTACGTATTTTCTTTATTTACATTCAAATGTTATTCCCTTTCCCTGTTTCCCCCTGAACCTCCTATCTCATCCCACCTCCCCCTGCTTCTATGAGGATATTCCCCTACCCACCCCCCACCCCCTCTTTCCCACCCTGGCATTCCTCTACACCGGGGCATCGAGCCTTCACCAAGAGCCTCTCCTCCCATTGATGCTGGACAAGGCCAACCTCTGCTACATATCCTGCTGGAGCCATGAGTATTTGGATGACTTAAGAAAACAGAAACAAAAATTATATTTAGAGTAGATACAGTAAGTAGAGGTAACAAAACAACAGACAAGTCATAGACTTGGTAACAAAAACACACCCCAAATCAGTTTCTTTCACATATTAAAAAAGAAACCTCAAAGTTCAGAAGAATAAGATATATGGATAGACTGTGGTTATGAGTACTTAAGATAGGATTTTGGATGAATATATTTACTACATTTCAGAATTTTTTCAAAGTAAAAATTTTAAAAGTTGAATTGTTCTTGTTCTGTTTTTTTTTTTTTTCTTGCCAGAGTCTTATGTTGTTCCAGGAAAACTGGAACTTGCTATATAAACAAAGTTAGCCAAAAACTCAGAGGTCTGTGTGCTAACAATTCCCAATTGTAGGAAAATAAAATATATTCAACAACATGTATGTATTTGCTTAGAAATTTCCATGTGATAGAATCTCAACACAAATAAATTAATAGATATGTGATTAAGAATATTAAATATATCTCAAAATTTTAATTATCTACATATGCACACATATACAGTGTTAAAATATTTAGTTACTATATGAGTATAAAAGATATGAGGACATGGATAGGTTTACTGAATATGATTCATTTCGCATTTGTCAAGTAAATCACATTTGGTAGCGATACCAATCCCTTCCACACAACCATATTACCTCACCAGAATATTCTTTATTTCTTTGCAAAACTAACCTGTTTTTTATGCTATTCAGAAAATAGTAATCATAAATACGAATGAATAAAAATGTTGTTGACCGTAAAGTACCCAACATTTATTTTTTTATTTATTTATTTATTTATTTAGGTTTTTTAAAGATAGAAAGTTCTTCACATTTGTAACAGTGGTGCAGCTGTGTCTTCATGTGGGACTTTTAGAGCTGGAACAGGATCTATCTCTGACTACACTCCCTGCCTTTAAGTCTCTCTTCCATAACTGTGCTGTCTTGTCTATCCTCAGCAGTAGAAGATGCACCTGGTCTTCCTGCAACTTGATATGCCAGTGCTGGTTGATAGCAATGAGAGGCCTCCTGTTTCCTGAGGAGAAAAAGAGAAGGGATGGATGGGGGGGGGGGCTGGTGAGTTGATAGGAAGGAACTGGGAGAAGAGGAGGGAGGAAGAAGCAGTGATTGTGATGTAAGAGAGATAATGTTAATTTAAAAAAAGAAAAAACAAATTTTGCTAAATGGGAGTTGATTGTAATATACTTACAAAATGTGCTCTAGTCAATCTACTTTTTCTAAACAAGAGTTGAGCTATATGCATAAAATATCCTGTGACAAATAGACTTTTTAACTATCAACATGTTTTTATCAGTTTTAAGGTAACATTTTCATTCAGATTTTATAGATGCTTATCCATACCCAATAAACATATAAATATAAGAAAAATGCAAAGTCATCTTCTATTAAAAGTATAACTCTCTTATAGTAGTTACAATACTGAGTGTAACTCAATGTGCTTTAACTTTTGGAGAAATTGAGAAACTTCTTTGTTATTATCTGCAAGTCTATACTGCAAGATATTATAGCCTATAATCTTTTGTCTATAGACTCCTGAAGGCTTGTAAATTTATTGTCTTGTATATCTTAAATATGGATTTATTGATTTGCTACTCTAGGGAAATGAGAATTTAATGTCACTCAGCTTGACTAATATGCAGATAATTAATAATTTTAAAAACTAAGGATTGTAGATTATGGTTTAGTTAAAAGTTTTTGTAGTGACAGCAGTAATGAAGTTGAAGATTATCTGAAGAAATTAACAATTATTTCACCATAATTGATTTGTTATTTAATAAGAACAATAAAACCTCATGACACTGTGGGCTTGGACAAGAATGTCTAAAGTTTTGTTGATGATTTTGGCATTTAGTATTTGGTGTTAAAAATACACTGAAACCAAATCTTCAATAAAAAACAATTATCATTCTTAGAGTTTTTTTTTTTTATAAATTGCTAATGGTTAGTAATTAATTAATAAGTATTTAGTATATATTCATAACCACTCAGAATTTCTGTCAAATTCTGATAACATTAAATAATTACAGTATTTTTTTTTAGATTGAAATGAATATTGTTTTATTTCAAAACTAAGGAAGCAAGTATAACTTTAACAGATCATGGACAGAAAAAATAAATTCAGAAACATAAAATGAAACCAAAGAGAGACTCCTACATTTGGTGATGGTGAAAAAAATTATTCTTACTGGATATCACAAAACTTTAAAAGATTTACATTTCCTGTGGGAGTGAAAGTTTTCAGAAAGAATTCGAAACTGCTTTATACTCTTCAGAAGAACTTTAGAGAAAGGAAAGTATAAAGGAAACTGAGTAAGAGGGATGAAGAAAAATGCACAAGTAAAACTTATCAAGTGATGTCTGGTGCAGTCACAGTAACAGCGGGCAATATAAAAGTAATAGTAGACTGTTGGGGGCCGACTTTTAGCAGAAAGCAGCTATCAGCTTTGCAGCCATCTTGAGCCATATACCCTGACATGAGACTTGGATTACAATAGCCTACAACAGCTGAGCACACTCCGATAATCTTGGTTTAGATACCTTGAGATTAAAGGTGCGCGAGATTAAATGTATGTGAGATTAAAGGTGTGTGACTTAAGAGTGTAATTTAGAGATAAGATTTAGAGACAAGACCTAAGGGCATGATTATAGGTGTGACCAAAAGGCATGGCTTAGAAGTGAGACATATAAAAGGCAGAGGCAGACGGTAGAGAATCAGACACAGCAGACATTAGGGAGACACAGAAGAGAGAATCAGACACTTCAGAGAGTACAACTTAGAGTACAACTTGGGGTAGGAATTAGGCATTAGGTAGCAGGCACTTGGAAGAGAACTTGGAAGAAGTAACTTGGAACTTGGAGGCACTGGGGACTAGGAATTAGGGACTAGGAACTGGAGACTTGGGATTTGGACTAGGAACAAGAGACTTGGAAAGAAGAAGAGAGACTGAAGAATAAACGGGATTGAATCACACTCTGTCTGGTCTTTATTCTTTGAGTCGGTCCTCAAACTCTCTCTTGCTGAACCCCGACCCGAGGACCACCAAACGCGGAGCAACCCGGGCCTCAACATTTTGCTCGGGCCGTGACATTTTTTGACCGCCCCAATGTGGGGCTAGTGCGATTCCCAACATTTTTTGGCCGCTCAAAGTGGGCCAGTTTAGGTCTCAACAGTAGACCACTAATAGGAATGAAGAGAATGGTTTCCTAAAGAAACCTTCTAAGGCATGGCTTAGAAGTGAGACATATAAAAGGCAGAGGCAGACGGTAGAGAATCAGACACAGCAGACATTAGGGAGACACAGAAGAGAGAATCAGACACTTCAGAGAGTACAACTTGGAGTACAACTTGGAGTTGGAATACAACTTTGGAGTCCCCAAATTTTATCAAGACTAACCATGAAAAACACTGAAAAATCAACCACCAAGTAACACCAAGTAACGTGTATATGAAACAGTAGCTTAAACTATGCACTGTATTAAATATACTTAAAACAGTTATATGTACGTGTGTCATACATCAGACGTATATGATATGTGTTGTATTGCATGTATTTATGTATATTTGTTTTATGTTTTTATTTTTTAATTAATGTGTATGTGTATGTGTGTATGTGTGTGCACACATGTGCATATTATGACATATATGTGGTGGTCAAAACTTTTAAAAGTAAATTCTTTTCTTTCTTCATAGGATTTGACTCAAGTAATCCATCTTGCCTGCAAATGCTTTTACCTACTGAGCTTTCTCATTTGCTTATGCAGATCATTTTGAAATAAGTGAATCCGTTTTGAAAAAAAAATGTTTTTGCTTAATGATCCTTGATCAAAGTATAATTATGTTAGAATTGGATACCAAAAATAAAGGAATCAGAAAACATTCATTCTTGAATGGAAACAGCTTTTTTTAAATTTATTTTTAAATTTATTTTTATTTTATTTATTTAAATTTTCAGTAAGTATTGATCTTATAAGCTTTGCTAGTTCCCACAAGCTGAAGAAAATGTTATATGGACATTTTGATAAGTATTTTGAATAAGATATCTATCTCAGAAATCAAACATCTTGTGTTTAATAATCAAGGCCTGTAAATGTATGCCTTTGAATTTGGATGCAGAATGTACAACTAATAATAGAGTAGTTTTGCCTAGGAATTGGCTGTTCAGTTTTTATTGTCTTATGAAAACACCATAAAATCAAACTTACAACACTGATCGTTTAATCTTAATTTGTATCATGAACCTAAAAAAAAATGTCTCAAAGTATTATGATGCTATAGGAGAAATGACAACATTATATTAAGAATCAAATTAGATTCTTTAAAATTGTGCACTCTACAGTTTAATTTTTCTCAATGTATTAACTTTTTTATGCATCTCTATGACATGGACGAAGCTTGTACTAATACTTAACATTAAATATTCCTTTTGAACGTTAAAGATAAAATGTATAGGCTCACAGTATATGAGTCCCCTATACATCTTGAAGAGTTCTGCAGATTTTGTTGTGTGTGCAGTAATGAATGTTGAGCTGTGGAGCTTCCTGCATACCATGGAGACAAAGCCAGCATCACAGGATTCATGAGATGGTACACAAGTTAGAGTGGACTTTTTGTTATGTAACCACCTCTATGATCTTTTTGATACTATAACTCCTTTGCCCATCATTTTGTTTATAATCCTTGTAAGCATATTAGTTTTTTTAAAAAAGTAAAACAATTGGTGCAAATTGATTCACATAGCAAACAGAAATGAACTCCACAGGATAAAGGAGAGGAATAACCTTATCAAATCCTTTTAGCGCATTCTGGAGAGATTGTGCGACATTTAGAGTGTGAAGTCTATCTTTCAGTCATATAAAAACCAAAACAATGTTTGAGGGTTATAGACAGGACTTACTTCTGCCCATACTTTCTGCATCATAAACTACCAAGTTACTGCCAAGAACTCAACAAACTCTTGCTACACTTATCTAAACACATCTGGTAATATTGTCTCACAATGTAATAAATGCTTACAAGTTATCAAGCAAAATAAAAGTTAACTCCCATAAGTTGCTTTTCTCAAGTATTGTATCATAGCAACAGAAAAGAGAACTAGAGCTGCTAAAGATTCTTACATAGAAGTGCGATTATTACTGCGACAAACAGACAGTCCAGTAGTTCAGTCTTAACAACTAATTTGAGAAAGAAATGCAGGAAGAAATTAAAGATGTACATTGGAAAAGTATTAAGCAGACTTCAAAGTTCCATTTTAGTGGCACATACAAGAAGAAAATTGAAATAGAATTGTAAGTACTGTGGTCATAAGATTTCAGAAAACAAAGGTACCCTTTATTATTGGACTGGAAGCCATTTGTGGCAAAGCCACATCTTGACAAAGCCTCAATTAATGAACTGCCCAAGTTCTGAAAATATAAGTGAGAGTGAATTCAAATGCCCATTTGCATTGAATCTGTAGATTGCTTTTGGCAAGATGGCCATTTTTACGAAATTAATTGTGCCAATCCACAAGCATGAGAGATCCGTCCATCTTCTGAGATCTTTGATTTTTTTTCTTCAGAGACTTGAAGTTCTTGTCATACAGATCTTTCACTTGCCTGGTTAGATTCACTCGAAGATATTTTATATTATTTGTGACTATTGTGAAGGGTGTCATTTCCCTAATTTCTTTCTCAGCCTGTTTGTCCTTTGAGTAGAGGAATACTACTGATTTGTTTGAGTTGAATTTATATTCAGCTACTTTGATGAAGTTCTTTATCAGCTTTAGAAGTTCTCTGGTGGAAGTTTTAGGGTCACTAGAGTATATTATCATATCATCGGCAAATAGTGACATTTTGACTTCTTCCTTTATTATTTGTATCCCTTTGACTTTCTTTGGCTAGGACTTCCAATACTATTTTTGAATAGGTAGGGTGAGAGTGGGCAGCCTTGTCTAGTCCCTGATCTTAGTGGGATTGCTTCAAGTTTCTCTCCATTTACTTTGATGTTGGCTACTGGCTTGCTGTATATTGCTTTTACTATGTTTAGGTATGGGCCTTGAATTCCTGATCTTTCCAAGACTTTTACCATGAAGGGATGTTGAATTTTGTCAAATGCTTTCTCAGTATATAGTGAGATGATCATGTGGTTTTTTTTCTTTGAGTTTGTTTATATAGTGGAATACATTGATAGATTTGTGAATATTGAACCATCCCTGCATTCCTGGGATAAAGACTACTTGATCATGATGGATAATTGTTTTGATGTGTTCTTGGATTCAGTTTGTGAGAATTTTATTGAGTATTTTTCATCAATATTCATAAGAGAAATTGGTCTGTAGTTCTCTTTCTTTGTTGGGTCTTTGTGAGGTTTAGGTATGAGCTTCATAGAATGAATTGGGTAGGGTTCCTTCTGTTTCTATTCTGTAGAATAGTTTGAAGAGAGTTAGTATTAGTTCTTCCTTGAAGTCTGATAGAATTCTGCTAAGACAATCTAGTCCTGGACTTTTTTTTTTTTTTGTGGGAAAACTTTTAATGACTGCTTCTATTTCTTTAGCAGTTATGGGACAGTTTAGATTGTTTATCTGCTCCTGATTTAATTTTGGTACCTGGTATCTGTCTAGAAAATTGTCCATTTCATCCAGATTTTTCAATTTTGTTGAGTATACGTCTTTGTAGTAGGATCTGGTGATTTTTTGAATTTCTTCAGTTTCTGTTGTTATGTCACCCTATTCAATTCTGATTTTATTAATTTTTATACTGTCTCTGTGCCCTCTGATCAGTCTGGCTAAGGGTTTTTATATCTTGTTGATTTACTCAAAGAACCAGCTTCTGGTTTTGTTGATATTTTGTATAGTTCTTTCTGTTTCTACTTGGTTGATTTCAGCCCTAAGTTTGATTATTTCCTGCCATCTACTCCTCTTGGGTGTATTTGCTTCTTTTTGTATTAAGGCTTTCAGGTGTGCTGTCAAGTTGTTAGTGTATGCTCTCTCCAGTTTCTTTTTGCATGCACTTAGAGCTATGAGTTTTCCTGTTAGTACAGCTTTCATGGAGTCCCACAAGTTTTGGTATGATGTGTCCTCATTATCATTAAATTCTAAAAAGTCTTTAATTTCTTTTTTTATTTCTTTATTGTTTCTACTTTTATCTTTAGAGCCTGGATAGTTTTGTTTAATTTCTTCACCTGTTTTGTTGTGTTTTCTTGCAATTCATTAAGAGATTTCTGTGTTTCCTCTTTATGGGCTTCTACCTTTTTAATCTGTGTTCTCCTGTACTTTTTAAAGGGAGTTATTTATGTCTTTCTTAAAGTCTTCTATAATCATCATGACAAGTGATTTTAATTCTGAACCCTGCTTTTCCTGGGTGATGTAGTTTTAGGGTTTGCTATGGTGGAAGAACTGGGTTCTGATGATGCCAAGTAACTTTGTTTTCTGTTTCTTAAGTTCTTGGGCTTGCCTTTGCTATCTGATTAATTCTAGTGCTACCTTCACTCACTGTCTCTGACTGGAGCCTGTCTTTCCAGTTATCTTGCTTGTGTCAGAACTCCTCAGGGTCCAGATGTCTCTGTGATCCTGTTATCCTGAGCTCCAACTGCTCTGAGTGCAGTGGCTCCTCTAAGATGTATCAGAATATGGTGTCTTCATAGGAACCGACCAGCTAGGTGTCTGACCCAGCCACAGGGACCAGGCGAGGGTAGAAAGGGGAGTGGTATTCCGCAGTGGCAAGGTTTGTGTGCCTGGTGGTTCCTGAGTGCCCCCTGCTCCCAGTTGTAGCTCTGGGGCATAGGATAGTGAGCGAGTGTTCTTACCTGCTGCTCTGAGTTCAGTGGGTCCTCTAGGATATTTAGGGATATGGTCTCTTCAAGGGGGGAAAAGACCAACTAGGTGTCTGCCCCAGCCACACGGACCAGGAGAGGGGCAGAAGGGAAAATAAATCTTAAAAAAAGCATTTCTCCTTTCAGTTTGAAGCTTTTTTTTTTTTTTTTTTTTTTTTTTTTTGTAAACAAAACATGTTCACTTTGAATTTAGTTGGCTGGAAGTGTGCAAATGTGTCTTTTTACTCCAACTATAAAATGGGAAGCATTTTCTTTAGAAAAGAACACATGCACTTTATTTTTAAAACGCAGAGCACATATTGTTTATTTTTTAATAAAAATTGATTGTTTGGCTAATGCAAACACTACTTAAATATAAGAACCACTATAATTTGATGTAAACATGAGAAAAACGAGGATAAATATATGCAGCTTTCAAGAATATTTAAAGATGAGAATGATGGAATTTAAGAAATGCCTATCTTGCTGTTGAAATGCTGGCTCAGCGGTTATTAAAACTGACGGCTCCTTCAGAGGACCTCGGTTCAATAGAAAGCGTTCCTGAGAGAAAGGTCTTATCCATTTAAGGCTCCAAGGTGTAAAAATTTGAAATCACTTGAAATTGAACCAGGACCCTGGTTCACTTCCCAGCACCCACGTGATAGCTCGTGAGTGTCTGTAACTCCAAGATACACCATCCTCACACAGACATATGCATATAAAACAGTAATTCACATTTAAAAAAGAAAATGGCTATCTCTCAAAGCTCTATCATGACTTTAGAAAACCTATTTATAGAACTTTATAATTTCAAATTAAATTCTCAATTTTAATTTTATAACATTAAAATTAATATAAACATTATTTAACAATATAGTTCTCACATTACTGCTTTTCTTCTGAATGTATTTTTCATCATTAAATTGAGAAAGTATTATGTGAAATACCTTGTAAACTCTCAACAATTTTCTTCCTTTCATATTCTTTTAGTTATATAGAAAAAAATCTACTATATCCTCAATTAATCATTTGTTTTCACATTTAATTCCTTTAGTCTGAGATATTCAAACTAAATACTTGTTTATTAATAACTTTTGATTCATCTGCAATACAATATCAATACACAAATTTTTATTAGATGACATGTTCTCCAAGTAAGTGAATAAATAAATGAATAAATGAATGAATAGTGAATGTGAATGAATGAAGGAATGGAGAACAGAATGAATAAAATAGAAATCTTACTACAGCTATTTTAGTGCAGGAGGCAGGAGACATTAGCAACTAACAGAATCTGTCTTTAACAATATAATTTAGGAAGCTAGACCATATTCAAATCAAATTGACATTATCATGACATAATTATGACTGATATGTGCTCAATTTTATCAAGACCATATGTCAGAATATCTGTGAGAGTATATGTGAAATATATTGAAATTAAATGTCAACTTATGGGAAAATATGTTTTATATTATTTCAAATGTGCTCAGATGAAATATATTTTTTTAAATATGAAGACTATGCAAATTATGGAATATGAAGGGATACTTCAAATTATTTTTCACCACAATTTAAAAAAACCGAACTGTCAAATATATTTGATTTTCTGATGACAAATTTGTTTTTTATTTTGCTATTCCTACACAATATTTAAATAATATGTCACGTTTAAATAATGAATGAAGTGTGTGAATTTGCACATTGATAATATTAATTTACTTTACTGTGGTTTATTTATTTTAGTCCACATTTTTCATATCAAGAATAACAGTAGAGTATCAATAAGTGTTTGTTTTCTCTTTACTGTATCCATTTCCAAGTGGGAGAAAAAAGTAGGTGTTGTCTTCTATAACAAACTAGGAGGAAAAAAAATAAATGCAAGCCTGGCACTGAAATACCCAGGAAGGGTAGTGTCATCCCAGATCCTTTTCTATCTGCTGCTTTGCTCTAACTTGCCTGCCAATGAGTTATCTTTCCTCTTTTTTTATTGTTGCTTATATGTTCTTATAATTTTATTATTTTCGAAATAATAATTTCTTTTCTTCTCCTGGTCTGGGTTAATTTGGACTGACTGTTATTTATACAGTTTATTGTTTTGATAGTGAGATAGTCTTCAGACAATGTTGGACCTAATTATTTCTTGAATAGGATTATGATGACATAATCCCATGTAGTTTATAGAATTTCATAATATTAAGAAAAATCATACTGACATATTCTTAAAATCTATTAACTTTAAGTAGGCCTTTGAACTGTCCAAAATGAAGATGGCTGTACTATAGTGTGGGGGGTAGTCTATAGTCCTTTGAGAGTTTGGTAACTGGTATCGCTTTTTACAGGATAACAAACTGGTTCTAGCCAGTCTGACTGTGACGTAATATAGCACTATCACCAGGATATAGAAACCTGACAATCAAAATATGTGTGTTGTATTTGTTCAGTCCTTGTGTCTGGTAATTGTTTTAATTTTACTGCTAGAGATTTTCATTATGAACAGATTTTGTCCTTCCTGGTTGGTATCAGGCCATGTCACTTTGTTTCCCTAATGAATTGGGAAAATAAAAAATAAATATTTGTGCTGTGTATGATATCATAGCTCCTAAACACAAATAACTAACTTTGGAGTTAAGTTAAAAATATTCCTTGTTCAAATTATTGAACTGTATCATGCAGAGAGAAAACTCAATACATTTGGGGAGAATTAGCTCAGGAAAGTTTGTACTAGCCATTAAGTTTGTGTGTTGAAAAAACATTAAAATACTGGCAAGTTATGAGAAATTGCTTGACAATACAGCATTCTGAAAGCTTACGTTTGCAAGGATGTAGAATAAAGAGAACACTTATACATTCTTTGTAGGAGTACAAACTTGTACAGCCACTATGAAAATCAGTGTGGCAGTTCCTCAGAAAGCTGAAGATTGAGATTTGAGGTATACCTCAAATTGAAGATTGAAGATTGAAGATTTGAGGTATACCTCAAAGCCGGGTATACCACTCTTTGTTATATGACCAAAATACTCTAAATCCTAATACATAAGGACTTGCTCTTCCACGTTTTCTGCTGGTCTATTCATAATAGACACAATTTACAAACAGATTAGATGTTCATCAATGGAAGAAACAATGGAGAAAATATAGTAATTTACACAATTTAATATCACTTATCTGTCAAAAATGACATTATGAAAATCACAGAAAAATGAGTGGAACTAGTGAAAAGTAATTATCTGAGTGAGCTAGCCCAGAACCAAGTAGAGAAATATGATATCTATTTGCATACACACACACACCCATACACCCATATGCGCACATGCACACACACACACACACACACACACACACACACACACACATTCTATTATATTTTTGATAGGCATGACACAGTTTATATATCTACAAAGGTTACATAAACAGTAACTTATTGGGTAGCAGTTGAATCAATCTAGGAAGAAATTATAGACTAGAAACCTATGGGTAAGTGAGGACAGAAAAGAAGAATCAAATGGAGCGGTAGGAAAGAGAGAGGTGAGGGAGGATATATGGTTCGGGACAGTTAAATTTAAAGACCATTTGAAGGGTTGCATGGACATTTTTTAAAGTAGCAGCTTCCTAAAATATAAATATATCAAGGCAATCTAATGACATCACTAAATAACATGATGGACAGAGCCCCACCTGGACATCTCTCATCACCAAATGAAGCTTCTTGTACTGTGAATGTATTACGTCTAATTTTATTGGCCAAAATAGAGTGAAATCCTGTAGATATATGAGAAAGTTAAGGAAGCAGTAATTTCCTATCTATGCATTCATTCAATGTGAAGTGGGTATGAAATTCATGAGTAACCCAGAATAGAACTATCGCCAATGCTGGAAAGACTTTGGAATAAAAATATTGGAAGTTGTTTTCAGTTACAATGATGAACATGGTGCAAAGTAGCAGCTAATGTCATAGAACAATTAAATCAGGCCAGAGACATTAATATTTCCCAAGGTCAGTTGTTATGTAAGGGTCAATATGCTGAGTTACAAAAGCAGCTTGAATTTGATGATCACACCTTGGCACTATGTGATTTAGGAGCTTTAAATGCTTGGAATAAAGTGAAAGAATCAGGAAAGAGGTCTGGTTCATTTACTAAGATTATACAGGGGCCCAGAAAATCTTCACTGACTTTTTTTTTATGCAAAGGTTGACTTTATCGGTAAATCACATAGTCAGGAAAAACACTAAATGAATCTTTGGCTTTATTTATTTATTCATTATTCATTTATTTATTCAGTTTTTTTTATTTATCCACTTTATATCCACATCACTGCCCCCTCCCTGTTACCTCCTCTTTAAATTCTCCCATCCCCCAAGCCCCTTCTCCACCAAACAGGTGCACTCTCACCCTCATATTGATCAAGTCTCTACAATTCTAGGATTTTCTCTCCCATTGATACCAGACTAGGCAGCTCTGCTAGAACATATCTCACATACAGGTAACAGCTTTGGGGATTGTCTCCACACCAGTTGTTTGAGACCAACTTGAAGACCAAGCTGCACATCTGGTACATATGTGACAGGAGGTCTAGGTCCAGCCTACATATGTTTTTTTGGTTGGTGGTTCAGACTCTGAGAGCACCAAAGGTCCTGGCCAGTTGACTCTGTTAGTCCTCCTATGGAGTTTTCAACCCCCTCAGAGCCTGATATCCTTTCTCTTATTCTTCCATATGAGTCCTCAAGGTCCATCTACCATTTAGCAGTGGAGATTTTTATCCATTTGAGTCAGTTGCTGGGTGGAGCCTCTCAGAGGACAAATTTCTCTTGTATGCAAGAATCTTTGGTCTTTGAAACTGCTGATTCAGAATTTAAAAGAGTGACTAGGTCTTTAAAGGCAAGATCATAATCAATAGAGGAAGAAAATAGAGATATACTTGATCTCACACTTATGATGCTAATCTGATAAGAGAAGTAATTTTTTAAAATCTTAGGTAAAATCAAAATGAAATGTTTTTGTTGTGGTGATCAAGATCATTTGAAGGAGGATTGTAGGCAAGACATTCCAGGAATAATAATTTTTTTTCTAGAAATAATTGAGCCTTCTGGAGTAAGCAGAAGGTGTGAAAAAAATCTGTGTTGGACTAATGAATGCAGATCAATAAATGATAGGCAACATAACCCTTTGCCCTTGGGAAATGTCCTAGGGGCCTTGACACAGGCTCCAATATCATATTTGATTCAATCATTTCTTGTCATCATCAAAGAAAAAAGCAACTGAAAGATTTAATATGTATTGTAAACAAACAATCAAACAAAAACAAAAACCAAAAATGAAAACAAAACAAAACAAAAAGCATTGCTTTGGATATAATCAAAGACAGAACAGCTGCAGTAGATAAAACAGCCAACATAAAAATTCAATATAACAATAATTTCACCAAAGTCTTAGCATCCAGACTGGTCTTTTCAAGAGTTAAATATTCAGCTTTTAGGGATCAGAACATTATCTCAAGTTAAAAGAAAAAATTCAAAATGGGTTGAATGTACTGGACCAGAAGTACAAATAGGTATATTAAAGACATATGTGGCAAGATATTGGTGAATTTAAGGGTATGTGATTTGTTGCAGTAATGGAAAATACAGACTAACATTCCTCAAACTTCAGAAACTAACCATAAAAAATAACTGCTTCTGAAAATAATATTAAGTATTATTCAGAACAGTTCCAGAGTGTTCAGATTGTCCATTAGTAGGACAAAACAGGTGTTATTCCTCCTAAGGTACCAACCTTCCAAACTTTACAGTGGACCAACCTCCCAAACTTTACAGTGGATAACTGATGTGAGTGAATCAATGATCTATAAAAAATTACAAATACTAGTACAGAGGAAATGTTAAATTTGCAATACACTGAGGAATTCTCCCTGTGTTTGGTATAAGAAAGAATTCAGGGATATGCAAGATGCTAATAGATTAAAGAGCTATAAAAATATTATTTAGCCAATGATCTCTGTATTGGTTTGAATATTTTTGCCCAGGGAGTAACACTATTTATTCTAGTAGGTGTGGCCTTGTTGGATGAAGTGTGTCACTGTAGGCCTTGGCTTTAGGGTCCTCATCCTAGCTGCCTGAAAGCCAGTCTTCTAGCATCCTTCACATGAATATGTAGAACTCTCAGCTCTGCCTGAACCATGCCTACCTAGATGGTGGTATACTCCCACCTTGATAATACTATGATGAAGCTATGAAACTGTAAGCCAGCCACAATTAGATGCTGTTCTTATAAGTTTTGCCTTAGTCATGGTGTCTGATCACAGCAGTCAAAAGCAGAATAAAAACTAGACAGTCTCTTTACAGCCCGGAATCTCCTTGCCTTCTTTATTACTTAAGTCATGGCCTTTGATGGTAATTGATTTTAAAGGCTAACACATACTTATAATAATAGTTGTACAATAAAGAGATATAATTTGAAAGTCTTACCACAAGGAATGTTCAAAGCCCTACCTTGTGCCAATATTTTGTAAACAGCTATTAGATATAATTCATAAACATTTACCTCAATCTACAATTTACCATCATATAAATTATATCTTGCTGGCTGATTCTGATGCAGATATCTTAGAAAAAATTTGATAAAGTAAAGAGAATTTTGTCTCGTTGGGAATTACAAAGTTGGAAAAATACAAAAAGGATATTTTAGCAATTGTTTAGAATACTAGATAGATTTAAGAAAATTAGACCATCAAAAGTACAAATCAGCAAAGATCAATAACAAACTCTTAGTCATTTTCAAAAATTTCTGGGAAGTATTAACTGGCTATGGGACAGAAGTGAATATTCTACAGAACGTTGAACTCAAACATTCTTAATCCCAAGACTACCAACTACAACCCACCTGGATGTTGTAAAAAACTTGACATAAATAGCTTTTTTATAGTAATTACTTTTATTATGTTAGAGTTAACATATTTTCTTTTTATTTAGAGAAAAAAAAGAGGATATAGGAAAAGTATAGAAATAAAAGGAAAAGAGATAGATTGCTTAATATAATTTATATACCTTTGTATAGTGATACAAAATTAAGGTTGCATTTTGTTACATTGTATAGATTTTTGTATATTGATACAAAATTATATCAAATGTTATATTTTGATTACAACATACTGTATATCAACTTTTTAAAAGATATTATACCTAAGTAATTCTTAAAAATGCAATGTGAAGTTCTAGTCCTTTTGAAAGCTATTATTACAATTTGTTTAGGACAACTAAGAAATGTAAGTTAATAGGGAGTCAATCAAACTGTGTTTTTTTTTTAAGTACTAGTTTAGTTGATCACACATGTTTTCTAAGTTAATCAGATAGTAAATAGCCAGAGACAAGCAACATTTGCCTATTTTTGTGAACTGAGATAGTTGTTATTCAAAAACATTAGAAGTCTGTAGAACGATTGTGACATTTAAATATTTTTTTATTAATTTTAGCATTTTTTGATATTGAGACATACAATTTCCTGACATCACTCCCATTCTTCACAAAGAAGATGAGGGGCATTGAAGAATTTCCTTTTGGAGTTTGCTACAAATGTAACAAACTGCCACTGGGCAAGGACCTGTCCTAGCACCAAGTCCTGGCAGTAGGCTGTCCAATCTGTAGACATAGAAAGTGGACTGTTGAACTCTGCCAGGTCAAGGTAGAGAAGTCCTTCAAAATTCATTTGTCTCAGAAATATCTGTGAAATAATCTTTGCCAGTAGGATGAAGAGATAAATGGTCCAATATTGCAAAATGATATTGGGTGACTGTGCAGGCAGCCAGTAGTCTCTGTCATTTCTATAGATTTGGAAGACTCTTGCTCTGCACTTCATCCTTCTCAGATCTCTTTTGGGGTTGAGGATTAGTCCCATAGTTAAGTTTAAGTAGTTTAGGATTTAATAAAATGTTTTAGGGTCTAAGAAGATGTTTTTACATCGACAAATGCAAGTTGATAAATACAACAGGAATATAAATTATGAATGTCTTTCAAATCAGTTTAAATAAAGAGTATTTTATTTTAGAGAAAAAGAGAAATATATTGCAGGATATTTGATTGCACTGCAAACACCAAGATTGTGTTTTTTTCTTCTAAAGAAAAAAAAATTTTTCTGGCTTAGCCCTAGTACATACCTTTAATCCACAAGCTAAATAAAGTCAACCCTTGGTTGCAGAACAAGCAACAAAGCAGACAGGGAGTGAACATAAGTAAACATAAGTCTTTAAGTTAAAGGGTATTTAATACAGCATGAAGAAAGAGAAAAAGTGTTTTTTTGTTGTTGTTGTTGTTGTTGTTGTTGTTGTTTTTTTTATGAGAGGTCAGTGAAGTAGGAAGGTAAACTGGGTGCTTTTTCTGCCTCTCTGAGCTAGCAGACTTTCAGCATCACATCTGTCTCTTGAGTCTTCAATTGGTAAAATCACATGGCTTAAATTTTTGTTTTTTAAAACAAAGGTTTTCCACAACAACAACAAGAAAAATAATAAGTAGTATAACTTGTTTCAATTCTTGCACAGTGTATTCTTCCACGTTGACCCATAAACACATTCAAATCTTTCTTCTCTATGAGAATAATGCAAACTTGCAGGTGAAGGCCTGGATAGTTGTGAAAGGTGGACAGCTTTCATTATTTCTGACTCATGTTCTCTGATTCCTATACACAAGACTGGAGAAGAATGCCATCTCTTTGGGCATTTGCAGTAGAAAAGAAAAGTCTATAAAATATTCAAGGAAGTATATCTTGTAAGAATTCTTCATTCTGCTAGCTAGAACTATGTGCCTCAGAGAAACTGATAGTTACTATTTAGAAATTTGAAGTTTTGAGATTCTGAAGCAGAATGTTAGTATGGTGGCAAACTACAGAAGAATCTCTTCATGGTTGGAACCTGCTATCATTGGATTATGAATTCACATGATGGAAAGTAGACAGAGCATATTCCCCCTTTCAGAACAGTGATTATATATTTACAAAGCTATATATTCATTGCTTAATCATCTATCAAAAATGCCATCTACTAATATATTATAGAGCACAAAGTTTTAAGTGTGTCTTCAGTGGTGGTAGGAACGTTCAGTCCATAAGAGACATTAAGGCAACATCCTTATGAATACCATTGTCTTATTTACCTATTATTTAGAGACCCTATCTCCATTTCCAGTCACATCCTTACTTGTGATGTTTTGAGAACATGAATACTGCATAGTAATGTTTTAAACTATAAGTTTAATAATAAATTTAACAAAAATAAAAGAATTTCAGACACGTTGCAAATGATACTGTCTCTTATATATGAACTAAAGAGATTTCATATAGTAGTCTCCAATTAATCTGAAAATCCTTTCCTACAAGGAGTAAATACTTAGCTAGAAAGTTTTTAAAATGTGTTTAAATTTTGATAATTAATACAAAACGACTGATCATTCAGTGGAGGCAGACCTATACAAAAAGATAATAACTGAGCTCTTACATTTACCTTGTAAGTGTTTGATGAAATAGATAAGTTCAGCTGATTTTCTTTCTCTAGAAAAATGGATTCTGATAACCATACTGATGTAGAAGGACAAGTTATCTTTCCCATCTCAAAAATAGAAATTAAAATATGTTATCTTTAGGCATATCATAACAGTTTTATTGTAAATTATACACAAACCAGCCTGGTACTAAACAGATTTTTTTAAATATTTTAAGAAAAACACTGGTAAATTGGACAAAATATATTGATTTTAAGACATATACAAACAACAACAGTGGTAACTACAACAAAAACAACAACAATATACTACCATAAATATTTTCTTTAACGTAAGTACCATTATAACAATAAACTTTGAATGTAAAGATATATATCTAGTAATGGAAAATATATTAACAGCAATAAACTACCAGGAGGGCTCAATACAACATCTGCTATGTATAAATCTAATGATAACATAATAATAAATAATAATAATGATCAAATAATTAAAAATTTCTACAAATAACTGCACAGAAAAGCAGAGCTTATAAAGGAGATATATCAAGAAGGGTTGTGCTGTACATGGTCACTGATTCACTATACTTTGATTAGTTGTGGTTTGCTGTATTGATCTACATCTATAGCAAAAACACATTTCTGTGTAAACACTGTTCTTATCTAGGTATATAAATTTAAAGTTAGAATGTAGTTGGGAATTACACTGGTTAAGTTGAGTAATGCTATTATTTTTTTCCTAACAAACATGAAGTCATTAATTTTCTTGGTTTCCATTACTATAAGGTTCAGGGATCATAGAAGAAGAAGAGAGCAGGAAGATTATAAGAACCAGAGGAACAGCAAATTGTCTGGGAGCACTTGTCTCTTAGAATTTTCAGAGAAGATACACTTACAAACTCTCATTGTTAGGGTTGTCTAAATGAAATTTAAACACAGGAAGATACCAATATCCATGCCAAACAAAAAGAGAAAATCTTATATGACTGCTTCAAACCTATACAGAGAACTGCAGGCAACTAAGGAATGTTGAAGAAAACGTTCAAACATAAAAAGTGAACAAGACTTTTTATAATTTGGAATATATAAATATATACTATATATATATACATATCTCCATCCACCTCAAAAATTCTTGAATGAAAACCTATTATCTAGGTTCAGTAAGAAATGTAACTCAAGCAGGAATGTGTAATATAAGAAACAAAATAGAAAAATGAGAAGCTAACATGCTGCCTACAAACAACTCTTGCTCTAGTGAATAGAATATCATACAATATGGGAAACTAATTGGGACCATTTTAGAGTGTACTTTCCATACTCCAATTCTCCCACATGGTTATACACAAGAATTCATAAATTGTAAAATTAAAGCTACAGAATGTTCCAGTTAAAAATGAGGGAATGTGGAGGATTATAGCTGCTACTTTTCTAAAGCCTTTATAAAATCCTTCTTGACATGTGCAGTAGATACTCTAATTAAATCCTATGAATAATTCTCTTTTACTTTGAGCAGTGAGTTATACACTATGACTTCTGCACTCACAGACATCATTTCTATATACCTAAATGTACTACATAATTTCAGCTAAGTAAGTTATTACCCGGTTGCCTAAATATGCATGCAAAATATTCAGTATAAAAAATATGCCACAAGTTTTTCACCTATTCTGTGTCTTTTATCTCTGTTGATAAAATTCTGTTACAACAATATTGTTGTAGAAAACTGTCGTCTTAAAATAATACAGCTACTGCCTTTCTGAACTATCAGTAATTGTAGTAACTACATGGAACATACAGAAGACTGGGGCTACTGATGCTATTTCATGAAGAAAAACAGGGAAGCACTACCCTTACTCCACCGTGTTATTGTCTGAGAAAAAGAAACATTTTCAGTGGACTATCACTTACAAATTTCCTATGTTCAAGTATACAATCTCTTCTTGATGATGCCAGAAATAGCCTACCTCCAAACACATACATCCAAGGTCATGTAAAGTCTTGTAAATAACAGTAAATAAACAAATCCACTGGCAAACCAACCTATTCCTAAATAGAATCATTTCTTTGGTTAATTGTTAGTGTCCTGTTATGGAGG
This sequence comes from Arvicanthis niloticus, assembly GCF_011762505.2. Taxonomy (NCBI): domain Eukaryota; kingdom Metazoa; phylum Chordata; class Mammalia; order Rodentia; family Muridae; genus Arvicanthis; species Arvicanthis niloticus. The sequence continues at coordinate 36,955,847 of NC_047660.1, forward strand.
AATGTATGATTGCTGATATCTCATGGAAAAGGTTGCAAAATTCTATTTGTTTTTTTTTTTTTTTTTTCGTCTTTAGGTTTCTCTTGTATTTATAGTGGATGATAACAAGGCATGTTCACTCTTTTTAAATACTTATTTCCTCAGATCATCTCTCTTCTGTTACACTGGAGTATAAGTACCCTAAAGAAACTAAAGCAAGTTTTTTACCTATAAATTTCCCTAGCTACATAGTTTAATATATGCATTATTATAAAAATTAGAAACACTTTCTGACATTACATAACAGAAACCTTTTCCTCATTCTCATTTATATTACCTGAGTTCAAATTTCTAAAAACAATTGCCCATTCTATTTGCTGTTTCATCCAAAGAAAATTTAGCACCAGTCTTCCTTTCCCTTAACTATTTATGAACATACAACAATCCTTCTAGGTAATAAACACAGAGCCTCAAGTGATGGAAGGAACGAGATTAAAGCTCCATCCATAAAGTCTCACCAACTCGAATGCCTAAAAATGAGCACAACAATGAGAGCACTAAGCATTACAAAATGGAAAGGGGAAAAGGAAAAGGACAGCACATTCTATGGAGAACTACAGGAAACACATATTGTCTGGTAATGTAATACCAAGTGGTTACTCTAAGCAATGTATGTGTAAATAACATTCTATAGACTGAGAAAATGTGTTTATTTTTAGGAATATATGATATATGATATATGATATATATATATATATATATATATATACAATTAATAAAAGAGGCCACAGATTTAGAACAGAGAAAAGAGGAGTATATGGTAAATTTTGGAGGAAAGAAGGAAGGGGAAAATGATATAATTACATTCTAATCTCAAAATGAAAGTAAAACTGAACTAACCTAAACCACATGGCCTACAGCCCAGCCACTCTCATATCTTAATCTTTACTTGAGTGTCTGACCTAACATTATTACCTTGGGAATTAGTATTGATATTGAGTGGAGGAGTTATAAATATTCAAATTACAAGAGACACCAGCTTTGCATTGTCTGCTAATGTTGAAAATTAATTAAAATGCTTTAAATAATTTAAGCATGGCTTGCATTCAAAATGATTATTTCACCTTATACTAAACAAAGTACATAAATGTATCAATAGCCGCAATGTTTTAGAAAGATGAAAAGAAATTATCGACATGTTTATACTATGAAAATCTACTTAAGATAAACACAAACGGAGATTCAAATGAAATGAATATTCTCACTGGCTATTATAAAAAGGTTGTATTATGTTCTGGTGAGTATGAAAAGAAAGAAAATATTTGAATATGTTTGGTAGAATATATATTAAAAGATTCATTTGGAAAAATAATATGAAGTTCTCTGCAAATATTAAGTGTAGAACTGCCATTTAATCCTACAATCTCCCTTTTTGGTACATGTGAAAAGTAAACTAAGTCAGTATAGTTCAAATATATCTATACTGCTATTTTTATTGCATCTCTAGGGAGAGGAAGAAATGTGGCAGCCATCAAAAAATATAAATTAACAACATGTCATATATATATATATATATATATATATATATATATATATATATATATCACAACACTTTCAGGTATATGGAACTCTTGTCATAGTCAACATTTCCATATGTCAAAGTACAGACGCTAAATGAAATAAGCCAGAAAAAGGAAGCCATATACTGCACGAGTCTACATATATGTAGAATCTAAAGTTGTAGAACAAAGAAAGACCACTAGTAAAACGATTGATATCATAGATTAAAATTAAAAGAATAAAGAGATTCATATATATATGAATCGATATATATATCAGGTAAACAGGAGGAATCAGCAGATCTACAGTCTTGTATGACAGCTGTACTCAACAAGTATATATGATACACCAAGAGAATTACAATAGAGTAGATTTTAAATATTCCTATTGCAATAAGAAGCATTATATATATATAATCAATAATTTTAGAATGTGCATATATTAATAGTTGAAATTTTTAATTGCTAGAACTTTTTTTTTCAATCTTGTTATGTTAAATTTTTAAATAGAGTCATGGGATTTTCTATTCATTCTCCTGCCCCTCTGGGCTTCTAGCCAGTCTCCTCTTATAGGTGGGGCAACATATAGAAGGGATGTGAAAGGCTTCCAGGAACCAATAGGGATGACCTTAGCTGAAATACCCAACAGTGGAGAGATAGAACCTAAAGAGACCACCTCCAGTAGATAGATATGGTCCTGATTTTAGACATGGGGCCACACACTCAACTTCAAGATTCTTGACCCCGAATTGTTCCTGTCTAAAGGAAATGTAGGGACAAACATGCAGCACAGAATGAAGGAAAGCACATCCAGAGACCAGCCTAAATTGTGCTCTATCCCATGTGCGGGCACCAACCCCTGACACTATTACTGATGTCATGTTGTGCTTGCAGTAAAGACCCTAGTATGACTCTTTTCTGGTTGGGGGGGAGGGGAGGGCGGCTCTACCAGCAGCTGACTGAAATGCAGATACTTACATCCAACCATTGGACTGAGGTGGGTGACCCCCATGAAAGAGTTGTGAAAAGGACTGAAGGAGCCAAAGGGAATTTCAACCTCATAGGAAGAACAACAATAAGCTCTTAGAGCTCCAAGAGGCTAAACTGCCAGCTAAAGAGTATTTATGGGCTGGTCTGTGGCTGCCTCTACATGTGTAACAGAAGACTGACTTGTTTGACCTTAGTGGAACAGGGTGGGCTTAATCCCGTAGAAATTTGATGCCTCAGGGAATTGAGATGCTAGTGGAGTGAGGTGGGAGTGGGAAGGTGGGTGAGGAAGCACCCTCTCAGAGGCAAAGGGGAGAAGAGATGGGGTATGGAGTGAAGAACTCGTGAAGGGGGACCAGGAATGAGGCCAACATTAGGAATGTAAATAAATAAATAAATAATAATAAATACTAGATATTTTCATAAACATAATAATGGGAGGAGAGCTCCTTGGTCCTGTAAAGGCTCAATGCCCCAGTGAAAAGGAATGCTAGCTAGGGCAGTGAGGTGGGAGTGGGTGGGTGGTGGATCAGCCTCATAGAAGCAGGGGGAGGTAGGGGGAGGTAGGATGGTAGCAGGGGTTTGTAGAGGGGAACTGGGAAAGGGGATAACATTTGAAATGTAACTAAATAAAATATCCATTTAAACAACAATAAATAATATTATAACTGAAAAAAATGACCATGGTAAGCACAGGCATTTTGATTATAATATAAAACTCTTCTGATTTCCACTTATTGGTTATTTCTCATACAGTAGTAAAAAGTGAGTAAGTGCCACAAGTCAATAAGAAATGTTATCTTACACGTTATTCAGAATTCCCAGTACCAGGCATTATTTCCTCTTACTGAGCAGGTATTAAGACCAATTTGAAAGTGTTTGGTTACCCTCAAGTGATGAGTTCACTTAGTGTACTCTTAGAGTTATTGTGTCATGCTGGTTGTTGATATGGTTTGTAGGCATCATAGCTGGGTAGAACTGTTATCTTCTACCTTTGTAAACTATCTTGGTGCCTTTGGTATAATTTAGATTAGTTCTCACAGAGGCATTTAAGTCAATTCCAGCTAAGGGTTCCCTGTGCTATTTCTAAAGTGTATGCCATTTTTAGCAATTAAAATTCCAATTCTGGGGATTGGGGGAAGGGCAGCAAAGATCAAAATGGTCCAATGTTACCTGCTTTGGCCATAGTATTCATACACAGGTTAACTCACTGATATTTCATGTATGGATATTACTTACCACATATTAATTCATAATACAGTCAAATGGCTTTCCCAGAGCTTGACCAATACAGATGCAGATTATCCCAGCCAACCATCTATCTGAGGAGGACAGGAACCACTATGAAAGAACTAGGGGAAGTACTGAAGGAGCAGAATTAGTTTGCAACCTCAGGAAAAATGACATTATCAACCAGTCAGACTCCCCAGAGTTCCCAGGGACTAAAGCACCAACAAAAGAGTACAAATGGAGGGACCTGTGGCTCCAGCTCCATATGTAACAGAAGACTACCTTATCTAGAATCAACTTGAGGGGAACCCCTTGGTCCTGTGGAGACTCGATGCCTCCAACCTAGGGGAATGCTAGGGTAATGAGGCAGGAATGGATGAGTGGATGAGGGAGCACTGTCATTGAGGCAGGAAGAAGGGGGGGGAAATAGGGGGGTTGTGGAGGAGAAACCAGGAAGGAAGATAAAATTTGAAAAGTAAATAAAATAACCAATAAAAATTCATAATGATGGACAGTTACCAACTATATAATTGACTAAATAACTCCAGTGATACTAAATTCTATGTGCATATACAACTTAGATTTATGATTGAAGAGACACAGTATTTCAGGGAAAATGTCAAGGATATTGAACAGTGGAAACAATTAAAATAAAAAAATATAAATGCTTGCTCATTTTATACTCTCTGTATGTAATGTTTTTAACCTAAATAGACGATGATTCCTAACCAAAAGGAGAGATAACACATTATTACATTCATTATGTTTCAGGAATGAAAGGGCTAGCAAAACTTTCTCACACAAGCAAGAGGAAAAGCTGAAATATTGACTACAGTGCAAGCTTTCTTAAAGAACCTTTCAGGGACACGGAATACAAAAGATTGTTCTTTCTTGTCTTTAGTATTCTTATCCTGACCAAGGACAAATAAAGACCAGAGCAGGTTAGCAACTGAATTGTAAAAAGCAAAGTCCTTTTCTTTCATTTCCCTTGTCAGAGCAGAGAGCATGCTGAATGATAAGTGTTTCTCAACCTGTGATCAGAATATGTTGTAAGAGAAATGCAAAATAAAAGGATGTAATTGAGAGGAGAATCTTAGTGACTGTCATAGTGCTCATAATGTATGTTTCATGCTGCTCTTTGGACATTTGCATGCATTAAAAATTCAGGATTTTAGCATTTTTTCTCATTTTAATTAATCAGAGGGAAAATTTCTGTTTAATATTTAAACAAATTGTTAAACATTAAATACCAACTCTTCTTTTTTGCAAGTGTAGAATAGATACCAAGGCTGTGTTTAAAATGTTTCCACAATGCATCTGTGTTGCTTATTCAGTAAGGAATAAAATGTTTTGAAACTCATAATATTACAATCACAAATTAGTACAGAAAACTAAATAGAAAATAAAGTATATATATATATATATATATATATATATATATATATACATACACATATATGTATATATATGTATATATGTGTGTGTGTATTTAAATATATCAATCAGAAGAATTGTTTAATGCTTTAAATACATACTAGCTTTCCATTGTGATAAAATCCTTGCTATAAACAGATAAAAGTCCTGTTTTGCTCACAGTTGTAATGGATTCAGCACATGTTTCCTTGGCCCAACAGGCTTGGACTGAGTATATTGTTAGCGAGAACATGTGGCAGAGGCAGCTATGTACCAGTAGTGCTTAGGAGATAGAGTTGAAGCCAATAGACAAAAAATGTAAGTACAGGTGAGAGGATACCTAGCTACCCATGCAACACAGTGCTCAGTACCTACAGTTAACCACAAATGAGATGATATAGCAAATATATAATTTAAATTAGAGCAAACTTGCTAAATACTTCAATTGATTATTTTAGAAATGTGTACATTTAGCTGTGCATATGACTATTAAAGTAAAAATAAAGCAAAATTCAAACCAACTTAAATTTAACATTTTTGTATTTGTCTACTAAATAATACACAATTGAAATCTGAGCCACAAGGATGGAGATTTAGTTTTGTATATTCGATTTGAAAGAATTGCAGAGACATGTGAGGTACAGTATAGAGAAAATATATTTTATGTCTATTTATTATTCCAGACTATTTAGGAAAGCACTAATAGTGCTCATCAAATAAATTGTAGGCTTCAGTCTTCTGTTTGTCTCTTCTCGATTTATCTTTCACTGTTTCAGACACTGTGCCTCATAACTTTTGTTTACATTCATATATCTTTGTCTCTCTTTTCAATCTCCCCAGAGATTCCAAATGAATATTGACCCCTAAATTAAAAAATAAAAACAAACAGGTACAATCTGTATATGTTATTCAACTATTTACATTAATGTTGAATACACTGGAAGATAGAGACACTATTTAGTGTTTACTCACACTTTGCTACCTTCTGAAGGATCTGATTTGGTTCACAGAAACTACAATGGGAAGTGCAAAACCCTCTATAACTCAAATTCAGGAGGTCTAAGACCCTCTTCTAGTCTCTGCCAGCACAGGCCCACAAGAGGAAAACATTCACATAAACAGGGACATACATATACACACAGGTGGAAAATGAAATTAGTGTTTAAAAATGTATATGTAAGCATATTCTTGGACTTATATATAATATTGTAAAGATGCAATCATCTTTAACATTAAATTTGTAAACAAAAATTATATTAAATATTCCATGAATTACAGAGTGGAAGGTGACTTTTGTAAATTTTGTATAGGTTTATTTTTACAGTAAAACAACAAATAGGAATTATTATTGAAATATTTGAAACACCAAACAAAACATATTGTATCACATTGGATCAGAGTAATATATTTACCTCACAAATTTATAGAACAAAATACAAAGACAGAAAGAGAGATACAAGGAGAAGAAGAAAATGAGGACAAATGCTAGAAAAGAAAGTAGTTAAAAACAGAGGAAATGGCAATCTATGAATTGAGAGAAATATAAAAAATAAACATTGGAAATTTATTATATTAACACAATAGTGAACTTCACTAGTTACAAAGGTAGAATATATATATATATATATATATATATATATATATATATATATATATATGTATATACACACACACACACACATATATGTTCTGGCTATACAATAGTGAAAATTTTATCACCACTGAATGTGGAAAAGACTATGAATTTCAATGACTATGAAGAATATAGACTATGAAAAAATGTTTATAAATTTTATGAGAGTTTTCACAGTGAACCAAATAGTGAGGTTTGTTAACCCAAGAGATAAAAGTACTAAGAATGAAATTTAAAGAAAAACTCAATTTTACAGGCAAAGCTTAGAGGTAGCCCATGCCCAACATTGTGTGAATGATCATAAACCAGAAGTGGGATAAATAAATACCAATAAAATAGGTTGAGAAAAACATATGCCAACAAGACTGTCTAAAAAAAAGGACACAAATGTTGATGGTTATGGGCCTGTAGCTACCACATAAAGTATATGATATTACAAGTGATTACTAAACTTCAAAAAAAATAATTCCCAAAAATATTTTGCTTTATTCATAGATTGGTGCCCAGGCAAATCATCATGGGAGAGGGTTTATCTGACAGATGACAGAAGTAAATAAAGAGTACCTCAGCCAAACATTAGGTGGAGAGCCCAAATTGGAGATCTCTATTAGGTCCTGTTCTCTTGGAGCTTGAATAACACTGTGGAAGATAAGAATTGTAGGACTAAGAATGGTGAAGGGCAAATGGAGAACATAGCCCAGCTAATGGCTAAGCAGCTAAGCAGGCCTCATAAAGGCTCATAGACTAAAGCAGCAGCAATCAAAGAGCCTACATGGGTCATGCTGGGACCTATGCATGTTATAGTTGTTAGTTAGCTTCTTGTGATTATGGGACTCCTAAAATTTGAAGTAGAAGTTTCTTTGACACATTTTCCTGCTATTATGACACTTTCTTGCCTACTGGATTGCCTTATCCTCCCTGGTTGGAGAATTTGTGTATTTTATTAATTTATGTTGCTTTTCTGTGATTATTTAATATAACTGGGATCCTTGCTCATTTCTGTAGAGAAACAAAAGAGTGTATCTGAAGGAGAGGGGAGATGCAGATGGAACTGAATTCTGTAGCTTATGTCTTCCATAGTACCTGTATCAATGATATCTTTTTATAATACTTGGTTTTTCTTTGTTTCTGATTGAGTCATGCTATCTGTGTGGTATATTTTCTTTAAGCAATTATCATTTATGGATATAATGTTTGAATGCCTGTCCAGGAATAGGATTGAGTGCGGAAACTTTATTGGTAGCTGTAATCATTTTCTAAAGGACCCAAGACATTTTAATTTCAGCCTGAAACATACATTGAAACAAAAACCCTTAATTTTGGTTGTGAGCTTAGTATTTAATGACCGAGTCATCTCTCCAACCCTCTTAAACTCTTATTAGCAGTCTAATAGCTAATTGTATAAAATTCATCTCATATTACTGCCTTCATTTGTGGATAATGATCAATGTAGAAATGAATCATCTGCAGTACAGAAATTTTCAAAGTTCCAAGACCAAAACTTTGGACAATATACAAACTTTGTAGATGTAGGAACAAATGCTTTATAATTTTAGATTATGGATGCAACAGTCTTGATGAAATATTCCACAGTCTGAAAACAAAGCAAAAAACCCAAAATCCCACAAAACTACCAAATCAATCAGAAGCCCTTCTGATACCAAGCCTTTTGGGTAAAAAATGCTCAACTTGTAATATCTGTTGCTAAACACCATGCATTTTTCCTCCTTATTCAAGGGTTCTCTATGCACAAAGGCTTGTCAGCTAACCATTTTAAGGTAGGGGTGTTGATTTCTTGATATCTCTAGAATTTCCTGTCGTAGTGGAACGTTTTTTTTTATTTCATTGATGGGATACTTGAGGTGTTGAGTTGAGTTAGTGAGTTTATGTAATTCATTGCACATCAGCAGAGGCAGTTGAAACCAAAGAATAAGAAGACTCCAGAAGATTAAAACAGATTGCAAGATTTAGTTTGAGGCCAAGGCGAGCAATTTAGTTAGAAGCTGAAAGAAGCCAGATTGCATCGGTCAGCTTGGAGAGCAGTTTAAGCCAGAACAGCTGAGTTGACTTAGCCAAGCAGAATTCAGAAAGAGCTAGAGATGGTGAATGTATTCAGCAGTAAGCCTCCAAAGACTACAATTACATCAGGTGAAAACAGTTACTTTTAAAAACTCCATCTGTTACATCTAACTCCCAAATCCGGCTCTATGGCTCAGTGATCATCAAGAGGGGTCAGAAATATTGCAAAAGCAAGAATATCAGGCACTATAATGTGAAGGAGTCTGTCGTAAAATAGTCTACAAAAATGATCCTAGAACAATGTCAACCACAATGGACATGTTAACATGGAAGGAAGAAAATCTTGCAAACTCCACACCTGGAGAGAAATATGATAACTAATGACTACTTGGAGGAGAATCCATTCATTCCAGGAATGAGCTTTGCTAGTGGTTGCCCAGTGCACAGTGGCCAGCCCTAAAATACTACACACAAATAACAAATACTGGCTCAGCAAAGTTATTTACATATTTGTGCATATACACATATATGTAACAATAGTAATAATAATAATAATAATAATAATAATAATAATAATAAAAGAGTCTACCAACTTGAGCATGAGGTTAATGGCAAGGATTGGTAGGAGGACGCCCAGAGAATAGAGAGAGGCTCCTGAAGTGGCTTGGTTAGGAAAGGAAAAAGGAAAGTGACATAAATCTGGTTGAAATAAAAATAATTTTTTAAATGAATAAATAAATACATTTTCTTTTGGTAAATAGCTATAATTTCACCAGAGACAGTACTAATACTAGAGTAAGTGTATTTTCATGTTTCATCTTTGAATAACTTCTCAAGTTTCACATAATCCCCTTCTGTCTCTTAGCATGTTCACTAATGTATCATTACAGTTATATCTAGATTAACTTGACAAAATACCCTGGGTTAAATTTTTGCTATATCCTTAAGTAGTCAAAAAGAGAATCATAACTGCCAGTAATTTGCTTTTAGTCATCAGTGAAAAAATTTCCCCCAGTCTCTTAGCGATGGGTGGAAATGGGTTTTCCTAAGCATGGAACTTGAACATTTCACTATGCCAATTGTTGGAGCTTGAATGTGTGAAGTTACAGCCATGCAGGGAGAGGCTGTTTTTAGGGTATTAGGAGACACATTGTCAAGAGCATCAGTTGAAGCAGACTGTACTGCAGCTGTTCTCTTGCATTATATAAGAGATACATATTTTAACTCTTAGCTGTCATAAGCAATTATCAAGAAATGGGAAAAAAACCTTCACATTCTCATAAATAACAGGAACTTCACATGCATTGACATATGCAATTACAGAGTTCAAGTTTTCTTTTAAAAATACCCAAAACTTCACTATATCTCAGGGAATATTTTTTAAATCATTTACAGTTTATTGTTTTATTTTCTTGATATGTTACCATAGTTATGAAGTATACTAGCTTATTCACTGTTTATCAGAAAATGAGTATTTGCATTTATTTGACATTTTAGGTGTGCTTTGGCTTCTACCATTGATAAAGAACTGAAACATGATGGAGTGTTATGAAATAAAATGCAATATAGAGTGTATAACGCACCAGTGGGAGTAAAAGAATATCCGGCAGCCTCCTACCAAAGGGTTTCTTTGAGAAATCACACCATGAGACAGCTCTGATTTAAGGGAAGTATATATTTTTGGGAAGGGAAGGGAATAGGAACCATAAAAGGGGTAGAGGCAGAGAAAGTGTGCACAGAAAAGAACAAAAAAAGAGAAAGGGGGAAACAGGAAGAGAAACAGAGAAAGAGAGACCCTCTGGAAACACCTTGGAAGAGAGAGAAAGAGGACACAGAGAGAGAGAGAGAGAGAGAGAGAGAGAGAGAGAGAGAGAGAGAGAGAGAGAATCCTCTTCTAAGCTGCTGCCCATGACAGACATGGCAAGTAGTAATGGCTGCAGATGATGACGCAACCAAGCTATTGCTAGGTACCTGTTGGGGAGAGCCTAGAGGAATTGTCTGTAAGCCAGTAGGGATAATTACAAAAATCTATGGATTGAAAGGCTCTACCAGCAGCTAATCAAATCAAATGCAAATACGTACAGGCAAACATTGGATTGAGTTGGTGGACTCATGGAGGAGTTGGAGGAAAGACTGAAGGACCTGAGGGGAATTGTAACCCCATAGGAATATCAACAGTGTCCACTAACCTGGAACCCTAAGAGCTCCCAGAGATTAGGCTAATAACCATGGATCATAAGTGGGGTAATCCATGCCTGTGGGCACATTAGTAGTGGAGGACAGCCTTGCTCATCCTCAGTGGGAGAGGATGATCTTAATCCTGTGGAGACTTGATGCTCCAGGCAGGAGGGATGCTGGTGGGGTGAGAAGAGGGGAGGTGGGCGGGGAGTTGAAAAACTCAAGAAGGGAGACCAGAAATCCAGAAACAAGAGCAACTTTTGGAGTGGTAATAAGTAAAGTAACTTAATAAAAATGGGGAAAAAGTCTCAGTAGAGAACATAATTTTTTTTCAAGTTATGGCTTGAATTTGACTAACCGAATGATTAAACCAATTGAAGTTTAAAGAATATTTTAGTCATATATTTGAATTGCCCATGTGTTTTTTTGAAAATGCACAATAAAATCAACATGAGTACTAATAGATGTTTCGTATATATAAAGCTGTATAAGTATATATACTCCATGTTATTTATCAATTTAACTGTTTTTATTTTAAGAAAGAAAATTTTATATAATATAATATGATCATGTCATTCCCCTTCCCTAATATTTTCTAGATCCTTTTTACACACCCATCCACTGTACTCCTAACAAAAGCATGGAAATAAAGATGAAATACACACACACACACACACACACACACACACACACACACACAAGCACAATATATACACAAAATAACAGTAAGCCAGAAAAATGCCTAAAATAATATGAGACAAAAAAGTCAACAAAAATGTAAGTGATTCATTTTGTGTTGCTCAACTACTCCTGGACCAGGTCTACCCTGGACTGTGGCAAATACCTGCAGTAAGACCCCACTGGATAAGGATAATTTTTTCTTTGCATGTGGGCATAAGTTGCAGAAAGATTTTGGGCTAGACTAGGAGCTTGTTTCTATTGCCATCTTCTAATACTAGGACCCTGTTTCACTTGAATGTGTGCAGGAGCAGTGAAGGCTGACGGTCATATCTGTGCCAGTATTGTTGCATCTAAAGGATAATATACTTCATTTTTGGTTCTTACAATTTGCCCCCTCTTTTATTTAGATCCCCTAGCCCCAGATGAGAGCAGTTTGATGAAGGGATCCCAGGTAAGGCTGAATGTTCCAGAATCTCCCAGTCTTTACAAATGATCTACTTGTAGGTTTCTATGTTAATCTTTATGTTTAAAAGAACCTTCTCTGATGATGGCTAATATTTGTCCATAGAAACTGTGGTGGTTTGAATGTGCTTGGCCCAGAGTGGCATTATTAGGAGGTGTGACCTTGTTGCGGTAAGTGTGGCTTCTTTGGATGAAGGGTACCACTGTGGGAATAAGGTTTGCACCTACCCTTCTAGTTCCATGAAAGACAGATAGTCTTTTTCTGTTTCCATTTGAAATAAGATATAGAATTTTCAGCTCCTTTAGCATCATGTCTGCCTAGATGCTGCCATGCTTCCTGCCTTGATGATAATGAACTAAACCTCTGTAAGCTACTCCAATTAAATATTGTCCTTTGTGAGTTGCCTTGTTCATGCTGTCTCTTCACTTCAGTGGAAATGCTAAGATGTCAAGAAAAAGATGATTAATGAAATCATGTAAAATAAGTGTGCTTTGTAGAAAAAATGAAATTTTTGTGACATGATTTTTATTAACAAAGTATATTACCCAGTCACATGTTTACTATATTAGGAAAGCATTCTTTCTAAGTCCCAAATTTGTTATGTAAATCAAAAACACAAACACTGACTTGAGAGGCTTTCTTTAAATCTATATTTATACTTTGAAGTTTGAATTGGATCTTTTGTTTAAAAAGATACAGAATAAATTTAAAGATATTTTGTGGTACCACTAAGCAAGTAAACAGACTATACAATTTAAACAGTTTTTGGCATTATTCCATCAAATATGTTACAGCTGTAAAAAGACAGAAATCACAATGGCTTATCCTGTCACTTATAATTCTCCCTTCCAGATACAGAAGGAATCATTCATTAAAGTATGAACTGAAGAGAGTAAGTAGCATTGAGATGTATAAGCACCATTTCCAGAAGAGACTAGAGCAGATGGAACTAGTGGGTAAGAATAAAACTGGGGAGTGAGATCACTGTTTAAAAGAGAAATGCTATAATTGTATTAATTAACAGTAGACGAAAAAGAGAAGTCCAATTTCTGGTTACAGACCAAGCTGGTCGGAAGCTCACTCTTTAGAAAACACTTAGCATTACTAAATGTCAGTGAATGTTTTACACAAAGAGTAAAAAGAACACACAACATAAATGAAGACTCTCAGAGGTTTTTTTCAACAAAGATTCACAACCTACATTAACCTTTCAACTGACCTAATAGCAGTCCTTCCTCTCTCTCTCTCTCTCTCTCTCTCTCTCTCTCTCTCTCTCTCTCTCTCTCTCTCTCTCTATCTCTCTCTCTTTCTGTGTCTCTGTTTTACACTGTCTCACTCTGTTTATCTTCCTTCTTTAACTATCCATCTATCCATCTATTCTTTCTCTTTGTTTTAAAATTACAATATAAGATGATTACTAATGCAATGTGAGAAGAATAAAATTTTAAACCATACTTTGTTTTACATATAATAATGTAGTTTATATGTTAAATAATTTAAATTTCATTATTTAATACATTTTTAAAACTGAAAATAATACAAAAAAAACCTTTTCAGGTTTTGATTCCCCTTAAAATCATTAAAGTTTTTAACATTTTTATATTTTCTGAGTCAGTGTGGCAAATGGACTCAGTGGCTAGTCACATCTGATTGTACAATGGAATTGCTTTCACAGTTACTGCATCTTCCTATGGAATTGCTTTCACAGTTACTGCATCTTCCTGTCCACCAGCCTTGGTGTCGTTTCCCCATGAATAGTGTAGGAAATAAACATCTGACAAAGTGAAGCAAGCTAACAGTGTAGCTTTATCAAGTAGAAGACAGTTAAATAAATATTGTGTTCAATTTTGTTGAATCAAACAAGATTTAAAAGACAAAATTCTCTGTTTTCCCTCTCCCTCTTCTCTTCTTCCCAGGTCTCTCCCACCCTCTACATCCTATGATTCATTTTCCTCCTTCTAAGCAGGATTGAATGATCCACACGTTTGTCTTCCTTATTCTTAAACTTCTTATGGTCTGTGAGTTGTATCATGGGTATTCTGAGCTTTTGGGATGATACCCACTTATCAGTGAGTACATGCCTTGTGCATTCTTTTGAGTCTGGGTTACCTCACTATGGATGATATTTTCTAGTTCCATCCACTTCCCTGTGAATTTCATGAAGTCATTGTTTTTAATAGCTGAATAGTGCTCCATCATGTACATGTACTACAGTATCTGTATCCATTCTTCTGTTGAGGGCTGTCTGGGTTGTTTCTAGCTTCTGGCTATTACAAATAAGGCTACTATGAACATAGTGGCATTCATCAGACTTTATGTATGCTGCCTTCAAAATACTTACTGAGCACTAAATGCGTACTATGAAACTAGAGAGAGAGGATTAACACATACTACAAATGATGTTTTGAATTTTACATCACCATGAAGAATACCAAACAGTAGGTTAGTGCCAAAACCAGTAGGCTCTGCAATATTTGAGGAGTTTTAGATGTTACTTATAAGATCTTCTTTCTTAGGAATTATGGATTTCCAAAATCATAGCCTTTTCACATTTTTAATCCTGATCTGCTTGATTTTTACTAACCATTGTCATTATATTTAGTTGACTGAATCGTGAACATCAAAGGAGAAAGTTGTATCACATAGATGCTAGAATGTTCATTCAATAACCTAAACAAATTAAACACTATGTCAGTCCAGTAATTCTAGGAAACAGGATTCTATTGTATAAAATCAATAGAAAAACATTAGAAATAAACCTTGTTGTTTTGCTGTTTATTTTTGAGTTTATAATTTAGTTACTTTCTATTTATATGTTCTTTTCCCTCCAAATCCTTACATATGTACACTCAGTTCTCCTTCAAATCTGTAGTCTCTTTTTTTTCATTAATTTTTATTGCATAGATAGATAGATAGATAGATAGATAGATAGATAGATAGATAGATAGATAGAACCTACTCTGTCCATATAATGTTATTTGTATGAATGTTTTCTGTATTGGTCATAATCACTTGATTTTTTTATGCTCTTTCCTGGGAAGGGCTACCTTTCCCATCTCCAGCTTTACTCCTTTATGTGTAGAACTGAGGTTTCATTGACTTTCCTATGTCCACTATGAGTTTAAGGTACACATTTGAAAATAGTTTGTCTAGAAATATTGGGAAAAATAAAAAAAATTTTTATTAAAGGTATAATCAAATAAAACCAAATAAAATTCATAATTTAGTATTCAAATTCAAAAATGCATTAGAAATAACTGAGGAAGAAGCATTAAGTTAGTTTGACAATAACAAACATAAAACAGCTGATAAAATGATGATAATGGGTTGATGAAATTACTTGACTAATATCCAAGCTTGCAACTCAGCCTGATTTAAGCAATGCACAATAGATATATACTCACATATTGGTAAGTATATATACATATGGATGTTTTAGCTGTCTATCCCTGTATATTTGTGTTCTGATTCATGCTGGATCTAAACACACTAGTACCTATTTGGTTAATTTTTAATTCATATTTCTTAAAAAGAAATGTTATGCACTCATTGAATTGAGCTAATGCTGGAAAATCTATTGATCTTAGAAGTGGTATAAATCCATTTGTAAAATTATTGTATGAACCATACCACCAGGAACCTCAACAGCAATATATGCTTTAATGTTCTAAAAAAGAATATGGACCATATACAATAACATACTTAAAATTAATACCACTATAGTAATCATAAAATATTAGCATTATGGTGAAGAAAAAACTTGAGATATGCAATAATTTCCAATGCAATAAGTATAGATACTGAAGAAATTTTAAGTAACTGTTGAATAAAAATATTTTAAAACAATTTTCCTATATATATTTTTATTTCAGTTTTATATTAAATTGTTAAATAAAAGATATCTAAATAAACCTAATAGAAGAAACAGATGATATAAATATTATTGCTTTTTAACGAAATAAAATCATTTAATCATTTGTAAAGACTTTCACATTTTACAAGAAGAGTATCTAAATCTTAAGTGATATCACTTGTATATTGTCCAAAAAACAACATTGTAAGAACAACCTTAAAATAGTTATCTTAAATTACAGAAAGAATAGGACAATTTCCTAAAGATTATATAAAAACAGCATGACATATTTGCATAAATCTGAGATTATTTTTATATGGATACCTATAATTTTTCTTGTAAAATAGCATCACACACAAAACTACATTATAATATTGCATTCTGCAATAATAAAAAAATGGGGGCAACTTGAGTTTGTGTCATAATAAATCTGAGTCTCATAGAAGATTATATAAGATCATGTTCATGATGTTAAGTTTTATGAAGTAATTTATTTTATTTTTTATCTAAATATAAAGAGTAAAAATTTAAAACTCAAAGATGCATGATATGAATTCATTTTTATTTGAACTTTACTTATTGAACTGTTCTATTTTTATATTATTTCAATGGCACAAGGATAAATGACAGATATATATATATATATATATATATATATATATATATGTCTCTCTGTGTGTGTATTCATTTCATTTTTTATTGGATATTATATTTACATTTCAGACTTTATCCCCTTACCCCATTTGCCTCATCACCCAGGAACCCCCTATCCCATCCCCCTCCTCCTGCTTCTATGAGGATGTGCCCCCACCTACCTATCCCACACTCCCAACTCCCCACCCTCAAATTCCCCCCAACTCAGTGTTCAGCCTTCATGGGACCAAGGATCTCCTTTTCCACCTATGCCCTACAATGCCATCCTCCCCTACATATACAGATGGAGTCATGGGTCCCTCCCTATGTACTCCCAGGCTTGTGGTTTAGATGCACACACGTTATATATTTATATATATATGAAATTGTTTCAAATTGGCAGAAAACTCAGATTTCACAAAGTAAGATACCCTATCTAGTAGAGAATAAATGCTTCGAATATGAATGATTAATCGTTAGTGATCCAAGTGGTCTCAACCCTACAAAAAGAATTACCAAGCATCTAAACAATAATGATAGGAGAATTAGTCTTCTCCAAGGAAGAACACATTTATTTTTGTCCAAAACCTAACAGTCAGCCCTGAAAATATACATACAGCTAGACGTATACAAACTGAGCAGACTATATTAAATTATGTAAAACTATATTTGCATGTAACAATAAGTAATGGAAAGAAATTCCAAAAAATTGAAAGAGGGCTAAGGAGGGGCATAAAGGAAGGCAGGAAGGAAGAAAAGCAAAGAAGCAATAATGTAATTATAGTCTCATAAAAGAAACTATATAATTTAAAAAACTGGATTGTTATAAGACTATCTCACTGTTGAATTTTTGACAAAAATAAAAGTAATATATTAATTTGTCAGTAGTGAGAGTGGTAGAAAATTAAAGCCCAATTGGTAACCTTACAGCTCTTTATAATCCAGAAGTTTTGAAGGAATATTCTGAAACAAAGCCACCTTTAGGGTCTGTTTTCTAGTTTATAGGAAAGTTATGGAGACCTGTATTCTTTAGCAATGAGGTACTTAGAAAAATTTAATCAAATAGTCTTCCATTTTCAGATCAGCTTATCAGGACTGTACAGAAGTCTAGGTCTCCTAGTAAAGGCACAGACAGACTCTTTCAAACACACAAGACAGGAAGAGGGAAGAAAGGTAGACAAATTACTAGTGGAATCACAAGGCATATTTTCAAAATTAAATGCCATGATTTTTGTGAAAGAGTTATCAGAGTATACAGAAAATAATAGAACTCAGTAAATAGTAGTATCCACTTATGCTATTTTTCTCACTCAAATACAGGAATGACACAAATACTTTCATTATACAATTTTGGAAAAATAATTTTTATGGAAATTATAAAAGATAGTCTATCAATGCATCCATTATTATTAGACAGCATTAGTGAATTTATATTCTTTACATGTTAAAGAAGTATAATGAAATCCTAAACCATGGTAGGGCTTTTAAAGAACACTGCCACATAAGATGTTTCAAAATTAAATGAAAGTCAAATAAAAAAATAAATATCATCTTGTAGAAAGACAGCTTAAATTATACATCATTTCTAAAGCTCAAAACTAAAAGTAATACTGAAATGAAAGATATCATTTATTTTGCCTAGACACTGCATTAGTATACCATGCTGAGATATGCATTGATTTCTTTCCTCCTTTGTATAAGCCCCTATTAAATCTCACCATCTAAGAACAGAAGTAGAAAAACAAGTCAGATACTGTGTAGAACGCTCTGTGGTGTTCTTTTTTGTTAGTAAATGTAAGAGCTTTTATGAAGCATCAATTTTGAATTTTCCAAGATACTTATTCTTAGTAATTCATAACATTACATGCACCTTTTTGGTTTTTGTAACTTAATTTTAATTCAAACAACACAATACACTTTATTTTAAAGTTCATATCATATGCACAAAATTAATGTAGCTATGCTTCTCCTTTGCTTTTGCTGGAAAATATAAACAGCAACATGCTTGCATATCTCTAATGCTCCTGTAGAAAAATTCTCATATTGCTGAAAGCAATAAAATATAAAAATTGCAGTGTAAAATCTAGGGCTTTTAATTACATTAGTTCAAATAACAACTGCAGTCAATGGTCTATCCCATAAGTGCACCACTGTTTTTATTTCATTTTTTTTTTGAGGTTTTCATTTTACCTACTACCAAGACTGGAGGTATTTACAGCCAGGTATCTATGAAGCAAGAGTTTAGTATCAGTACATTTTATTTATGCCAAAATCTATTGTAGGTTTGGGGTTTGTAAGCCTTTTTTCCCCCATATATTGATAACATTTCTTCTCAAATTAATTTGCAAAAACAAGAAGTTTAACATTTTAAAAAAGAAAACAGAAACCAATCTTCAGTTAATTAAATATTTTATCTCTATTTTAAATAATACTTCCAACTTCTTTTCTGTGTGCCTCTGTGTGTAGTGGAGGCAAAGTCAGTGTGAAATAATTTCCTTTATCATTCTCTACTTCAGATTTTGAGACAGGGTCTGTACTTGAGCCTGGATCTTCTAGCCAGTAAGCCCCTGAGACCTGGTTGTCTCTTTCATGCCAGGTTCCTTGTACAGGCTTATGGCACTGCACCTGACTTTTATTGTGAGTACCTGGTCCCCAAATTCAAGTCTTTATTCTCAAGAATCATAAAACCATCACACATTTAAATGTGTATCCTATTGCATGGTATATCAGAGCTAGTTTTGAATCAGATATAATGTCTTTTCATTAATTATATTAAGCTTTTGAACCTTTTCACCTTTGCTTTTTGAAATGTATAATTTCAATGTACATTTCTTGAAATGTATAATTTGGAGACACCTTGACTCTTAAAGCTATTTGCTTTAGTTCATAACTAAATATTGAAGACTGAATGGGATTTAATCCCATAGAATATAAATTCCACATGATATTTTCATAGTGACCAAGAAACATCACACAGTTACCTTCTAGAAATAAACAATGAGCCCCTATTCATGGGATATGTTACTTTTTTAAATTTTTACTTATTTTTACTCTTCAATGCTTTTTTACACTCCAGAATTCATCCTCTTCCCGGTCTGCCACAGACTGCTCCCCATCCCATACTTCCCCCCTCCAGTCTCCAAGAGGATCCCCACCCATAACCCCCACCCCATCAGGCTCCACACTCTCTAGGGCCTCAAGAATCTCAAGGGTTAGGTGCACCTTCTCTCACTGAGTCAAGACCAAGAAGTCCTCTACTGTATATGTGTCAGGGGCTTCAGACCAGCTAGTGTGTGCTGCCTGGATGTTGGCTCAGTTTCTGAGAGATGTTGGGTGTCCAGGACAGATGAGACTGCTGGTCTTCTCATGGGGCCGCCTTCTTCCTCTGCTTCTTCCAGCTTTTTCCCAATTCAAGCAAAGGGGTCTCCAGCTTCTGTCTATTAGTTGGGTGCTAGCATCTGCATCTGTCTCTTTCAGCTGATGGTTGGTCCGTTCAGAGGACATCCATACTAGGCTGTTGTTAGAGCATCAGTAACAGTGTCAAGGCCTAGGTTCTCTCCTTGAGCTAGATCCCAATTTGGGCCTGTCACTGCACATCCTTTTTCTCATAGTCTTCTCCATTTTTGTCCCTGCAGTTCCTTCAGACAAGAACAATTCTGTGTCAGAGCTTTTGACTGTGGCATGGCAACCCCATCCCTCCACTTGATGCCCTGTTCCTCCACTGGAGGTGGACACTATAAGTTTCCATTCTCTACTGTAGAGCACTTCATCCAGGGTCCCTCTCTTTGAATCCTGAGTCTTTCACCTCCCATGTCTCCGGTACATTCTAGAGTGTTTCCCTACTTTCTACCTCTCTGTCACTCAGGATTCAGCCCTGTACCCCAAATCCCTGATCCTATTCCCTTTTTCCCTCCCTGTCCCCTCTCCCACCCATGTCCCTCCCACCCTCTGCCCTGCCCCACCCCCCACCATGACTGCTTTCTTCTCCCTCCCAAGTGGGATTGAGGCATCCTCACTTGGTTATTTGGGTTATTAACCTTCTTGAGTTCTGTGGGTTGTGTCCTGAGTATTCTGTACTTTCTTCACTAATATCCACTTATCAGTGAGTACATACCATGCATGTCATTTTGGGTCTGAGTTACTATTATTTTAACCAAAAAAAACTTTTGACATACTGGTATGTATTTCATGCCTTATTTTAAGTTTCTAGTATATTTTTGTAAGAGAATTAAACTGTAAAAGACAGTATTAATTAAAAAAATTTCTTTATACAAAGGATAAATGGTTTGAGAAAGAAATTAGAGAAACAACACCCTTCACTATAGTCACAAATAATAAAAAATATCTTGGAGTAACTCTAACCAAACAAGTGAAAGATTTGTATGACAGTAACTTCAAGTCTCTCAAGAAAGAAACCAAGGAATATCTTAGAAAATGGAGAGATCTCTCATGCTCATGGATTACCAGAATTAACACAGTAAAAACGGCCATCCTCTCAAAAGTAATCTACAGATTCAACACAATCTCCATCTAAATCCTAATACAGTTCTTTAAAGACATTGAAAGAAAAATTCTCAAATTTATCTGGAAAAAAACAAAAATCCCATAATAACAAAAATAGTTCCTAACAATAAAAAACCTATGGGAATCACTATTTCTTGCTTCAGGCTATACTACAGTGTAACAGTGATAACAACTGCATAAATGTGATATAAATTGAATTGGCAAATAATAAGGGAGATAAAGCCATAAGATGACATCTCTTCTCCAAAATGAAGCACCCAGTACTGGGAATGGGTTACATCTATTTCATTTGTTAGTCAAAGGTTCCTCATGGGAATCCCAAAGCAACACTGAATATTTTCAAGGATAGTTGTTCTCCACAAAGTAATGAGTAGGATCTATTTTGAACAGAACACCTGCATGACTCATTGAACACAGGGAAGTAGGCCTGGTGCCTACGTAGAGTATTCATTCCTACTTACTAGAGTTCATAATACTGGAAGATTTTCTGCCAACTACTAAAGGAGAGAATTAAACACCAAGCCAGCTCCAAACTGTTTAATCTAAAGTGATGACTTACCTGCAAGATATTCTTGTACAATAATGTAACAAAGCTTCTGTAAATAACCAAGAAATATCTGGTTGAATTGAAAGCTAACTTGTAAGATGGAATCTACCTCTCATGTGTCCAAGAGCTTGAGACTAGATATGTCAGGAACTAGGGGAAAAAGAAATATTACCATTCTGCTTATATATCGAGAACATAGCAATAAAGGAACATAGCAATAAAATGACTCCTAAAGATTTTGTGGTCTACACATAGATCAATGTCTTGCTAAGTCATCTTCAGAGATCCGTCTGCTTGTAGTAAAAAGTACCGAATGCAAAGACTTGAAGCTGTATAATGTACACAGAATAAGACATTTTTAAATACTCAGTCCTAAATAGAATGCCTTCATCAAGTTCCTTCCTCTCGTGTCTCAGAAAGGTTATTTTTCTCAATATATATGCATGAATATATATGCATGAACACGTGCTTATATATTATATAATATAGTTTTGTGTTCTCATGTGATTTCCTTGTGACTGTGTGTTTCTGTTCCTCTATACAAATTATAAATTTTTCATTAGATCTAATGGTTTGTATGGTTTGTGTGTTTTATCCTACACTTTATTATTATTATTATTATAGATTATTTTTCATTTTAATGGGAGAAAGGATGTAGATTTGGGTAGGTGGGGAAATGGTGAAGAATTGTGTGGATGTGGGGGAGGGTTATTCATAGTTAGAATATGTTGTATGAAAAATAGTTTATTTTTAGGTCAAAAAAATTTTTTAAAAATCTCAAAATGAACAAAATGCAAGTCCCAAACTGCCAATGAGGGTGGGCTGAATGCCTACCAATGCATGAACAAAAGAAACAAATGTTTTATCATCTTTAGAGGTTTCCTGTCTCTTAATATCATGTTTTACCTCCTTTTTTTAAAAAAATCTTATTTATTTATTTATTTATTTATTTATTTATTTATGCTTTAATTTAAAACTCGAGATTTTATTCCCTTCCCAGTTCACTCTCTGACTGTTCCACATCCCATACCTCCACCCTGCATCCCTATCTCCACAAGAATGTCCCCACCTCACCAGATCTCTAAACTCCCTGGGGCCTCCAATCTCTTGAGGATTAGGTGCAACTTCTCTGACTAAACCCAGACCCTGCAGTCCTCTGGTGTATATGTGTTGAGGGCTTCATATCACTTGGTGTATGCTGCCTAGTTGGTGGTCCGGTGTTTGAGAGATTTCTGGGGTCCAGGTTAATTGAGACTGCTGGTCTTCCTACCAGGTCATCCTCCTCCTTAACTTCTTCCAGCTTTTCCCTAATCAACCACAGGAGACAGCAGCTTCTGTCCATTGGTTGGGTGCAAATACCTGCATCTGACTTTTTCAGCTGTTTCTTAGGTCTTTTGGAGGGCCGTCATGATAGGTCCCTTTTTGTGAGTACTCTAAAACCTCAGTAATAGTGTCAGGTCTTGGAGCCTCACCTTGAGCTGGATCCCTTTGGCCCAGTCTTTGGACCATTTTTCCTCAGGCTCCTCTCCATTTTCATTCTTGAAGTTCTTTCAGAAAGGAAAAATTATGGGTTAGTTTTGACTGTGGGTTTGCAGCCCCATCCCTCACTTGATGCCTTGTATTTCTGCTAGAGGTGGGCTCTATAATTTCCCTCTCCCCAATGTAGGACTTTTCATCTAATGTTCCTTCCTTTGAGTCCTGAGATTCTATCACCTCCCAAGTCATTAGTACATTCTTGAGGGTCCCCCTAACTTCTTACCTCCCAAGGGTCTATGGATCCATTCTTTCTGTTGGCCCTCAGGGCTTCAGTCTTTTTCCCCCACCCAATACTGGATCATGTTCCCCTCAACCACCCAATTCCCTTTCCCTCCCAGATACCTTCCTCCCTCCACCTTTGTAGCTGCTTTCTTCTCCCTCCCAAGTGGGGACTGAGACATCGTCACTTGGACCCTTTAGTTGGTTGACGTTTTTTGAGTTTTGTGAACTGTATCTTGGGTATTTACCACCATTTTTTTTTTTTTTTGCTAATACCTACTTATTAGTGAGTACATACCATGCAAGTCCTTTTGCATCTGAGTTACCTCACTCAGGATGATATTTTCTAGTTCCATCCATTTGCCTGCAAAACGCATGATGTCCTTATTCTTAATAGCTGAGTAGTATTCCACTGTGTAAATGGACCACATTTTCTGTACCTATTATTCTGTTGTAGGACATCTGGGTTGTTCCCGCTTCTGGCTATCACCAAAAAAAAAAAAAAAAAAAAAAAAAAAAAAAAAAAAACACCTGCTATGAACATAAAGGAACATGTACCCCTGTGGCTGTGGCATGGTGGGGCATTTTTTGGTTCACATAGATCTATTTCCAATTTTCTGAGGAACCTCCATATTGATTTCCAGAGTGGTTGTTCCAATTTGCAATCCCAGCACCAACAGAAGAGTGTTCCTCTTTCTCCACATCCTCACCAACATGTACTGTAGCCTGAGGTTTTGATCTTAGCCATTCTGATAGGTGAAAAGTGGAATCTCAGGTTGTTTTAATTTGCATTTCTCTGATTACTAAGAACATTTCCTTAGGTATTCCTCAGCTATTCGAGATTCCTTTGCTGTGAAGTCTTGGTTTAGTTCTATACTCCACTTTTTGATCGGGTTGTTTGGTTTTTTGGTTGGTAGTTTCTTGAGTACTTTATATATTTTGGATATTAGCCCTCTATTGGATGTGGGATTAGCAAAGTTTTTTTTTTCCCAATCCGGTAGGTTGTCTTATTGGCTATGTCTTTTGTCTTACAGAAACTTTCCAGTATCATGAGGTCTCATTTATCAATTCTTGATCAATTCTTGATCAAAGGTGTACACTGTTGGAGTTCTGTTTAGAAAATTTGCTCCTATACCAATGAGTTAAAGGCTCTCTTTTACTTTCTCTTCTATTAGATTCGGTGTATCTGACTTTATGTTGAGGTTCTAGATCCACTTGGACTTGAGCTTTGTGCAAGGTGACAAATATGGGTCTATCTTCATTTTTGTACTTATCGACAGCCAGTTAGACCAGCATCATTTATTGAAGATGATTTCTTTTTTTCCAATGTATATATTTGGCTTCTTTGTCAAAGATCAAGTACCCATAAGTGTGTGGTTTTATTTCTGGGTTCAATTCTATTCCATTGATCAACTTGTCTGTTTCTGTACCAATACCATGTAGCTTTTGTCACTATTGCTCTCTAGTAAAGCATGAGGTCAGGGATGATGATTCTTCCAGACCATTCATTGACCTAAATGTTCATTTATTGGTAAGTTTTTTTGTTTTTTTTTTTTTTTTTTTTTTTTTGCTATTCTGGGTTCTTTGCCTTTCCAGATGAATTAAGAATTGCTCTTTCCATATCTTTGAAGAATTGTGTTGAGATTTTGATGGGTATGGCATTGAATATGTAGATTGTTTTTTGGTATGATGGCCATTTTTACTGTTAATTCTGCCAATCCATGAGCATGGGAGATCTCTTCATTTTGAGATCTTCGTTGAATTTTTTCCTAAGACAATTAAAGTTATTTTTGTACAGATATTTAACTTATTTGGTTGGAGTTACCCTAAGATATTTTGTATTATTTGAGGCTATTATGAAGGGAGTTGTTTCCCTACTTTCGTTCTCAGCTTGTTTATCATTTGTATAAAGGAAGGCTACTGACTTATTAATTTTATATCTGGCAACTTTGTTGAAATTGTTTATCAGCTGAAGAAGTTCTCTGGTAGAATTTTTGGGATTGCTTTATGTATACTATCATCTCATCTACAAATAGTAATACCTTTATTTCTTCTTTGCCAATTTGTATCCCCTTGATGTCTTTTTGTTGTCTTATTTTTCTAGCTAGCACTTTGAGTACTATATTGAATAGATATGGGGAGAGTGGGCATCCTTGTCTTATCCCTGATTTTTGGTGGGATTGCATCAAGTATCTCTCCATTGAATTGGATATTGGCTATTGGTTTGTTGTATATTGCTTTTATTATGTTTAGGTATGGGCC
The DNA here is from genome assembly GCF_011762505.2 of Arvicanthis niloticus. Classification (NCBI taxonomy): domain Eukaryota; kingdom Metazoa; phylum Chordata; class Mammalia; order Rodentia; family Muridae; genus Arvicanthis; species Arvicanthis niloticus. The sequence goes on from NC_047660.1 coordinate 36,981,563, forward strand.
TTGAATTCCTGATCTCTCCAATGCTTTTAACATGAAGGTGTCTTGTATTTTGTGAAATGCTTTTTCTCTATCTAAGGAGAAAATCATGTGATTTTTTTTCTGAGTTTGTTTATATAGTGGATTATGTTAATGGATTTTTGTATATTGAACCAACCTTGCATCCCTGGGTTGAAGCCTACTTGATTGTGGTGAATAATGGTTTTGATGTATTTTGGGATTTGGTTTGTAAGAAGTTTATTGAGTATTTTTGCATCAATATTCATATGCAAGATTGATCTGAAGTTCTCATTTTTAGTTAGGGCCTTATGTGGTTTTACATATCAGAATAATTGTGGATTCATAGAGTAAATTAGGTAGTATTCCTTATCTTTTTATTATACAGAATAGTTTGAGAAATATTGATATCAGGTCTTCTTTGAAGGAAAGGTAGAATTCTTCACTAAATCCACATGGACTGCAATTTTCTTTCTTTCTTTCTTTCTTTCTTTCTTTCTTTCTTTCTTTCTTTCTTTCTTCCTTCCTTCCTTCCTTCCTTCCTTTCTTTCTTTCTTTTGTTGAGAGGTTTTTAATGACTTCTATTTTCTTATGGGACATGGGCCTGTTTAGATAGTTTACTTGGTTTTTAACTTTGGTATGTGGTACTGTCTAGAAAACCATTCATTTCATCTAAATTTTCCAGTTTTGTTGAATATTGGCTTTTGTAGGTTTTTTTTAAATTTCCTGTTTCTGTTGTTATGTCTCACTTTTCATTTCTGATTTTGTTAATTTGGCTCTGGGCCCTTTAGGTAGTTTGGAGTGGGGTTTAATCTATCTTGCTGATTCTCTCAGATAACCAGCTTTTGGTTTTCTTGATTCTTTATATTGTTCTCTTTGTTTTTATATGGTTAATTTTGGCTCTGAATTTGATTATTTCCTGCTTTTACTCCTCTTGTGTTTGTTTGCTTTTGTTGTTGTAGTTGTTCTAGAGCTCTCTTTAAGTTGCTAGTGTAAGAGCTCGCCAGTTTTTGTTTGTTTATTTGTTTGTTTTGTTTTTTGTTTGTTTTTTTACCAGGATACTCAGTGCTATGAATTTTTCTCTTAGCACCACTTTCATTGTGTTCCATAAGTTTTGGTATGATGTGTCAACATTTTCATTAAAATTTTGAAAGTCTTTAATTTCTTTCTTTATTTCTGCCCTGACCAAGTTATCATTGAGTAGAGAGTTAGTTGTTCAGTTTCCATGTGTACGTGAAATTTCTGTTGTTTTTGCTGTTATTGAAGACCAGCTTTAGGCCATGGTGATCTGATAGGATGCATGAAATTATTTCAATCTTCTTGTATCGGTTGAAGTTTTTTTTGAACAACTATGTGGTCAGTTTTGGAGAAGGTACCACGGGATGCTGAGGAGAAGGTGTTTTTCTTTATTTTAGGGGGAAATGTTCTGTAGATATATGTTAAATCCTTTTGGTGCATAACCTCTATTAGTTTTACTGTCTCTCTGTTTTCTTTCTGTTTTTCCTCCTTTTAAAACATGTTTTTATCTTCATTTTAATTTTAATTTTAGTATACATTAAAATGAAGGGCATATGTATATATTTTAATATTTTATTATATATTTATATATTAACAATATTATATATAATATGTATTTTATATGTATATTTCTACATATAATACATTATATGATATATTTAGAGACTGTATATACCCACACATATATACATACATATACATACATAAGCATACACACAATATATATATTTATATTTCACATCTTTGGGTATGTGTTATAGTATAGCGTCCAGCTTAGATTTCTTTTGGGGTTATTGAGTGTGCAAATGAGTGTGTTTCTGAATCAACATTTGTTTTTTTATGCCTGTTCTTGAGCTCTTTTCTTTCCATTTTTTTTACTTCAGTGTGCTAGTTTTAGTTTATTCTTACTTTATATTATTATTATCCCTAAGAACCTTGTTTATTTTCTAGTGGAAGACAGAAAGTGAGTGGATCTAGATAGAGCAGTTGAGGTAAAAGCCATTAGGAGATGTAGATAAAATGGAAATTGTAATAAGTGTATATTATGTGAGAACAAAACCTGTTTTCAATTAAAAATTAAAAAGTATTACATTTGTCAAGAGAATATCAATACAGACACAGTACATTCTTCAAAGTAAGGCAAAGAAACATCTCAAAAGCTGAAAGTTCATGATGGTCAGAGAGACAATACTTGCTCTCTGTACTTTAGAAAGATTATTGAACCAATAACTTTTCCTTAGAGACCTCGTACGACTTGATGATTGTCTGGAATGTGTGGATTGACTCTTAAAGGAGGGAGCAATGATATTACTTTGTTCTTCATTAGAATGTCTTTTTCCATACAATGTAGAATAGTTAGTGGAGTCAAAGACAGGATTAAATAGACATCAATGAGTTTCCATGTAATTTGTATTGTCATAGCTTATCAACAGTGTTGCTTTCAGTGTTCCCTCTATAAACTTTAGGGAACCTATGAAAAGATATCAATGGAAGGTCTTGCCTCAGGGTATGGCTAACAGTCCTACCTTGTGCCAAAAGTTTGTGGCTTCTGCCATAGAGGGAGTTAGAACTATGTGGAAGCAAATCTACATGATTCACTTCATGGATGATATTTTGATAGCTGGAAAAGATGGAAAACAGGTACTCCAGTGCTTTGATGATCTTAAAACAGCTTTACAGACTGCAGGGTTACAAATAGCACCAGAAAAGGTGTAATTACAAGACCCATATACCTATTTAGGATTTCAGATTAATGGTCCACATATTATTAATAGTAAAGCCACACTGAGGACTGATTCTCTTAAGACACTTAATGATTTTCAAAAACTATTGGGAGATATTAATTGGCTACAACCATATTTGAAACTTACAACAGGAGAATTGAAGCCTCTGTTTGATATTCTCAAGGGAGATCCTGACCCTAAATCTGGCAGGGCTCTAACGGAGGAGGGTAGAAAAGCCTTACAGAAGGTAGAAAATGCTATTTCATCTCAATTTGTAGCTAATATTAATTATTCTAAGCCTTTATATTTTCTTATTTTTAACACAAAATTAACTCCTACTGCAGTTTTTTGGCAAACTGCACCCATATTATGGGTTCATCTTCCCTCATCCCCCAAGAAAGTTCTTAATCCATACTATGCAGCTGTAGCAGATATGATTATGTTAGGCAGAGATAACAGTCAAAAATATTTTGGAAAAGATCCTGATATCATAGTACAACCCTATACAAGGCATCAGGTTGATTGGCTTATGCAGAATTCTGAAGTCTGGCCTATTGCATGTGCTTCATTTGCTGGTCAGATAGACAATCATTATCCACCAGATAAATTGGTTCAGTTTTGTAATCATCATGAATTTGTTTTTCCATCTCGTACTGCACATGAACCTATCAAGGAAGCATTGCTAGTTTTCACTGATGGTTCCTCATATGGAACAGCTGCTTATGCCTTTAAGGATCAAGTAATCTCTTTTGCTACATCATCTGTATCAGCTCAATTGGTTGAATTACATGCTGTTATTGCGGTGTTTCTAGCATTTCCAAATCAAACTATTAATATTTATACAGATAGCTCATATATAGCTCAGTCTATCCCTCTGCTAGAAACTGCTGCACAAATAAAGCATTCCTCAGAAGCAGCTGATTTGTTTTTACAGTGCCAACAATTAATTTTGAGGAGAAAGTGTAAATTCTTTATAGGACACCTGAGAGCCTACACTGGGCTACCAGGTCCTCTCTCTGAAGGAAATACCAAGGCAGACCTAGCTACTCAAATAGCTGCAGTTACTTTATCAGATTCGCAATCTAACTTGGATAAGGCCATAAAGGCTCATGAGTTACATCACCTTAATTCTAAAACTTTAAAAGGTATGTTTAAAATTACCAGAGAACAAGCTAGACAAATTGTCAAACAATGTCAATCATGTGTTAAACTTTTACCAGTTCCTCATTTGGGTGTAAATCTAAAGAGACTGATACCAAACAGTATCTGGCAAATGGATGTTACTCATTATAATGAATTTGGCAAGCAAAAATATATACATGTATGTGTAGACACATACAGTCGTTTCATTTATGCAACATTACAAACTAGAGAAGCAAGCAAGCATGTGATCGCTCATATACTTGCTACAATCGCTGTATTGGGTGTGCCTAAACAAATAAAAACTGACAATGGCCCAGGTTATACAAGCTCCAGTTTTCACCAATTTTGTGAAAGATTGGGAATGCTACATAAAATGGGTATTTCATATAATCCACAGGGTCAAGGTATAGTAGAAAGGGCACATCAAACCATTAAATGTCAATTTGAAAAAATTAAAAAGGGGGAATAGTATCCTACCAAGGGATCCCCCAGAAATATCCTTCATCATGCACTCTTCATTTTAAATTTTTTAAATTTGGATTCTGAAGGAAAATCTGCTGTAGATAGATTCTGGCATCCTGATACCAAAAAGAATTTTGCAACAGTCCTCTGGAAAGACCCATTAACTGGAACCTGGAATGGGCCAGATCCAGTACTTATCTGGGGAAGAGGTTCTGTTTGCATATATTCCCACACTGCAGATGCTGCACGTTGGCTGCCAGAGAGACTGATTAAACAAATAGACAACAATAACAAATCCAGGGAGGAGAAACCCCCTGAGAAGCGTATTTTTTCTTCACAGGAAACATAAAGATGCTTCACAATTGCCTTCAAACTGGAACAGATCAACGAGTAAACCTGAGTTATCAGTGCTGAAGAAGACATCACCACCCATATCTCCAGGGTGGCTCTATTGGACTCTTGATTCCCTGACTTATGATTTAGTGGGGAACTAGATTGTTTTAGATTTATTGGGAATTTAGATTGTTTAGACCCAGGAGAAAACCCACTACCACAGTTACTATAGTTGTTTTTTTGGGTTTGAGATTGACTAGAGCAGGAACAGGGATTTCCTTAGTTTTCTTTAGATCAAAGCTATGATCAGTTTTGTATTTATATAGATTTAGATTCTGATATAAGACATTTATAAACAGAATAGAAGAGGCTTACACTTTTTACTCCTCTGATAGAGGGAGTTATATGTTGCCCTTTAAAAAGAGTGTTGCTGTCATACTAACTATTCAGGCGTTGTTAAGTCTCTTGTCTTTTGGGTCCATGCGGTTCAACAAACTGATGGCTTTTGTATGAGATGCTATTCAAATGAAACCCGCACCGGTCCATTATTACAGGCTGGAAGTAAGGGATTGTAAAACCTCTGTCATCAAGACTAATGAGGTATATCCCCTAACTTACGTGCTAAGCCGGATAGTCAGTGACGAGTAAGAGACCCTTGCCCCTAAAAGAAGGGAGGCCTCACCATCCTAAGACAGGAGCTCAACCAATGGCTGTTGAGTATCCAAGGACGGGAAAGGGAGGCTGGGGTCCTTTGCTCCAACCTAGGACAGGCACGGTTTCCGTAAGTTTTCCCAGCCTTCCCTTTTAATAAAAAATTTAAAAAGGGGGACCCGTTGGGGGCCGACTTTTAGCAGAAAGCGGCTATCAGCTTTGCAGCCATCTTGAGCCATATACCCTGACATGAGATTTAAATTACAATAGCCTACAACAGCTGAGAACACTCGGATAATCTTGGTTTAGATACCTTGAGATTAAAGGTGTGTGAGATTAAAGGTGTGTGACTTAATAGTATACTTAGAAGTATAGACATCAGAGTTAGAGACAAGACCTAAGGGCATGATTAAAGGTGTAACTTAGAGGCGTGGCTTAGAAGTCAGACTATAAAAGACAGAACCAGAGATCAGAGAAGATAGACGGAGATCAGAGAATACAGGGGATCATCAGAGACGAATCTCAGACATTAGGTAGAATCTGCCGTCACCCTCGCTCTTGCTGAAGCCCGACCTGCAGACTGGAGCAGCAGCTTGGGCCGGGATACAGTGGACGCCCAAACATGGGTCGGCCTGGGCCTCAACATTTTGCCTGGGCTGCAACATTTATTTTGGCCGCCCCAACGTGGGGCTAGTGCGGTCCCCAACACAACAGAGATCTATTCTTCAAAACAGGACTTAAAGAATCTGATGTCTCACTCTTTGGTTTTTCCTATAGGGAGGACTTCAGCCTATATGTTCTCCAAACTTTACAACATCTAACTCATTAGCCGTTCAGGCAATCTCAATGATTATAACACTTATATATACCATTCACATGCATACATATATGTATACTTGTGTGATCTCTCTATCATCTATGTATCATCTATGTATGTATCTGTCATCTCTCTATTTAATTTATCTATCATCATCTATGTACACAAATATGTGTGCATATCAGCTTAAATGCTCATTTAAATGTGTTAAGAGGATACCATGGATTATTAACAAAGAAAAGAAGCAGAAAGGGAAAGCAGATCTGTGTATTCAAGAAAAGGTGATAATGAGTACGTTATTAATGAAATGCTGTTAACTAGGTGTTAAAACTCATAAGCCCTTTTTCACTGTTAATTTTATTTTATGCTATGAAAAAGACATTTAATCTTTAAATGGAAAGGCAGTATTATACTTGTGAGATACCTGAAGATATTTCCCTAAAGATGTCCACATCATAATCCCTGGACTTTCATGGTCTAGTTTCTTTAACAAAGGTGACATTGTAGAATAACTTAGTGTCCTTATAATTTGAAATTTTGGTTTATTTGTGTCAATTCAACAATGTAACACAGGTTTTTAACAGTCAGAAAAGTACACTGGACAACACAATTAAATCTAGGACAATTATAGAAACCCTGCCTTGGAGATCTCAATATGAATATCAGGGCCAGAACTACAGAAGACAATTGCAAAAGTAGCAAAAGCAGAAACTTTCTCTAACAAAGATTCCCGAGTAAAAAAAGCTATTCACTGTGAACTTAGCTCAGGAAATGGGGGACTCACTTTAAGAATATAGCCTGAAGAACTATAGAAAGATAAATTTGCCTTGTTCAATCCACTAAGATTGCTATAATCAGTTACAACACATATTTGCATGTACAACAATCTGTAGAATTTTTCAAAATGAACTAAATTCAAAATCACTTGCTTTAAAAACTGAATGAATATAAATAGGGCTTGTCTCTCCATTTAAATGTGGAAAGTTTGATATTTACATAGTAGAAGGGAAGTTTTCATCTTAAGCCCCTCTTTTTATGTTTTATCCTCAGAGTTAGGGCAAAATTTTAGGAAATAAGCAAAAGAATAATTGTAAACATTATTCCACTTTAATGTAATTAAATAGCTAATATTTCCTATGATGATAATTAGTATGTGGCAAAAATCCACCTAATTAATAAAAATGTGTTATTGTTTTCCAAAATTAATAATATGATATATTAATAGTTGATATAGATCCATGGAATCTGAGAAACTTTTACATTTTTCTTTGTTTTAATAATGGTGACTTTTATCCTTTTACAATGTAGTACTGACCTAATTTATCTCTCATGTTGAAAATAATTGTAAAAAATTGTAGATTTTTTAAATTGTAAATTGTAAAATATGAAGCATTCATATTCTGGGATATTTAATTTTTGATTAAATTATAATAATTGATGTGTTTTTCTGATTTTTCCCCATGTTTTTGTTATTGTCTACTGATTTTGCCTGTACATTTATGTGCTGTCAGTTGGCAGAAAGTGATTAGTTCTATGAGTTTCTGGTGGAGACTTACAATCTCTTATTCCTCTTATCTCTGTTGCATTGTAAAATTCAGTTTTTCTGTTTTATCTGCATCTTGTTTTAATAATAGAATAATACTCCCATGAAGAAAAATATTAGAAATGCTTCTTCAATTTAGAGTTTTTGAAAAAAATTGAGAAGTTATTGTTGTTAATCAGTTTTCTCTTTTTGTTTTTTTGTTTTTTGATTTTTTTTTTTTTTAAGACAGGGTTTCTCTGTGTAGCTCTGGCTGTCCTGAAATGTAGACCAGGCTGGCCTCGAAGTCAGAAATCTGCCTGCCTCTGCCTCCCAAGTGCTGGGATTAAAGGTGTGTGCCACCACTGCCCGTCTGTTAATCAGTTTTCAATGTTTGTTAAAACTCCTCTATGAATCCATCTGTACTTGGAATTAATTAAATAATTATTCAATCTCAACAGTTTTATCCTAATTTACTTTCCTTGTTTATTTACTTTCTTTTGTTTCTTTGTTCATGGTTCTGCTTAAACCATTGATCCTCTTGTATTTTACCTTTGATTCATATTATTTATAAATTTACACATTTCTTTATGTTTGTCCAATTTATTAGAATATAGTTTTAAAGTGTTTCATTATGGTTTTTTGAATGTCTGAAATATTATTTAAAAAGGAAGGTAAACAACTGAATAAATCTTTAGGAACTCCCTGAAACTGATCAAATGCCTTAGGCCCCTACCAATCAAAGTAAGCAAAATCCCCAAGTGTCCTACGCAGTCTGGACAAAGTTAAGCATTAAAGAAGTCTTTCAGAGAAGCACGGCTTCAAAGACAATGAAAAATAGACAAGCTGTCATAAGAAGCAGAAACAAGCTGAGCTTCCTGGAGAAAGTTTATTTCCACTGACCCCCCTGGAAATGATATTCCCTTGAGCTGGTTGTAGATTGTGTAATGTGTTTTAGGTTCCCAGGTTTATGAGTGTGATATCACTGTCTTCAAGTCTTTTTTGTTCTGAAATCTCACCCCATTCCTGAAAGTAATCTTAGTAAAACTATTTATTTTATCACGTCAGACTTTGGAGGTATCAATACTTTTGTGCTATTGTGGGTTTTCTATATAAGGTGCCTAGATATACATATTGCATGACTTCAGTGAAAGTTTTGTCACAGAGCAGAGTAACCACAAAAACTATATAAGAATGAAGAGATCATATAAGGGGTCTATAGAACTTGATGGAAGGATAGCTGGATACAGCTGTATAATGTCTATTTCGTAATCTATAGTTGATCAAACAAAAAGCCCAGTACCAAGTTTGGAACATAACCCATCAAATTGTTGGTCAGGAGAGTGGTCTCAAATAGTATCCAAATGAAATGACTTATTGACATATCTCTTGTTTTCTCATCAGAAGTTGATGTTAAAATCATATTCCTGAAGATATGTCACCCTTTAGTTATTGGATCTGGAGAACACAAGCTTCATAAGAAGGCTTACAGAAGTAAAAATGTCGAACAGCTGTCTTATTGAACTTGAAAAATTTTGACCGATACCCACCAGCCTGGCAAAATGGCCAAAAGTTTCATGAATATTAGTAAAGTTATCATATCTTTAAAATTCTATTTAAGTCTTGCTCCATAAATCTTTCTGACAAAGTATGATTACAACGAT